>NC_064928.1:235483940-236136096 GCF_023897955.1 Schistocerca gregaria
GCTGACTACGAAGACATTATGTCTGCTAATGTTAAAGGAAGGCGTTTCTGTTATGACGACGTCAAAACAGTAGTACGAAGCGCTTTCGTTACAGAGAAAACAAGTTCCTTCTTGCCCGGTATACGTAACATGGATCCGGTAACCACAAACAGTTAAGTGGGAAGGAATATTCTTTTTAACTTACATGTCCACAGTCCGGATACCATTATCTACATCTACATCTACATCCATACTCCGCAAGCCACCTGACGGTGTGTGGCGGAAGGTACCCTGAGTACCTCTATCGGTTGTCCCTTCTATTGCAGTCTCGTATTGTTCATGGAAAGAAGGGTTGTCGGTATGCCTCTGTGTGGGATCTAATCTCTCTGATTTTATCATCATGGTCTCTTCGAGAGATATACGTAGGAGCGAGCAATATACTGCTTGACTCTTCGGTGAAAGTATGTTCTCGAAACTTTAACAAAAGCCCGTACACAGCTACTGAGCGTCTCTCCTGCAGAGTTTTCCACAGGAGTTTATCTATCATCTCCGTAACGCTTTCGCGATTACTAAATGATCCTATAACGAAGCGCACTGCTCTCCGTTGGATCTTCTCTATCTCTTCTATCAACCCTATTTGGTACGGATCCCACACTGCCGAGCAGTACTCAAGCAGTTGGCGAACAAGCGTAGTGTAACCTACTTCCTTTGTTTTCGGATTGCATTTTCTTAGGATTCTTCCAATGAATCTCAGTCTGGCATCTGCTTTTCCAACGGTCAACTTTATATGATCATTCCATTTTAAATCACTCCTAATGCGTACTCCCAGATAACTTATGGAGTTAACTGCTTCCAGTTGCTGACCTGCTATTTTGTAGCTAAATGATATGGGATCTATCTTTCTATATATTCGCAGCACATTACGCTTGTCTACATGGAGATTCAATTGGCATTCCCTGCACCACGCGTCAATTCGCTGCAGATCCTCCTGCATTTCAATACAAATCCTCTCGATACACCACAGCATCATCTGCAAAAAGCCTCATTGAACTTCCGATGTCATCCATCAGGTCATTTATGTATATTGTGAATAGGAACGGCCCTATGACGCTTCCCTACGGCACACCTGAAATCACTCTTACTTCGGAAGACTTTTCTCGATTGAGAATGACGTGCTGCGTTCTGTTATCTAGTAACTCCTCAATCCAATCACACAATTGGTCTGAAAGTCCATATGCTCTTACTTTGTTCATTAAACGACTGTTGGGAACTGTATCGAACGCCTTGCGGAAGTCAAGAAACACGGCATCTACCTGTGAACCCGTGTCTACGGCCCTCTGAGTCTCGTGGACGAATAGCGCGAGCTGTGTTTCACACGACCGTCTTTTTCGAAACCCATGCTGATTCCTACAGAGTAGATTTCTAGTCTCCAGAAAAGTCATTATACTCGAACATAATACGTGTTCCAAAATTCTACAACTGATCGACGTTAGGTCTATAGTTCTGCACATCTGTTCGACTCCCTTCTTGAAAACGGGGATGACCTGTGCCCTTTTCCAATCCTTTGGAACGCTACGCTCTTCTAGAGACCTACGGTACACCGCTGCAAGAAGGGGGGCAAGTTCCTTCGCGTACTCTGTGTAAAATCGAACTGGTATCCCATCAGGTCCACCGGCCTTTCTCCTTTTTGAGCGATTTTAATTGTTTCTCTATCCCTCTGTCGTCTATTTCGATATCTATCATTTTGTCATCTGTGCGACAATCTAGAGAAGGAACTACAGTGCAGTCTTCTTCTGTGAAACAGCTTTGGAAAAAGACATTTAGTATTTCGGCCATTAGTGTGTCATCCTCTCTTTCAGTACCATTTTGGTCACAGAGTGTCTGAACATTTTGTTTATACTCCTGGAAGGGAAGTTCTGCTGACTAGCTTTCCCATCGGATATACGGTATTACTCCAAATGGAAGATACGCTGTTTTAAGAAACGAGTATACGCTCCTGTAGCATTTCCAAGGAGGACTTGACTAATGGAACCATTTCCATGTGTAAACAACACTTTAGAACCAACCCAAGTGAGAAGCCGTTCTACTTGAAGGGGATCATAAAACGTCACAACGAATGCATACAAATGAGAATCAAAGTAAGCAGTATCTACCTGATCATGTGTAACACGGATAACATCAGCCAACCAGGCGTTTGTAAGGAGCCGGCTTGAACACGACGCATATTCTTGTCAAAACTGAAACGAACAGTAGCTCGACGAGGAACAGATTTTGGAGACTCGACAGACACCACGGCGCGGGCAGAAAACACGGCCGCCCAGGGGAAAACGACAACCAACTCCGCTGCGCAACTGCGATGTGACATGTGACTGCGGCTGGTACACCAACAAGACGGAGTAGTTTCGACACAAGCGGCTCTGCGGCACAGCGGAAGTTAACTACGACCTGCTCGCTCGCCGAGCAAGGCGACACTGAGCCACTAGACCACGAACTGCCGGCGATTCTCGATGATGAAGTCTTCTCCGATTATCACCCGAGTCAAGGCGACGTTCTGCGGCAACGTTTCGACAGGATTCCTACTCGTCACCTTCAGGCGACATGTCGGCTTCTTGTCAATTTCGTATCTTTATAGGGGCCGCACTGGATGCTCCTGTGCAACAGCTGGGCCAATCACACGTTCTGGAAGTGGTATCGCGGTCTCTGGTTTGGGGGGGGGGGGGGGGGGGGGGGGGGGGCAATCGCGGATCGTAATGGTAGGGTCTCCCGACGTGTTGGATGGCCCTGGCTTCGCGTCCTGGTGCTACCTATACCATCCGCTGCCTTCCCATCAGACCGCTCTTGAGGCATTTTTGCTATGCTACATCCCATGAGGAGCACATTTGGAAACCGCTGTCCCAGTAGACAAGATCAAAAGCTACAAATCAATGAAGTACATGGGAAATGTATTCGCAGTTGCGAATACAGGCAACCATAAGGACTGTAACGGTGAAAATTTGTGCGGTTCGGGACTCGAACCCGGATTTCCCGCCTACCACGAGCGGTCCGCTCACCATTAGCCCATCCGTGCACGACTCAAGGCCAGATTCAAACTACCGTATGTTGTAAACCATGTGTCTGCAACCTCAACTGCTACATCCATTATGTATATGTCTGCACAGGGGAGACACATTAATTTAGAGTCACTTGCCCGGTTTCGGTTTATAAATACGATACCGCAGTGCCTGTGTTGGATGGAAGGGCGATGCGTCGTACTTCTGAACAACACCGTAGTTACAGTGCCGTATTTATTCGTCAAAATCAGACAAGCGGGTTTCAATTAATGTTATTTCTTGCTGTTTGAAGAGATTAGTGGCGAATAGAGGGAAAGTGGGAAAATGTGAGTCGCTGAGTGACAACACGTGTGTCTTTAGTGATCGTGACAAACGATCATTGAAGAAGGTTGTGACGGCACATAAGAGAGTGACAACTGCAAACCTCACTGCAGATCTGAATGTTGCTCTCGAGAGCTCTGTCAGCGCCGAAACAAAGCGAAGGGAGCTCCAGAAGCGGGGGAATGTCGGTTCAGGCTGGAATTCCAAAACCCCTCATCTGTGATGCAAATGACAGCAACAAGAAAACGTGGTGTCGAAGCCATAAAAGCAGGCATCAATTTTATGCATGATTTTAATAGAAGAATGATTTAAGACAGAAGTATGCACTTATCCTTCAGATTAATGTAACCTAATAACCTTTTTATGCTGCAACTTGACACAATTTGTACGACAGACGCAAATATCTTTCAGAAAAAATGTAACTTGACACTGGTTTTACACCTCGATACGACATTGAGCACATATGGTGCATAAAGCAAAATATTCGGGTATTTCCGCCATCTCGAATTTTTGATTGGCTGGTTGATTTTAGTTGTGGACTATGACTGGCTGGAGATAAGGGGGAGAGGAGGGGAGGGGATCTTCTTTTACCATAATGTTTAAGCCAGTCTCTGAACCCTGATGTGGAATTTTAAGAATCCGACTTAAGAAAGAAGCCGAGCCATCACAAGACATACTTAAGTAAAATCTTGCAGAGCCCACGTTCTACCAAACATTGACCAGTAACGAAAGTGTTTTCAGCACCCTTTCATGTGACAATGCCACAAGAGCTTCCCCAGCTACGCAAAAGCAAGCAGAGAGAAGTGAATATACACTCCTGCAAATTGAAATAAGAACACCGTGAATTCATTGTCCCAGGAAGGGGAAACTTTATTGACACATTCCTGGGGTCAGATACATCACATGATCACACTGACAGAACCACAGGCACATAGACACACGCAACAGAGCATGCACAATGTCGCCACTAGTACAGTGTATATCCACCTTTCGCAGCAATGCAGGCTGCTATTCTCCCATGGACACGATCGTAGAGATGCTGGATGTAGTCCTGTGGAACGGCTTGCCATGCCATTTCCACCTGGCGCCTCAGTTGGACCAGCGTTCGTGCTGGTCGTGCAGACCGCGTGAGACGACGCTTCATCCAGTCCCAAACATGCTCAATGGGGGACAGATCCGGAGATCTTGCTGGCCAGGGTAGTTGACTTACACCTTCTAGAGCATGTTGGGTGGCACGGGATACATGCGGACGTGCATTGTCCTGTTGGAACAGCAAGTTCCCTTGCCGCTCTAGGAATGGTAGACCGATGGATTCGATGACGGTTTGGATGTACCGTGCACTATTCAGTGACCCCTCGACGATCACCAGAGGTGTACGGCCAGTGTAGGAGATCGCTCCCCACACCATGATGCTGGGTGTTGGCCCTGTGTGCCTCAGTCGTATGCAGTCCTGATTGTGGCGCTCACCTGCACGGCGCCAAACACGCATACGACCATCATTGGCACCAAGGCAGAAGCGACTCTCATCGCTGAAGACGACACGTCTCCATTCGTCCCTCCATTCACGCCTGTCGCGACACCACTGGAGGCGGGCTGCACGATGTTGGGGCGTGAGCAGAAGACGACCTAACGGTGTGCGGGACCGTAGCCCAGCTTCATGGAGACGGTTGCAAATGGTCCGCGCCGATACCCCAGGAACAACAGTGTCCCTAATTTGCTGGGAAGTGGCGGTGCGGTCCCCTACGGCACTGCGTAGGATCCTACGGTCTTGGCGTGCATCCGTGCGTCGCTGCGGTCCGGTCCCAGGTCGACGGGCACGTGCACCTTCCGCCGACCACTGGCGACAACATCGATGTACTGTGGAGACCTCACGCCCCACGTGTTGAGCAATTCGGCGGTACGTCCACCCGGCCTCCCGCATGCCCACTATACACCCTCGCTCAAAGTCCGTCAACTGCACATACGGTTCACGTCCATGCTGTCGCGGCATGCTACCAGTGTTAAAGACTGCGATGGAGCTCCGTATGCCATTGCAAACTGGCTGACACTGACGGCGGCGGTGCACAAATGCTGCGCAGCTAGCGCCATTCGACCGCCAATACCGCGGTTCCTGGTGTGTCCGCTGTGCCGTGCGTGTGATCATTGCTTGTACAGCCCTCTCGCAGTGTCCGGAGCAAGTATGGTGGGTCTGACACACCGGTGTCAATGTCTTCTTTTTTTCCATTTCCAGGAGTGTATTTGTCTTCGAGCCCAAGTTGCATAACTTCCTGTTCGGAAATATTTGTTATAACCAAACACAGTGAATATAATTACATAATCAAATATGTATTTTCCTTACTGTTTCGGTAATAGAAGCTCAGCTCTGAAATAAAGAGGAAGCTACAAATAAAATACATACTGTTCAAAAAAGACTCAAGTCCGAAATTATATTTTTCTGTTCGAAATACCATATAACAGCAGTTACAGTAGTCCTACTTTAATATGAGAAGACAGCATACGGAAAATTTTCTATCGTGCAGATTTTATAAAACTTGTTCCTGTTATCAATTATTCAGCACATACTTTATGTCTAGTTTTCAGAGAACTTTCTTAATGTGATGTGATTCGATTGTGCACTGAGCGCCTCATATATAAATGCTGATGATGATGGTGACATCACGGTCATGTGATGTCAAAAATGGAAACAAAGTGGGCCAAAGTGGATCTTGCTGTATGACTAACTGTATATACGTTTTAAGGCAGCATAACTCAAGTGGTCAAATTATCCAAACCATATTGATCATGTATTTAAGAACGTGACCTATTAGCGACTTCCAACAAACATTACACATAATTTGAAACAGTTTACAAACTTATTATAGCTGACATTCAACAAAATAATGAAATGGAAAAAGTTTATCGCTTACTTCATTTTCGCTTTTGATGGAGAAGAAACATCTGCATCTGGAACAACATTTTCACTATTTCCATTATTTCTGTACTACTAATTCTATCCATAACATGTTTTCCAGTCAGTATCCACATACACCTGTGAATGTATTTGAAAAATTATATCATTCTACCACGCCTAGTTAGTTGATATGACATTGTAAACACTGAGCAGAATGAAAGACAAGGTTCTCTTGAAGCAGATTGCAAATTACCCAGACTACACTCACATAGTGCATAATTAATGAGAGAGTTTAGAGAATTGAAATAAACTTTAAACATAATTTCAATCGTTTTCTAAACTTTTTCTTACATACAATGCACAAAATAATGAAAAGAAAACAGTTTTATCTCTCGCTAAAAGTTCCTTGTTCCTACAGTTAAACTCTGACATCAACTGTGACGTTTTAATTTATTATTTCTTGTAGGACACATAGTTCAGGAGGTATGAAATCATAGGCATTGTGCTGTGCGAAAAACTACAATGTCTTGAACCATAAGGGTTTCAGGTGGTTAACGTCAAAAATGTAACGGGTTAACGCATTTGTGCAGTAATCTGACGTCCACAGCTGTTTTTATATGAGAACTGGATTCCTTAAGGACCCCAACGAGGGGAGGAGGGTGGAGGGAGGTGGGTGACATGTCTATTTACTATTTATAATGGGTAATAGCGTAAAGGTTTTACATAATAAAGGAAATGCCTCATTTTTAATTGCCTCCTAGTACAGGGTTCTTGTTGCTTTTTGAATACTGCTCAGCCATTTCGGTGTGTACTGCATTAAATACTGCAACCTTTCCTTGTTGGTATCCCTTTGATATGTTTCAGTGTATGAAATTAGGATAGTTGTTGAAAAAATTCATAACAGAATCGTTAGAAGAGTCACTGTATGAGATTTCCTATGTTTGATGGTGAGATGATACCTCCACATGAAGAGCAGCTTAGCTCGGTCGGGAGCGAGTAATAAGACATGTATCCATGCTTAGTTACAGAGACCGCATGAAGCGACTGTCTGCCATCTACCGGGACCGGCCGCAGACAGCCCTGGAGACGGCCGTCTGGTGGACGGAGTCGCCCTGAGGCACCAGGGGGCGCCCCACCTGCGCTGCGCCTCGCTGGACCTCCACTGGTTCCAGCGCTGGATGCTCGACATCATCGCCTTCCTCCTGCTGGTCGCCATCTGTGGCTGCACCGCTGCCTACCTTATAGTGAGGGGGCTTCTCTCTGCGCTCCAGGCCAAGGGCAGAAAGCTCAAGACCACCTGATAGGTGTGTGACTATGAGGGACTCACTGTATGGGAAACTCAGGACCAAACAATACGTGTGTAAGAATAAGGAACTACATGGCACATACAGGACCCCATTTGAACCTTGTCCCATTCCCCTGCTTCACTGTCGTACATTTCTGAATCGCTCTGAGGGAGGCGGCGACTAACCTCCTCTTAGTAATGCACTCTGTGATGCCAATGCTAACTGATGCCAACACACCACTTACTTGCCATGCACCCATAACTTCAACGTACCTTGAAAGTGCTGAAAACATGAAATTTCTTTTACTGGTGATTCTCAGGTATGATTTTTGCGAATATAATAGTATTTCATACCAAGTCCTTATCTGAAGGTACTAAATAAGTGTCTAAATAACAGCCTTCATTCTGCTCATTTGTTGGTCTGTGCCTTCTTTTGTTTGACTTCATGAACACAGAGACTTTCTTTCCTTCCTTTGAGCTTTCAGCTGCCAATTACACTGCTGGTTGTCTTGAATTCCTGCAGTAACAATGTAACAGTTGTGTGTTTTCGTTTTTGAGCAAAGAAATGCTGGGATCGACCTCCAAAGTTCTCAACATAAAATTTGAAGAACCTGGAAGAAAGAAAGCAATGAAACGGTAGGTTTGAGTATAATTTGTGTACTACTGAAAAGCAGTTAAAAGAAGGGAAAGATTATGTGCTATTATGAGCACACTAAACCCTACTACAAAATTTCAGAAATATAATTTTTAACTCAATGGTGATGATGGAGTTTAATAAGGATAAAAATTTATTAAGACATTTCCAAATCAGCTGTCAAACAAGCTCCACTGAAGTCAATTAAATTATCATTTGCATCAGTCTAGTTATTTCTAATTCCTGTATAGTATCACAAATTGGAATATATACAGGATAATATGGTTTATGAATTACGGATCCACCAAATTCAGCATTAGGCTTAAATAAAGTAATATTTGTTTCTTGATGAAAGTGATCAGTATGCTTTAAAACCTTCCATCACCTTGTTTAAAATTTATGTTGATTAATTCAAATAGGACAAATTTAGGAACATTAATAGCAACAGAATTTTCATTAGCTTCAACAGGTTGACTACTAAATCCAAGCACATTTCCAATACTATCTTCTATATGCACATAAAATATAATATAACCTTCAATAATCACTATATTTATAATAGGAAACCCATTTAATATTAATAAAATTTAATTTACTAAAATGAAACAAATTAGGAACCAGAAATAAGAAGCCTAGAGAAGAAATAAAAAAATATCACAGTAAGTTCTTTCCTAATTCTATTCAGTATGCAATGATTACACCAAGTGGTTGTGGAAAAACAACATTAAGGGTTTATAGTTATATTCTAGCTCTAGGATGGTCAAGTTGGAATAATGTAAATCAGTTGTATGTTTATTCAAAAAGTTTAGATGAACTAAAAAATCTAATATTTATAAAAAATGTGTAAGAAACTGGAAGATAAAAATAACGAGAAGACAACTTCAATTTACTGAAAACAATGATGAAATTATAACACTAGATCAATTTCAAGGTAATTCACTTGTAGTATTTGATGATTTGGCTCTTGAAAATCAAGATGTAGTTAGAGAATATTTTACTAGAGGAAGACATAGAGGGTTAAATTGTTTTTACTTAGCTCAAATGTGTTTAGAAATAACAAAACAATTAGAAAGGGACAACCTATCTTTTAAAATAATTTTAGACATCATTTACAAATTTAAATCATAGCTGTTATGAGTTTTTAATTGCTGACACAAGATGATATGTAATATCATGTTAGACCTTGATGATTGTACTTCAAGAACTTGTTGACTACAGAACACAATATGAAAAATTATAAAACATTGATCAACATTATACTAACTTTTCATGGGCTAGTAAAGAAAATAAATATGGCACAGATAAATGTGGATTTATCTTTTTGATAAGTAAAAGCAGAATGCATTATCTTATAATTTTCATAAACCCATAAATAAAAATATATTTCGTTAATGTTTTTTATCCTTAGTAAATATTTCTGGAATATGACTCCATATATTAAGGGAATTAGAAATACAAGATGCATTGAAGAAATTTGAAGAGGAAATTAAATATAGAAAAAATACCTTAAGGTGAAGGTGAAAGTAGAAAAATAAATATAAGTGAAAGAATGTTAAAGAGTATTAACTGCAATGAATATAAAGTTTTTGGATTGAAACCTGTTTACATATTTAAATATGTTGATAATGTACCAGTAAAATTTGCGTTAAAAATTAACTATTTGTGCAAAAGAATATGAGGTTATAGATGGATTAATGAATCAATTAATTAAAAAATGATTACTGTGGATGATATGGGTGAAACATTTTATGCTGTTGGTCTATTAAATTATGAAAAATATTATTCATTTGAGAAGCACTGTATTCTTATAGTAACACAAATAAAATATGAAAAAGTAAAGGTAAAATATATATTAGTTTGATAAATGAAAATGCTGAAGATAATTTCTCAAAATTAAGACAACTACTTTCAAGTTCAGATTTTTGACACATATAAAAGGTGAAGGCTTAGTATAAAAAGTATAAAATTTGGATGAATGATGTTAGATGTTTAATTAGCTGGAAATAAAAATTACCATAATGAAAAAGTGGGAACAACACATATATATTTAGAGATTTTTACTATCAAGAATCCAATAGGAATTCCATATATGATTGAGGTTTTGAATAACTTACTAGACACATCCAGCAAAATAAATGTTATGGGAAAGGATTACCTAGCACCTTTATTAATAAATTACCTTTTTAAATTTATCTATCTGGCTATAGGTTCTGTGGTCTGTGGACCAAATTAGATGATAGATTAGCTGGAGGAGATCAAGGAATAAAACAACTAGACAGAGCTTATAAACAATCTGATATTGCATATGAATATAATAACGATTTATAGATATGAAGCAGATGAACAACTTCAGTTAGAGAAAAATTAGCTACTACAACAGTTATATGAATAATGTATGGAAAGAGAATATTAGGAATAGGTATTGAAACTGATAATAGTGGTTAGTTACTATAAAAATATAAATGTTATAAAAATTTTGGTCTTTAGAAATGAATAACTAGAGCATTGATTATACTTTGTTACCTAGTGGCAAAACTAAACCAATATCAAGTATAATTAAACTCAACAATCAATAATTAAGTTGTACTGATAATTTTTAACTGATGAACAAAAAAGAAAAAGAGATAAACTGTAAGAATCTACTCATAACAATAGGTTTGTCTATTGTGAAAAATTTATCGAATACCCAACAAAAAAAAGAAGGTTCAGGACTAACAGAACATCAAGGAGAAATTCATCCTTTGTTACTGGCAGTGTTAACAGTTCTTGCAACCATTGGTTCACTAGGTGGTGGAGCAGCTGATATTGCAAAAGCAGTAATGGACAAGAAAAAGATGATAAAGAATTAGAAGAACAAAAAGAACATAATTTAGAAGTGCAGAAGAAATCAGGCACTGGAATATATGTTATTTTTGTAGTCTTCAGTCCAGAGACTGGTTTGATGCATCTCTCTGTGCTACTCTATCCTGTGCAAACTTCTTCATCTCCCAGTACCTACTGCAAGCTGCATCCTTCTGAATCTGTTTTTGCAGTATTCATCTCTTGGTCTCCCTCTACGATTTTTAACCTCCACACTGCCCTCCAATACTAAACTGGTGATCCCTTGATGCCTCAGAATATGACCTACCAATCGATCCCTTCTTCTAATCAAGTTGTACCACAAATTTCCATTTCTGTTCAATACCTCCTCATTAGTTAAGTGTGCCATCCATCTAATTTTCAGCATTTTTCTGTAGCACCACATTTCGAAAGCTTCTATTCTCTTCTTCTCGAAACTATTCGTATCCCACGTTTCATTTCCATACATGGCTACACTCCATACAAATAGTTTCACAAACGACTTCCTGGCACTTAAACCTATACTCGATGTTAACAAATTTCTCTTCCTCAGAAACGCTTTCCTTGCCATTGCCAGTCTACAATTTATATCCTCTCTACTTCGACCATCACGAGTTATTTTGCTCCCCAAGTAGCATAACTCATTTACTACTTTAAGTGTCTCACTTCCTAATCTAATTCAATCAGCCTCACCTGACTTAATTTGACTACATTCCATTGTCCTCGTTTTGCATTTCTTGATGTTCATCTTATATCCTCCTTTTATGACACTGTCCATTCTGTTCAGCTGCTCTTCCAGGTACTTTTCTGTCTCTGACAGAATTACAATCGGCGCTGACTTCGGTCGCGCAGCTTGAGGCTGTTGCCAATGGGCACCACTGTGGGGAGCCGGACTCGGGTATCACGGGGATGTCAACCTCGTCTCGTCTGTCCCCAAATCGGTCTGCCGCTGTGGTTGCCCCGGTTGCTGCCCGCAGTGGGGCTGAGCTCTCGCCTGTGGTTGATTGGGAGGTCGTTCCAAGGCGTGGCAGGCAGCGAAAGGTGTCCCCGGAGGCTGATCAGAAAGCCTCCCCGGTGCGTCTGACAAACCGGTTTCAGGCACTGTCTCTGGCTGAGCCAGATGCAGTTGCCTGCCCTGTTTCAGAGGATCATTCTCAGCCTTCAAGGTCCGGGCAATCGCAGAGGGTGGGCTTACTGGTAGTTGAGAGCTCCAATGTTAGGCGCGTAATGGGGCCCCTTAGGGATACGGCGGCTAAGGAGGGGAAGAAATCCAGTGTGCACTCCGTGTGCATTCCGGCAGGAGTCATTCCTGATGTGGAAAGGGTCCTTCCGGATGCCATGAAGAGCACAGGGTGCAGCCACCTGCAGGTGGTGGCACATGTCGGCACTAATGACGTGTGTCGCTTTGGATCTGAGGAAATTCTCTCTGGATTCCAGCGGCTATCTGATTTGGTGAAGGCTGCCGGTCTTGCTTACGAGATGAAGGCAGAGCTCATCATCTGCAGCATCGTTGACTGAACCGACTGCGGACCTTTGGTGCAGAGCCGGGTGGAGGGTCTGAATCAGAGGCTCAGACGGTTTTGCGACCGTATTGGCTGCAGATTCCTTGACTTGCGCCATAGGTTGGTGGGGTTTCGGGTTCCGCTGAATAGGTCAGGAGTTCACTACACTCAGCTGGCGGCTACATGGGTAGCGGAGGCTGTGTGGCGTGGACTGGGCGCTTTTTTTAGGTTAGAAGGCCTCGGGAAAGTGCGGGATGGGCTGCAATGTCAAAGGGTGCTTGGGAATTACAGGACGTGCTTGGATGAAGGAACAGTCGGAATTATAGTTGTAAATTGTTGTAGTTGCGCTGGAAAAGTCCCTGAGCTTCAAGCGCTAATATAAAGCACAGAAGCTGATATCGTTATAGGTACAGAAAACTGGCTAAAGCCTGAAATAGGTTCTGCAGAAATTTTTACGAAGTCTCAGACGGTGTTCAGGAAAGATAGCTTAGGCAGAATTGGTGGTGGAGTGTTTGTGTCTGTCAGTAGTGGTTTATCTTGTAGTGAAGTCGAAGTAGATACTCCGTGCGAATTGGTGTGGGTGGAGGTTATACTTAACAGCCGAATTAAGTTAATAATTGGCTCCTTCTACAGACCCCCAGACTCCCATGATACAGTTGCGGAACAGTTCAGAGAAAGTTTGAGTGTCGTAACAAATAAATACCCCAGTCATACGGTTATAGTTGGTGGGGACTTCAACCTACCCTCGGTATGTTGGCAAAAATACTTGTTCAAAACCGGTGGTAGGCAGAAAACGTCTACCGAGATTGTCCTAAATGCATTCTCCGAAAATTATTTCGAGCAGTTAGTCCACGAACCCACGCGAATTGTAAATGGTTGCGAAAACACACTTGACCTCTTGGCCACAAACAATCCAGAGCTGATAGAGAGCATCATGACTGATACAGGGATTAGTGATCACAAGGTCATTGTAGCTAGGCTCAATACCATTTCTTCCAAATCCATCAGAAACAAACGCAAAATAATTTTATTTAAAAAAAGCGGATAAAGTGCCACTAGAAGCCTTCCTAAAAGACAATTTCCATTCCTTCCGAACTGACTATGCGAATGTAGACGAGATGTGGCTCAAATTCAAAGATATAGTAGCAACAGCAATTGAGAGATTCATACCTCATAAATTGGTAAGAGATGGAACGGATCCCCCGTGGTACACAAAAAAAGGTCCGAACGCTGTTGCAGAGGCAACGGAAAAAGCATGCGAAGTTCAGAAGAACGCGAAATCCCGAAGATGGGCTAAAATTTACAGACGCGCGAAATTTGGCACGTACTTCGATGCGAGATGCCTTTAATAGGTTCCACAACGAAACATTGTCTCGAATTTGGTAGAAAATCCGAAGAAATTCTGGTCGTATGTAAAGTACACAAGCGGCAAGACGAAGTCAATACCTTCGCTGCGCAGTGCCGATGGTACTGTTATCGACGACTGTGCCGCTAAAGCGGAGTTATTGAACGCAGTTTTCCGAAATTCCTTCAGCAGGGAAGACGAATGGAATATTCCAGAATTTGAAACACGAACATCTGCTAGCATGAGTTTCTTAGAAGTAGATACCTTAGGGGTTGCGAAGCAACTCAAATCGCTTGATACGGACAAGTCTTCAGGTCCAGATTGTATACCGATTAGGTTCCTTTCAGATTACGCTGATACTATAGCTCCCTACTTAGCACTCATATACAACCGCTCGCTCACCGATAGATCTGTACCTACAGATTGGAAAATTGCGCAGGTCGCACCAGTGTTCAAGAAGGGTAGTAGGAGTAATCCATTTAACTACAGACCTATATCATTGACGTCGGTTTGCAGTAGGGTTTTGGAGCATATACTGTATTCAAACATAATGAATCACCTCGAAGGGAACGATCTATTGACACGTAATCAGCATGGCTTCAGAAAACATCGCTCTTGTGCAACGCAGCTAGCTCTTTATTCGCACGAAGTAATGGCCGCTATCGACAGGGGATCTCAAGTTGATTCCGTATTTCTAGATTTCCGGAAAGCTTTTGACACCGTTCCTCACAAGCGACTTCTAATCAAGCTGCGGAGCTATGGGGTATCGTCTCAGTTGTGCGACTGGATTCGTGATTTCCTGTCAGGAAGGTCGCAGTTCGTAGTAATAGATGGCAAATCATCGAGTAAAACTGAAGTGATATCAGGTGTTCCCCAGGGAAGCGTCCTGGGACCTCTACTGTTCCTGATCTATATAAATGACCTGGGTGACAATCTGAGCAGTTCTCTTAGATTCTTCGCAGATGATGCTGTAATTTACCGTCTAGTAAGGTCATCCGAAGACCAGTATCAGCTGCAAAGCGATTTAGAAAAGATTGCTGTATGGCGTGTCAGGTGGCAGTTGACGCTAAATAACGAAAAGTGTGAGATGATCCACATGAGTTCCAAAAGAAATCCGTTGGAATTCGATTACTCGATAAATTCTCAAGGCTGACAATTCAACTAAGTACCTGGGTGTTAAAATTACGAACAACTTCAGTTGGAAGGACCACATAGACAATATTGTCGGGAAGGCGAGCCAAAGGTTGCGTTTCATTGGCAGGACACTTAGAAGATGCAACAAGTCCACTAAAGAGACAGCTTACACTACACTCGTTCGTCCTCTGTTAGAATATTGCTGCGCTGTGTGGGATCCTTACCGGGTGGGATTGACGGAGGACATCGAAAGGGTGCAAAAAAGGGCAGCTCGTTTTGTATTATCGCGTTATAGGGGAGATAGTGTGGCAGATATGATACACGAGTTGGGATGGAAGTCATTACAGCATAGACGTTTTTCGTCGCGGCGAGACCTTTTACGAAATTTCAGTCACCACTTTCTCTTCCGAATGCGAAAATATTTTGTTGAGCGCAACCTACATAGGTAGGAATGATCATCAAAATAAAATAAGAGAAATCAGAGCTCGAACAGAAAGGTTTAGGTGTTCGTTTTTCCCGCTCGCTGTTCGGGAGTGGAATAGTAGAGAGATAGTATGATTGTGGTTCGATGAACCCTCTGCCAAGCACTTAAATGTGAATTGCAGAGTAGTCATGTAGATGTAGATGTAGATGTCATCAGTGAACCTGAAAGTTTTTATTTCTTCTCCATGGAATTTAATTCCTACTCCGAATTGTTCTTTTGTTTCTTTTACTGCTTGCTCAATATACAGATTGAATAACATCAGGGATTTGCTACGACCCTGTCTCACTCCCTTCCCAACCACTGCTTCCATTTCATGCCTCTCTACTCGTATAACTGCCATCTGGCTTATGTACAAATTGTAAATAGCCTTTCGCTCCTTGTGTTTTTCTCCTGCCACTTTCAGAATTTGAAAGAGTGTATTCCAGTCAACATTGTCAAAAGCTTTCTCTAAGTCTGCAAATGCTAGAAACGTAGGTTTGCCTTCCCTTAATCTATTTTCTAAGATAAGTCATAGGGTCAGTATTGCCTCACGTGTTCCAGGATTTCTACGGAATCCAAACTGATCTTCCCCAAGGTCGGCCTCTACTAATTTTGCCAGTCGTCTGTAAAGAATTTTCGTTAGTATTTTGCAGCCGTGACTTATGAAACTGATAGTTCGGTAATTTTCACATCTGCCAACACCTGCTTTCTTTGGGATTGGGATTATTATATTCTTCTTGAAGTCTGAGGGTATTTCGCCTGTCTCATACATCATGCTCACCAGATCGTAGAGTTTTGTCAGGACTGGCTCCCCCAAGGCTGTCAGTAGTTCTAATGGAATGTTGTCTACTCCCAGGGCCTTGTTGCGACTCAGGTCTTTCAGTGCTCTTCACGCAGTATCATATCTCACATTTCATTTTCATCTACATCCTCTTCCATTTCCATAATATTGTCCTCAAGTACATTGCCCTTGTATAGACGCTCTATAACTCCTTCCACCTTTCTGCTTTCTCTTCTTTGCTTAGAACTGGGTTTCCATCTGAGCTCTTGATATTCAAACAAGTGGTTCTCTTTTCTCCAAAGGTCTCTTTAATTTTTCTGTAGGCAGTATCTATCATTCACCTAGTGATATATACCTTTACATCCTTACATTTATCCTCTAGACATCCCTGATGAACAATTTTGCATTTCCTGTCGATCTCATTTTTGAGACGATGTATTCTTCTTTGCCTGCTTCATTTGCTGCATTTTTATATTTTCTCCTTTCATCAATTAAATTCAATATATCTTCTGTTGCCCAAGAACTCCTATTAGCCCTCGTCTTTTTACCTACTTGATCCTGTGCTACCTTCTCTATTTCATCTCTCAAAGCTACCCATTCTTCCTCAATTGTATTTCTTTCCCCCATTCATGTCAACAGTTCCCTAATGCTGTCCCTGAAGCCCCCTACACCCTTGGTTCTTTCAGTTTATCCAGGTCCCATCTCCTCAATTTACCACCTTTGTGCAGTTTCTTCAGTTTTAATCTACAGTTCATAACCAATGGATTGTGGGCAGAGTCCACATCTGCCCCTGGAAATATCTTATAATTTAAAACCTGGTTCCTGAATCTCTGTCTTACTATTATACAATCTATCTGATACCTTCAACTATCTCCATGCTTCTTTCATGTATACAGCCTTCTTTCATGATTCTTGAGCCAAGTGTTAGCTATGATTAAGTTATGCTCTGTGCAAAATTCAACCAGGTGGCTTCCTCTTTCTTTCCTTACCCCCATTGCATATTCACCTACTATGGATCCTTGTCTTCCTTTTCCTGTTACCGAATTCCAGTCACCAATGACTATTAAATTTCGTCTTCCTTCACTATCCGAATAATTTCTTTTATTTCATAATAAATATCTTCAATTTCTTCGTCATGTGCAGAGCCAGTTGGCATATAAACTTGTACTACTGTAGTAGGCGTGGGCTTCGTGTCTGTCTTGGCCACAATAATGCGTTCACTATGCTGTTTGTAGTAGCTTACCCACATTCCTATTTATTTTATTCATTATTAAACCTACTGCTGCATTACCCCTATTTGATTTATAACCCTGTATTCACCTGACGAAAAGTCTTGTTCCTTCTGCCACCGAACTTCACTAATTCCCACTATATCTAACGTTAACCTATTCATTTCCCTTTTTAAATTTTCTAACCTAGCTGCCGATTAAGGAACTGACATTCCACACTCCAATCCGTAGAACGCCAGTTTTCTTTCTCCTGAGAACAACGTCCTCCTGAGTAGTCCCTGACCGGAGATCCGAATGGGGGACTATTTTTACCCCCAGAATATTATACCCCAGAGGATGGCATCATCATTTAACGATACAGTAAAGCTGCATGCCCTCGGGAAAAATTACGGCCGTAGTTTCCCCTTGCTTTCAGCGTTTCGCAGTACTAGCACAGCAAGCCTATTTTGGTTAGTGTTGCAAGGCCAGATCAGTCAATCATCCAGACTGTTGCCTCTGCAACTACTGTAAAGGCTGCTGCCCCTCTTCAGAAACCACATTTTTGTCTGGTCTCTCAACAGATACCCCTCCGTTGTGGTTGCACCTACAGTACGGCCATCTGTATCTCTGAGACGCAAGTATCCCCACCAATGGGAAGGTCCATGGTTCATGAGGGTGAGGAATATAAAAACTGGAAAATATTATCCACGTGTATCCTACAGCATTAATTCTGATAGAGGAAAACTTCCTAATCACTAAAAAATCAAATACTTACATTGTGATATTATGACTGATTAATTGCCAATTCATCCTAGAGAATATAAATCTGGAATAGCTAATTTAGATTATATTGACTCACTTTGCATCTGTTGTTATAAAAATAAAGATAAAAAATTGTGTTTGATTAATTTGGAGCAAATATTCCTAAAGAAGTGTTTAAATACACTACTGGCTATTAAAATTGCTACACCACGAAGATGACGTGCTACAGACGCGAAATTTCACCGACAGGAAGAAGATGCTGTGATATACAAATGATTAGCTTTCCAGTGCATTCATACAAGGTTGGCACCGGTAGCGACACCTACAACTTCCTGACATGAGGAAAGTTTCCAACCGATTTCTCATACACAAACAACAGTTGATCCGCGTTGCCTGGTGAAACGTTGTTGTGATGCCTCGTGTAAGGAGGAGAAATCCATACCTTCACGTTTCCGACTTTGATAAAGATCGGATTGAACCTATCGCGATTGCGGTTTATCGTATCCCGACATTTACGCTCGCGTTGGTCGAGATCCAATGACTGTTAGCAGAATATGGAGTCGGTGGGTTCAGAAGGGTAATACGGAACGCGGTGCTGGATCCCAACGGCCTCGTATCACTAGCAGTCCAGATGACAGGCATCTTATCCACATTGCTGTAACGGATCGTGCAGACACGTCTCGATCCCTGAGTCAACAGATGGGGACGTTTGAAGACAACAACCACATGCACGATCAATTTGACGACGTTTGCAGCAGCGTGGACTATCAGCTTGGAGACCGTGGCTGCGGTTACCCTTGACGCTGCATCACAGAGAGGAGCGCCTGCCATGGTGTACTCAGCGACGAACCTGGGTGCATGAATGGAAAAACGTCATTTTTTTCTTATGAATCCAGGTTCTATTTACAGCATCATGATGGTCGCATCCGTGTTTGGCAACATTGCGGTGAACGCACATTGGAAGCGTGTATTCGTCATCCTCATACTGGCGTATCACCCGGCGTGATGGTATCGGTACCATTGGTTACACGTCTCGGACACCTCTTGTTCGCATTGACGGCACTTTGAACAGTGGACGTTACATTTCAGATGCGTTACAGCCTGTGGCTCTACCCTTCATTCGATCCCTACGAAACCCTACATTTCAGCGGGATAATGCACGACCGCATGTTGCTGGTCCCGTACGTGCCTTTCTGGATACAAAAATGTTCGACTGCTGCCCTGGCCAGCACATTCTCCAGATCTCTCACCAACTGAAAACATCTGGTCAATGGTGGCCGAGCAACAGGCTCGTCACAATACGCCAGTCACTACTCTTGATGAACTGTGGTATCGTGTTGCAGCTGCATTGGCAGCTGTACCTGTACACGTCATCCACGCTCTGTTTGACTTAATGCCCTGGCGTATCAAGCCGTTATTACGGCCAAAGATGGTTGTTCTGGGTACTGTTTTCTCAGTAATCACATGTCAGTTCTAGTATATTTGTCCAATGAATACCCCTTTATCATCTGCATTTCTCCTTGGTTTTACAATTTAAATGGCCAGTAGTGTATCTTTGCTCAAGTGAGCCGAACTGTAATGCAAGAAATACAGAATTTTAGTGCAGTAAGTTACGACCATTTGTATAAATTTGTTTTAAAACTAACATCAGATGATTGTGAGTTTAATGAAATTTTGTAAATTAAAATTGGATGTAATGTGAAACCTAAATATGGAGCAATAAACTTAAATTAAATGTAAACAGAAAATGAAAAGTTAATAAAACAATTTCATAAAGAATTGCATACCACTTGTAAAGTATGTAAAGGATGTATTGATTTTAAAGACAGACAATTAGTAGGTTTAAAAGATCCAATAAACGATTATGATGCATTTACCACACATTACTTATATTAGGCATATGCTGTAAACCTGGATATACAAGTATTCTAAGACAATAACTATGTCGCTGCAACACCTAAATAAAAAACTATCAGTCTCGTAGCGATACAACAAATCACTTAACAAAAATGTTTTGATAGATTTCTCATCAAATTAAGATTTAACACCATACTTAAAACATTTAAGTAGTCGTCAAGCTGGAATATGTGTCAAACGTACATTGAAATTTAATTTTGTTACTGGCAATGAAGTATTGAAATATGCATTTGGGTATGATGTGTCAATTAAGAAAATTATTTTATTTGGATCAGATGTAAATGGTGACCTGTCACTTACTGATTTTAAAATAGATGCAAAAAGATACAATATAAACTAACTGCAAGTTTTTTATCGAACACAGTTCAAGAATCTATCAGTTGGAATGAAATGAAAAACAAAATATAAATATCTGTAAATCAGTGTGTGAAAACTGTACCTGTTTCAAGTGAATTACTCTTGTTTGGTGAATTGTTTTTCGAATCAGATCATGATAATAGAATGGAGCAATAAATTTAAATTTTGTTAAATTTTTAATCTATATAAATGGACAATCACATCTGGCACTTGAAGTGCAGGAAATTTACTGAAACACATATTCTTCAAATTGCAGATTTTTTGTTGTTATCTAATGACATAATAATTATATTCAATGTTTATAGCAAATAATTTTTAAACAACAAAGACTGGTCTTAAAATCTGATCGACTGTTTGAGGGACAAGATGAAGTTCTAAGGTATCTCTTTATCTGTCTCATGTCTCTGTTTCCTTCTTGTATTATTCCCATAGCATTATGAACTAGTCCATTTAATTTTTCTATATGTTAACGCCCATTTTTTTTATTTTCCGAGTGAGTTATTTACCTCGATACATCTCTTTCACTTCATTTTTAATCTTATATTCGCCATGTTTACGAATTGATGATGAAACTTCATGTGAAACCCTTTTTTCTGAATTGTTTGGATCTTTTCTTTTGTGATTTTGGCTGGCTGGTTGGTTGGTTTCGGGAGTAAAGGTACTAAACTGCTTGGTTATCAGTCCCTTTTTCTGATGTCACACAGGTCTCGGACGAAAACCCTACCACTAAAGAATCCTATCAATTAAAATCGGGGAAAGTAACAAAATGCAAAAAAAAAAAAAACGAATTCTTTAACCACACAGAAGGAGTAAATGAAAGAAGGAAGTCAAAAGTTCATACACTAACTGAAGGTGTTAAAACAATATAGAAGATTGCCTGGACTTGCTGATCACAAGAATAAAAAAGGATGATCTAGCCA
The DNA here is from genome assembly GCF_023897955.1 of Schistocerca gregaria. Classification (NCBI taxonomy): domain Eukaryota; kingdom Metazoa; phylum Arthropoda; class Insecta; order Orthoptera; family Acrididae; genus Schistocerca; species Schistocerca gregaria. The sequence continues at coordinate 235,505,327 of NC_064928.1, forward strand.
CTCTGCAAAACATTAAAATCTCCAGCTTAAAAGCACAAGCGAAGAGAAACACAGATGGTAAGAAAACGATCACGAAGTCGAACAGACAGCACGAAATCGATCAAAGAAGATTTAAAGTTGAGGTAGGGTGAAGGCCTGGGACTAAAGGTCACAGCTCCACCCTTAGATTGAGTGGTAACAAACCTCCTCTTACATAAAACTTAAAACTAGAGCAGCTGTTGACTCATTGTCGCCCAAGACCGTAGGCAGCGCGTCAGGAAGGCTAAAATACCGCCTCAGGGCAGCTTGATTGCGACAGTCCAACAAGATGTGGGCTGTTGTTAATCGAGAGCCACAGTTACACTGGGGTGGGTCCACATAATGGAGGAAGTGACCGTGATTTAGTCAAGTATGGGCGATGTAGAGCAGACAAAGGACAATGGAGTTCCTGCGAGTGGCTTGCATGGATGCCTCCACACATTCCTTGTCTCATTTACTGCACGTAATTGTGTACTTTGGATGTGCCATTCGGAATTCCAGATCCCAAAACCTTTTGGCATAGGACGAATCAGGGAGCAGTCTCTGGTCTGTCGATCTCCAGAGTCGGTTTACTGGTAGCCTGTTTGCCCAACCCGTTATCAAGTTCATTTCCTGGGATTCTGACAGGTCCTGGGGGCCAGGTGACGGCCATTGAACGTACATGATTTGTGAGAACATAAAGAGACTCCAGACTAGACATTCGAAAAGGATGCCGAGGGAAGCACCAGACGACAGCTTGTAGGCTACTTAAAGAGTCACTACATATGATGAAGGACTCACCTGTGCAGGAGCAGATGTACTCAAGAACGTGAGAAATGGCTACCAACTCTGCTGTGGAAACAATGCAGCCATCCAACAAGAAGTGCTGTTCAGTATATCCAGCGTGAGAGGAAGCGAAGCCATCGTCACCGTCGACCACCAAGCTATCTGTGTAGGCTATTTCTGAGACCTGGAATTCATCGAAAATAGAGAAAAACTGCTTGGAAGAGGCCTCAATAGGAACTGAGGCTTTTGGGGATTGAAAGAGGTCGACAAATCTGTGGTCACGGGTGCAGTGAGAAGGGACCAGACATGGAATCCAATTGGAATTCTCCGAACGGGGCGCCGTTGCAGGAGGTGGATCCCCGCAGTCGGGAAAAGGAAACGATACCTTCGGTGTTTAAGCAAGCTGCATATATGTGCAGTGTAACTGGCAAGCAGTTGTTGTCGCCTGCTCCACAATGGAGGAACCCTAGCTTCCAGGAGTAGCGTGCTCACCGGGCTTATTCGGAAAGCTCCTGTTGCAAGACTAAGTCCACAGTGGCGTATAGGACCCACCATCCACAATGCGGCGATGCTGAACCATATGCCGTGCTCCCATGGTCAATATGTACCTGTAAAGGGGAAAAAGTGCACTAAAAGGAAAAAAAATCGGTGGAGGTTGTAATATTATGTGCGTCCATCGACCGAAATTAGCCGAATAAGTTCTCCAGAGAATGACAGACTCAGTGAGATTTTAAAAGTCGCGTGATATGAGGTGACCTGTTCTGGCGTGGAGCGCCAAAGACTAATATTGCGATCCGATATACTCAAAAGCGGTCAAAGACATTCTTAAAGCCCGACCGCGGTGAAACAAAATATGAGAAACAATATGAAAACAAAATGTGTACTAAATCCTATACCACTTATCTTTTGTCTGTCTCTATGTGTAGACGCACGTTACTGCAGTTCATTATAATTTGTAATTAAAAATATGTAATGCCAATAGCTTCGACGTGAAAGGTCTCAATATATCAAAAAAAGCACGACATATAAAAAAAAGCAATGTATACTTTCCTGTTTCTGAGGAACTATAATTATTAGCACAAAAGCTGGTATATGTGGCATTGTCAGCCACGATAATGCTTGAAAAAATGTTTAAAGTAAGTCTCTCTTTAGCTTTTTAAAAATTAATACTAAACTGAATGCAGTTATTTGACTTGTTATTTAAATAGCAATCACCAGTCAATTTCTCATTCCCTATGTTCATAAATGTTTAATTGTCATTTTAGTACAAATGTTCAGAGAAATCATCGAACGGTTGCATAGGACGAAGGAACTTGAAAGAAGTTGGCGTAATCAGCAAACTGTTATTCGTTACTGAATGGTAATTCGCTGTACTTTATTTTCAAATGTAGCTTCTTCGATAATCTTTTTGAAATCCAGGATCAGAAGCTATCCGGCGAAAATTTTATTACAATCCCCGTTTTTGTTTCCCAGAAAAGTGTAGCAAAATTATTGCTCGCTTCTTTCAAGTACCTGACAAGTCATTGCACGGAACAAGGTGCGCTTATATCGAAATCCGGCGTAGTCGCACAAGGCTAAAAAACGACATCTTCTAAAACATCAGGTACCATAGTTAACAGCAAAATACTCTCTCCATTTCCCCCCATTCAAAATATTTATAACAACATAAAGGTATTAAAATAATACAGCAAATGACCTGAGCTGGCTTATTGCAAGAATAATAAAGGTTGATCCGGTAGCTTTGCAACACACTAAAATCGAGAGATCAACAGGCAGGTATGTGCCATGTGCTACACTGAAATGAGTAGGGACACTTGTATTTACGAGGCAAAGGTCGAGTTTAGTTAGTCGATTCTCGATATCTTAACCATAGCCAGTTATCTCAGCTCCACTCCTCAAAGGGTTATGAGCATTAAAGTCACCCAGAAGTATAAAAGGTGTGGGTCGTTGGAAAACTAGTGCAGCCAATACATGGTGCGGTACGTCACTTTCTGGAGAAAGGTAGATGTAGCAGATTGTAGAAGATTATAAAGACTGTTTCATTTATCAGTAGGTTACAGTAAACAGCTATGAATATAATAGATGCATTAAGCATGAAATTTATTCAGTTGATGTAAATAAAAAGCCACTTATCCCACATGATAAGAAAAGATTTATTTTGGAAAATAGAACAGAGACACCATCAGATGGACATTACGCATTACTATTGACAGTATAAAAATTTCAAAATATACTGATAAATATTTTATCCACATAAATGGAGGCTCTACTCAAGAAGCTCAATAATTCTAGCAATACCAGTTTGTTTAAAAAGATTAGTGATCCACAAGTAAATGTTTTATGTAACACTACTGATTGTGAATATTTGAATGTTGAGACAAGGAGAGAAAATAATAAGCAGATAAAATATGTTTGGAACTGAATAATGGATTCAAAATTATTTTCACAGAAAGATGTTTTAAAATAATTAGTGGTTGGGATTTTCAATTTTTTGAAGTTGTTTATATTAAACTGATATACAAGGAATGAAGAAACTTAAAATCAGTGATAATGAATTTTATGACCTAGCATCCCTATTTCGAAAAAATTTTGTAATGTTTAAAATTTTTCAAAACATTTTTGTAATTCCCGATAATCTCGTGGTCAAAGGTTAACTCATACACATTGTCACGGAGTGTTTGAACTTTCCAGCCCCCTGGACTGGTACTCTGTGATGACTCTATGCCAACATCTGCTCCTTTGTACAGGCTAATTGTCGAATCTCCAGACTCAGCAGAAATTCCTTACGTCAGAGATGTCTGCTATCGGTGGTCCTCTGTGCTCTCAGCCAGGAGACAGTTACTGCGAGAGCCACGACATACTGTCAGGCTTCACCTGCAGCAATACACGTTCCAGTATCATGTCAATGCAGACTACCTATTGGTGCTCGTTCGGCCACGAGAAGAGACTATGTGCATACGTAATGTGATCTCAAAGTACAGGGACACACTGGCACTGATCTGGGTGTTGCCAAATATACAGTGATACTGCTTTCGTGCAGACTAACACGAGAGGAATTGGCTCTCTACATTGTGTCTGGAGCTTCTAATAGCTTGGTACTGACTTTACATCGACGACCCTTTGCACTACAGTGGTCAGCTTCTGGCATGGCCTGTAGGTCACCCATGCAACCAGTTTGGCAACATCTGTCTTGATGCATTGCAACATGTGGAATATCTTACTATCTATGTAGTTTGGACGCTGATGCATTCTATTTCACTGGCGATTGGTCGCAGCCTACAGGCTGTGTTGCGCTACTTCCTGGTGGCAACATTTTAAAGATCAGATATGATACTCTCACCCTCGCCCAGAAGGCAGACTGACTTGGACTCACCAAAGTCCGCCCTTTTATGTGAACACCACGAACAAGCTGTGGTTGGGCTCAGAGAACTCAGCCACATGACAACTAATGGAAATTTACATATCGGCCACCACCTCCCCATCATTGTAGGTAGGCCAAGCTGCACCTCTATTTGTGCATCTATCTTTTTGTGGACCTTAGCTAGGCAAGAGCTGCTCTCCCATATACAAGTCCACCACATCGGAGGGGTTTCTACATTCAATTACTTCATGGTGCAACTTGCAACAACGTTGATATAAAGCATCCATTACCAACGTAGAGTGTGGTGTGGTGTAACCTACATCAGCCATATCATTCCGGGCCACATGATGTCACATTTACTGTGGAAAATTCACCACTTAGCGAAGTTTACATGCAATTAATGTGATGGACACTCTTTTATACTACACTGGTGGACGTTGTAATTCTGTCAGAGGCAGAAAAGGACTTGGAAGAGCAGTTGAACGGAATGGACAGTGTCTTGAAATGAACGTATAATATGAACATCAACAAAAGCAAAACGAGGATAATGGAATGTAGTCGAATTAAGTCGGGTGATACTGAGTGAATTAGATTAGGAAATGAGACACTTAAAGTAGTAAAGGAGTTTTGCTATTTGGGGAGCAAAATAACTGATGATGGTCAAAGTAGAGAGGATATAAAATGTAGACTGGCAATGGCAAAGGAAATCGTTTCTGAAGAAGAGAAATTTGTTAACATCGAATATAGATTTAAGTGTCAGGAAGTCGATTCTGAAAGTATTTGTATGGAGTGTAGCCGTGTATGGAAGTGACACGTGGACGATAAATAGTTTAGACAAGAAGAGAATAGAAGCTTTCGAAATGTGGTGCTACAGAAGAATGCTGAAGATTAGATGGGTAGATCACATAACTAATGAGGAAGTATTGAATCGGATTGGGAAGAAGAGAAGTTTGTGGCACAACTTGACCAGAAGAAGGGATCGGTTGCTAGGATATGTTCTGAGGCATCAAGGGATCACCAATTTAGTATTGGAGGGAAGCGTGGAGGGTAAAAATCGTAGAGGGAGACCAAGAGATGAATACACTAAGCAGATTCAGAAGGATGTAGGCTGCAGTAGGTACTGGGAGATGAAGAAGCTTGCACAGGATAGAGTAGCATGGAGAGCTGCATCAAACCAGTCTCAGGACTGAAGACCACAACAACAACATTGGCACGAAAGTTCCGGGATTTACACCAAATCGAGAATCTGTGTCACCACCTCGATCGGGCTGTTCGAGCCATGATTGCTCAAACGAGAAACCTAGCGCGTCTGGGCACGACACTGAGCTCCTCAAGGCTCCACATTCCTGCCGGTACGTCCCAGAAGCTAATTAACTTTCTTTCTGCAAAGGGTTGTTTTTCAATTTTCTGACAGGTGATCACATTAATGTCACTTGACAGCGTAGCTCTTCCTACCTCTTTGGGCAGGTTTAGAATCTGCATCATGTCCAAGATTTTAATTGTATAAATTTATTTGTTAGCTTCACTTCCTCTCTAAATGTCAGGTTTCTTGTTTGCTTTAGTTAGTGCTCTGGTTAACTCTGGTATTGTTCACCAGTTATAAAATCCCTTTGGCGGATTATTGCGGTCATACATTGAAAGGGGTCGGGGAGACGCGCCTACGTCCTTTCAATGTACCGAAGGAATAACGATAGGGTGCTGAGCCGTGCTCACTCCCAACTGTGCGTTTTCGTGAACATCTCTATCTATCTGTATTTGGTTTCCTGCCCTTGTTGCGGCTACGTCGTGGTTCTTCTTCCTCCTACGTGTGACAGCAGTGATGAGTATCAATATTTGCGCCATGTACCATCTTTTGTTTTGTGCATATAGTTTCCGGCTAAGGGATTTGCAACGAGTCGGTAGGTTGCTGCGGACCAGGGAAGTTATCGCCGCACTGTGCAGTTGGCTGGGTCCGCTGGCGGTCATTGCGCAGGTTCGCCGACCCAGGACGTCAAAGTTGAGTAGTGGATTCAACTACAAAAGCCACGTCCATTCATATTGTGTGGTTCGTTTCGGTGGTCTGCTGTTGGGGAGGTTTTCCTGTGAGCAACGCCGAGTCTTTTTAATGCTGAAATTTAGCCGCCATGCGGTGCAATTAAATATGTTGATCAACAATTTGAGTGCACCACTGGAATTTTCTGTCTTGTGGCCGTCAGTGTTCTGGTTACCTGCCCTGGGCACTGATGAAAATTCAGGCAGTGTTCTTTTGAGTGAAGTTAACTATATTGCCGTGTTTCAAATTTAAGTGTACCAGCGGAATTTTCTGCCTTGTGGCGGTAGATGTTCCGGTTACCTATACTGGCCACTAACGTTATTTCAGGCAGCGTCCTTTCCTCGCCTGTTGTCGCTGTCCAACATGCTGTGTAATTTTGACAGCTAATCCGTACATCATTGTGCATAATCACGTTTGTAACCTTTTGTGTTTGAGTTCTCATGTGCTGATTGATGGCAAGCAACTCATTGTGTCGGTCTGTCCGTAGCTGTCCCCTGGTTGGGTTCGGACGGATCAAATGTAGTTGGGCTCACCACCTGTCGCACCTAAGTGAACGAGGGCAGTCCGTCCTCCCTGGAAGCCTCTGAGTGCCATTGTGTTCTCATTGTGTCGGTCTGTCCGTAGCTGTCCCCTGGTTGGGTTCGGACGGATCAAATGTAGTTGGGCTCACCACCTGTCGCACCTAAGTGAACGAGGGCAGTCCGTCCTCCCTGGAAGCCTCTGAGTGCCATTGTGTTTACTGGCCTTCCCACTGGTGTTTAATTATCTGTTTTCAGCTATTTAAAATTTAACGCTTATGGATATTTTTTTTAAATTTTGGAAAATTAATTGTGGGTTTTCAGTCTTGCAACTTTCTTCTTAAAATTACCTTTCAAGCTTAAACCTTGCAGCATTCTGCCTTTAAAGGATTGTGGTAACATATTTTAAAATTTTGAAATTTAACTGTGGCCTTCAGCCATTTGTATTGCACTTGCATATGTTTCTTCTATCTACTTTGCCTTCAGGCTTTCCACCTAGCTGTGATATATTTTTGTTAAATTATTTTATTTACTATTTTAAACTGCGTTTCTTATCTTGTTGATTTTTAAGATTTCTTACCACCTTCAGCCGTGGTAAAGTTGCATTTGGTAACGGTTCAATTATGTGCCGCTTTGGTTGTAAATGTGTTATTAAATTTCAATAAATTACAATTAGAAGTTGAAACTGACCGCAACCTTATTTGGCCCTTTCCACAATCCTAATTACCTGTTCTGGCCAGCGGGTTTAGCAGGCGTTTCAGGTGCCCTGATACCTTAGATGACAAGAGGACTTCACACAGAAGTTAAGACTCCGAGTTCGAATTACGATGCAGCACATATTTTTAATCTGCCAGCAAGTGTCAAAACAGCCCACACCAAACACTCCGCTGCAGATCGAATACTGATGCAGAAAATATTCGGCGATTCTCTCCAGGAGAAATAAGAGAAGTCTGTAATATTTGCTGTTCTTGAGTTATAAGAGGATTGACTAAAACAGGCCAAATACAGTTACTACCAGCAAAATATAATAGATTACCGATACTGCAGGCCCAATGTGGCAGTATGAAGAATTGGTAATTATAATATAAGGTACATGGACTCCTTAAACCTATGCTCTGGTTGTCTTTCAAGAAGAATGATTTCCAGAAACATACAAATCTTAAGATAAGTTCTATATTAAATATTAGAAAATGGTTTTATCACGGACTTGCAACATGTAAAGAGACGAGTATGTTTTGTATCGACTGAATGTCCTCTCCCAATGGGCATTAACTGATGCTTGAGTATGGAGACATACTCTTAATGGGGAGAAAAGTTTTGCACCTGTGAAAATTCATGTGTTTCGTTAATAATCACTTATATGAATTTGCAGACACCACGCATTCATATAACTGATTCGCCTCTATGATCAAGAAATCCACCTTCTTCAGATGATGTTGATGATGTTTCGTTTGTGGGGCGCTCAACTGCGCCGTCATCAGCACCCGTACAAATTCCCAATCTGTACGCAATTCAATCTAGCCACTTCCACGAATGATGATGGAATGATGAGGACAATACAAACACCCCGTTCAAAATGTGTGTGAAATCTTATGGGACTTAACTGCTAAGGTCATCAGTCCCTAAGCTTACACACTACTTAACGTAAATTATCCTAAGGACAAACACACACACCCATGCCCGAGGGAGAACTCGAACCTCCGCCGAGATCAGCCAGCACAGTCCATGACTGCAGCGCCGAAGACCGCTCGGCTAATCCCGCGCGGCAAACACCCAGTCCCGAGGTAGAGGAATCTTCAACACAGCCGGGAATCGAAACTGGGTCCTTCTTCAGTGCATATGCACGGTTACGTCTGACCCCCTGTGGGAATCTCCAAGTAGCGGGCAAGGAGGACATGAACCGGACACGACGGCGGACAGGTGGCGCTAGATGGGAATTTGGGTCCGCCGAGGGACGACCCGATATAGTATTCCCAGTTGCGACAAAGACTTGACGACGTGGCGCAGTGAGCAAGAGGTCCCGGGTTCCAATCCTGATTGGATACACGTTTCCACTCTTTGCCGCTGATTCCACATAAAGTCCCGATGCAGGTGACATTAGTAGTCCCTTTCCTTTCTTCCCGGGCCGAGCTGCTTCGGGCATCGATGTGTGTGATGTCCTTAGGTTAGTTAGGTTTAAGTAGTTCTAAGTCTAGCGGACTGATGACCTCAGATGTTAAGTCCCATAGTGCTTACAGTGATTTGAACCATTTGAACGTTTCTTCCCCACCACCTTCAATTTACGTTAGTAATAACTGCGGTAATAATAAACAATACGCATATAGCATAATAATCCACTTAGTTTCACAGATGTCAAACATCGACACGGAAAGAGAAAGCTGTTGATGACCAATTGCAGGAATCATCCAGCATTCACTTATAATAAATTCGGCAGTCAATGAAATTAGAATGTCAGGACTAGTTAAGGAAACTCTGAGCTATCTTAACATAAATAGTTCCTATTACTTTTCTACTCATCTCAGGAGTTACAATTGTCATAACACTGCCAAACAGAAAAAGCGTGAATTCAAAACCATGCTGCACTGCTTAGAAGAAATCTGCCATGTACAAATCTTAAGTCTCGTAAGGTGGTAGATGTACCTGAAACTTCAAGTATGAAGATCTAAAGCTTCTGACACCTAGGAACCTACCTAAGTTTCATTATGTAACACTAACTAAGATAGTCATGATTTCCTTCTGGGATAAAATGTGTTCACTGTGCAAAAAAAAAATATTCGTTACTAAAGTGAGTTGCCTCACTACATTGCTCCATTCAGCAGTAAGGCAGGAGATATGTGAGGTAAACATTGTCAACTCTAAAAGAGGTGGTAACCGTAAACAACAACCTAGGCTTAGCTGCAGAAGATCTTGTCATAGATGTGTTGTTACACGCTTCACTGAACCTGTCGTCATTGTAGGAGAGTTAAATCTCAATCATATAGGCTTATTAGCAGTGAACTGGGGGGGTCTTGTACCTCTGGAACATGATTTGCTACGTTAGTGATAACTTAACACGCGTCATTCACATCTATTACAATTTTGAAGATTCGTTTTTGAAATTTATTCCACAGCTTCAAGAATTTCTCTGAAAGAAGTACTTAGTTCATTCGAATTATTTTATTAAATCATTTGTTCTGTGGTCAGTTTTGACAGCTGTTGGTGTGTTAAAGCCGATTTCAATATGATTATGCCTACAGAAGCACACTTAACGAATATGAAATTTTTGTATTGATCGCACTGAATTACATTTAGGCGTTCCAGAAACAATTTCTTCGAGATCTGACCATGTGGCTATATTTGGCTGGTAGTATGCTATGTAATACAGAATATAATGCAACTAATGCGCTATCACGTAAAATACCTATATTACACGGTTGTCTATTACTGCATGAGCGCTATTTACTATAACATCGATTGTATATGGACATCTCAGGAGTGACGTTGTAAGAATACCATGCTTTTAAGTAATGTATTTCAATATTTATGACAAAAACGTGTTTGCTGCTTAAACCAGTAGTGTGTGCCGATATTTTAAAAATATCTTTCCCATAAGAAAATATGTGCTTAGCAATATTTATAAGAATGATGTTTCAGTTACTATGACGTACTGTTTTCCAGGCTGCTTAAATTATTTAATTTCTTTTCATAGCCTGTAACATTCCTGAGGCTGGCGGCTTGTCTCCTAGTGCTTCCGTCACTTCCTCTACTCGTGCGTTGCTTGTTTGAATTCCAAAAAAATGGTTCAAATGGCTCTAATCACTATGGAACTTACCTTCTGAGGTCATCAGTCCCCTAGAACTTAGAACTACTTAAGGGGGGTAGGACGTCAAACGGGCCGACTTGGAGCAGGAGAGGCACCACAGGACACTTTAATTTCCACTGTCTATACTTTTACAAGTAAATTCATAGAACTTTGTCAGGATGAGCAGGAAGAATTCAGGATTCACAATCGTATCAGCGGAAGTTCAAAAACATAACAAAATAATTTTTTTACATGTGAAATTTCATCATTTTTTCACTTACTATTGGCTGCATTTGTTGCTATAGGTGCACTTTTCTTCATAAGTAAGAGAGACTGTTCTATGAATTTTCCACAACGTACAAACCATACTTGCAGGTGTCTGAAACTCTAGAATTTATTTAATTTATGAAAAAATGAATGAGCTGTTACTTTTTAAACTTTGTTTAGAAAAAAATCAAATTTTGTAGTTAATTATCTCAATTTTCCCACAGTTTTTATAGATTTGAAAAATTCTTGAGTGTCATCAAAGAATCTGTCTTACTTGCGTAGAAAAATGTACCTATAGCAACAAATGCAGCCAACAGTAAGTGAAAAAATTATGAAATTTCATATCTAAAAAATGTTTTTGCACTTCCACTGCTATGAGTGTGAATCCTGAATCCTTCCTGGTCATGTTGACAAAGTTTTATGAATTTATTTGTAAAAGTATAGACAGTAGAAAATAAAATGTCCTGTGGTGCCTCTCCTGCTCCAAGTCGGCCCGTTTGACGTCCTACCCCCCTTAAACCTAACTAACCTAAGGACATCACACACACACATGCCCGAGGCAGGATTCGAACCTGCAACCGTAGCGGTCGCGCTGTTCCAGACTGTAGCGCCTAGAACCGCTCGGCCACTCGGGCCGGATTAGAATTCCAATTTCACTCTCTATAAGTGTGCCGCTTATACCAACATTCCCGCACACTTTTATTACTTTTTTGTTGCTATGTTTTAATGGGCAGTAGGTAGAATCACAAAACAGACATCTAGAACTATGCGGCAAATGGTCAAATAGCATCGTGAAAAGCCGGGCGCTCAAGAGCCGTATAGTACTGGAACAGAGAGAGAGAGAGAGAGAGAGAGAGACAACAGGAATTCATCCATAGCTCTAGGTGCTAAGAAGCGAACCTTTTACCATTTATATTTACTGTTTGAATAGTAATACACAGCTCCCAAGGTGCTGGTGACAATACTTGCACTGAGAGCGTATTAATAATAATTTCAATATCACTGAACTCATCAGGAACTGATAATTACAAATTTTAATTACTGTCGGTGTTTATTGATAGAAAGGATGGACCAGCCACAAGTGCGCATTGACAGAGCAGGCGCCAAACTGATAAGATAGCTCACTAGTAGTCTACGATCGGTTTCCGAGGAGGTAATACATGAATCGGTGTATAAAGTCTGCCTTCATGTAAATACCGAACAGTTTTCTGAAAAATTGCGTCGGATGACGTGCTCATGCGATGTTCTGGCGTGACGGCAACACGCCAACTAGTGCGTGAAGTATAACACGGCGTAAAGACGGAATTAATTGTTAAAGTTGACTCGGAAAACATATTTGTGCGATCTCATGTGGATTTTACTATCGTGTGAAGCGTTTTGTACTCTTGCGGTGCTACGTAACTAATGGTAAATGACTGGGAATCTCGTTATGAATATTAACGACAGACTGGCTCCAGAAGTCGTTTTATTGATTTTTCTATTAGTGAAAGAAAACAAAATTAGTTGGCATCGTAACATTTTACGATTCTTACTCTGCTTAGCACTTAAACGTACCCACATGGCACGTTGTTATGCGTTGTTTATTGCACAAGTGAATATAAGACATTGAATAAAATTTCAACCTTTGATCAGATAGCAGTTGGCTAGGTTACCAAACTTTACGCAGTGATTCTCTTACCTAACTAATCCATTAGCATCTCAGATGTTATGGATAATGGTTTGCAACAGTTGTCAACTTCCAGAGCCGAGCGGCCTGTCTAACTTTAAAAGCCAAGCAGGGTTGACGCCTGCTGTTTTTCCAACTGCGATGCACACAGCTTGAGTTGTTTACTTTGGAGACTTACACTCCACCTGATTGTGAGCACGCTTTATCCACTTGCCGGGATTCTCTGTACCGGCGCATTCTAGTGCTCTTTCCACAGCTTGCAAGCCAACCATGGGAAGGTATTTCGCGTATTAAACACTTAAAATACTGTCACAGTCTACTCATTGAGACGTCTACTTTTATGTTAACAGTTTAACCCGTAAGACAAGTAATACAGTTAACAACCGTGGGTTATTATTAAGTCAGCTTGACTGACGGCACATAAATATGAGTTATGTTTTTGATCTAGTATTTAAGAAGGAGAGCACTTAGCGACTTCCAACGAACCTTATTCATGATTACAAATAACATTAAACTAATGCAAAGTTTCCTATAACTAATTCTCGGTGTTCTCAGTTACACCCACATAAATTCTGTCTCACTGACCTGTGAACAGAATGATAACCGCAGACCTCTCGATAATCACCTGTTATTTCACTACCATTATTTCTACATCTTTCATGAGCTCCGTCTGAAATCTGCATAATAACCGACAATTAGATGAACGTTACGTTCTATCGACTTGAGCTGAGCGTAGCCTTTCGCACATTAAAAAAAAAAAAAAAAAAAAGTAAATGTAGGTATACATTGGAACAATCGGTTTAATGACCAACTTTCCTGATAATAATGTAACGGAGCAGAATGAGGCACTAATGCACAGTTAGTAAACAATAATTTTTAATTATGAAAGGAATAAATCCAAACACGGTTATCACTGGTCATGAGAAATGATAATCGAGTTGATGTGTCTCATCCATTTTTTTAAGGACACTTAATTTTGCTTGCCGTTCTTCACTCTTGAGTACACCACACTCGTCTTTGTGATATGTATAGTAGTGTCTTGCAATTGAAAACTTACGTTGGCCGCCTATTATTCGGCGGCATAGCAAACACTGCGAGTTTTCACCAACGGCTACAAAAAAGGCTTCCACTTCCCAGTCATTTTTAAACGAGTGAGAACATAGATCTCCCGTCCTTTGCTTTTTCACACTACCTGCCATTTCTCAGTACTTCTCTGTTAAGGTAACGGTTACCAGGGGTAAACGAGACTTTGTATGTTGCGCTCTTGCTTGTACCATATAAACAGGGAAGTGGAGCCGCCGCCGTTCATTTAGGACACATGTCTAATAAAAGATGTCGCTGTCGCACACGTGCGCACATGTGCACAGTGTGCAGCGTTTGGCCGGCCCTGGTCACCGAGATGCGAGATAAACAAGTTTGCTACAAGTGAGTCACGAGAAGTGTGGGGCGGACGCACTAGATTTTCATCCTTAAATCACACGTGGCATCCCTGTGCGTCCCCTTATATAAATTGTGGAGGAGTACATTTCAAATACTCAAAATATAATGTTACCTCTGGCGACTCTAAAGGGGGAAAAATACGCTTAAACAGCGGCTAATTGTAATAGAAAGCATTAAACCCTTATAATAGTGTTACCTTATCATCCCGGCGCTGCCAACATAAACAACTTAGAGGTAGATATCGCCGGAGTAGTGAAGCAACTTAAATCACTTAATATGAAACAAGTCTTCCGGTACAGACTGTTTACCAGTTAAGTTCCTTTCGAAGTATACTGATGCAATAGCTCCATACTCAACAATCGTATCCAACAGCTCGATCGACGAAAGATTCTTACCCAAGGACTGCAAAGTGCAGAAGTCACACTAATGTTCAACGAAGGTAGCAGGAGTAAAACACTAAATTACACGCCAGTTTATTAACGTCTATATGCAGCAGGATTTTGGAGCATGTGTTGTGTTCGAACATTATAAATTACCTCGAAGAGAACGGTCTTTGTCCGCATCTCGTGGTCGTGCGTTAGCGTTCTCGCTTCCTACGCCCGGGTTTCCCGGGTTTGATTCCCGGCAGGGTCAGTGATTTTTCTCTGCCTCGTGATGGCTGGGTGTTGTGTGATGTCCTTAGGTTAGTTAGGTTTAAGTAGTTCTAAGTTCTAGGGGACTGATGACCATAGATGTTAAGTCCCATAGTGCTCAGAGCCATTTGAACCATTTGGACCAGAACGGTCTTTTGGCACCTAGTCAACACGCATTTAGAAAACAGCACAACTAGCTGTTTACTTACAGGGAGTGTTGAGTGTTGAGTGTTATTCACAAGGGATTTCAAATTGATTCCGTATTTCTAGGTGTTCAGAAGGCTTTTGAAGCTGTACCACTCAAGTGGTTTGTAGTGAAATTTCGTGCTTGTGGAATATCATCTCAGTTATGTGACTGGATTTGCGATTTCCTGTGAGAGAGATCACAGTTCGTATTAATTGACGGAGAGTCATCGAGTAACACAAAAGTGATTTCTTGCACGCTACGCTCGCAGGGTCGAATCCTGCTTGGGGCATGGATGTGTGTGATGTCCTTAGGTTAGTTAGGTTTAAGTAGTTCTGAGTTCTAGGGGACTGATGACCTCAGAAGTTAAGTGCCATTGTGCTCAGAGCCATTTGAACCATATTGATTTCTTGCGTTCCCCAAGGTAGTGTTATAGCCCCTCTGCTGTTCCTTATCTGTATAAACGATTTGGGAGACAATCTGAGCAGCCGTCGTAGATGATTTGCAGATGATACTGTCGTTTATCGACTACTTACGTCATCAGAAGATATCTGTTTATATGGAGATGGTATCTGTTGTTTCGGACTTGTCCGAAAGAACAGATACCATCTCCGTATATAGTTAAGGCTAACCGGTCATTGACCTTCTTCTTCTGTGCGGATGCACACGCATTGACCGAACTCTTACGGGACTCGGTAAGATTGTCTGCCGCGAGTAATGAGTGTAATGGGCGGGGGCACAACGAATGTAGTGTGTGGACATTAAGTTGCGAATGTGGGTCTCACGGGGAGCGTGAAGTCGCACTATCCTCTGTGCCCTCGGTGGCTCAGATGGATAGAGCGTCTGCCCTGTAAGCAGGAGATCCCTGGCTCGAGTCCCGGTCGGGGCATACATTTTCAGCTGTCCCGGTTGATGTATATCAACGTCTGTCGACAGCATAGGGTCTCGATTTAATTATCATTTCTAGTTATCTGTATGGTGCGAAAATTGGCAATTGACCCTACATAATTAAAAGTGTG
Organism: Schistocerca gregaria; assembly: GCF_023897955.1. NCBI lineage: Eukaryota > Metazoa > Arthropoda > Insecta > Orthoptera > Acrididae > Schistocerca > Schistocerca gregaria. The sequence continues at coordinate 235,521,010 of NC_064928.1, forward strand.
AGGTCATCCACATGAATGCTAAAAGCAACCCGTTAAAATTCGGTTACGCGATAAATCAGTCAAATCTCAAGGCCGTAAATTCAACTAAATAGCTAGGAATAACAATCAGGTACATCTTAAATTGGAAAGAACACACAGAAAATCTTGTGGGGAACACGAACCAAAGACTTTTATTTATTGGCAGCACACTTAGAAAATGCAACAGGCCTACTAAAGAGACTGCCTACACTAAGCGTGTCCGTCCTGTTTCGGAGTATTACCGGGCTGTCTTGGATCCTTACCGCATGGGATTAATGGAGTACATCGAGAAAGTTCAGAGAAGTTCAGCGACTTTTGTATTATCGCGAAATAGGGGAGACACTGTCACTCACATGATACAAGATTTCGGGTGGACATCATTGAAAGAAAGGCTTTTTTCGTTACGGCGGAATCTTCTCAGGAAATGTCATTCACCTACTTTCTCCTCAGTATGAGAAAATATTTGGTTGTCGCCGACCTACAAAGGGAGAAAGGATCATCATAATAAAATCAGGGCAACCAGAGATGGCACAGAAAGATATAGGTGTTCGTTTTTTCCGCGAGCTGTTCGAGACTGGAATAACGGTAAGTTCTTGTGAACGCGGTTCGATGAACCGTCTGCCACGCACTTAAGTGTGATTTACGGAGCATCCATGTAGATGCAGCTGTGGATGGATGTGTGAAGTGGTAGACTACATTTCGAACAAGTGGTTTTATAACCCTCATGTGGTAGTGTTACTTAAATCTCAAAATCAAAATGAATAGCCATTAGCAACTGAAGAATTATTATGAGATGTAGTTAACGATTTTCGATTTACAGCTTAAGCATGTCATGCGCGGTGCAGCGTAGCGCATATCCTATCAGGGTCGGTTTAAGGCACAAACGACATAAGCCCCCACTTGGGATGCCAGACCGAGAGCCGCCAAACGGTAAATCGCATGTGTGGCAAAGTGTTCTCGATCCAGCCCTGTCTCCTGCAAACGTACAGCATATGGCGATAGGGATCCGAGTAGCACTGGGAGCTTGTTCAGTTTAATCAATCACACTTTATTTATTAACACAATTCAAGGATGAACAGCGCCAGTAAAGTTCGGCCAGCAATGAACTTAAATGCTTAAGGTCAAATGCCGAGGGCACACCACTGAGCAGAAACCACTATACAGTCAAAAAAACTAATCTCAGTTCCAAGCAATCCCCCAGCGGCTCAATTTGCAAGTGCGGTGATGTCCGCTGTGTGCTCGATTCTAGACAGATCTGGTGATCCAGCAGGCCGAGCCAACATGTCGGCACTCTGTATAACACATTGGGTTACAACAGCGGTGTGTGGGCGATCGTTATCCTGTTGGAAAACACTGCCTGGAAAGGCGTCCTTGAATGGCAGCACAGCAGGACGAATCACCAAATTGACGGAGAAATTAGCGGACATTGTGCGTGGGATAACCACGAGAGCAAGTTAAGTAGATATCATTTTTCAGACGTACCTAAAAACAAGCCTATAAGTTTTCATTTATGTCGCACAACTCGTTTAAGGTAATGCGAATTTTTTCCGTCATTGTGTTTTAGATCATCAAAGATAAGAGTATGTGTACAGAGTGAAAAGGAGCATTAGAAGAGAAAGAAGAAAAGCTTATCTGTCCTAATTAGCAATATTTTCATAAGTGTGTTGGACGGAAAAAATTGTTCAAATGGCTCTGAGCACTAAGGGACTTAACATCTGAGGTCATCAGTCCCCTATAACTTAGAAACTACTTAAACCTAACTAACCTAAGGACATCTCACACATCCATGCCCGAGGTAGGGTTCGAACCTGCGACCGTAGCGGTCGCGTGGTTCCAGACTGAAGCGCCTAGAACCGTTCGGCCGCTCCGACCGGCAGTGTGTTGGACGGTAGGTACTCAGTGAATCTGTGTGTTTACTACGTCACACCGTGGACGTTAGTAAGACCAGTTAGACCGACAGATATTGCTATTGTTCTAGTTAACAATGGGGCTCAATGTGTCTAGTGAATTACTGGTTTCTCATGGAAGTCACCCAACGCATTCTCGTTCCTCTCGATGTTGCTTCAGTTAATCTTATGTTCTATAATTCTGCAGGTGCTTGTGCCTGGTGAATGTGGGCTGAATTTTGGGTCTTGCAGTTCTAGTGTTTACTCTGTCGCCTCTTGCATAGGACTGTGACAGTCTGAATACATATTAGTGTGGCCGATATACGGGTTGTGATCTTTTATGTTCTGTGTTCGGCTGCCATTTATTATGTACTGATGCACCGCGTTTCACTTAGGGGTCTAAATTCTGATACAGTAACACATTTTCTGTATGGCCAGTGTATGGGCCGTGAAATTAGAAAAACTGCTGTTCTGAACAAATTACTGATTCAGCCGGTTGCTATTTATTATTTGATGTTTTGTACTAAGTCGCACTATTCTAGGAAGTGACACACACTATTGGCCATTAAAATTGCAACACTACGAATACGACGTGCTACAGACGCGAAATTTAAGCGACCGGCAGAAGATGCTGTGATATGCAAATCATTACCTTTTCAGAGCATTCACACAAGGTTGGCAACGGTGGCGACACCTACAACGTGCTGTCATGAGTAACGTTACCAACAGATTTCTCATACACAATCAGCAGTTGACCGGCGTTGCCTGGTGAAACGTTGTGGTGATGTCTTGTGTAAGGAGGAGAAATGCGTACCATCACGTTTCCGACTTTGATAAAGGTCAGATTGTAGCCAATCGCGATTGCGGTTTATCGTATCGCGACAATGCTGCTCGCGTTGGCCGAGATCCAATGACTGTTAGCAGAATATGGAATCGGTGGGTTCAGGAGGGTAATACGGAACGCAGTGCAGGATCCCAACGGCCTCGTATCACTAGCAGTCGAGATGACAGGCATCTTATTTGCATGGCTGTAACGGATCGTGCAGTCACGTCTCCAGCACTGAGTCAATAAATGGGGACGTTTGCAAGACAACAACCATCTGCACGAACAGTTCGACGTCGTTTGCGCCACTATCGACTATCAGCTCGGACACCATGGCTGCGGTTACCCTTGACGCTGCATCACAGACAGAAGTGCCTGCGATGGTGTACTCAACGACGGACCTGGGTGCACGAATGGCAAAACGTCATTTTTTCGGATGAATCCAGGTTCTGTTTACAGCAACATGATGACCACATCCGTGTTTGGCGACACCACGGTGAACTCACATTGGAAGCGTGTATTCGTCATCGCCATACTGGCGTATCACCCGGCGTGATGGTATGGGGTGCCATTGGTCACACGTCTCGGCCACCTTTTGTTCGCATTGACCTCATTTTGAACAGTGGGCGTTAGATTTCAGATGTGTTACGACCCGTAGTTCTAACCTTCATTGGGTCCCTGCGAAGCCCTACATTTCAGCGGCATAATGCACGACCGCATGTTGCAGGTCCTGTACGGGCCTTTCTGGATACAGAAAATGTTCGACTGCTGCCGTGGCCAGCACGTTCTCCAGATCTCTTACCAATTGAAAACGTCTGGTCAATGGTGGCCGAGCAATGGCTTGTCACAATACGCTAGTCACTACTCTTGATGAACTGTGGTATCGTGTTGAAGCTTCAAGGGCAGCTGTACCTGTACACGCCATCCAAGCTCTGTTTGACTCAGTGCCCAGGCGTATCAAGTCCGTTATTACGGACAGAGTTGGTTGTTTCGGGGTACTGATTTCTCATGATCTATGCACCCAAATTGCTTGAAAATGTAACCACATGTCATTTCTAGTATTATATATTTGTACAATGAATACCCGTTGATCATCTGCATTTCTTCTGGTGTAGCAATTTTAATGGTCAGTAGTGTAGGTTGTAGTATGAATGTGCTATGCTAATGTTGCATATATATACGTGTGTTGCAGGCCTATATCAGTTGTTACGGCCAAGGTAGGTTCTTGTTCTAAAGAGGAGTCTAGCTAAGTTGAAAACAGTACAATTCTGTATAATGCTGCCCACGCAGCGTCACTGATCTGCGTTTCATACATAGTCAACGTACCAGGGTGCGATACCTTTCTTCTAAGAATATTCGATGACCAGCCCACTTTAGTTTAGCGAGGAGTGTATTAAACCTGATTTTTTGTTCTTGTAGTCATCCGGAGCAGTGTTAATTTTATTTTGTTTGAAACGTTTGGAACGCTGTTGACTGCTGCGCGCGACTCTGCCCGTGTTTTGAAAAGGGAAAACCAAACTTGTGTTGAGTAGATCTACTTACAGCAATTATTTGATTGACTAAATTTCCTCCTTTCTTGTAAATACTAGTGGCGCAGGAAAGGAATTAGTTTATGAAACGTTCCTTTCGGAAAAATTATGCATACGTCTTCTAATTAATTTATTTACGGAGACACATCAAATGGGATAAGCTTATATGACGCCTCTTCACTTGCCAGACTGATTCACTCAGAATAACGTGCAAAGATGATTCCAGTTTGTCATAAACAGGATACAGCTCTGAACGTTCTTTGACTGAATGTTTCGTTATGTCCTGGAACACGAGTAGAGGTATTTTGTGTTTCATCTCTTTAAGGAGTGGTGACGTCGTGTTTGTACGTGACCCGTTCGATATATGTTCAAAAATGTTCAAATGTGTGTGAAATCTTATGGGACTTAACTGCTAACATCATCAGTCCGTAAGCTTACACACTAGTTAACCTAAATTATCCTAAGGACAAACACACAAGTCCATCCCCAAGGGAGGACTCGAACCTCCGCCGGGACCAGCCGCACAGACCATGACTGCAGCGCCTAAGACCGCTCGGCGAATCTCGCGCGCAAAGACGATTTATTTTGATGTGTGTTCCCGCTTCAGTGTGAATTTCAGAGGTAGGATACCTTATCACTTTTGTTCAATCATTTTGGAGGACTATTGGTGAGGGTGTACATTTAAAGTACCCCGAGGCCTAGGTGAACTGACTTTGTTTGTGTGTCTGACTCACCAAGTGGAACGGACGTGGAACTACATCCCAAAAACTGACACCCGGCATCTGTACGATACAATACATGCACGTTTTCATTCTTGCATTCAACAGGTTGGCTGTTACACTAGTTATTAATGCTGAGATTGCACTGTTAATCAGTTAAGTATGTTTCCTAGACAAACCTATTCCCTACATTTATTGCTCTACATCAATTATTTCCTAGTGTTGGGACTTCTTTTCCGTCAGTGTACGTCGCAAATTGAGAAACGCTTAACTATTCACGTATCCCTCGTAGATATAGAGTACAAGACTCTCGCCAGAGGAAGGAAGGAAAGACCAAATTTACGTCACTCAAATATTTCCCAAATAATTACTTTTGTAAACAGTACAAAATAAAATTTGCATTCTATGTCGTCAACACACTGCTATTCAGATGCATAGTTCCTTTCTAGAAAGAAAATTATAAAACGGAAACAACAAAATAATTTATCACTCGAGAGTTGCGATCCAGTATCAACAAGGCTTGTGTCTGACAGTGTCTTCGCATAACAGACGTGAGATGAGAGACTAGAGGTTTCGCACTTTGGCACAGGCGCTACTAATTGAGTATAAAAATTCAAACGAGATTCGTGGCCCTCAGTCGTAACTAAAATAGGAATGTTATCAATAATTGCTGCCTTCTATGGTATAGAAATATAAACGGCTTCGATCATTATGTGCCACTGTGACCGAGCAGTTCTAGAGGCTTGAGTCCGGAACCTCGTGATCGCTGCGGTCGCCGGTTCGAAACCTGCCTCGTGCATGGATGTGTGTGATTTCCTTAGGTTACTTAGGTTTAAGTAGTTCTAAGTTCTAGGGGACTGGTGACCTCAGATGTCGCCGGTTCGAAACCTGCCTCGTGCATGGATGTGTGTGATTTCCTTAGGTTACTTAGGTTTAAGTAGTTCTAAGTTCTAGGGGACTGGTGACCTCAGATGTCAAGTCCCATAGTGCTCACAGACATTTGAACCTTTTTTTGATCATTATGTAAAACTTCACAAACACACTATTATCTTCACAACAAAAGTAAACCGCAAGCTGCATTAGAATGGACAATATCTCCCCAACCAGCTCTTCACACTTACGTCCACTCACCTTAGTGAACACATAACCAAACTGTCACTTTCCAGCCTGACCTACGCTTTGGGCTATGTTATATAGGATGTTTCCGTAAGAGCATGCAAAAATTTAACAGATCACAGAGGATGCGACACCGAACAATTTGAGGCAGGGAACCTGGGGTCGGAGAAGCCAGCTTAAAGAGGAAATAGGAATAAAATTGTATCACTGTGTACTTTTTTATTTACATTGCAGTTAATTGCAAATACCATCACTGCACAATGAACATATCATTTGTACTGTATCTTACAAAATATGCTGACAATGGCTGCCATCAATCTCAATGCAAGCATTACATTGGCGAACAAGATTCTGACGCACACTAACAAATATCCCTGGTGTGTTTTGGTTCAAGATGGTTCAAATGGCTCTAAGCACTATGGGACTTAACATCTGAGGTCGTCAGTCCCCTAGACTTGTTGTTGTTGTTGTCTTCAGTCCTGAGACTGGTTTGATGCAGCTCTCCCTGCTACTCTGTCCTGTGCAAGCTGCTTCATCTCCCAGTACCTACTGCAACCTACATCCTTCTGAATCTGCTTAGTGTACTCATCTCTCGGTCTCCCTCTACGATTTTTACCCTCCACGCTGCCCTCCAATGCTAAATTTGTGATCCCTTGATGCCTCAAAACATGTCCTGCCAACCGATCCCTTCTTCTAGTCAAGTTGTGCCACAAACTTCTCTTATCCCCAATCCTATTCAATACCTCCTCATTAGTTACGTGCTCTATCCACCTTATCTTCGGTATTCTTCTGTAGCACCACATTTCGAAAGCTTCTATTCTCTTCTTGTCCAAACTAGTTATCGTCCATGTTTCACTTCCATAGATGGCTACACTCCAAACAAATACTTTCAGAAACGACTTCCTGATAGATAAATCTATATTCGATGTTAACAAATTTCTCTTCTTCAGAAACGCTTTCCTTGCCATTGCCAGTCTACATTTTATATCCTCTCTACTTCGACCATCATCAGTTATTTTACTTCCTAAATAGCAAAACTCCTTTACTACTTTAAGTGTCTCATTTCCTAGTCTAATTCCCTCAGCATCACCCGATTTAATTTGACTACATTCCATTATCCTCGTTTTGCGTTTGTTAATGTTCATCTTATATCCTCCTTTCAAGACACTGTCCATTCCGTTCAACTGCTCCCCTAGACTTAGAACTACTTAAACCTAACTAACCTAAGGACATCACAGACATCCATGCACTAGGCAGGATTCGAACCTGTGACCATAGCAGCAGCGCGGTTCCCGATTGAAGCGCCTAGAACCGCTCGGCCGCAGCGGCCAGCGGTGTGTTTTGAATCACATCACAGGCAGCTACAATTCTGGCAACCAAATCCATCTTCGTATCCACTGGGGTCTCATACACAAGTGGCTTTAGATACCGTCATTGGAAGTAATCATGGGAATTCAGGGCAAGTGATCTCGCAAGCCACGGTATAGGACCTGCCCTTCCAACCCAGCTACCAGAAAATGCAGCATAGAGGTGGTCGCGGGCATCCATACTCAAGTGAGGCGGTGCCCCGTCGTGTTGTATCCACATCCTCTCACGAACAGCTGAGGGTACGTTCTCCAACAACTCAGGTAGAACTCTTTACACGAACCTCTGGTACAGGTGGCCATTCAGACGGCCAGGCAGAAGATACGGCCCAATAATATTATTGCCTAAGTGTCGGCCCAGATTCTTTCTTTCACTTGTGCCATTTGCCGCAGTTAGGCAGGGTCGGCATGCGTAATCGGATTTGGCAGTGTTAGTTTAAGGGGTGGCTGTATGCCCTTCCTGCCACCCTCCCGTAACCCCCGGCTCAGAATTAGTGTACTCCAACTGTCTGCGACTAGTGTAATCCACGGGATAGTGCGAAAGTTTTCAAATGTTTCGAGCCGGGGAGCTGAGGCAGGATGTGAGGACCAGCCCGGTATTCACCTAGCGGGACGTGGGAAACCGCCTAAAAACCACATCCACGCTGGCCGGCACACCGGCCGTCGTCGTTAATGCGCCAAGCGTATTACACTCCTGGAAATTGAAATAAGAACACCGTGAATTCATTGTCCCAGGAAGGGGAAACTTTATTGACACATTCCTGGGGTCAGATACATCACATGATCACACTGACAGAACCACAGGCACATAGACACAGGCAACAGAGCATGCACAATGTCGGCACTAGTACAGTGTATATCCACCTTTCGCAGCAATGCAGGCTGCTATTCTCCCATGGAGACGATCGTAGAGATGCTGGATGTAGTCCTGTGGAACGGCTTGCCATGCCATTTCCACCTGGCGCCTCAGTTGGACCAGCGTTCGTGCTGGACGTGCAGACCGCGTGAGACGACGCTTCATCCAGTCCCAAACATGCTCAATGGGGGACAGATCCGGAGATCTCGCTGGCCAGGGTAGTTGACTTACACCTTCTAGAGCACGTTGGGTGGCACGGGATACATGCGGACGTGCATTGTCCTGTTGGAACAGCAAGTTCCCTTGCCAGTCTAGGAATGGTAAAACGATAGGTTCGATGACGGTTTGGATGTACCGTGCACTATTCAGTGTCCGCTCGACGATCACCAGAGGTGTACGGCCAGTGTAGGAGATCGCTCCCCACACCATGATGCCGGGTGTTGGCCCTGTGTGCCTCGGTCGTATGCAGTCCTGATTGTGGCGCTCACCTGCACGGCGCCAAACACGCATACGACCATCATTGGCACCAAGGCAGAAGCGACTCTCATCGCTGAAGACGACACGTCTCCATTCGTCCCTCCATTCACGCCTGTCGCTACACCACTGGAGGCGGGCTGCACGATGTTGGGGCGTGAGCGGAAGACGGCCTAACGGTGTGCGGGACCGTAGCCCAGCTTCATAGAGACGGTTGCGAATGGTCCTCGCCGATACCCCAAGAGCAACAGTGTCCCTAATTTGCTGGGAAGTGGCGGTGCGGTCCCCTACGGCACTGCGTAGGATCCTACGGTCTTGGCGTGCATCCGTGCGTCGCTGCGGTCCGGTCCCAGGTTGATGGGCACGTGCACCTTCCGCCGACCAATGGCGACAACATAGATGTACTGTGGAGACCTCACGCCCCACGTGTTGAGCAATTCGGCGGTACGTCCACCCGGCCTCCCGCATGCCCACTATACGCCCTCGCTCAAAGTCCGTCAACTGCACATACGGTTCACGTCCACGCTGTCGCGGCATGCTACCAGTGTTAAAGACTGCGATGGAGCTCCGTATGCCACGGCAAACTGGCTGACGCTGACGGCGGCGGTGCACAAATGCTGCGCAGCTAGCGCCATTCGACGGCCAACACCGCGGTTCCTGGTGTGTCCGCTGTGCCGTGCGTGTGATCATTGCTTGTACAGCCCTCTCGCAGTGTCCGGAGCAAGTATGGTGGGTCTGACACACCTGTGTCAATGTGTTCTTTTTTCCATTTCCAGGAGTGTACATCCGGTGCCGGTGCGCCTACCCGAGTCCAGCAACTAGCGCGTTAGCGCTCTCGGCTAAGATATCCACAGCAAAACGTACTAGATGGCGTGAGTCTACTACAAGGTGACGGTTTTTCTCATTCCACGCACGGCTGTTCCTGCTCTTCGAAATACCATCACGATCAAATTGGGCCTCGTCAGTTAACAGCGCGATTTGGAGGCAATCTGGTCGATCAATCCATTGTTAGAGCAACTACTGACACAGCGCGACCCTCGGTGAAAATTCAGTCACAAGCATTTGCATGGACTCGTTGTGGGTGATACTGATGCCATTCTTGTTCGTGGAGCACATGCCACACGTTAATATTTGCATTTCCCATTCCACGTGCAATACGACGACTACCTGTAGTCCCGTTTCACACTGTGACACTGGTGATGGTCGCCAGTAATGGTCCCCCGTGACTGTGGTGAACAATCCTGAATCAATGGTGCCCGACACCGAAGGTATTGCCACCTGATTAGTTAGTGAAATAGACTCGTACAGGGGGTAGAAACCGAATTTCGCCGTCCGCGGTAACCGAGCGGTTCCAAGCGCTTCACTCTGGAACCTCGCGACTGCTACGGTCGCAGGTTCGAATCCTGCCTCGGGAATGGATGTGTGTGATATCCTTAGTTAGGTTTAAGTAGTTCTAAGTTGTAAGGGACTGATGTTAAGTCCCATATTGCTCAGAGCCATTTTTGAACTAAATTTCGCTAGCCTCTTATGGCCCGAAAAATAAGGTATTAAATTTGAAAAATGAACGTTCAACTTATCAGTTTTGTTTTTCTTATCCATGCTCTTCTCACTGAAATCAGGCGCAAACTTCGTTGTAATTTCTTGCCACGCACTCGTTTTCACCACTTTGTTGCTGTAGTCATCGGTTTTGACATCCCAAATAGCAGGACGGCTTTCTACTTCATTTACAAAATCTTCCGTGTTAATCAAACCTAAACTCCTGCCTACAGTGTGTACAGTTTAATGAACCTTCTTGGAAGATTAAAACTGTGTGCAGGACCGAGATTCGAACTCGGGACTCCTTTCTTCCAGGATTGCTAGTTCTGCAGGACTCGCAGGAGAACTTCTGTAAACTTTGGAACGTAGGAGACGAGGTACTGGCAAAAGTGAAGCTGTGAGGACGGCGCGTGAGTCGTGCTTGGGTAGCTCAGATGGTAGAGCCCTTTCCCGCGAAAGGCAAAGGTCCCGAGCTCGAGTCTCGGTCCGGCACACAGTTTGAATCTGACAGGAACTTTCATATCGGCACACACTCCACTGCAGAGTGAAAATCTCATTCTGTACAGTATAATGTACAATGAATATTTCGCGTCAATGTCTGAGAAATGACTGCCTGTCTGTTGGCAAATCTGCAGCGCTGTGTCTGTGATCAGTGTTCCAGTGTGAACACTCCATTTCAGACTAATGCATGTCTGGCGGTGAGTGCTGTAAACACAGTGACCTTGTCTGTCGCATGTGGCGAGGCTGTGTCACTGCTGGCTTACAGTGGCTCGGTGAGGCAGAGTAGTGTCCCGGTGTGAACGCTCCAGTTCAAACGAATGTATCTCTGTCGGTAACCGTCACTGGTGACCGTTACCAGTTTACCAGTGCCCCAGTGTGAAACGGGCCTTAGTGGGGTGCGTTGCAACACGTTCCAGCCCTCCCTCTTCAAATCGGGTGTGTGAGTCGTCCTCACGTTGCCAGATCCCTCTTTTTTTGTTTCCCGATGACTGTCTCCCGCATTCGTCGATCGAGAGAAATAAACACTTGTCGTGGCGGATGGTGCCTGCTAGGAAATCATTCCCTGTACAACCTTTCAGCGGAGAGAGTATTGCAACGTACTTCCCCATACACAAGTTGCATGTCAGTAAGTTCTGCAAAACTGTACGGGTGCAGCTTCGTCGTATTGTACTGTACTTCTCTGAATAGTACTGAGTAGAGGTGGGCAAACTGAAACACGTAACTGTTTCGAAACAAATGAAACAGTACAATCTAATGTTTCGATACGGTGTTTCGAAACAGTGAAACAGTTTGTGTTTCGTAATCTAATAAACCTACACATTTTATCACCTTTAATGTCTACTGTATACGTATGTCCATATAAACACAAATGAGGTGCGAGAGCGCTTATCATATCGCAGAAAGTATGAAACTATCACTTAGGCGTCTTGGCAGTTTCGTATTTCCAGCAGCAAATGCTCTGCTTTCGTGTCGTGTGACTTCAATTGGCTGAGGACAGCCACAGCTGAAGACAGAAGAGCCACCACGAACGGAACTGGAGGTGGGAGCAAACTGCAGAAATAACGGGTATACTACTGGGATTCCCACATTCCGTTAGTATGGGTAATATACCCTTCCTGCTAATTTCCATGCACACAAAGGGAATCATTGTGGATAATAGGCACAGTGACTATAGACTCACAAATAGCGCCAAATAATTCGAATAAATAACAAAATATAACAGAAAAAATTTTGTCTTTCAAGGTGTTTCTAACCGTTACTGTAAATTCACCATACTTCCCAGCCCTTCCCGTTACCATTTGAAACAGGTTGCCTGGAATTATACCTACATCAAATTTAAGTATATGTCTAATAACTGTCACTCTACGCCATTTTTATTCAAAATGTTGTAGGCTTACTTGCGTTTCTTAATATGATTACTGTATATGAACAGAGAAGCGTATGTTATAAAAATAGTGTAATTTAACTGAACAATTTTCCCATATTTATTATTTTGAATGTGAATAGTACGAGTTATTTTATTGTTTGGTTAGTGTTTATAAAGCAGATGTTACGCCATTTCAGAATAGGACAGTGAGCTAGAAACGAAGCTTTAGTTTCGGATATCTTAAGTTTCATGCTATTGCTCGTAAAAAGATTTCGACACTCTTGAAAGTGTTTCATGAAGTGTTATGTTGTGTTTCAGTACCTGTGCCGATCCTGAATCTCGTCCGACACACAGCGGAATGAAAGATCACTGTTTCGATACATTTAGTCCTTATTTTGAAACAACGATACAGTTTCTGTGTCTGACTCGAGATCGAATCTGGACCGGTTATCCGAGACAGAGGCGGAATGAAACACCACTGTTTCGAAACAGTGAACCACAGCCTTTCCGAAACACTGAAACAGTTCCACGTATCGATACACTGTATCGAAACATAGAAAGAGTGGCAAGTCTAGTACTGAGTAATGAATGGACTTGTAGTTAATTCATAGCACATTCTGTCGTGGGCCAATGTAAATACGATACAACAGAACCACCTTATGGACAAAAAAAAAAAAAAAAAGCTAGCATCATGACTTCCTAGATATCAGGCTCGTTCTCCTTGTTTCCTTGTCGGAAGTAATGAATTTACACGTAAATAAACAGCACAATACGTGTGAAGTGCTACGCATGTTAGTTGTAAATAAACTGGAAAACAGTTATGTGGTAGACAAGTTTACTTACATACCTCCTCAAGCTGGCATGTCCGACTCCAGATTCCGTACCTCAAATTGTTCAGTGGATCATCCTCTATGTCTTGTTACATTTTTGCACGGTCTTACGGAAAGACGCTATAGATCAGGCTCTGACCACAACAGGTCTTTTCCAATGATGCCAGTACTGACAGTTTCACGCTATTTTACCCAAGTCTAATTTAACCAAAAATGCGGAAATAGTGAAATTTCTGAAAGTATTCTCTACGACGATGATACTGTTTTGAACCATCTTCTCAAGTCTCACATTGAGTACCACCTTCTAAATTCCAGCACACAAACATTAGCCAACGAAAAATAGTGAAAACTTATGACCGTAATAATTATTTTAGCTAATCTACCACGTATAGAGCTAGCTACCACTGTGAAATACTGAAATATACTAAAGAGACTATTATCAAAATGTATGAAGAGTAAAAGGCAAGGACACTGTGGATATGGGACCATATATAAATTTAAGGAACTAGAGGTTGTGGATAGTTTCGGAGGGAGCATTGGGCAATGCCGGACTGTAACTGCATAGTGGAATATAACAGAAGATGAATGTCTAGCTTCGAGAGGTGAAACGAGGAAAGTAACAGATGATCACATAGGCAAAAAGGCAAATCCTAGTAGAAATCTACGGATAACGTAGGAGGTATGAATAAAAATACAGGAAATGAAACAGGCGAAAGACAATACAAATGTGTAAAAAATGGGACTGACAGAAAGCACAAAAGGCTAAACTGGTTTGGCTAGAGGAGAATTGGAGTCCGTAGAAGTAAGTGTAACTAAGGAAAATATAGATGTCGCCAATAGAAAGGGGCTTTTGGAGAAAAAAGGTATACGATTGTTAAGAGCTCAGATGGAAAGCCAGTACCAGGCAACGAAAGGAAAACTGAAAGGAGCAAGGGGTAGACACAACATCTGTGTAGAGGAGAATTCAAGACCGTAGAAGTATGCGTAACTAAGGAAAATATAGATGTCGCCAATAGAAAGAGGGTTTTGTAGAAGAAAGGTATACGATTGTTAAGAGCTCAGATGGCAAGCCAGTACCAGGCAACGAAAGGAAAACTGAAGGGAGCAAGGAGTAGACACAACATCTGTGTAGAGGAGAATTGAAGACCGTAGAGGTATGCGTAACTAAGGAAAATAAAGATGTCGCCAATAGAAACAGGCTTTTGTATAAAAAAAGGTATACGATTGTTAAGAGCTCAGATGGAAAGCCAGTACCAGGCAACGAAAGGAAAACTCCAAAAAGCAAAGAGTAGACACAACATCTGTGTAAGGGAAACAGACTTGAGGACAACAACTTAAAAAGAGAAGAGGAAGTATACGAAGATCAGGAAGCGTTTGACACTGCACTGAAAGACGTAGTTAGAAGCAAGGTCACTGGAATAGGTGATTGAGCGCCATGCGAGGGCCATTCGTGACAAAACTGTTCCAGCAGGGGTGCAATATGTATCAGACAGACGAAATGTCCTCAGAGGAGAATGTAACAATTCCATTTTCATATCGACCCGCTGCTGACAGGTGAGAGTATTCTCAAACTATCAGTTTAATAATTCATATTTGCGAAATATTCACGTTAATAATTTACAGGATAATGGTAAAACTGGTAATAGCCGACATTGGGGAAGATAAGTTTGGGTTCTGGAGACGATATATCCTAGAACACAGTTTCAGGAAAAGCAAGTCAATGTTTATAGCATTTGTAGATTTAGAAAACGCTTCTGACAATGTTGAGTGGAGTATACTCTTTGAAGTTCTGAAGGCAGCAGGGATAAAATCCAGCGATCCGAATGTTATATATCACTTGCACAGAAGCCACACAGCAGTTTTAACAGTGGAAGGCCAAGAAAAGGAAGAAGTGGTTTAGAAGGGAGGGACACAGGGCTGTAGCCTATCCCCGATGTTATTCAATCTGGACGTTTAGCAAGGAGTAAAGTAAACCAAAGAAAAATTGGGAGAAGGTATTGAAGTTCAGGGAGAAGAAATTAGACGTTAGCCGATGACATTGTAATTCTGTCAGAGACAGCAATGTACTTGCTAGTGCTTTTGATTGGAATGGACGTGCCTTGAAAGTAAGACATAACAAGAACATCAACAAGAGCAAAACATGATTAATGGAGTGTGATCGAATTAAACCAGACGTTTCTGAGAGAGTCAGATTAGGAAATGAGACATTAAAAGTAGTAGATGAGTTTTGCTATTTGCACATTAAAATACCTGATGATGGATGAAAAGAGCAGGATGTAAAATGCACGCAGTATGAAGAGTAGCTGTTCCTAGAAAGACGAATTTTACATGGAACATCAATTTAAGAGTTAAAAAGACTTTTCTGAAATTATTTGTCTGGAGTGTAGCTTTGTATGGAAGGGAAACACGGAAGATAAGCATTTTAGACAAGAAGGAAGTATAAGTTTATGAAGTGTGGTGCTATAGAAGGATGTTGAATATTACATTGATAGATCGAATAATAAATGAGAAGGTACTGGATCGAATTGGAGAAAAAATAAGTGTGTGCTGCAACTCAACTAAAAGAAGGGGTCAGTTGATAGGACACGTACTGTGGTAACACTTACAACACTAATACTTACAACAAAAAGATTTAAACGGATGTAGGTTAGAGTAGTTATACGCAGATGAACATGCTTCCACAGGATAGAGCAGCATGCAGAGCTGGACAGATTAGTCTTCAGACGTTTTCTTCTTCTTCTTCTTATTCTCCTCAGCGATCACAGACCCTGTAGACCACGCGCTGCATTAACTATCTGCTTCCACCGCCCTCTGTCTCTGGCAGTCACTCTCCACCCTACGGAACTTTCTAATGCTGCGAGGTCCTTCTCTACGTCATCTTTCCACCTTGTTCGAGCTCAGCCCAATGGTCTTGTTGCCTGGAGAGTTCCTTCAAATGCGTTTTTGGTGATTCTATCTTCTGTCTTCAGACGCAAGACCTTAACGACAACAACTACAACAACAATAATGAAGTGTTTTCAATATTTGTAAATTCCCGAGAGTACGAAATCTCTGATTGTTGAAAAATAGCAGTCCATAACGAAGCTGCCCTTCTCGCTAACTTCAGATTTAGTCTGATGGGCGTACTCGGTAAACCTGTTGTAGCGTAAATTTCGTTCTGTCTTCACAACACGACTATAACCATTTATTTGACAGCGAGCTTCTTATGTTTGTATTTAATACGATAGAGGAGCTACGTAGATTTATCTTCCCGTAAGTTTGCCTTTTCATCCACCAGAGGTGTCGGAAACGTAAAATAGTCTTTCATGGGTAAGTCCCAACCAATAAGGTAATCGCCACCAAGAAATACATGACTTAGACTCATGTTGCGAACATACATCCGTACTTTAGACAATATCATTTATAACCATTTAGACTGGGTGTTGTGTTCTGTCCTTAGGTTAGTTAAGTTTAAGTAGTTGTAAGTTCTAGGGGACTGATGAGCATAGCTGTTCAGTCCCATAGTGCTCAGAGCCATTTGAACCATTTATAGCCATTTACGCATAACGCGTAAATGGAGAAATATCGTACATTTGAGATATGAAACAGTAAAAATTAATATCAAAACCAGTTCCATGTTAATAGCTAAAGCAAATGTTATTTGACATGTGATCGATTTTCATATCTATGGAGATTGTTCGTCAGTACTTGCCCATATCGCGATAATAATACCAACAAGGAAAAGACTTTCCTGATGATACGCACTTTTTTTCTAAATCACGAACCAGTTTTCAACATCTCAATGATATGCTGAAGTTTGAAGTAATCGCTGTACGAAGTAAAAATCTACAGATAACAGTCTTAGAATGCTGGCGTCTATTTTGACCGGAACGAAGGTTGGAATCTTCCTACACGCCGGCTAGGGGTCCTGTAGCTGGTAAGCTAATAAAATAACAATTTGTAAATTTAGAATGCTGAAAGATTTTTTCCATAAGTTTAATAAACACAACAGATACACATAACAATAACATATTCTTCTTCACTATTTACAACAGCGTGCCAACTCTGGGTTAAAATTTCGATTCCGAGGCTGTAGAAATCAGGTGGTTTTCAGACGAAGAACTCATTGATCCATGTTCGGAGCGCTTTTTCATATGGGAAGGAAGTTCCTTGGACGTTATACGATAGAGAGCGGAAAAGCTGAAAATCTGAGGGCGCAAGACCAAGTGAGTAAGGTGGGTGCAGAATGATTCCCCAATCAATCCCCCGTGTAGCGTCTTTTGTAACGCAGTCTTCCTGGCCGTTGTTCTTGAACTGCGCTTGCAAGACGTCTCAGTTGTTGACAAAAAATCAGTAGTGATGTTTACAACTCAGGAAAGCAATTCGTAGCACACCACACAGCCGTTGTTCCACCAGATTCATAAGATTATCTTTTGTGGATGAGCGCAGGACTTTGGACGGGGAGTTGCTGCTTTGTTTGGGCCCAACTATACCCTTCTTATCCTTATGTTACGATAAAGGCACAATTTCTAGTCCCTAGTAACGACAAAGGGTAGCAATGGTCGAAGCTGATCACGAGTCAGTTGACGACGAACAAGCGAGATGCACATAAGGCCACCGGGTGATTTTTGTTACCCACTGTCTCCAAA
Source organism: Schistocerca gregaria (assembly GCF_023897955.1). Lineage (NCBI taxonomy): Eukaryota > Metazoa > Arthropoda > Insecta > Orthoptera > Acrididae > Schistocerca > Schistocerca gregaria. The sequence continues at coordinate 235,538,656 of NC_064928.1, forward strand.
TTGGGCAACGGCCTTGCCGCCGTTGGTACACCTGTTCCCGTCATATCACCGAAGTTAAGCGCTGTCGGGCGTGGCCGGCTCTTGGATGGGTGGCCATCCGGACCACCATGCACTGTTGCCATTTTTCGGGGTGCACTCAGCCTCGTGATACCAACTGAGGAGCTACTCGACCGAATAGAAGAGGCTCCGGTCAAAGAAAACCATCATAACAACCGGGAGAGCGGTGTGCTGGCCCCACGCCCCTTCTATCCCCATCCTCAACTGAGGATGACACGGCGTTCGGATTGTACCGATGGGCCACTTGTAACCTGATGATGGAGTGCTATTACTGTCTCGAAATTACAAAATGACAAAATTTCAACTCAAATAACAACAGCGAACTACAAATAAAAAAAATCACAATCGATAAACAAGTGTATACCAACCATAATGCGTTACCCATGCACCCGAATTTTGAACACCCGTCACTGCTTGCAAATGTCGCGTGGTGGTGGAATGATCACACTTAATCACATCTGCCACTTCTCGAGTACACTGAGGTGCATCATTGTGGATTGCTGCTTTTAAACGATCTTCATAAAATCCCGAAGGTCTTTCTGAGCGCGGATGGTTACTAATGTCACACCGATCCTCCTTAAAACGAGGTTCCTGCCTTGCTCTTCCCAAAGACATCATCCTCATACATGGGGCAAACGTTTCTGGCTGTCACCCCTATACGCAACTCATACAGAAGAATATGTCGGAGATGTTCCCATTTGTCCACTTGGTACTCCATTTTCTAGCATCCACAGCTCCACCCACTGTCTCCAGATTACAAAATGACAAAATGACAACTCAAATAACAACAACGAACTACAAAATAAAAAAACGCAATCGATGAACAAGCGTATACTAACCATAATAACAACATGCAAAACAATAACGCTAGGATCTTATGCATAACCTAATATGTGCAATATTTATTTAATTATTTATTTATTTATGCACTTATTTTACTTGGCAAGAGTAGGACCTTCAGGCCCTCTCTTACACCTAACCAGGCATACTCAGATTGAACGAGTTACAGTTTCTACAGAACATTAAGGACATATAACGTATTATGCAGTATTGATGTTAAAGAAAAAAAAATAGAGATTGTAACAGTAGTACAATGATAACTATAACAATAAAAAATAATTATAACAATCAAGAATAATAATGATAATAATAGTAATGAGTATGTACATGAAAGTAAACATACTTTTTTGTGAATGTCAGTCCTATTGTTAGTGGGGAATTTTCTCGTTATGTTCTTGCAGCTTGTGAGTTATTCTCATCGAGCAGAGACATAAGACGATAGAATGGGGTAAAAGAGATATATAAGAGGTAGATAGCTTAGAGGAAGAGAAATAGAATGGAGAGGAGAAAGAAAGAGATGAGAGGGGCACAACAATGGTGGCTATACCGTCTCTAATATGTAAGTTTTGAGTTCCCTCTTGAATGTTGAGTAGTTCTGGATAAGACGCAGATCACAGGGGAGCGCGTTCCATAGTTGTATGGCTGAGATGGAGAATGACACGGAGAAAGATTTTGTGTTATGTAAAGGTACAGCCAAGATGCTAGACGTATCCGATCTGGTATTGCGATTGTGGAATGATGTTAGGTGTTTAATGTGAGATGATAAGTATTGGGCGCACCAGTGGCTAAGAAATCGATGAAGTAAGCACATAGTGTGGAGATCGCGTGCCTTATGTAGGCGTATGCAACCTAGCTGGGAGTATGAAGGACTGATATGATCATACAACCAAATACTGCACACGTATCTAACGCAAGCATTCATCACTAGCTCGAGGCATCTAGAATTTTCACTATTTGTGCCGTGTTGAACTACATCACAGTAGTAATGATTAGGCAAGACTAGTGTTTGGACTAATTTTTGTTTAACATGGGTTGGAAATATTTTTCTAAATTTTTGAATTCCAAGGAGGGAGGAGAGCGATTTCCGGCAAGCTGTGATTGTTTGTTCTTCCCACTTCAGGTGTTCATCCAAGATTATTCCAAGGTCTTTTACTGTTTTTTGGTATGGTAGTTGGGTACCATTGAGGAGTATTTGAGGGACTGTTTCGCGAAAGTACCGGCTGATTAACTTTGGATGAGATATAAGTATGACCTGGGATTTCTTGGGGTTTAGTTTCAGACCTAGGTTATGTGCCCATCGAGAAACAGAGCAAAGATCTGCGTTCATACTCGCTACTGCGTCAGCAATGTTCTTGGGGCTTGCACTTATTTACAGTTGGATGTCGTCGGCATATAGATGGTAGATTCAGGATACTCATTGACAAAACAGCTAAAATCTATGGAAAATATGCCACTGTAATGTGAAAGTATAGGTAGTTGCCAAATGTAGAGCCAGTGTTTACAATAGCTATTTTAATTGAGAGCAATAATATCAGGCTTATTCTCATATAGGGGAGAAGTGATCGAAAATATCGGACATAATTAATAGCATCGAAAAAGTTTTAATTAAAATTTTGGACATACCTAATCTCTCGTCAGAATAACGCCCGCAGCAAAGCACCGTTTCAATGAAATCAAACAAGTTTAAAGCGGTTACTTTTGTTTATAAATTCCAATTCATAATCCATGCGCAGGAATGTCAGTTCTCTTATCTTGTTTTCTGCGCTCTGAATAACTCTACGTAGCTGCGGCGTGTGATATACGCTACGAAAGGGATCAGGGGATGTTTGTTAAATTGCAAGAAAGTCTTATATAGGTAATTTATACGGGACAGGCTTTTGCCTTAAGGTCACGGACTAAGAAGAGCTGAGAAATTGTGTGCGAGAAAAATGTATCGCTCAGTATTAAATTATATTACATGCCGAATAACCGATAACAGGATCTGTGGACTACACGAAGGGACGTTAAACTGAATATAAGAGCGGAATTGGACAATGAGCTATGTGCAAGTAAAAGCGTACGAAGTTTGACTGTCTGTAACGAAGTATAATAATGAGCAATGCTGTAATATCTAAAATTAAGGACATTTTAGTTTCCGTAATTGCTGAGAGTAATTTTAGAATCAACCCTCCTTTCACCCGTATACAAAACGCAGTCATTCATGGTCATTTATTTATTATTCAATGCTGTTCATAAAAAAACTGAGGTGATTTCCACAACAGAGTGTGTATTAGTCAGTGATAATCATATACAAGCTGCAAACTGTATCTCTGGATGCCGGAAGATTCGATTATGAAATATTGCGAAGCGTAAATTGTGACTTAAAAGCTATTTAACATTTAATTTACAGTCGGAGAGAAATAAACAACCGGCCATTAAAATCGCTACACCACGAAGATGACGTGCTACAGACGCGAAATTTAACCGACAGGAAGACGATACTGTGATACGCAAATGATTAGCTTTTCAGAGCATTCACACAAGGCTGGCGCCGGTTCGACACCTACAACGTGCTGACATGAGGAAAGATTCCAATCGATTTCTCTCTCATACACAAACAGCAGCTGACCGGCTGGTGAGAAGTTGAGGTTTATCGTATCGCGACATTGCTGCTCGCGTTGGTCGAGATCCAATGACTGTTAGCAGAACATGGAATAGATGGGTTCAGGAGGGTAATACGGAACGCCGTGGTGGATCCCAAATGCCTCGTATCACTAGCAGTCGAGATGACAGGCATCTTATCCGCATGGCTGTAACGGATCGTGCAGCCACGTCTCGATCCCTGAGTCAACGGATGGGGACATCTGCAAGACAACAACCATCTGCACGAACAGTTCGACGACGTTTGCAGCAGCATGGACTATCAGCTCGGAGTCCATGGCTGAGGTTACCCTTGACGCTGCATCACAGACAGGACCGCCAGCGATGGTGTACTCAACGACGAACCTGGGTGCACGAATGGCAAAACGTCGTTTTTTCGGATGAATCCAGGTTCTGTTTACAGCATCATGATGGTCGCATGCGTGTTTGGCGACATCACGGTGAAGGCACATTGGAAGCGTGTATTCGTCATCGCCATACTGGCGTATCACCCGGCGTGATGGTATGGGTGCCATTGGTTACACGTGTCGGTAGCCTCTTGTTCGCATTGACGGCACCTTGAACCGTGGACTATATATTTCAAATGTCTTACGACCCGTGGCTCTACCCTTCATTCGATCCCTACGAAACCCTACATTTCAGGAGGATAAGCACGACCGCATGTTGCAGGTCCTATACGGGCCTTTCTGAATGCAGAAAATGCTCGACTGCTGACCTGTCCAGCACATTGTCCAGATCTCTCACCAATTGAAAACGTCTGGTCAATAGTGGGCGAGGAATTGGCTCGTCAAAATACGCCAGTCGCTACTATTGGTGAACTATAGTATAGTGTTGAAGCTACATGGGCAGCTGTACCTGTACACGCCATCCGTTTGACTCAATGCCCAGGCGTATCAAGGCCGTTATTACGGCCAGAGGTGGTTGTTCTGGGTACTGATTTCTCAGGATCTATCCACCCGAATTGCATGAATAGGTAATCAGATGTCAGTTCTAGTATAATATATTTGTCCAGTGAATACTCATTTATCATCTGCTTTAGCAATTTTAATGGCCGGTAGTGTAATACAAAACCAGAAACAGCGCGGATAAGTTGTAGCGTCGGAAAGAGAAAGTTGAAATACTTTATTAACTATCTCGTCTTCGGCGACGCAGTAACAAATGAAGGGTGATCGTCTGTGCAAGAAGTCAACATTGATTATTATTATGATTTGGTGGCCGTTACAGTGAAGATGTTTGTGGTTGCTCCATCTTATGTCAAGATATAACGAAATAACGGGTATATACATTAGATAACAACATCAACGTCTTACGTCAGAGAAGTCGACGACAGCAGATCGTCGGAAGGCGGCCACATGGTACATCGCAAAATAATACATCACTTTATTAAAGTTGAAGTCACTTTATTGTTGTGAAGAGATGATCACTTATACGACAGAGTAGTGTGTGTTAGCGTATTACGACATATTGTGAACAAAAGAGATGGTGGCAGAACGGAGCGGCGTCGCAGACAGCAGCAGCTGCTCATGTGGCGCTGATGCCTACGGTCGTGGTAATCCAGTCGAGCACGGAGGTTACCCTGGTGTAGGCTGCCGGCGCCCCGGCTGTGCCACAACCGCCGTCCGGAACAAAGCTGGTCACGCCGATCGCTTTGTAACCTTCTGCCGTCTTGATAACAAGAGCGCTGCCATAGTCACCCTGCAATGTAGACGCTTACTATATTACGTCTAATACACTTATGCTGCACATACTGAGAAAGATGAATGTGAAATGGGAGATATGATACTGCGTGAAGAGTATGACAGAGCACTAAAAGACCTGAGTCGAAACAAGGCCCCGGGGGTAGACAAAACACCATTAGAACTACTGGCAGCCTTGGGAGAGCCAGTCCTGACGAAACTCTACCATCTAGTGAGGAAGATGTATGAGACAGGCGAAATTCCCTCAGACTTCAAGAAGAATATAATAATCCCAATCCCAAAGAAAGCAGGTGTTGACAGATGTGAAAATTACCGAACTATCAGTTTAATAAGCCACGGCTGCAAAATACTAACGCGAATTCGTTACAGACGAATGGAAAAACTGGTAGAAGCCGACCTCGGGGAAGATCAGTTTGGATTCCGTAGAAATGTTGGAACACGTGAGGCAATACTGACCCTAGAAGAAAGATTAAGGAAAGGCAAACCTACGTTTCTAGCATTTGTAGACTTACAGCCAGCTTTTGACAATGTTGACTGCAATACTCTCTTTGAAGTTCTGAAGGTGGCAGGGGCCAAGTATAGTGGGCGAAAGGCTATTCACAATTTGTACAGAATGGAGTTGGCAGTTATAAGAGTCGAGGGGCATGAAAGGGAAGAAGTGGTTGGGAAGGGATTGAGACAGAGTTGTAGTCCCTCCCCGTTGCTATTCAATTTGTATATTGAGCGAGCAGTAAAGAAAACAAAAGAAAAGTTCGGAGTAGGCATTAAAATCCATGGAGAAGAAATAAAAACTTTGAGGTTCGCCAATGACATTGTAATTCTGTCAGAGACAGCAAAGGACTTGGAATAGCAGTTGAACGGAATGGACAGAGTCTTGAAAGGAGGGTATAAGGTGAACATCAACAAAAGCAAATCGAGGATAATAGAATGAAGTCGAGTTAACTGGGGTGATGCTGAGGGAATTAGATTAGGAAATGAGACACTTGAAGTAGTAAAGGAGTCTTGCTATTTGGGGAGCAAAGTAACTGACGACGGTCGAAGTAGAGAGGATATAAAATGTAGACTACCAATGGCAAGGAAAGCGTTTCTGACAAAGAGAAATTTGTTAACATCGAGTATAGATTTAAGTGTCAGCAAGTCCTTTTTGAAAGTGTTTGTATGGAGTGTAGCCATGTATGGAAGTCAAACGTGGACGATGAATAGTTTAGACAAGAATAGAATAGAAGCTTTCGAAATGTGGTGCTACAGAATAATGCTGAAGATTAGATGGGTAGATCACCTAACTAATCAGGTATTGATTAGAATTGAGGAGAAGAGGAATTTGTGGCACAACTTGACTAGAAGAAGGGATCGGTTGGTAGGGCACATTCTGAGGCATCAAGGGATCACCAATTTAGTATTGGAGGGCATCGTGGAGGGTAAAAATCATAGAGGGAGATCAAGAGATGAATACACTAAGCAGATTCAGAAGGATGTAGTCTGCAGTAGGTACTGGGAGATGAAGAAGCTTGCACAGGATAGAGTAGCATGGAGAGCTGCATCTAACCAGTCTCAGGACTGAAGACAACAACAACAACTGAGAAAGGTTACGAACTACTCTCATGCTCATAAATTAAGGATAATTGCAGAATGTGGTGCCACACAACGTGGCACTACACGCAAGTGGCGCTAACAGCATAGGCACATAGGGAAAACACGCGCACAGATCTGTAAGTCCACGGTATTGGTGATATGTTGAGGAAACCGTCCTGAAACACATGTGCTACCAAACGCCACTATTTCCTGCACATGTACCCTGACATCAGTACGGGATATGATCACCATTCCCATGTATACAGGCCGCACAACGGGTTGGCACACTCTGGATCAGGTGGTCGAGCAGCTGCTGGGGTATAGCCTCCCATTCTTGCACCAGTGCCTGTCGGAGCTCCTGAAGTGTCGTAGGGGCTTGAAGACGTGCAGCGATACGTCGACCGAGAGCATCCCAGACGTGCTCGATGGACTTTAGATCTGGAGAACAGGCAGGCCACTCCATTCGCCTGATATCTTCTGTTTCAATGTACTCCTTCACGACCGCAGCTCGGAGGGGCCGTACAAATCAAAAATGTTCAAATGTGTGTGACATCTTATGGGACTTAACTGCTAAGGTCATAGTCCCTGAGCTTACACTTTATTTAATCTAAATTATCCTAAGGACAAACACACACATCCATGCCCGAGGGAGGACTCGAACCTCCGCCGAGACCAGCCGCACAGTCCATGACTGCAGTCCCTTACACCGCTCGGCTAATCCCGCGCGGCGGAGGGGTCGTACGTTATCACTCATCAGGAGGAAGGTGGGACCCACTGCACCCCTGAAAAGACAGACATACTGGTGCAAAATGACGTCCTGATACATCTGACCAGTTACAGTGCCTCTGTCAAAGACATGCAGGCGTGTAAGTGCACCAATCATAATCCCACCCACACCATCAAACCACGACCTCTATACAGGTCCCTTTCGTGACATTAAGGATTCGGTATCTGGATCCTGGTTCACGCCAATTCAAAACCCAGCGAGAATCACTGTTCATACTATATCTGGACTCGTCCGTGAACATAACCTTGGACCACTGTTCCAATGACCATGTACTGTGTTCTTGACACCAGACTTTACGGGCTCTCCTGTGACCAGGGGTCAATGGAATACACCTTGCAGGTCTCCTGGCGATTAAACCGTGTCTGTTCAGTCGTCTGGAGACTCTGTCTGGAGACAACTGTTCCAGTTGCTGCGGTAAGGTCCCGAGCAAGGCTACTTGCAGTACTCCGTAGCCGTCTGCGGGCATTGATGGTGAGATATCGGTCTTCTTGTTGTGTTGTACACTGTGGACGTCCCGTACTGTAGCGCCTGGACACGTTTCCTGTCTGCTGGAATCGTTGCCATAATCTTGAGATCACACATTGTGGCACACTGTTGGCCCGTGCTACGACCTGCTGTGTCGGACTAGCCTCCATTCGCCCTAGTATCTTACCTCTCATAACGTCATCAACATGTGTTCTTTGAGCCATTTTCAACACACAGTTAGCACATTGAAAACGTCTCTACACTTACTCGCTGCATCGTGCTCTGCCACGCACCAACAGACCTCTGCATATGTGGACTGCTGCCAGCACCACGTGCGACAGCCGCAGGTCAAATGCACCGCATGGTCATACCCCGAGGTGATTTAAACCCGCACACCGCCCACCAGAGCGCTGTTTTACCATGTACCAGCATTATCCTTAATTTGTGAGCATGAGCGTATATTACAACTTGACCTACGTGATGGATAGAACAGGAGCATTGGAGGACTCTCGAAAAGCTGTATATTTATTGATGACACAAGTATGCTGTTGAAAGGTGCACACACGCCGGCCGCGGTGGTCTGGCGGTTCTAGGCGCTCAGTCCTGAACCGCGCTACTGCTACGGTCGCAGGTTCGAATCCTGCCTCGGGCATGGATTTATGTGATGTCCTTAGGTTAATTAGGTTTAAGTAGTTCTACGTTCTAGGGGACTGATGACCACAGATGTTAAGTCCCATAGTGCTCAGAGCCATTTGAACCATTTGAACCAAAGGAGCACACACTTCCATAGCTGACGCAGCCAGAGAAATGATGTAACGGCAAAATATTACAAAAAATCCATATTGTTGGATTCCAGGTATCGCAAGTGGAGATCAACGAGTCCCTATTGGATGGGGCTCCATATGGGACGTTCCTTGGCATCGAGGTCAATGGCAAATTGTGGTAGCATCAGCTCATGGATATATTAAGCAAAAAGCTCGTTCATTCTGCTCTGAACTTTGAAATTTCTCCTTGTGGTGATATGGAGACGGGATTTTGAACACACATTGTGATTTTAAGCCATTATGGAGCCACTGTATAATCTTGTAGTGTGATGCATCTATGATAAAAAAGCATGTATTTTACTTACGTATCAATACTGTTACACCAAGTTGATAATCACACATGTTGCAGAGGTCTCTTCAAGTACCTAATGATTATTGAACTTAAGTGTCACTACATACACTCCATAATTGTACTGGAAGTTGCTAGAAACAGCGAACGAAAGCTTAATTATAGAATTTACAACAACCTATAACACTCCCACACTCCGGACAATACAAGTTACCTCTATGTCTGTCGATATTTGCTAGAAAATCCTGAATCCAGTCGCGAATGTGGTCCGATCCTCCCTAAGCTCGTACGTTACTCATTAAGAAAGTGCGAAACTGTCGAATGCTTTACCCTTACGATTTCCAAGGAACACGTGCAGTCGAAAACTATTGTAAAAGTATCTGAATAAAAATGGAACCATTAATACGGTCAATATGAATTACGTTCTGTCGATGCTGACTGCCTTGCAAATGTGTGCACTGAACAATACCGAATCTTTAATTACATCTCAACGAAAATGATATGAGTATTCTCAGTTTCCTGGCTATATAAATGTAAACCTGCAGCAGGTCTTAAGTATTGTCCAGCAAATTTATGTTTGTGCACGTTCCTAATTAGCTAGCTACATTTTCAAACTAAATTCTCACAACTTCTATGCCACCTGATTTATTACAGTTCGATACTACTGCTCTACAGTTATTATTGCCAGTAATTTTGTGGGGTTCCCGTAATTTAATTTAATCCACTCATTTTTTTTTCACCTTGATGCTAGTTGGCAGCCATTTTATGGTTTCTTTCCGTTCCATACAAAGATGCAGCATTGAAAGAACGGATCCCTGTACGTTCCTTTGAGGACTGGTATTTACATAATTACATGTACGAGGTACCTACGGAATATATATGATGAGTCAAAGAATATTCATAGCTTTTGCCCAGAAAGGCATTTCCTGCTATTTTATTAGCAGGCTCTCAGCACAGGTAAGGTATCTTTCTCCATGCGTCCACCTCTTAAGATTTTCCTACGTTTCTGTTACACTATTTAGTCAGTCAAATAAGCCTGTGACCATTCACACTGTCTATTATTCTGTGCTCTTCATGACTCATATTATTGAAACATAATATGAATCGTGTACGAGCGGTATTCAAATATGGGACCTATAAGTGATGTGTATGCAATATATTTTGTGGACAATCTGACGTTTGCTAGTATTGTAGCAATGAATCATAGCTTCCCATTAACTTTACCTACAACTTACAGACACATTGAAACACAAATTTCTACGTCTATACTCTCCAAACCACTTTCAAAGGCGTGGCAGAGAATACGTTCCACTGTAGCAATGTTTGGGCTTCCCCTGTTTCATTGACGAATTGCTTGCGGGAAGAAGGAATGAATAATAAATGCCTGTGTGCGCCCTGTAGTTACTCTAATCTTATCATTGCGATTCCTGCGGGAGTGGACGGTTGTAGTATAGTCCTGGAGTCGTCACATAAGTTGGTTTTGCAGACTTTCTAAGTAGGCAGTCACTGTACAGTTTGCGTCTACCTTGAAGTGTATAACAGTTAAGTTCCTCCAGCATATCTGCGACACTCTCCCGCGGGTCAAACAAACCTGCTGCCCTTCCATGTCTCCGTTGTGTCCTTTGTTAGTCCTATTTGTTATGGGTCCCACTTATTTGAGCAATATTTTAGAATCTCCATCGTAGACAGATTACATCTCCACAGTACTTTACCAATGAACTGCAATCTACCACCTACCTAAGCTACGACTTAGACTGCGTGATCGTTCAATTTCATATTCCTATGATTTGTTACACCCAAGTATTTGTATGACTTCACTTCACCTCTGACTCATTGATATTGTAGTCACGGGATATTACTTTTTTGTTCAGTGCCGTGCACAGTTTCGCATTTCTGAAGTGAGTTTACAATCTGTTCACAACTTTGAAATCTTATCGAGGTATGACTGAATACTTGAGCACCTTTCTACACAGCATGCTTCGTTACAGATGATAGCATCATCTGGTAAAAGTCATTAACGTCGTTAATATTCAACACGAACAGCCAGGGTCCCAACTCTATTCCGTGAGGCACATCCGAAGTTACTTCTATATCTGCTGACGACTCTCCATCCGAGATAACATGCTGTGTTTTGCCCACCAATGTATCATCATTCCAGTCACAAACCTTGCTTGGTAACCCAGATGACGGTACTTTTGATAATAAGTGCAGATGTGAAACTGGCTCTCATAGTTTTCGGAAGTCAAGTATACTGCATCCACCCGACTGTCTTATCTACGGTTTACAATATGTCATGTGACAAAACTGCGTCCTGGGAGTCACATGATTTGTGTTTTCAGTATCCGTGCTGGGTGGCATGGAGGAAGTCACTCTGTTCGAGATATCCCTCTTCATTTGAGCTCAGAATATGTTCTAAGATGCTACAAAAAGTCGAGTTCAGCGATATCAGTTGATAGTTATGAATCGCTTCTACTACCCTTTTTGTAGACAGGTGTGACCTGTGCTTTCTTCCGACTACTGGACACAGTTCTTTATTCTAGTTATCTGCTGCAGATTATGGGTATCAGAGCGGCTAACTCTGCCACATATTCGCTAAAGAATCTGATAGGGATTTCACCAGGCTCTGGAGCTTTGTTCAGTTTTAACGAATTCATCTGTTTCTCAACACCACTGATACTATTATCTATCTCACTTATGTTTTCAATGGTACGAGAATTAAGTTAGGGCAATACTCCTTGGCTTTCCTCTCTAAAGGAACATTTGAAAACAGACCTACGCAATTCTCCTTTCGCTTTGGTATTCTAAATTTCAGTTCCACTACCTTCCAAGAGCAACTGGACACTAGCATTGGTGCCAGCAACAGCCTTAACGTACGACCAGAATTTCTTTGGGTTTTGTGAAAGATAATTTGACAATATTCTGCTACGGTAGTCATTTAAGGCGTGACACATTGTTCTCTTGGCTGCCAAATGTGTTTCGTTCTGCCTCTCTCTCCACCTTTGGCCACTTTGTTTTATACCTATTATGCAGTAGCCTCTGTTTCTTTAGAAGTTTGTTTACAGCGGCAGGGTACCATTAAGGTTTCCTCCCTTTCACGAACTGTTTCACTAGGTACATATCCATCCAGTGAATCGTCAACTATTCTTTAAAACTTGAGCCATAGTTCATCTATGTCCTCCTGTCCTGTGCCGAGAGTTTAACCCCACTACTGTCTTTAATTTAGTTAATCGAACATAAAAATATTCCTACATGTATTATTTGCCCTTTGTAACTTTGCTAATCATTGTTGCTACAACTCCCTGATGGTCACTGATACCAGTTTCAATCCTCAAAGAGATCAGGTCTATTTATTGACGTAAGACACATTATATTTCCACCGGGAATGGAATGCCGAACTACCTGTTCTAGGTAGTTTTCAGAAAAGGCATTTAAAACGTTTCGCCGGATGTATTGTCATGCCCGCCACTAACAAAACTGTCATTATCATCGTTGATTGTTGGATGATTAAAGCCTCCTCCGATAATTACAGTGTGGTTGGGGAACTTACATGCTACCGATGTGAGGTTATTGCCTAAAGTTTTCGGTTGCATGAAGAAGTGAGTCTGGGGGCCGGCAGACGAATTACCATTTTATGCCCCCACCAGATACTGACTGTTGCTCAATCAATATCGCATGTAACTTCAATTCCTATCTCGATGGATTTCATTTTCTTGGCTAATTATGTGGTGTTCCCAGGCACGCAAAAGCTTTTGTGACGCAGCTTATGCAGTGGCTCAGTTTGTGTAGTGGTTGGAAGGACGTCTTATAGATGACGTCGCCAGCTGTATGTAGCGAGTGGCAAATGCTGCAAGCAGCAGTATACATAAGAAGAAGCTTACGGTTGCCTATCGCACGTCATCACAGCCAACATTAATGAGATTTCTTTAGTTTTGTAAAACGACAAGGCCAGTTAATTTAATTTTCTCCAGTAGCTGACACTCCCCAGTAGCTGACATTAGCCAGTAGAATTACAGGGAGATAGAGGGAGACGGAGATGGATGGGGAGGCTATTCAGCAGTATCATGCTTCTGTATTTCCACACATACACACTGAAATCGACCATATGCGTAGCAGAAAGGTGTCACTACTTTCAGTGCAGAATGACCTGTATTTGATTCCAGTAACCTTGCAAATTTTTCTGAGGTGGGAAGGTCTATAACAGGGTTTGTTATTCACACTCACAAGCGAAATGGTTTCAAATTAAAATTCGTGCAGTACCAAGACCTATCCACTGAGTCGCTCATGCCGCAACTTGGCTTTCGTTATAAATGAGAATGCTTTGTCATCTGTTAGCTGTTGGTTAAATAGTAACAGAAATTATTAAATACATACTGTACTGCTAGCACCTCCTTCCGTGTGACATGGTAATTTTCCTTCCACTATTCAAAGATGCTGCTGGCGAATATTATTGTTGTTTCCACTATCTTTCTCTGTTCTTCATCTACCTGATACACCATGTTAAACACCTTGTCGGCTTTGGGTGGGCTATGATCTCCAAATTGTTCAACCTTCTCTTCCCCTTTCGAAACCTGTATTTTTATTCGTTACCTCAATTTTTTCCTTCAGTAATCATTTAGTATTTCATAGTTCAGGGTTTGTTAATTTTCAAAATGGTAGTAGCAATAGTTAATACTCGAGACTCTCTTCAATTGCTTTTGGTATGTAGCTATGGGTAAGTTACTAACTGGTTGTAGCTTCTCTGGGTTGAGCCTAATCTCTTCTAACATAAAGACATGTCCTCAAAATTTGATTTACCGTTGCCGATGATCATATTTGCTTATATATATATATATTACCTCCAGTTTATTAGAATATTTCTTATTATACGTTCTTGGCATGGCTCTGAGCACTATGGGACTTTTAAGGTCATTAGTCCTCTAGGACTTAGAACTACTTAAACCTAACTAACCTAAGGACATCACACACATCCATACCAGAGGTTGGGTTCGAAGCTGCGACCACAGCGGTCGCGCGGCTCCAGACTGTAGCGCCTAGAACCGCTCGGCCACCCCGGCCGGCTTATCCGTTCTTCCACTGCCTCACTCACCACAATGAGATTGTTACATAATCTGTATTCGCCGTAGCAAATCTTCATATAATTCGCTGCATAACACCCATGTAAAAGAGGGGATCACTTCTGGTAACACCTGATGTATAAAGATGTGGTATACTATAGACATTCTTTATCCAACGTGACTTCAGTGGTCTGTCAGGTCGAAACTATTAACTTCCTGGCACTTTTGAATATTTGTAATGGTTCATTGAGAGTGGCTGGTCTGCGACTTTCACACTCAAACATCAGCTAGGCTTATTGTACTGGTGTCATTCTCTTTCCCTCCCAATTCTTACTTTCCATTTTAGAAATGTAATTCCACCTTCTAGCTTTCCATCCCATCTGCACCAGTTATTATTGGCACCTTATATGCTTGATACCGTGGACGACCGCTCCACTAAGCACGACTCACGCCCCATCCTCACAGCTTTACTTCTGCCAGTACCTCGTCTCCTACCTTCCAAACTTCACAGAAGCTCTCCTGCGAAACTTTCAGAACTAGCATTCCTGAAAGAAAGGATACTGCAGAGACATGGCTTAGCCACAGCCTGGGGGATGTTTCCAGAATGAGATTTTCACTCTGCAGAGGAGTGTGCGCTGATATGAAACTTCCTGGCAGATTAAAACTGTGTGCCCGACCGAGACTCGAACTCGGGAGCTGTGAGGATGGGGCGTGAGTCGTGCTTGGGTAGCTCAGTTGGTATAGCACTTGCCCGCGAAAGGCAAAGGTCCCGAGTTCGAGTCTCGGTCAGGCACACAGTTTTAATCTGCCAGGAAGTTTCATATCAGCGCACACTCCGCTGCAGAGTGAAAATCTCATTATAGACCGCTCCACTAATTCTGAAACCACAGACTGACAAATTTGATTCATAGGCTCCTTTTCTCAGTAGGCTCTCACGCAATGTCTCGGATACTGTGTATGCTTCATCCCATAAAGCTTACACATCAATATCTATTTCTACAGCTTCAATATGAGACGCTTGTTCTTGTTCCACTAAGTTTCGTTCTTCTGTTAGTTTCTCTACTTCGTCCTTCAGGCTTTCAGTTATGATCCGTGCTTTTGGAGGAGCCTTACGTTACTTCCATGGTGTGGCTTGCCTAGAACCATTGCCTGTTTCCCTGCTTATCATCTCTCCCTTTTGATTTCTCCTTCAGTTGCTGCTCTGCTATTCATACACGGGAAAGGTTACTACAAAGCTGTTGCACCTGCTGCAGCCTCTGTTGTGACCTCAGCAACTCCCCCTCACATAGCTGCCCCTGCCTTCTTTGCATCCTCTATGCAATGCTTAGCGCTACATGTCGTCGATCATTTAGCTAGCACTCTAGCCAGTCACCTGTGCACGTGTAACCTCGCTAGTTCAGGAGCACATTATTTCTGTTACAGTCGTATCATTCCAAGGGTCCTCTTTACTCGTTTTCAAATCTTCCTTGTGTGCTCTCTCTTTTCGACTATCAGGCTGTCTGACATATCTACATAACGTGCTGGTACTCTGCTCATTACACATCTTATGAAGGTTTTGTCTGCTCTGCTCATTACTAATCTTATTAAGGTTTTGTTTGCTACTGATGTGGCCAAATATCTGTTTAATTCTAGTGACTTTCTTACTATGCCTACCATCGGCCCATTGACCTACCTAAAATATTCTCATAGTCTCAGCTCATCCCTGACCAATATTTATCCAAAGAAGTGGTTTCATACTCGTCGTGTGTCATCGTTGTAAATTCAGGGAATCTCCCTAGTTGACCACTACATTGTTCGGGCTCATCACAGCGAAATCTATGTCTTTTATATTGGCCCATTGGTTGGATATCTCTATTTAAAGCCTGTATACAAATACTACTTCATGCAGTCTTCGTCTCAGTAGGAAATTTTTACAACCCCTGCCAAAAGCATTTCACCCTTCTAACCGATTTGTTACTATGTAGTACACTCCTTTGTACTGACGTTTGCAGTTTGTCTCTGGAAAATTTTCCATTCCGTTGTACCTAAGTTATTGTTCGCAGTGGCTTCAGTATCATCAGTCATATGCATCAATGTTGCCAACTTCGTCATAACCTTTTTGAATTTTGTCTCACTACTGTCGCTAATTTCGCCTATTTTTTGTGTGATGGGTTCTGCCTCACATTGTACAGACGCTAACTGGAGGCCGATCTTGCTCGCGACGCGTTGCTTTGCCTGTTGTTGACTGTCGTTCGAATTTTTTGATTCAGTCATTCCATTTAATGAGGATCTCTGCTTATTGAGCTGTTACTTCTCTTATTTAGGCACCGTTCACTTCTGTCTTCCTATCATATGTGCTTCCATCTATCCTTTTGTCTATTACAGTGGCTTTTTCCTTAATCATTCTAGGTCTGAGGTTATCGTACCCATTAGTGTTTTGCAGCTGCTAAGAGTATCTGCCTCTGGTACTTACCTGGGCTTTTTCCTGTTCCGTATTCCCTTTACTTTGTAAGTTTTGTTGATTAGTGTACTGCTGTCCTGCAAATCCACTATCTCCTCCATTAAATCAGACTCCGTTGTTCTTGTTCATGACATTTCTGATATTCTTGAATCGGTCCTTCATCTTCCTTCAAATGGTTCAAATGGCTCTGAGCACTATCGGAATTAACATCTGAGGTCATCAGTCCCCTAGAACTTAGAACTACTTAAACCTAAGTAACCTAAGGACATCACACACATCCATGCCCGAGGCAGCATTCGAACCTGCGACCGTAGCGGTCCAGTGGTTCCGGACTGAAGTGCCTAGAAACGTTCGGCCACCGCGGCCGGCCCATCTTCCTTCCTGCGTCTAGTTTATAAAACTTAAAATTCTGTTCAGTGTCCGTTCTGACGAGGGCTGCTGTGGCCGAGTGGTTCTAGGCGCTTCAGTCAGGAACAGCGCTGCTACTACGGTCGCAGGTTAGAATCCTGCCTCTGGCATGGATGTGTGTCATGTCCTTAGGCTAGTTAAGTTCAAGTAGTTCCAAGTCCAGGAGAGTGATGACCTCAGATGCTAAGTCCCATAGTGCTTAGAGCCATTTGAACCATATTGAACCGTCCTGACATGTCTTTTTTTGACTTCGGCCATCTTTGACACGACGCACTGGATTTCCTTCCTGGCATTGTACACTAATTTATTCACAGGACTCTTGCAAAATATATTTCTACTTCTACTGAACAATGCCTACAGAAGCAATGCTATATCCACCGTAATGCTTTGGCTATACTTACAAGTTTATTTGCCTCGGAATACAGGTCGCTTCACTGCTGTGGTTGATGTATTGTGATGTTGATCGTCTCATACCACAGAAGTGTGTGTGTGGTCACGGTGTTTGTTCTTTCATTTGTATGTCAGATCTTCTGCACATGTCAGAAACCATTGTCATTCATGCTTGCAGTACATACCCTACTGTTACCGTGCAGAGTTCAACACAGTTCCTTTCCGTGATAGTCGTAATTCGAGCTACATTACTACCGAGCTAGTACCTGGCGACTGAACAACAGCTCACGTCTGGCACATACAATACATTTTTATCTACATGTTCATGATGTATCTGTAACAGTCATCAACTTGGTAACTACACATTATCAGTATCTGTTATAAAACATAACACGATGCATGTAAACTTGGCATAGTGGTTCTCAACAATGAAAGCTCCTAACTAATGCCCCATACCCACGCTTCTGCAAATTCACACCGAGGGATTGTCACTCTAAAGGAGCCACTATATTTACAGTCTTAATTATTTCACCGACAATAGCTTCGACATGTAGCACATTCTCCTGTATGTCATTAATCCGCGAGAATCCCAGAAAGTAACTTTAGTTCTACTCCCACTTTAAAGATAACACCCTTCTGTTTAACCCTGATATATGTAATTATTAATGAAGAACCAATCCACTTCTTAATACAAATCTTGCTCTCAACCGTACCTTTAACTTTTGCTACGACCGATCCCCAACAATACAGTCTAATGAACACTTCTAGCTCCTGTCACTGGCCTACTCACATACCCACTCAGGACGTACTGAAATGATTCTGTATTGACTCGGCAATGCTGTAGCTACCATCTCATTGGCCAGAAGTAATTAAGCCAAAGGGAACGAATGTAGAAGACACAGTACTCCTATATAGTGTGGAATGCCTGTCGTGAGGTTCTTAATGTGAAGCTTGGATACCAGGTGGGAGACACAAGACTTTGCTTGTGCGTGTGTGTGTGTGTGTGTGTGTGTGTGTGTGTGTGTGTGTGTGTGTGTGTGTTTGTGTGTGTGTAGAGACAAAGAGGTGAACCGTCATCTTCACACCTGTTGCCAAGAAATTCTCCTGCCTCGGGCGCTGTATGTCGCGAATGTCACCATCACTTCAGAGAGCGTAATGAAGTGCACCAAAGAAGTCTAATGAATAGTCTTTGATGACTAACAGCCAGGAAAGTGGTCCTGAGATGATGATTAATCGAGTGAAAATTTTATTTTTTCTTTCTAAATTGTACTCCTCGACGGAAAAATACTGATTGCATAAGAATAGGCTTTCTAAGTGCTCACTGCAATAAGTTTCTACATGACCCAAAATACATCTATTTTATAGAAATAAAACGATTGTATTAGTATCTGTTTTATGTTCTTCAAGCTGGTGCGCATAGTCCTTCTATGTTTTAATGACTGACAATGCCAAATTCATATATAGAACTTTATAATTAACTGTATTATCAGGAAGTATGGGAGAGAGAGCCACAGATATGATACACAAACTGAGGTGGCGTTTTGCGCTGCGGCAAGACCTTCACATGAAATTCCAGTCACCAACTTTCTCCTTAGAGGGTGAAAATATTTTGTTCGCTCCCACCTGCATGGGGAAAAGTTATCGCTACAATAAAATAAGAAAAATCAGAGCTCGCAAGAAAAGATGTAAGTGTTCGTTTATCCCGCATGCCATTCGAGAGTGGAACGGTCGAAAAGTACTTTAAAGGTGGTTTGATGAACACTCTGCCAGACACTCAGTTCCGAATAGCAGAGTAAGCATGTAAATGAAGATGAAGATAAAGAAGTGGATATTTGTGTGTTCCAAAATGTCTGGCTGTAAATAATACTGTCACCACCTAAATCGCTTGCCAGTGTGGATATCAACATAATCATCGATCAGAAGTCTTAGGGAAGAAATGGATATAACGATTTCACCCTCCTGCAGCTTCTGAGACATTGACATCTGCTGACAGCAACATATTGATAACAAGTGGAAAACTCAGGAGACAAGATGTGAGTCATAACTAGATTACTTGGTATGTTGACGGGCTATCAGTGAATGCAAGCAGACCGTGTGATAAAGCTACCAACAGCAAGTTCTGTTAATTCGATGAAGTAAACTATAAATCATTAATTAATTGTAAATAGCAAATACTATTTCGCTACAAACCCAGTCTGAAAATGCCACACATTAAGAAATTGTTAAGGCCTAAGTGGTGAAGAAGAATCAGATTTTCTACTCACAGGACACATGCCAGTGTACTCGTTTCCGGCACATAGCGTGCTTTCAATAATGCGACCCGGCTCGTAGAACTGGGTGCACGCTGAGTTGGGAATAACCGTCACCTCGGTCCATTGAAGAACCTCTGGACAGCAGGTCGCTGTAACGAAAAGAATTTTATTATGTCGTCTTCGTGTCTCTTTATCAATGTGAACATCCAGTTACAGCGCTCTCCAGCACCAACATAAATAAATAATATCAATCCCAAGCCATTTGCACTGTAGAGATCTCTGAGTAATGAATAGCGAAATTCAGAAAAACAATCTTTGCAGTAACTTGTCAATGCCATTGTACAAATTACCAGACTCCATTTGCCCAAATATTTCATTATGATAGAGAGTGAATCAGTTTCGATGTGACGAATCAGTCACAAGTTGGTGTACAGGGTTACATACTGGCTGTTGTCAGACGAATGATCAGCACAGAGAAACATACTAAACTTTATCAGGTTACCTTCCATTCGGAAAGCGATTGCACTCAGCGACTGACAAGACAAAACAAAACATACTAAACTTTTTTATCAGGTATATACGAATTAGTTTTCAGAAAAACATTTGATACCGGTGACACCTAAATTGAAGAAAGAGATTAAAATTTAAATACTTTTGATTCTATATTTAATTTGTTTTAACCGAAAATTCATCAGTGAGATAAAACAAGCAATTCAAGACAAGCAGTTCTAGATTAAATTAGTCTTTCATAACTGTTGACGTCAGCTGATATTTGTCATGGATTATTGGGACTGTTAGATTTTTCTCATTCCATACGTAAGTAGAGCTTTGTTGAAGAATATTAAAGTAAATAATTTTTATGTACTGTGTTTTTGAATATTACCTTTTTAAAATTCTTGATTAATTATTTATAGCCAATCTTATGAATAATTACTTATGCTGGCAAAGCCATTTCTCTGCTTCTGTCTAGACAATCGATCACAAATAAGGTCATTAGAGACAGAGCACAAGCTCGGAGTAGCGAAGGATGAGGAAGGAAGTCGGCCGTGCCCTTCCGGAATTTGCCTGAAGCGATTTAGCGAAATCACAGAAAACCTAAATCAGGATGGCCGGACGTGGGTTTGAACCGTCGTTCTCCCAAATGCTACTCCAGTGTGCTAACCACCGGGCCACCTCTCAAGTAAGAGTTCACTGATTAACAAAACAACGAACGAGCTGAAACAATACCAACAATTGGTGCTGGCTAAAATAGGAATGGGCTATAACGGACAGTACCATGGAAGTATAGACAGTTTAAATATATCGTTGGCCTTGCTGACTATCGATAGCGCTTATCATTTAGTCGTCTTATGATTCAAAGTCAAAATATCTTTCAATTTCAATATATGGCAACCACGACGTGTGTAATTTCATTCAGGTGATTTGGGGGGGGGGGGGGGGGGGGGGGGTAGGACCCACGCTTCGGCCTCATCCTTGTAACAACTTGTCCTCGTGTCAGCTGCGCTCTCCGCCTTCCTGGAGCGTCGGCAAGTGGTCGGGGTTTCCGGTGTTGCTCACGACTCGGCATCCTCTTTCATCTACTGGGGTAGCGGTTCCAAATGGCAGCCTATCACTGCAGTTACGTGCCTGTTGGCCACGTGTGACCCAGTTTAAAGGTGTGTGCGTCCCGTACTACCTTGTACTTCAAAGACCATCCAGTAAATTGTTTGACATCTCGTCTGCGATTTTACTCGTATTTCCAGTCATTGTGTCGCTTGTGCAATTTCGGAAGAAATTACGAACAGTAATCCATTACACAGTTTACACAAGACAAATACATATTGTTACTATCTTTACACTCACGAAGATCATTAACATATGCAACTCGGATACCATTTCCCTTTAAAATCATGGGAAAAGTCGGTAATTACATCAGTGAAATTTATGCTGCTTTCCTCACGGCTATGTCTTTAACAACAATGAAATTAGTTAAGTTTACAGAAGTTAATAGTTATGTCAATGAAAAGAATGCTTCTTCTCCAAAAATTATTTCTTTAACAACAGTGGAACTGCTTATTTCTCACAAATTCAATGTTATCAGCATGAAAGTGAAGCTAACTTTTCAAATTTCGAAATTATGTGTATACTTCATTTCTATTTTTACATAAATGTCGAAATTCACGTTCATTAGACATTATATTGAATTCGGTTTGGGTGGAAATTGGTATGTGGGTTCAGTAATGTTGTAGTTCTCGTGAATTACATTAGACCCGAGAAATCCAGCGATATTAACTCATTCTCTGACAATTGCCCTCTCTAGCTGTGATTTCTGTCACCTCTAGTCTATAGTGGCCACCTAAAATTCCTGTTTTTCCTACTATGATATCAATAGTTGATTTTAAATTATCATTCATTGTGTCATTTGTGAAAATCAGTGTCGCTGTTTCTCAGTTCAGTGTGCATTCTTCAAGGTTGGAAAACGCAAATCTGTAGCAAAAGCACACAAATAATTCATCCAAACAACACAAAAACTGTACTGCACCATTATCTGTTGCTATCCACAATTTTACTTCACCTGTTTCTCTTAACTTACTTTTTCATTCCTTGTTTTGTTTCGCCGTATTCCGTTACCTTTCTTCATCTGTATTGATCGAACCAAGATTTAATCCTTCTAGTTCGTCCATCTTTAATATTTATTTTGGTTTTGATTCCATTACACGGGTAATATTCTCACACATCTCAAATTATATTAACAATACCTGGGAATCGGTAAAAATCTCTTATCTTATTCCCATTAGCACATAAAACTCTCATTTAAATCAGCGTGTACTGCTAAATACCCTCTACACAAAATCATACACAAATTGCGGCGTCCTTTGCTTTCGTCAATACTGATTAAACATCATCTCCCACAGCTCACAAAACATCACTTCTCCTAACTCGGCACCGTTCTTTGCCTTCTTATGACATCATTTCTCATAACAATCAATCCTCATACGCATTTCTCTCCTTCAGCACTTACATCCAACCATTGGCCTACGTTTCCCTTCTTTGTATATTCGTTCCCCTTGGCCCTGACATCGTGTGACAAATTCGTGGATGTCATGGAGTTTCAATTACATGTTTCCCTGAGATCACTTGGACCTTCTCTGTTGCTGACAGAATACAGACTCGATGTCACATCTGCTGTAATACTCTTCTGTCCATTTAAATATATTAACATGTGACACATAACGACTCCCAATGCATTTAACACATTTCAGCGTTTCCAACTCCACAACATTACCGTGCACAATTCTTTGCACTTGATATGGTCGGCAAAATATACAGACGGAAAACAATGGCAACACCAAAAAATAATTAATGTAGAGTAATGAAATTTCGGTAATATATTTGTCTAGGTAACATTTGTAAGTGGTTAACATTGGCAGATCACAGGTTAATGTAAGCACGAGATAAGCCGTTGCAAAAGCGAAATGCTGGTACATTAATTGCAGTTGAGTTTAATGTTAGTGCTACCGTTTCTTCGTGCTGTGTGCTCTTGTGATAGTTTCCATTTATGGATAAGTTTGTAACAAGGAAGAAGAGGAAAATCGATTTTGATTCATCCTCTAGCCTTATGGTAAGTTAAAAACAAGTTCTAAACATTCATGGTGGTGTCTGTTTGTTCTATATCGTGTCTCCCTACCACTTTCGCGCAACGACGCTCTGAGCGTGTTTTTTAGGGAATTAACTAGTTTGAACCTCGGACCTGATGCTGGTAAGGAGACGCCAGACCACACAAGACATGTGTAATTCAGAAGAGTTCAGTGAGACTAGCGATGATATAACCAAGTACTAAATGATCTCAGTGTCAGCTCCACTGCACTATCTGTAACAGAATCTTAATACTAACTAAATTTAGTGGAAGGGGTTCAAGGCTTTCCTATTTTTAGTTAGCTGGTAAAATAACGTCGAAAAAGCAGTTACGTTTACCACTGGAAATTTTATTTTACTCACAAAACATTGTTTATAAATTGCGCTATTGATAAAAGGGAATGTTTTAATACAGGATGGTAAAAACCAACTGCGTTCAACAAAAATGTGAACGAATATTCCCTGAATGGTCTTAAAGTTCTACAATGGATCGAAGGATGACCTATACCATATCACATCTATAATGTAGGTTTAAATTAAGTTTGACAAAAGAGAAAAACTATCAAAATGGTTTACAGTGACCCTCAATTATCTTTAATAACTTATCTAACGTGTCGTAAATTACAGTGGCTGATGTGGCTTCTCAATAACTATATAACAGAAAAAGCATCGCGTTTCAGATCTTTACTTAAAGTGGCAAATGTGAACACCATGAGTTTTAATTAACGATCGACACTAGTATTACCCAAGAAAGGGGGTGTAACAGATGAGACTTCTGCAGTTCTGAGTGAAGCCTTATGCGCTGAAAAATGCGGCATCGCGTGCGTTCATTACCTTGTCAGTGTTTAGCCAGTGTCAGGGCAGCGGCGGGCAGCACAGCTCCTCTCACCTCGCTATCTCGGAAGCAACTCTCTCCTAACTTCTTCTTACTACAATTTACCGAAGTTGGTTTAAAAAATCTATCTGGCTGTGTTTTCATCTGACCAATCAGGGTCTCAATGTTAACCTTAAGCTCCGCCTACAGAAATTCTGTCTATCCAATGAGAAACGTTATACTTTTCGTGGTGAGGCAATGTTTTTAAAGTTTGCAGCGTAACAAAGACGCGATAAAGTCTCACGCTAAAACCTGCAGGTGGTGTGGTCCTTTTAGCGTTATCGTGAGATCTATACTGTTTTTCTGGAGGGCTCTAGCTTCTAACATGGGCTGGGGGGTGGTCCTTGACGTAACAGAGACGCGAAAAAGTCTCACGCTAAAACGTGCTTGTGGTAGTCTTAGCGGTAGGCTGCCGACGTGGGTGTCCAGTCCGTCCCTTATCGCAGGGCCTTCTAGCTTAACACGATTCTACTCTCGGCTTCTGTTCTCGTTTCTCCCCTCGGAACTGCGTCGGTCTCACGGTGGGAAGGTACGACATGCATTTAGGCATTCTTGTGTTAGTCTGTGGTATTCCATTTGCTCACTCGTTACTCGTATTACTTTGGTTAATTTAATGTCACGATTTATTTGGAGCTATGTGACATACTACAGGGTTTTCATGGAAGGTGTTGGATTTGCCTGACACCTTACAAAGTATGCACTACCATAATAGTCTAATTATTTATCTACAGCAGTTTAATGTTAGTTATGGATTCGTTATTTGGAGGCTGGTAGAAATTTGGGATTTCAATATTTCAGTACTTCACAAGGCACAAATATCATTACAAACAGCAGTAAACTGAAATCAGTGCATAAAAATACACTTGGATTTGTCCATGTCGCCCAAAAATCGTGTTGTATACAAGGTTGAATTTCTTTAAAAGATTTGCTCAATATTCTGTCATTAGTTGCGAAAATGGCAAAATGTCGCCCAATGTGGTCAGCTGGATGGTACTCAGCTACAAAAGCCACTTCCAATACGGAGTGATGGGGAGCATTTTGGGGAGAGCAGAAGGGATATGTGATGACAGCACATTCTAAGGCCCGTTAGTTTTAAAAGAAGTTTTCAGCGGGATCTTTGAATTCGTCCTAGCTGACTGCGTTCTGCATCCCTCCCTGTCACTTTGGTCCCAAATCTACACTACTGGCCATTAAAGTTGCTCCACTACGAAGATAACGTGCTACAGACGCGAAATATTACCGACAGGTAGAAGATGCTGTGATATGCAAATGATTACCTTTTCAGAGCATTCACACACCGTTGGCGCTGGTGGTGACACCTACAACGTGCTGACATGAGGAAAGTTACCAACCGATTTCTCGTTCACAAACAGCAGGTGACCGGCGTTGCCTGGTGAAACGTTGTTGCGATGCCTCGTGTAAGGAGGAGAAATGCGTACCTCACGTTTCTGACTTTGATAAAGGTCTGATTGTAGCCTATCGCGATTGCGGTTTATCGTTTCGCGACATTGCTACTCGCGTTGGTCGAGATCCAATGACTGTTAGCAGAGTATGGAATCGGTGGGTTTAGGGGAGTAATACGGAACGCCGTGCTGGATACCAATGGCCTCGTAACACTAGCAGTCGAAATGACAGGCATCATATCCGCATGGCTGTAACTAATCGTGCAGCCACGTCTCGATCCCTGAGTCAACAGATGGGGACGTTTGCAAGACAACAACCATTTGCACGAACAGTTCGACGACGTTTGCAGCAGCATTGGCTGTCAGCTCGGAGACCGTGGCTGCGGTTACCCTTGACGCTGCATCACAGACAGGAGCGCCTGAGTGCACGAATGGCAAAACGTCATTTTTTCGGATGAATCCAGGTTCTGTTTACAGCACCATGATGGTCGCATCCGTGTTTGGCGACATCGCGGTGAACGCACATTGGAAGCGTGTGTATTCGTCATCGCCATACTGGCGTATCGCCTGGCGTGATGGTATGGGGTGCTATTGGTAACACGTCTCAGTCACCTCTTGTTCGCATTGACGGCAATTTTAACAGTGGACGTTACATTTCAGATGTGGTTCGACCCGTGGCTCTACCCTTCATTCGTTCCCTGCGAAACCCAACATTTCAGCAGGAAGATGCACGACCGCATGTTGCAGGTCCTGTTCAGGCCTTTCTCGATACAGAAAATGTTAGACTGCTGCCCTGGCCAGCACAGTCTCCAGATATCTCACCAATTGAAAACGTCTGGTCAGTGATTGCCGAGCAACTGGCTCGTCACAGTACGCCAGTCACTACTCTTGATGAACTGTGTGGTATCGTGTTGAAGCTGCATGGGCAGCTGTACCTGTACACGCCATCCAAGCTCTGTTTGACTCAATGCCCAGGCGTATCAAGGCCGTTATAACGGCCAGAGGTGGTTGTTCAGGGTACTGATTTCTCAGGGTCTATGCACCCAAATTGCGTGAAAATGTAATCACATGGCACTTCTAGTATAATATACTTGTCCAATGAATACCCGTTCATCTGCATTTCAGCTGGTGTATCAATTTTAAGGCCACTAGTGTGTTTACAGTCTTATAATAATGTAACAACTCAATCCAGCATTTCCATGGCTAATTAAATCTTATAATATGCATACATTCATGCACTATCAAATGACTAACCATGGAGAATTAAAAGAAAAACATGCAATGCCAGAATTCAATCTTTTGTTTTGGTGCATTTTATTTAACATTACAACAATGTACGACAATCAGTTGTTCCAAATTTTCCGGCGACTTGGGGTAGCTCCAGGTGTTGTGCTGCTGAGCTAGCAATCCCTGCATTCGGGAGAGGAGGTGGTTTGAATCCGTCTGCTAGCAACCGTGGCAATGGTTTTCTGTGCTTTTACGTCTTGAATTTAAGCAACTCCACGGGTTAGTTCTTTTCTGTAGACCACAGCAAATTCCCTCCCAATACCTTTCTTCCCTGAAAGATTCCAATTTCCTTGAAGATGCAGACCGTCTCCTTAAATGAACAGAGATGCATCTCTTTGGAGACTCTTGGTACTAAAATCCATCTGATAAATACATCAAATTCTCGTCATTTAAGCTCATGCATTTATCTGCCGTGATATTCCGTATTGCAGAAAATGATTTCTCTTACATGTCGAGAAGTGAGAGATGCATAGTTAAATGAGGAAATTTGGGAAAGTGTAAGGTTAAATGATTACGGATCATTTGCGTTTTCACAACCAAAAAGTTTTCTAGCTTCTCTGACAAACAGAGATCTCTTTATTCCAAAAGCCAGGCGGTAACCGCCACAGTGTCCAAAAAAATTAACTCTACTCCGTTCCTGATCAGTTCCTCTCTCAAATCCAGACTGAAAGAAGAAGACTGTAGAATGACCTTAGAGGATGAAGGGAGACTGGAGCATGGCTGCTTCTTAGCGGTTTGTCATAATACAGCTCTCCTAAGCCAGGAGAGTGTAACTCCTGTTGATGAAAACTCCGGTATCATTGTCGAATAAAATTGTTTATCAATCTATATGGAAATTCCAGGAATGAATTAAAAACATAGTCTTAAGTTCTGCAACAAATCGGACCCCACCCCTCTGTCAAAATCCTGGCTACGCCTTGGTTGTAAGGGAAATGTCGTTCGCTTATGCCCTGTCCAATTTGTCAAGAGGCAAACTAGCTAACCTGCTGACGATTTTCACGGGTTTGCAGTCGGGTTCCATCGTCCTGACAACACGATATTTCGGCACAATCACGCAGGAACTGAAGAGACCTCAGATTCGGCGGCTGCTTTATACCGCGGGTACTGGCCGTTGCTCGTGCGCTAGCAACGGAAGAGCTGCTCTCTGTGAGGCGAAGAATTGCAGCGGCGCCAACGGTGAAAACAAAACTGTCAAAAGCGAGGAATCGCAAAATTAAAATGCAGCCGGTCGGAAACCAGACCGTTGTTGTTTTATCTGTGATAAAATAGGATTCCACGTCTTGCTTAAAGGAAAACCTTTATCTCTGTTAATAATATCATCAGACAGACATATTTCAATTGATTCTTTCATTAGACAATCCCAGCCGAGGCAATAATTTGCGTCTGTCCAAGACGGTATAAAGGAGCCGCCAAATCTGAGCTCTATTCAGTTCCGGCGTGATTGTGCACTCAATCTCACCTGAAGATGACGGCCAGATGGTCCGCCGAAATATCGTGTTGTCGTCACGATGATAGAACCCGGCTGCAAACCCGTGACAATCACCAGTATTTGATACGCCGGGAAAACCTACGTTATCATACCTAACTTGCTGACTGAAAGCTGAATACTATTAGCCTACGGGAGACTACATGTCACGTTGCGATAACATTTCAACACGGCGTTTTACCTCTATGAACTCGCGAACTTATGAACTAAAAGCTATTTGATATGCATGTCTCTAACCATGTGTTACCTCAACACTGGTTGCTACGAGCAATACTAAATACTGGAGATCATTAACCCTTCGTCTATTGAAAGACAGTCGGTGACTTTATCTGCATTTGCAAATACACATTTTTATTCGCCCGGCAGTTAGAGACATAAAGTTGCAGAACATCATTAAGGTGACTTAGGTTTCAAAAACTTGAACTTTCAACTGTGACGGTGTACACAATGTTCCTTGGAGAATTGGTACACTGTGAACGATACACCATCGCAATTAGGTCACCTTGCTCAAACAGGAGAAGGTCGCATTAGGTTGTCGATCACCATTCACTTACAGTCTGTTCATCATACCGTTTCAGATGGAAGTACTAAGGAGTGCTAAGACACGCTTCAAGTTCTCTAAGGTTGTAGTTACAACAATAAGGAATAGCTCAGTAGGCAGAACAGTTTAAGAGGAATGGACATCTCTAAAAAGGGCAATCACAGAATGTGGAAAAATAATATGGGTACAAAGAAGGTAACTGTGAAGAAACCATGGGTAACACAAGAAACACTTCAGTTGATCGATGAGAGGGGAAGTAGAAAAATGTTCTGGGAAATTAAGGAATATAGAAATAAGAGTCTCAGGGGAGTTAAAAGGAAGTTCAGGGAAGCTAAGACCAAATGGCTGCGGGAAAAATGTGAAGATATCACAAAAGAAATGACTGTCGGAAGGTCAGACTCAGCGTACAGGAAAGTCAAAACAACCTTCGGTGACATTAAAAGCAAGGTTGGTGATATAAAGAGTACAAGGGGTTTTCCACTGTTAAATGCAGAGGAGAGAGAGGATAGGTGGAAAGAATTCACTGAAAGCCTCTATCAGGGGAAGAAGAAACAGGAATCGATTTAGAAGAGATATGTGACCCAGTATTAGAGTCAGAATTTAAAAGAGCTTTGGAGGACTTAAGATCAAATAACATAGAATTTCATCAGAAATTCTAAAATAATTGGGGGAAGTGGCACAAAACGACTATTAACGTAGGTGTGCAGAATGTATGAGTCGCGTAACATTCAATCTTTCTTCCTGAAAATATCAACACAATTCCGAAGACTGCGAGAGCTGCCAAGTTCGGTAATTATTGCACAGTCAGCCTAACAGCTCATGCATGTACATTGCTGACTATTTTGCAATTATTAATTAGTAAATGCTGTGACATTCAGTAATCAAGTATCTCAGACTGATATCACAACAAAGAAATTAAAGAAAAAAATAAACAGAAGCTCAGAATTAATGTGAATATATCTGCAAATTATATTTACAGTTGTATATTCTATGAAAAGAATTATAATTTTTATGTTTCATTGTCATTTGTATGGTAACCTTACTTTAATTGTATCAGGGATGACAAAGAAATTGAAACATCAGTTGGTCAGAATGGATGACGCCATAGAAAGATGCTCTGTAATGTAATCGAGTTAATACAGGATATACTGTGGGTTGCTTGAGTCTCGCAACAGCAAGAACAGTGTTCCTGAAAAAAAGCAATTTATTGACACCGAATATAAACATCATAAGGCATGAAGGAATTGTTTATTTTGTAATGGGAGTGTGGGGCAATGAAACTGGGTAAAAACTACAGATCACAGGTTTGACTACTGTAAGCAGATTCGAATATATATTGGGTCTTTAGTAGCGACACACAGGTGGACACGCTTTACAGGATAAACTGGGTTCGCGAGCTGCAGCAGGCAGTTTTTCAGAAAGGAGACGATAACATCATTACTTTTATATGTGAAGCGGTGACATGTTTCCAGCCTTTCGCACGCTCTTGAGGATTTTGATGTTAACAGATTACACAAGCGGCCAGGTGAGATCCTCAGTGCTAATCCTGCCGGTACCTGTGAATGGATGTAAGGACAAAGAGTAGAACAGGGGACTGGGGTGTGGTAGGCGTGAGAACACCATCTGTTAGCTAACTTTAGGTTGAATCTTCAGAAGATCAGTTGCCATATCCTGCTGTGTTTGGGACGTTAGATGCTGTACCAAAAACAAAATATAGTGATCAGCCAGAACATTATGACCACTGACATACTATTAATACAAATCTGCCCATGTGATTAGTGACACCTAGTGAGGAATGACTTCTAGTCAGAAACAAACAATGCATGTATTATCAGTGTCTTGCTGTCTATATGTCGAATGGTGAAACAGCATGATCTATCTGAGTTTGACAGAGGGCAGATTTTAATCGCGTGGAGGCTCGGCACGAGCATTTCGGAAACTGCATGACTTGTCGGATGTTTGAGGAGTGCTGTGGTGAGTGTCTTCAACACGTCGCGAAACCAAGGTGAAACCACATCCACATGTCGTGGGCTTGTGTGTTAGAGATGCCACACGTTGTAGGCTGGACAAACTGGTAAAAGAGGGCATCTACATCTACATGACTACTCTGCAATTCACATTTAAGTGCTTGGCAGAGGGTTCATCGAACCACAATCATACTATCTCTCTACTATTGCACTCCCGAACAGCGAGCGGGAAAAACGAACACCTAAACCTTTCTGTTCGAGCTCTGATTTCTCTTATTTTATTTTGATGATCATTCCTACCTATGTAGGTTGGGCTCAACAAAATATTTTCGCATTCGGAAGAGAAAGTTGGTGACCGAAATTTCGTAAAAAGGTCTCGCCGCGACGAAAAACGTCTATGCTGTAATGACTTCCATCCCAACTCGTGTATCATATCTGCCACACTCTCTCCCCTATAACGCGATAATACAAAACGAGCTGCCCTTCTTTGCACCCTCTCGATGTCCTCCGTCAATCCCACCTGGTAAGGTGGGTAACAGAGGACGAACGAGTGTAGTGTAAGCTGCCTCTTTAGTGGACTTGTTGCATCTTCTAAGTGTCCTGCCAATGAAACGCAACCTTTGGCTCGCCTTCCCGACAATATTATCTATGTGGTCCTTCCAACTGAAGTTGTTTGTAATTTTAACACCCAGGTACTTAGTTGAATTGACAGCCTTGAGAATTGTACTATTTATCGAGTAATCGAATTCCAACGGATTTCTTTTGGAACTCATGTGGATCATCTCACACTTTTCGTTATTTAGCGTCAACTGCCACCTGACACACCATACAGCAATCTTTTCTAAATCGCTTTGCAGCTGATACTGGTCTTCGGATGACCTTACTAGACGGTAAATTACAGCATCATCTGCGAACAACCTAAGAGAACTGCTCAGATTGTCACCCAGGTCATTTATATAGATCAGGAACAGTAGAGGTCCCAGGACGCTTCCCTGGGGAACACCTGATAATACTTCAGTTTTACTCGATGTGGCGAACTGTCATAGAACTAGCATCAGACTTCCATGCTGGGCAGAATAAAAGTGTGTCTGAGCACACAGTGCACCAAACAATCCTAAGGATGAGCCTCCACAGTCGACGACCTATGCATGTGCCAATGTTAACACCACGACATCAGCAACCATGACTGAAATGGGTACGATTGAAGTGGATAAGTGACCATTTCCACTGGATGTTGGCGTAGTGGCAGAGCATTTCAGGATCCGATGAGTCCCAATACCTTGTACATCATGCTGATAGGAGTGAGCGAATCCTTCAACTTCAAGGTGAGCAGTTCTTTAGCACCTTTACTGTTGGATGGAAACAAGCTGGCAGTGGGTCAGCAATGCTCTGTTGGAAACAGTACACAAAACACAGATCTGGCTCACTTTTAAAAATTGCTAAAAATATTAAATTTTAAAAGTTAAAATTTAGGTTCTTGACAAAAGACTGTTTTAAAGATCAAGTTATAAAATCGTTAAAAATAGTAAATTTTAGCTGTTGTTTAGTTAGTACAATTTTGTTGTACTAAGTCCTAAAGGACAATCATACAATGAAGATATACTAAGTTCTTCCAAATGATGTTGCAATTCCAGTTGAAATGTATTCAATACTTCTTAATATTTGTTCATGACAGCCTAATTTATTATGTTTTCAAATATATTTTACAGATTTTCCTCAAAACATCTAAATTTTGATACCTACCTTTATGTTTCTGATAATCGAAACATTTTCCCTCTTTTTTTTGAGTAGACGCTTGGTTACTCCAGTTATGAATTTTTTCTTTTATATATTATTTTCTCTACATCTTTTTTTGTTGTATGATCAGTACAACTTGCTTTATCACATACTTTATATTTAGATTTAGTAGCTGCCAAATTTCTTACATAAACTGTTTACAGTAAAAAATTCATTTTATTTACTTACATCTTTCGATTACATTATTATTTTTGAATGAATTTTATTATATTCATCAACTAGGCATTTTACTAAATCAGTCCATTTATAATTTCATTGCAAATTAAATTTTTTCCACACTTTTCCTTTCAATCTTCTGTGCTATCTTTCAAAGATGAATGTTTTGAATTCCAAAGAACTTGAATAGTAAATTAATATATATTTTTTCATTGAATTTTGAAAATCATAATTATAAAATTCTATTCCATTCTCTGTTGGTAAATTTCTTGGACGATGTATTCTAAATTTAAAAAAAATTAATAACTACAATTTTACCTGTCTTCTCTTTCATTGCAATGACACCAGAAAATTTCGAAAAATTGTCAATAACAGTTAATAAATATTTATATCCTTTGTTTATTTTTGAAATCCCTCTTAAATTACCTTGTCAACCACATCCCATTGCCATAAATCATCTACAGCAACAGATACAAAATTTCATCTTTTAAATTTTTTCTCATTACTTTATGGAAGTCATTAATAATTTCTTTATTAATACATCCATAGGGCCTAGTATATTTTCAGTGTGTGTGTTTATAATCTTCAACCTATTAGTTACATTTTTTTATTATTTTTAGTTTTACAAATAGAAGCAAGCCTTCATTTCTTTGTCTTCCAGCTTTAGTTGTTGTTATTCTATGGAGATTATCACTTTCAGTAATTTTTTTACACTTTAAATGATAGGTATGATAATCATGAAGGGTTGGTTGATTCTCTTGAAGGACAGAATGTGAAGCATGATAGTCAATTTATACAGATAAAAACTTGAATACTGTTTTAATCTATTGTCTTCATTTCAATCTAACAACAATTCACCAAATAAAAGTACTTTTAAATCGACTGGCACAGTTTTAACAGTATCTGTTCTACTTCTGTTAGAATCATTGATTGGATGGATTTAGTTAGTTTGTAAAGATTATCACACACACTTGAAGAAACATTTTAACCAATAATAACAACTTTGTTAAGAATAATATTTGTTTCATTTGGGGGAATAAATACAAACTCAATACTTTGCTTATCACATATTTTATTTTATATGTTAATTGAAATTATTATTTTTGTAATATATTATTCATTATGTATTTTTCCATTTTATTTGTAATTCAATTTTTCAGTGTATTTAAGATTTGTCTTATTTCCAAAAATGTCAGTTATTGGCATTTAAAATTTCATTGAAGTTATAACATTTGATAATAGTTTTAAGATAAATACACATAAATGACTACAAATAAATTTATTGAAACTCTGTTTTATATTGATGATATATCTCATTTTCCCCCATTTAATTAACTATTTCTTTTGGTATAGTTCCACAAAATAAAGCCAAAATTAATGTTGTGTTTTAGATTTATAAGAAAAAATCCAGTGTTTATGAACATGATCAGATGTATTTCATTTAGCATTCCACATTCAAGATTTTTTTGGTTTCTTGGACAATTAATCGGGAATAAACCTCTAAAATATTAAATTTTTACTTGTTCAACTAATTCTCCTACATTAAAATTAGCTAAATTCTTATTATGTGCTTTAATTATTTTTCCAATTTGTTTTACTTTTTCAATCCAGTACCTTTATTTCCCATTGTTTAATTACATCTTTTGTGTTTTTGTAATTGTTTATCAAATTTCTGTTTATTATCAGCAAATAAAACAACAGAAGAAATATCACCAATTGCTGAACAAATTGCACAAAACAACCAATAAAATAGGAAAAATTGCTCCTTTCAAT
Organism: Schistocerca gregaria; assembly: GCF_023897955.1. Taxonomy (NCBI): domain Eukaryota; kingdom Metazoa; phylum Arthropoda; class Insecta; order Orthoptera; family Acrididae; genus Schistocerca; species Schistocerca gregaria. Next base: position 235,573,270 of record NC_064928.1, read on the forward strand.
TCGTTAATCCAGAGTTTTCTTTCTTTTTCATTACATATTCAGCAATTTATTTCACTACAGGAACACTTAATGTAATAACTAAATTCCCACCAGTCTTTTATCTTTTTCTTTTTTTAGTATCAGTTAAAATTGTTGATACTGTTTAATTGTACATTATTTTATTTAAGTTTAATTGATATTGGTTTAATTTTATCACTTGGGTGTAAAGTATAATCAGCACTATTATTATTTATGTATACTGATAAAAAATTTATCATCCGTTTCAATACCCATACCTAATTTGCTTTTTCCATATATTATTCTTCCAACAGCTGTTGCCACCAATTTTTCACCAAGTAACACATCTTCAGAATACATTTCTTGTTTCCCAGTTACCTGAATTTCTTTCTCAGCTTTACTGCATTTCTCTAAAGCATTATCTCTATCAAAAAAATTCATCTACTTTACAAGCACTGTCTAATGATTAATTCCAGTACCCCTCTACATAATCATTCTTCTAATCTTATTCCACTGCCACAATATCTATAATCAGGAATAACTAATTCAAAATGTAGTTCGTTAATTAGTACTTTAACTAACGATTCCCTATATTTTTTGGAATTTCCAAAATGTAAAAGGGTTATTCTCCAATGTTCCAATCAAATATAGAATTCCTTCTGGAATATTAATAATAAAACTCTTAAATTTATTTGTTACCTTTTTTAAATCTATCAATTTATTGTAGATTCTCAGTCATCAAAACATATTTGGTTTGCTTTTCTGAACATATTTTTATTAATTGTACACCAATTTTATCTAATGAATTGTTGAAAGTCCTTACCCAAAAACTAAGGAAATATTCTTCAACAATTACTTTTAACAAATTTTTATATATATTTACCTTGCTTGATTTAATTTTATTTCGATTATTTTCATTAGGTACTGCACTGAAATCGAAAAAATTCAAGCATATCTTTGTAAATCAAAGTTGTCAAATTCTTCACCTGAATCGTCCATAGTAATAGGTTTTCAGTTAAAGGATTCATTAATTCATCTGTACCTTCATATTCTATTTCGCCAGTTTTTAAGTTATCATATTTCACTGGTAATCGTCCAATATACTTAAATCTAGCTCTTTATCCAAAAACTCACTCATATTTATTCAATACTCATTTAGTCTTCGTCTATTTTAACTTTTTTCTATATTTAATTTCTTCTAGATATTGATTCAATAAATCTTGTATATCTGGTTCACTTAAAATGTAATTAGGTTGTTAACTTTCATGTTGTGTGGTTGGTGGAATATCGCCCAATTTTCTAAATCATTTAGATGATAAGAAACCTTTTGTCATTTGCTTTCCTCAGTTGCTTTTTAATGGAATATCACCTATTCCTTTGATTCCTTGTTTAACTGGTTGATCTTTTAAAAAATTTTCATACTCCGATCTTGACTGTCTTTCTATGTTTTACACTCTTCTTTTAATTGTTCATTTACTTTTCTATTTCGTTTACCTTTTTTGACAATGTTTGGGTCATATTTTGTAAACACTTACTAAGGATGAAAATAATAGATTTTGTTAATGTTGAATGTTTATATTAATCATTTACATTCCTGCATTTTGTAATGATCTTATTTGTCCTTTATTTTTTAATCTGTTGTCTAATCTGTTCTGACTGATAAAATTTAATTGTAATTTTTTCGTATATAACTATAAAGTTCTACATCAGAGGTGCATGCACCAGTCACGTCCTTCATGTGTTTGGGCAGAATATAACCATAATTGTCCAGTATAATGCTGGCAGTGAGCATTATAATCATTACTTTTATTATTCTTGTATTACTCTGTCTGTGTAAAGTTGTAATAAAGTTCTTTTGTAATCTCTCCATTTGTGTGTTTTTGTGAATTTTGTGTTGTTTGAATCAATTCAATATATAACAAATCATTTTGTTTCTCTATAACTAATAAGGTAATCTATTCAATTTAAGTGTCCAGGTCCTCCAAACCTAAGCAATATGAGAGGCACCTGACAAGTTTATAATATAGTCCCATGGCGTTTTCATTGCTTGCAGCACTTGATTTTTCAAACAGTCTATTAAATTCCTGGAGGTAATCTGTAATTTCATATAACCTGGGCTGATAAAATTTGTATCAAATCTGACTTACATTCCCAACAAGTACCTGTGGAGGAAGGGACCATGTTCATAGAACAACGATCTTCTGGAACATCTTGAAAACCCAGCACAGTTAAATTTGTATAAACAGATGTCCCAAAATAATAAAATTCCCACTGTATAATATTTGTGTATATATGAATTTCAACCGAAAAATGATATTAAGAATCAATTTTGTCTCCTGACTGATGTTTTTGTAGCCACTACTGACTCGACATACAAAAACTAGTCAGAAATGTAGGTTACTACCAAGCCCTCAAAGAAACTAGATGGGAGCCTGTAGATGTTCCTTACTCCATTTTTTGTGGTCAATATTACGTCAGGCATGTTCGCTTGTGACGTAATCATGATGTTTTTCCTTACAACATGTATGCATATTGAACTGATAATATTTCTTTTAACTAGTTTCTCAACATCGAGTAATCCAGTAATTTCACAAAAGGTAAATTCGAGGGTCAACAAGGGAAGTGTCCAGGCGTATCAGAGCGATGTTGTTTGGACGTGGAGGAGATATAGAGACAGCAACTGTCGAAGACATGCCTCGCTCTGGTCGCCCAAGCACTACTACTGCAGTGGATGACAGCTACCTACTGATTATGGCTTGGAGAACGCTATCATGTTGAATAATGCTTTTCATAGAGCTGCAAAACGTCATGTTACGACTCAAACTGTGCGCAATAGGCTGCATGATGCGCAGCTTCACTCCCGACGTCCATTGCGAGGCCCATCATTGTAACCATGCAGCATGGTAGAGATGGGCCCAACAACATGCCGAATGGACCACTCAGGATTGGCATCACGTTCTCGACAGCGATGAGTGTCGCATATGCCTTCAACCAGACAGTCGTCGAAGACCTGTGTGGAGGCAACGCGGTCGGGCTGGACGCCTTACGCACACTTACCAGTTATTGCAGGAGGTGGAGGTTCCCTGCTGTTTTGGGGTAGCATTATGTTGGGCCAACGTATGCCGCTGGTGGTCTAGGAACGCCATAATGGTTGTACGATGCGTGAATGCCATCTGCCGATGGACAGTGTAACCATATCGGCAGCATATTAAAGAGGTATTCGTTTTCATGGATAACAATTTGCGTCCCCATCGTCCACATCTTGTTAATGACTGCCTTCATGATAAGGACATCGCTCTACTAGTGGGCAGCATGTTCTCCAGACATGAGCTCTATCGAACATGATTGGGATAGATTGAGAAGGGCTGCAAGAGTGGGACAATCTGGACCAACTGTACCTTCATGAACTTGTGGTTAATATGTCACGACGAATACAGGCATGCATCAATGCAAGGGGATGTTCTTCTATGTGTTAGAAGTACTGGTGTGTGCAGGAGTCTGGACCACCACCTCTGAAGGTCTCGCTGTATAGTGGAACGACATGCAATGTGTGGTTTTCGTGGACAATAAGAAGGGCGTAAATGATGTTTATGTTGATCTCTGTTCCAAATTTCTGTACAGGTTCCAGAGCTCTCGGAAACGAGGTAATGCAAAACTTTTTTTTATGTGTGTAGTTTAAATGCCTCCCTTAAATATGTAGAGCTCGAAGCATTTACAAATGCTGCATTAAGGACAATCTTGTCTTAGCAACAACTAAAACCGTAGAAAATGGCGGGAACTGCTTTTGGCGATCCCTAGGGAGCATGACCTGTAGATTAAAACTGAAGAAACTGCAAAAATGTGGGAAATTAAGGAGATGGGACCTGGATAAACTGAAAGAACCAGAGGTTGTACAGAGTTTCAGAGAGAGCATAAGGGAACAATTGACAAGAATAGGGGAAAGAAATACAGTAGAAGAAGAATGGGTAGCTCTGAGGGATGTAGTAGTGAAGGCAGCAGAGGATAAAGTAGGTACAAAGACGAGGGCTGCTAGGAATCCTTGGGTAACAGAAGAAATATTGAATTTAATTGATGAAAGCAGAAAATATAAAAATGCAGTAAATGAAGCAGGCAAAAAGGAATACAAACGTCTCAAAAATGAGATCGACAGGAAGTGCAAAATGGCTAAACAGGGATGGCTAGAGGACAAATGTAAGGATGTAGAAGCTTATCTCACTAGGGGTAAGATAGATATTGCCTACAGGAAAATTAAAGAGACCTTTGGAGAGAAGAGAACCATGTGTATGAATATCAAGAGCTCAGATGGCAGCCCAGTTCTAAGCAAAGAAGGGAAGGCAGAAAGGTGGAAGGAGTATATAGAAGGTTTATACAAGAGCGATGTACTTGATGACAATATTATGGAAATAGAAGAGGATGTAGATGAAGACGAAATGGGAGATACGATACTGCGTGAAGAGTTTGACAGAGCACTGAAAGACCTGAGTCGAAACAAGGCCCCCGGAGTAGACAACATTCCATTAGAACTACTGACGGCCTTGGGAGAGCCAGTCATGACAAAACTCTACCAGCTGGTGAGCAAGATGTATGAGACAGGCGAAATACCCTCAGACTTCAAGAAGAATATAATAATTCCAATCCCAAAGAAAGCAGGTGCTGACAGATGTGAAAATTACCGAACTATCAGTTTAATAAGCCACAGCTGCAAAATACTAACGCGAATTCTTTACAGACGAATGGAAAAACTGATAGTTGCAGACCTCGGGGAAGATCAGTTTGGATTCCGTAGAAATGTTGGAACACGTGAGGCAATACTGACCTTACGACTTATCTTAGAAGAAAGATTAAGAAAAGGCAAACCTACGTTTCTAGCATTTGTAGACTTAGAGAAAGCTTTTGACAATGTTCACTGGAATACTCTTTTTCAAATTCTAAAGGTGGCAGGGGTAAAATACAGGGAGCGAAAGGCTATTTATAATTTGTACAGAAACCAGATGGCAGTCATAAGAGTCGAGGGGCATGAAAGGGAAGCAGTGGTTGGGAAAGGAGTGAGACAGGGTTGTAGCCTCTCCCCGATGTTATTCAATCTGTATATTGAGCAAGCAGTAAAGGAAACAAAAGAAAAATTTGGAGTAGGTATTAAAATTCATGGAGACGAAGTAAAAACTTTGAGGTTCGCCGATGACATTGTAATTCTGTCAGAGACGGCAAAGGACTTGGAACAGCAGTTGAACGGAATGGACAGTGTCTTGAAAGAAGGATATAAGATGAACATTAACAAAAGCAAAACGAGGATAATGGAATGTAGTCAAATTAAATCGGGTGATGCTGAGGGAATTAGATTAGGAAATGAGGCACTTAAAGTAGTAAAGGAGTTTTGCTATTTAGGAAGTAAAATAACTGATGATGGTCGAAGTAGAGAGGATATAAAATGTAGACTGGCAATGGCAAGGAAAGCGTTTCTGAAGAAGAGAAATTTGTTAACATCGAATATAGATTTATGTATCAGGAAGTCGTTTCTGAAAGTATTTGTTTGGAGTGTAGCCATGTATGGAAGTGAAACATGGACGATAACTAGTTTGGACAAGAAGAGAATAGAAGCTTTCGAAATGTGGTGCTACAGAAGAATACTGAAGATAAGGTGGATAGATCACGTAACTAATGAGGAGGTATTGAATAGGATTGGGGAGAAGAGAAGTTTGTGGCACAACTTGACTAGAAGAAGGGATCGGTTGGTAGGACATGTTTTGAGGCATCAAGGGATCACAAATTTAGCATTGGAGGGCAGCGTGGAGGGTAAAAATCGTAGAGGGAGACCGAGAGATGAGTACACCAAGCAGATTCAGAAGGATGTAGGTTGCAGTAGGTACTGGGAGATGAAGCAGCTTGCACAGGATAGAGTAGCATGGAGAGCTGCATCAAACCAGTCTCAGGACTGAAGACAACAACAACAACAACAAGGGAGCATTCTGTCAAGTAATTCTAAAATCAGTTACCAGGCAGTAGTATTCTAGCCTAGTAACTTGCTGTTTTTCAATAGATGCCTCAAAGTGAACAAAGGAAGCACACTTACCACTGGTATTGGTCAGTCCCCAGCCGCTGACCACAGCAGTTTGTCCAGCGAAGGTTTCATTGACCTCGAGAAAAGAAGGTAACGCCACCACGTTGATGAAACCTTGAGAACAAAATATTACAAATAATATGTTTGGATTCTTTGAATATGAAATACAGTACCTTACTAATGACATTGAATGAAATGTTACAAATCTGCGATTTGGATGTTATCTTCACACTATGTCCTAACCAACAATCCATGAGATGCAAATACGCGTCGTCATCAGAATGACAGTGGCAGACACTTCAATGTAGACTATTCTGCCAAATCATACTCACACACAGCCATTGTTACTAAGTAATGAACTTTGACTCTACAACCCCCTATGTACCACTCCAGACCTGACATCTGTAGTGGTTGCATGTTTGTTTACCTTTCCTTTCATTTTACTGTCGACCATCCTAGTGCTAAAAGAAAGGCAATGATTATGAATGTAATTCATCTTGCGAAATAACACTCCAAAGTTTCTGTTGGTTTCTAATAAGAACGACATGTACCAAGGCAAGCTTTGAAGATACTAAAGAGAAACAGAGTACAAGAAACTGATACAGTTTTTACCGACAGGATGCAGCTCTTGAGCCACAGACGATAAATGCTATAGGCAGACTCTCTCATACAATGATGTGAAGTAATGAAAAACTAAGTATATCTATGTGATTACAGTTTCAATATTTGAAAGGAATTAACTTTCGTGTCTGTTATGAATATGATTCTCTCAAAGGAAATGACCCTTAAAACTAAATTAGAAAAATGGTTGTATTAAAAGCAATGAATTTACGAAATAGGTCCCAAAAAGAAATTCAACAACAGAAATGGTAAACAGAAAAAGAAACAATGGATCCTGTTTAACAATATAAATATAGGAGCTGAAACAAGAGAATTATTAATATAAATTACAAACATTAGTTATTTATTACAAGAGTATTATTCCAGTTGAGCATTTTAACATGTGATAAATTTGTAATCCCATCTGTTTGTGCTACCAAAGACGAGAGTTTAATCTGGCTATTTAACCAAAAAGCTGAGTTACGTATTGCTGAGGAAAAGGTGAGATTAAAGTGTAAAGGAATTGAGCAGGAAGTGTTTTTTTCTGTATTCTAGTTATCAGTAAAATAAGTAGACAAGAAGAGGCAATGAAGGACAGAAATTTTAAGAGAGAATTACTTTTCAGATGAGCGGAAATAAAAGGGTATTATCTTCTTTTGCTAAGTATGAATACAATTTAGTGGTAAGTAAAATTTATATGCGTAAAATAGGTGTTACTGAATTACGTTTCAAAAATAGGAGAGATTAGAGGGTGAAATTGAGAACATTCTGGAATAAGGAACCAATAGGCATAATGGTAGAATAATGTTTCTGTAGCACTATGAAGTTTCTACACATTTAGTAGGCAAAATGAGATGGCAGGATACTGTAATTTGGGTAACGTTGATTTAGAGTAGAATACAATCATATAATGTGAACTGGATCTGAAGAATAAGTGTCCATTGTGACTTCATTACACAGTGTCCAATTACCGACATACTCTTGTGAGCATTGCTTAACTCGGAGACAGTGTGTGTACAAGAACGTTTGAAACAAGTACAAAAAGTATATTTTGATATAATAATCACACATTAAATATATCTAATTTCGCAAGTGTCGGTACCGTTGGTCCTTCCAAGGCCTGTCCGGGCGGAGTTAATTTTGTATGTGTGATAGTGATGAAAATGTATACGTTGGGTAGCTGATTCTTAAAGGGAGACAGTCTCCAGTCACCTTTTGACCTGATATCTGTAGTGGTCACGTATTTTTTCTCTTTCCTATCATTTTACTGTCAACCATCTTAGTACTGTGAAAAAGGGAATAAGTATGAATATGAGTCAGGACACTAAATAATATTATAAAGTTTTTTTGTTTCTAATATGAATGACGCATTCTAAGAAGAGCTTTGAAAATGCTTAAATGGATCTGAGTTCAAGAAAGTTACAATATCTCCAGGCAGGTAGCAGCTTTTGACCTAGAGACGATAAATGATACAGGCATACTCTCTGGCAGAATCATGTGAAGTGACGGAAAACTCTAAGTACATAAATAGAAATAATGATGTGTTTTAAGGTCTGAAGGCAATGAACTTTCATGATTTTTATATATATGGTTGTTAGAAAGTAAATGAAATTTAAAAGTAATTTAAAAACATGGATGCCTCAGAGGAATGAACTTTCGAAATGGATCATGAAAAGCAATTAAACAACGCAATTTCGAGAAACAAAAAAATGCTCTTAAGTGAGATAGTTAAGAACATTTTCGTTTGAAGTGAGGCATCTTGTAGCTTGACCTAATGTGCTACTTGGACTGAAAGAAGAGTATCACTAAATTTAATTGCACAGAAAAAAGTACAACATAGATTTAGTTTATTTAAATAACAGATAATTATTCCAGCTCAGTATCTTGTTATTTCTAATTCTGTTCGAACCTTAGTTAAATCCAGAGCCATATCATCATCGTAGAGCTAAGGAAACTAAAACTTTCTTGGTCATTTCTGTTAACAATATTTACGAGTATGATAAATAACTATTTGGTTCTGCAGAAACATACAGTAAATACATTCCATTGACAGCCAGCCCAATAAGTGATGGTGTTTACTGAGAGTAATGTGTGACTACAGAAGACATGCAACTGGAGAGTATCACCAGTTGGTTTGGACGATGTTTCCCATGTTGATGATGACAGGTTCACAAGTGAATGAAAGAAAAAATTTAATCATTTATCAGAAGATATTACACTCCAAAGGGAGCACAAAGTAATTACAGTGAGAAAAGGCATTTAAACAGTCATCCTTTCCATGTTCTACACAGGCATTCAAAGTGAAGGAACCATAGTACATTGCATAGTGGGAAGCGATCTGCATAGGATTGCAGCACCAGTCGCATCTATATTTTCATGGTCAGGTTTCATCCCATGGCTATTACTAAGTGTTGCTCTGAGTTGTGGAGCACTGCCAGTTCAACTTCCAAATGGTTATGATCTGTTACATCTAGTTCAACCCACTAATAAGGAGGGTACGATAATGATGGGGCGCTCAACTGCGCGGTCATCAGCGCCAGACTAAGGAGCGTATCATTGGGAGAGTTGTATACAAGCCTACCCCAACTCCCCCTTCCCAAAGCCAGGCAAAGCACTTGGCTGTTTTACATTGAAGGTCTGCCTTCCCTCCCCAGGTCTGTCCAAGCATCTAAGCCACTGTTGGTTCTGGTACAAATTAGTTCGACTCTAAGCCCGGCACACAGTTTTAATCTGCCAGGAAGTTTCATATCAGCCCACACTCCGCTGCAAAGTGAAAATTTCATTCTGAAAATTAGTTGTTACTGGTTCAGTCCACTTATACCTTTAAGGTCACCCACAACTCCCCTGGCCCGCTCCTCACTGGACAAATAGTATTCAAGCTCCTTCGCCCTCCCCCTCATCCTTTATGAGGAAATTTGCGGAATTCATCACTAGAGGTCTGTAGAAAACATAATGGAAGTATCATCATGAAGCACTGGCTGAGTCCATCCCAAAAGCAGAATAAGAAGACGTGTAAGTAAAACTAGTCCCATCCCCTGATGATTGTTATTTTATAATTTTGAGTTAATTTATTGCAGTTTTACCGATTTTACAAACACCTACATCTCTGTCTTAAGATATGTGTAAATATGATTTTGACCAATTACTGCAGCACATTATTTTTTAAAAAACGTCGACACTCCAAAATAAAGAATTTCTGCAGCGCAACGTTTAACAACAAACACGTTTTTGGTGAGACTTGAAATGTTAGTTTCACTGATATTCCACGTTAAACAACGTTTACAAGGCTTTATTACCAACAAATACAGTATTGCTAACACTTTAAATGTTTAAAAAATACCACAACATGGTGAATAAACTCCTGATACATAGCAAATCAATGTCATCCCAGCATTACTAGTATAAGTCATGTCATAGTATATGTCTTAATACGTGTATGTCGTCCTTTCGCCAGAAATGATGTAATTTAATGACATAATGGCGTACTTTGCAAAATCTCGGTAAATATTTACAAAATTTACGACATAAGACACTTTGACAAAATAGTGTGGGATGCAGGCGTGGCTGAGTTGCTATACCATTATGAAGTGTACCTGTGTGATCTACCTCCATAGCTAGCTGGAGCGAGAATGACGCACTGTGAAGCTGTCTAAAGGATACTGACCACCTACGAAACCCTCCGATCGCAACGATACAGTAGCCAGGAACCCACCTAACACCAGTACCTGTGATTGACGGAAGCAAGGTCTTGAGAAGGGAGGCAGTGTAGCATCAGCCAAAGTGTTCAGCAGCAGAGTGATATGCAAGCTGTATTAATCCATCTCTAATATTCTTTTTTACTTATCTCTCTACTTCTCGAAAAGCAAAGTAGATGTTCTCATCTAGAAACGTGGAAATGTTGTGATGTTCATTACATTCATCCCTCGATTTTATTTTCGTTAACACTCATTGATAATAATTTAGCTGACTCAAGTTTTATGTTATTTTTCGGTTTACGAGGTTGCTGGAATCTGTCTGTAACATGCACTTTGGAAACTATTTGACAGCAGTAAATCTTTTGTTGCTTATGGAGAAGTGAAAAATGCTACAACTCACGCCTTAGCTACAGATAGTTAAGTTAGTAGATCGCTTTCTCTAAATCATTCACGCACTACTATGTCAGATACATCTGTTATCAGTGGGGTTGATCAAAGCACGAGTGTTCCAGAGATGCTTTGTAAACACAAATGGGAATCCCTGTAGAGAAGATAACGTTCTTGGCGAATAAATACCTATTGGGAAAATTCAGAGAACTGTCATTTGCAGCTAACTATAGAACTACTACCGCCAAAGTATGTATCGTGGAAGGACCATGAAGATGAAAGACCCTAGGGTTTTGCACAGAAGCATACAGAGAGCCTGTTTCCCCTATTTGAAAGTGGCACAAGGTACCCTCCAACATGCACCTTGCGGAATACCTATTGGGAGTAAATGTGATCTAAGGATTTATGAGTTATAACTGAAAGTTGTCATAATCAAGTGACCAACTTATAAGAATGAGACGTGGTACTTAGGGAAAGCAGGAAAAGGTGTGGATGGGGCCTAATCAGTTACCGTTGTTTGCACAGTAAACACACACACTTTATTTAAGGAAATAATTTTTTTTAAACAATCATTATTTTAAAAAAAATTGACTGTAACACAAGCTACACTGATGGCTGAAGGCCTTATTAAGAAAGAATTCAAAAATATTTGTTGGCTGAAGGCCACAGCAATAATTGAGAACAATTAGTGGCTGAAGGCCTGAATTACAAGTGAGAAAGACAACAACAAGTTGAAAATAGGAAAATAATTTTTAAAACAATCATTAAAAAAATCAACTGTAACACAAGTTACACTGATGGCTGTAGGCCTTATTAAGAAGAATTAAAATTATTTGTCGGCTGAAGACCAGAAGCAATCGGAATAAATTAAACAAAATATTACTTTTAAACGATTGACACAATCAGATCAAATAAAAAAAGGGAGTGATCCGCAGACAGTGCTCCAAGGATCGACCTGAGAAAAGTCCCTACATCTAAATCCACCTAATATGTGATAACCAGTGAAACGATGGAGTAATTCAAGCGAGGGTGAAGTGACAGACAGCACTGCATCTTCAGAATCCGGTATTTAAAACGTCGAAAGGCAGAAGGAACCAGTACAATGAAAGTAGAGAAAAGAAACCACAATCCACACCGCAATCGAGGAGGCTGTCACGGAACGCATGATGCGGAACAGCATCGCCAAGACGAGGAAAGGTGCAATACCGCAAAAACACGCTAACCTCCAGGGCAGGTAACTGGGACGTTAGCGGCCACTAGGCAGTAAAATACCGCTGGTTGCAGTTTACCAAATAATAACACAAAATTCAAAACTAATAACAGGCAGTAGAAGACGGCTAATAGATTCTGCCCTCTCAACACACTCCACTAACTGCTGTTCGTCTCACGCAATACACGAACAAACGGCGTGATCACAAAAATGGAGGTTTAACTACAGGATTTAACGTTCACTCCACTCAACGTGCTAGGTCCGGTTCCACAACGATGTTGTGGCCCTCGCAACTACAGCCTCTCGATCCGGCAATAACTGCGTGCCTCCAGCGGTCGCGGCATGTCCTCGCGCTGCCGGACCTCTCTGCTGCTCTGTCCCAACCAAACTACCGACACACCCGACCCGGAAAACACTTCACGTCCTTCCAAAGATAATATAGGTACCAGATATCGATAAACGCTACTGTTGCCACTCGCAGACAGACAATACTAGCAGATGTAGTGTCGCCAGTAAACAGAAGCAGAAAACGAGACGCCACTATCCTTATTACAAGATGCCAACCTACCAACAGCACCAACACGAACCGCACACAGCTCAAAGCACGAAGTGTCCTATAGTTCAGAGCAGCAATACATGAAGGGTGTTTCGATACTTTCTTTCAAATTAATACAACAGGTAGAGGATATACAAACAAATATATTTACGAAGTGCATTCAAGTGCTAAGGCGTCTGACTTTTTTCTCCGGGCTGGAAAGAGAGAGAAACCTGCGCATTGTTTTAAAATGCGGGCGCGTTCATTATCAATACGTCCCAGAGATGGCAGCACCGTACGGCAGATGGAATTGTATCGCCAGCGGCGAGAATGAGAACTGTTTTAAATACTTCAAATGGCGACGTTTTCCTTACTTGAACTTCTGAATTTGCGTGGTGTGAAACCAATTGAAATTCATCGACAGTTGAAGGAGACATGTGGTGATGTAGTTATGGATGCGTGGAAAGTGCCTTCGTGGGTGTGATAGTTTAATGAAGGCAGAACATCGTGTGACAACAGCCTCAGGCTCGCACAAGCCGGTCTGACGACATGATCGAGAAAGTGGAGAGATTTGTTTTGGGCGATCGCCGAATGACTGTTGAACAATCGCCTCCAGAGTTGACATTTCTGTGGGTTCTGTGCACACAATCCTGCATGACGACCTGAAAATGTGAAAAGTGTCATCCAGGTGGGTGCCACGAATGCTGACGGACGACAACATCGCTGCCCGTGTGCCATGATGCCAAGCAATGTTGACGCGCAACGACAGCATCAATGGGACTTTCTTTTCGTCGGCTGTGACAGTGGATGAGACGTGGATGCCATTTTTCAATCCAGAAACAGAGCGCCAGTCAGCTCAATGTAAGCACACAGATTCACCGCCACCAAAAAAATTTCGGGTAACCGCCAGTGCTGAAAAAATGATGGTGTCCATGTTCTGGGACAGCGAGGGCGTAATCCTTACCCATTGCGTTCCAAAGGGCACTACGGTAACAGGTAAATCCTACGAAAATGTTTTGAAGAACAAATTCCTTCTTGCAATGCAACAAAAACGTCCGGGAAGGGCTGCGCGTGTGCTGTTTCACCAAGACAACGCACCCGCACATCGAGCTAACGTTACGCAACAGTTTCTTCGTGATAACAACTTTGAAGTGATTCCTCATTCTCCCTACACACCTGACCTGGCTCCTAGTGACTTTTGGCTTTTTACAACAATGAAAGACACTCTCCGTGGCCGCACATTCACCAGCCGTGGTGCTATTGCCTCAGCGATTTTACAGTGGTTAGAACAGACTCCTAAAGAAGCCTTTTCCGCTGCCATGGAATCATGGCGTCAGTGTTGTGAAAAATGTGTACGTCTGCAGGGCGATTACGCCGAGAAGTAACGCCAGTTCCATCGATTTCGGGTGATTAGTTAATTATAAAAAAAATCGGGGGCCTTACAACTTGAATGCACATAAGTCGCTGACGGCAATTTCTGAAGCTGGAGACAGAAGGCAGTTCTGCATGCTAGTAGAGCACCTGCATTCACATGAACGATTGACCAATTGCCTGTGTGCATGCAGTACATAGACAGATCATTGATTGTCATGCCTGTTCAGAGATTTCTGGCATGTCTACAATGGTACCAGCAGCGACAGCAGTTCAAGAGACGAGGTCTCTTTCCTTAAAGGTTTCATACACCAGGTGTTTCACAAGGTCCCAGAAGAAGAAATTCAGACACGTGAGATCAGGTGAACTGCGTGGCCAACCCACAGGGCTACCTTCTCGAATCCATCGATTTCCAAAGGTGGCTCTCAGATAACACCTCACACCAGTACTGAAGTGAGCTCCCTCCCATCGTACTGGAAGTACATCCTTTGCCTAACAACCTCCAGCATTTCTGGTAACACATGTCCCATCGAGATTCGATATCTCCGTCCACTGAGGCGGAATGGAAGAATGTATGGTCCTGTCAACCTAACACAGGGGATGCTGGCCCGAAAATGAACAGCAAATCGCTGTCGATGACCCCACGGTTGAGTACCTCGTGGAGTCACATTTAACCAAAAATGCAGCTTCACAAGTAAACAGAACCTCGTTAGTGTACAGGACCGAAGCAAGAAATTAGAGGTGCGGGGCAGTCCCCTTTAAAAATCATTGTGCAAACATCACGCATTGGGGAAATGATTCTGGTTCTAGTGCTACCAAGCTCTGAAGACGGAATGGATGCAACGCATTCCACACAAAGCTATGTTTGACACCACTGATACGCGCAATAGGTCGTGAACTTGTAGATGACGCAGAATCTTGTATTTCCTTCCAGGAGTTCACACTGTTCGATTCCCTATTGTATCATCCATAACTGAGAGCTTCCACGAAGCAGGCGATGCCGGATATTTGGTGCTGCGGAATCCGTCAGTTGGGAAAGCACTGTCGATACTCTCTTACTGCAGCTCGTCCATTTCCATTCACCAGATTCATGTCTGCCATTTCCGTGTACGGAAACTGCTCCATGATTACTTTTGTTATCTGAGGTGGTAATTGCTGCGACTGAATCGGTGTGCCGGCCGAAGTGGCCGAGAGGTTCTAGGTGCTACAGTCTGGAACCGAACGACCGCTACGGTCGCAGATTCGAATCCTGCCTCGAGCATGGATGTGTGTGATGTCCTTAGGTTAGTTAGGTTTATGTAGTTCTAACTTCTAGTGGACTGATAACCACAGCAGTTAAGTCCCATAGTGCTCACAGCCATTTTAATCGGTGTTCAAATGGTTCAAATGGAACTGAGGACTATGGGACTTAACATCTGTGGTCATCAGTCCCTTAGAACTAAAAACTCCTTAAACCTAACCAACCTAAGGACATCACACACATCCATGCCCGAGGCAGGATTCGAACCTGCGACCGTAGCGGTCACTCGGTTCCAGACTGAAGCGCCTAGAACCGCACGGCCGCACCAGCCGGCTGAATCGGTGTGTTTATATGGAAGACATTGTTGTTGTCACATGGATATGACGCTTGCCAAAGAATCGGTGTACTGTTAGGCAGACCGCAAAGTCATCCTTACATACATGGTACAGTTTTGAATGTCAATACACATTCCCAGTCAGTGACGAAGATACAACAGGTTCCGTCAGCACCACTAACAAAATGTTCCCTATCATTACAATCTGACTGCAGAGAGCGTATCTTCCTTACTGAAACGCCATTTTTTATGTTCTCTACATTCAGTATTAATCCGAACGAATAGTTTCGGAACATCCCGTATATTAACGGAGACATTAAAAAACCCGCAGAATCTGCGACATGTGTGCAGTATTAGCGATCGTTTGCCTTTTTCACGGTTCTGTCCGATAGTTGCTGACATAAGCATGTTTAAGTCCTGGACTGGTTTCTCATCTCTACGGTAAACTAGACTTCCCTGAAAGAGCAACAACACAGTGCTCGCGAAAATCAGATTGATAGCTTTTCGAAGGTACATACAGTTGAGGAAAGTTGGGCAATAATTGTACCCCACACCACTGCGTATACCATCACAGTAAGAGTTTGAGGCTTAGGGGAAAAGCTCGTAACGTATTGTATTTTTACGTAATACACCACGGAAAACGAACCGCAAAATCGGAATCGTTCTCCAAAACATTTTATGTAAGTGACAAATAATTACAGATTAGATGGACGCACAAAAGTAGGTTAGAGTACACTTGTTAGCCCACTGCTTGAATACTGCTCACTGGTGTGGGATCCGTACCAAAAAAAAAAGTCCCGATATGTGTGAAATCTTATGGGACTTAACTGCTAAGGTCATCAATCCCTAAGCTTACAGACTACTTAACCTAAATTATCTTACGGACAAACACACACACCCATGCCCGAGGGAGGACTCGAACCTTCGCCGGGACCAGCCGCACAGTCCATGACTGTAGCGCCCCAGACCGCTCGGCTAATCCCGCGCTGATCCGTACCAGGTAGAGTTAATAGAAGAGATAGAAAAGATCCAACGTAGAGCAGCGCGTTTCGTTACAGGATCATTTAGTAATCGCGAAAGCGTTACGGAGATGATAAACTCCAGTGGAAGACTCTGCAAGAGAGACGCTCAGTAGCTCGGTACGGGCTTTTGTTGAAGTTTCGAGAACATACCTTCACCGAGGAGTCAAGCAGTATATTGCTCCCTCCTACGTATATCTCGCGAAGAGGCCATGAGGATAAAATCAGAGAGATTAGAGCCCACACAGAGGCATACCGACTATCTTTCTTTCTACGAGACTGGAATAGAAGTGAGGACCGATAGAGGTAGTCAAGGTACCCTCCGCCACACACCGGCAGGTGGCTTGCGGAGTATGGATGCAGATGTAGATGTAGATAAGTTAACATATGTTTACGGTGGCTTTTTGCCGAAGCGTAGCATAGTGAGATTGCAGCGAAGGGCGCCAATTAAATGGTTTGTAAGGGGGGGGGGGGGGTTGGCGGGGTGAGAGGTCTAGACCTGGGGTCGGGATTGAAACGAGCATTTTTAGTACCTTAGTAAACGAATGGTGACTCATAAGTAGCCATAAAAAAGTCCTAGTGCCCTGATGCGGACTTTTAAATCTTTTTGAGAGGAAAACACCTCGATTCACATCCATTAGTGAAACCTGCTAAGAGTCTCAGGCTGACGACCACATCCCATACGTGATGTATTTCTAGATAACACATTGCAAAAAACGCACTTGAAAATCCGCGTCACTCTACGAATGTATTACGCAAGAGATAAATAAATATAGACTAGACTGAGGTGCCAAAGTCATGCGATACCTCCTAATATCTCGTCTGACCTCCTTTTGTCCCGCTTAGAGCTGAAACTCGACGTGGCACGCACTGGACAAGTCGCTGGAAGTCCCCTCGAGAAATACTGAGCCGCTCTTACCTCTATGGCGGTACGAGAAATTTGTTAACATCGAGTATAGATTTAAGTGTCAGGAAGTCGTTTCTGAAAGTATATGTATGGAGTGTAGCCATGTATTTCAGTGAAACATGGGCAATAAATAGTTTGGACAAGAAAAGAATAGAAACTTTCGAAATGTGGTGCTACAGAAGAATGTTGAAGATTAGGTGGGTAGATGACATAACTAATGAGGAGGTATTGAATAGAATTGGGAGAAGAGGAGTTTGTGGCACAACTTGACAAGAAGAAGGGACCGTTTGGTAGGACATGTTCTGAGGCATCAAGGGATCACAAATTTAGCGTTGGAGGTCAGCGTGGAGGGTAAAAATCATAGAGGGAGACCAAGAGATGAATACACTAAGCAGATTCAAAAGGATGTAGGTTGCAGTAAGTACTGGGAGATGAAGAAGCTTGCACAGGATAGCGTAGCATGGAGAGCTGTATCAAACCAATTTCAGGGCTCAAGACCACCACACATGACAACAATCTGACATTAGTATAGCTTTGTGGTACTGTTACACGTTTCCACATATACTGCTATCTGTTGTAACATTATGCTGAGGTCATAAAAGCGATATGTACAAATGCAGATGGCAGTAGTATCGCATACACAAGCTATAAAAGCGCAGTGCATTATTGGAGCTATCACTTGTACACAGGTGATTCGTGTGAAGAGGTTTCTGACGTGATGATAACCGCACGACGGGAATTAACGGACTTTTGAACGCGGAATGGTAGTTGGAGCTAGATGGTTCAAATGGCTCTGAGCACTATGGGACGTAACATCTGAGGTCATCAGTCCCCTAGAACTTAGAACTACTTAAACCTAACTAACCTAAGGACATCACAAACATCCATGCCCGTAGCGGTCTCGCGGTTCCAAACTGAAGCGCCTAGAACCGCTCAGCCACACCGGCCGGCAGTTGGAGCTAGTCGCATGGGACATTTCATTTCGGAAATCGTTAGGGAATCCAGTATTCCAAGATCCACAGTGTGAAGAGTGTGCCGAGAATACCAGATTTCAGGCATATATTATTTACATATTCTTAACATTGACTCACCACGAACAAAGCCGTGACCGATGGTTGTAACTTAACTACCGAGGGCTGCGGAGTTTGTGTCGAGTTGTCATTGCCAACAGGCAAGCAACACTACGTGAAATATCCACAGAAATCAATGTGGGACGTACGACGTAAGTATCCATTAGGATAGCGCAGCGAAATTTGGCGTTAATGAGGTATGGCAGCATACGACCCACTCGAATGTCTTTGCTAACAGCATGACATTGCGTGTCGTGCCTCTCTTCGGTTTGTGACCGTATCTGTTGTATCATAGGCAACTAGAATACCGTAGCCTGGTCAAGAGCCCCGATTTCAGTTGGTAAGAGTTGATGATAGGGTTCGAGTGTGGCGCAGACTCTACGAAGCTATGGACCAGAGTTGTCAACAAGTGACTGTGCAAGCTGGTGATGGCTCCATAGTGGTGTAGCCTGTGTTTACATGAAATAGACTGAGTCCTCTGGTCAAATTGTGCCGATCATTGACTGGAGATGCCATTTTCAGCCATTCATGAACTTCATGTCCCCAAACAATGATGGAATTTTTATGACTGACAATGTGGCATGTTACCACATCACAACCGTTCACGACTGGTTTGAAGGACATTCTCGACAGTTGGAGGGAATGATTTGGCCATCTATATCGCCTGACATGAATCCCACAGTAAATATGTGGGATATAATGGAGGTCAGTTCGTGGACAAAATCCAGCACCGGCTGCACTTTCGCGATTATGGGCGGCTATAGGGGCAGCTCGGCTCGGTATTTCTGGAGGTGACTTCCAACTACTTGTCGAGATCTTGCCACGTCGAGTTGCTGCACCTCTCCAGGCGAAAGAATGTCCAGCACGATAGTAGGAGGATTACCATGACTTCTGCCCCCTCAACGTAGAGCAGCAGGGCTGGAGAATCCAACCAATCACGTAACGCGATTTTATCGGTACTCTCAATATCTGCTCTCATTGTAGGAGTCGTAACCTGAAGTGACATCATGATCACGTGACGGACTCATAATACATACACTGTGGATTGTAATGCTTCATACATGGTTGCAGGCACCCTTGGTAACCTATTTTCTGTACCATGATTCATTCGGTGTTAAGTGTTCCCAGAGAGTGGGGTGGTGCAAACGTTATGAAATCCAAATACATTAAAATTTTTTACCTTTACAGATTTATAGATCTTTTTTTGTTCTCAGAATTACTGTTGTTTACAACAACGATTTTCATATTTTTAACATCAATAGTACACGTATAAAACCAGGCCCAAGGAAAGAAGGGAAGTTGAAATATGGAAGGAGTATATATAGGGTATACACAAGGGAGGTGTACTTGAGGGCATCATTATAGAAATGGAAGAGGGCGTAAATGCAGATGAGATGGGAGACATGATAGTGCGACAAGAATTTGACAGAAGACTAAGTCCAAACAAGGTCCCAACACTAGACGAAACTCTGTCAGAACTGCTGGTAGCCATGGGAGGAGCAGCCATGCCGAAACTCTTCCATCTGGTGTGCAAGGTGTATGAGAAAGGCGAAATACCATCTGACTTCAAGAAGAATATAATAATTCCAATTCCAAAGAAAGGAGCTGCTGACTAGTATGAATGTTACTGTCCCATCAGTTTAATAAGTCAGGGTAGCAAAATACTAATTCGAATACCATGCAGAAGAACGGAAAAGCTACTAGAAGCCAACCTCGGAGAAGATTAGATGGATAGAGCGCGTAACCAACAAGGAGGTACTGAATAGTACTGGGGAGGAAAGAAATTTTGTGGCATGAACTGTCTAGAAGAAGGAATCAGTTGATAGGAGACATTATCAGATATCAAGGGATCGCCAGTTTACTAATGGAGGGAAATGTGGGTGGTAAAAATCGTAGAGGGAGATCGAGAGATGAGTTCAATAGGCAGAATCAAAACGATGAAGGTTGTAGTAGCCAGCTTGATTAGGCTAGAGAAGGCTGGAGAGCGGCATCAAACCAGTCTTCGGACCGAAGATCACAACAACATCTGAATATCATAAAAGCGTTTCTCTGGCTTAGTGTGCGTGTTTTTCATATCCGTGCTACTCTGCTCCCGGCACTGTCCTTTATCTTCATGACCTTTGACCTCCCTATGAATTTTTCTACCAAACAATCAGGAAATCCTTCACGTCCTCTCTTGCATGTATTCACCCTTTCGATTGGTAAATGGTTAAATGCTATTCATCCCAGACCTTTACCATGTTTATTCTATTCTAGGCTATGAATCTTACGTCAGTCAATCTCAGAATTTCTCCACTATTTCAATGTTCCCTTTACGTGCAGGATCAAACATTGTAGCTGTAAATCACAGCTCCATCACTCATTTTCAGAACCTTGGAATGCCTTTGTCAACAGAAAGAATTTCTACCACCAGTAAATGCTTTTTTTTATGTGGTGACGATTGTCCACAACAGTATGCAAAACCCTTGGAAAGGAGGAGCTTTTGGCTGCAATAGTCGAGAAAGCAGAAGCGGAAATAATAAGTGCGTTTCTCAGTACCATAATCTTACCCAGTTTTGGTTCTACTGGCAACATAGCAAGCATCTGACCCCTGTAAGTTAGTTGGCAAACCGATTTCCACACAAATTTTACTACTCTACCAGAACAAAGGTGTTTCAGTGCAATTACCACACCAGTTTAAAAGGCTTGGTAACAAACCTAAAGATGATGGTTGGTAAAAATATATCCTGTCACTAATTCCTGGTATGTTACCATTGCAGGATGTATACATACCATTTGTTCCTGTCTATGATCCATATTCAGACTGTCTAGCACATCTACAACGTAACTAACGAACCTCATATTAATCAAACACCGAAATTATCCACACTAATGGGAATCAAACTAGTCAGAAGACGGATGACTCAAAAAAAATTAAACAAAATTGGCAACCCGTCAGTTAATATCTATTTTCTATACTTTTACATACGAGTACTTCATATTCTGAAACGAACCTCAGTGGTTTTGATTACAGTGTAATCGGATTGTCCTCAATGATGAACCAAACTTCAACATATATTTCACCAGGTGCCATTACCAAATGTTCCGTTAAAAGTACAATGTTCTACAAACACATCTCCTGATTTTGAAATATTATGTGCATATGACGAATAGTTAGCCTTCCAGCAAAGCAATGCAATCTGTTGTGTAACATACTCCCTCCAGAATTTGCTTAAAAATAGGCAGTCACCCAGCAAAGCATCGAGTCAGGTATCTGCATAGTTCACAATGCTTTTGTCAGTACTATCTTACTGTGTTGTGCTATAGACAAAGCCCAAAGTGTGACATTTATGGGTAATACTAGTATCGTCTACATGAAGCTATTACAGTATTCCATTCGAACACTCATTTTGACATTGATCATTTCTACTTTGAAACAAAAGTTTTATTTTATTTCTTTAAAATAATCATAATGCATGACAATGAATGTTAAGCATTAAACTAATGGACACTGGCAAGTGATGGCAGACTGTTACAGATATGAAACTTCCTGTCAGATTAAAACTGTGTGCGGACCGAGACTCGAAATCGGGACCTTTGCCTTTCGCGGACAAGTGCTCAACAGTCTGAGCTACCCAAGCACGACTTACGCCCCGTCCTCACAGCTTTACTTCTGCCAGTATCTCGTCTGCAAGGTTCGCAGAAGAGCTTCTGTGAAGTTTGGAAGGTAGGGGACGGGATACTGGCAGAAGTAAAGCTGTGAGGACGGGGCGTGCGTCGTACTTGGGTAGCTCAGATGGTAGAGCACTTTCCCGTGAAAGGCAAAAGTCCGGAGTTCGAGTCTCGGTCCGGCACACAGTTTTAATCTGGCAGGAAGTTTCAGATCAGCGCGCGCTACGCTGCAGAGTGAACACATTCCGTTACAGATATCATTACCACCTTGGGTAAGAACAGCATTGCACACGTCCTAACCTACCACATGAGATTATGACTAAGTGTGAGCAGTTATTGGTGGCATGATATGACTCTCTACCAAGGAAATAGCTTCAAATCTATTGAAAACCTTATAAAAAAGTGACTTATCTTCATGATTCTTCATATTCGATGTAACACTTAAAATAATATCTATATACACTCCTGGAAATTGAAATAAGAACACCGTGAATTCATTGTCCCAGGAAGGGGAAACTTTATTGACACATTCCTGGGGTCAGATACATCACATGATCACACTGACAGAACCACAGGCACATAGACACAGGCAACAGAGCATGCACAATATCGGCACTAGTACAGTGTATATTCACCTTTCGCAGCAATGCAGGCTGCTATTCTCCCATGGAGACGATCGTAGAGATGCTGGATGTAGTCCTGTGGAACGGCTTGCCATGCCATTTCCACCTGGCGCCTCAGTTGGACCAGCGTTCGTGCTGGACGTGCAGACCGCGTGAGACGACTCTTCATCCAGTCCCAAACATGCTCAATGGGGGACAGATCCGGAGATCTTGCTGGCCAGGGTAGTTGACTTACACCTTCCAGAGCACGTTGGGTGGCACGAGATACATGCGGACGTGCATTGTCCTGTTGGAACAGCAAGTTCCCTTGCCGGTCTAGGAATGGTAGAACGATGGGTTCGATGACGGTTTGGATGTACCGTGCACTATTCAGTGTCCCCTCGACGATCACCAGAGGTCTACAGCCAGTATAAGAGATCGCTCCCCACACCATGATGCCGGGTGTTGGCCCTGTGTGCCTCGGTCGTATGCAGTCCTGATTGTGGCGCTCACCTGCACGGCGCCAAACACGCATACGACCATCATTGGCACCAAGACAGAAGCGACTCTCGTCGCTGAAGACGACACGTCTCCATTCGTCCCTCCATTCACGCCTGTCGCGACACCACTGGAGGCGGGCTGCACGATCTTGGGGCGTGAGCGGAAGATGGCCTAACGGTGTGCGGGACCGTAGCCCAGCTTCATGGAGACGGTTGCGAATGGTCCTCGCCGATACCCCAGGAGCAACAGTGTCCTTAATTTGCTGGGAAGTGGCGGTGCGGTCCCCTACGGCACTGCGTAGGATCCTACGGTCTTGGCGTGCATCCGTGCGTCGCTGCGGTCCGGTCCCAGGTCGACGGGCACGTGCACCTTCCGCCGACCACTGGCGACAACATCGATGTACTGTGGAGACCTCACGCCCCACGTGTTGAGCAATTCGGCGGTACGTCCACCCGGCCTCCCGCATGCCCACTATACGCCCTCGCTCAAAGTCCGTCAACTGCACATACGATTCACGTCCACGCTGTCGCGGCATGCTACCAGTGTTAAAGACTGCGATGGAGCTCCGTATGCAACGGCAAACTGGCTGACACTGACGGCGGCGGTGCACAAATGCTGCGCAGCTAGCGCCATTCGATGGCCAACACCGCGGTTCCTGGTGTGTCCGCTGTGCCGTGCGTGTGATCATTGCTTGTACAGCCCTCTCGCAGTATCCGGAGCAAGTATGGTGGGTCTGACACACCGGTGTCAATGTGTTCTTTTTTCCATTTCCAGGAGTGTAGTATAAGGCACCGAATCCATCATTGTAAAAACAAGTATTCCCAACAAAATCTTGCCTTATATATACAAAGTTAATGCTATAATCCAATAGTAGTAACCTAGCGCACTGTGTGTTTGCAGCAGTTTGTCTCAGGCATCCCCCACAGCCTATGGTAGGTGAGGATAGGGTACGAAGGTGGATCCAACTGCGTTAAATACTGAATATTGTTCGAGTGGATCTACCCACATGTGAACTGGGATAATGTATGGAGATGGATCCACCAGGGTTATGCTTGATGGGTTGTTCTTGTTGGACCCACTCATGTATTATCTGATGGAATGTCCACAGATGGATCCACCAACGTTGTGACACGGGTATTTTTCATGCTGGATCCACACTTGTATGATATGGAATACACAACGTCTAGAGGCAAATCAACCAGCGTTATTTGTGTGCTAAGGTCTGGGCGCCCCACAACAAAGTAACACACACACATGTGTAGAAAATACCGCAACTGGCCTAGGTGTTTACAACTGGATTGTATCTACAAGCAAACGTAGAAGACGCAACTAGAAGTGATGTCATTATCACATGACCATAAATGTCATCATCGTGGATGTTTAAACTGTTTTTGTACTGCACACACTGCTTTCCCAGGCTGCCATCACGTGACATTTTTCGTTCAATCACAAACCCTCAACCCTCCCTCACCTCCCACTGTCTCTCTCTCTCTCTCTCTCTCTCTCTTTCTCTCTCTGCCTCTCTCTCTCTCTCTCTCTCTCTCTCTCTCTCTCTCTAAAGTAAGAATCGTGTGTTATTATTGCGCTACTCACTGTTCAGAGGAGCTTCCGCGGGCAGGAACAGAATAGCCACGTTGTCGCTGAGATAGGCCGTCGTGTTGTAGTTTGGGTGCACCACTGCCCAGGTGGCTACCTCGATCCAAGCGGTTCTCTCTTCCTGAGTCCTATGGATGCCTCCCAGGCGGACGGTCCATGACGTGTGGCTGCGAAAGTAAATTTCCTGTTTCCAGTTGCGAAGCAGACTAGTGGCAATACTAATTTTTGTTTTACTTCTCATGTTTGGGATTCACAGTCATATAACATTTCTTAAAAGACATCAAAGTCGCCGTTGACCGTATAAAATATTTGTTATTACGATTGCAATTTCGGCCTTATGGCCATTTACAAGTAACACTGCAAAAGTTACATTCTGTCAGAATATAAAACTGTCTGACATGCGTACATGTCGTCGTCAAAATGCAACCTTTGGAATGTGAGAGTCCCACAAGATCCGATCGTACTCATCGTACCTTGTGGGACTCTCACAGTCAAAAGGCTGCATTTCGACGACGACATGTACTCATGTCAGATAGTTTTATATTCTGACAAAATGTAACTTTTGCAGTGTTACTTGAAAATGGCCATAAGGCCGAAATTGCAATCGTAATAATAAAAGTTTTATACAGTCAACGGCGACTATGAAGTCTTTTCAGAAAATAATTTTTGTGTGTGGTTTTGATGGTTCAAATGTTTCAATGGCTCTGAGCACTATGGGACTTAACATCTGAGATCATCAGCCACCTAGAACTTTAAACCTAGCTAACCTAAGGACAGCACACACATCCATGCCCGAGGCACCTGCGACCGTAGCGATAGCGCGGTTCCGGACTGAAGCGCCTAGAACCGCTCGGCCACCGCGGCTTGCGGTTTTGATGGTAATCAGTACTAGTGAAAGATGTACATATTAGGGTAAATGGTAATTAAAGGTCTACATATTAGGAGAAATGGCGGTAAAAATGTACATATCAGAAATCACAGTTTGTCTGGTATGTTTGGCACTTGGCGTATCTTTGAAAATAAATGTCAAGAGAAATCCCAGTTGTTAGGAACGTTTACCACTATAAGCATCTTTGCATGCCTCGATCACAGGAGTGACATATTCTTTGACTACCATAGGTTGTATTATTGAGTAGATTTGAAGTGAGCGAAGGAGTTGCAAGCAGTTGTCGGCCTGAGAGCGAGAGTAAGTGCTGTGTCATGGCAGAATGCGTAGAATGGATGGCGAATGTACCACATGAAGAACGGATTTTTATTTGAGATGATGTAACTGAGATCTAAGGATAGAGCATGATTTGATATGATACCACACGTGGTCATTAGAGTACAAGACTAAAACTTAAGCTCGATGATAGGAGATGCTTTTTTGTCTTTTAATTTCGTAGGAACGTTGTCGTGCAGACGAAGAGGTGCGTTTTGATTCTGCACGATCGTCAGTCTCGTGAGGGAGTTGGCCGAGAATTTCTTTCACTCTGCACAAGTGCACATGTGTGTGTTTGGGGGCGGGGGTAAGAGGGGGAGCAATGGGTTGTCTCTGTGTGTCAGTGTTATGATTTTCTACCAGGGGACTATAGCTGTAAAGCTGATTCTGCAAATGCTACATTTTGTACACAATGTTGGTATAATCCGTGTGGCAATGTACCCAAGGTAAGTGCAGCAGCTTAATAAAAACGTCTCTAGGTTAGAATTCGGTTTTGATAATCGCCAAGAAAAAATAAAGTTATGTAATTTATTTTTTATTTAACTTCTCATGATCTAGGTTCACAGTCATGTAGAAGTTTCGAGCGAACATCATATTCTTCGTTGACTGAAGAAACTATTTATTTCACTATTGAAATTTCAGTCTTTGGGCCTTTTCAAGTGGTAATGCAAAAGAGTTTGTTTAAGCACATGTCGGACTTAAAAATCTTCAGATATGTTCACATGTCATCGTCAAAAATAGGCCTTTTGGTTGCAGAAATACAGTAATATCAGACGAGTGCGAAGCTCTGTACGTCGTGAAATGAAGTAAATTACGTGAAATGTTACCAGTGTTAACATGATTCACGTATATCGTTACAAATCGATGTTCTGGCGCACTGTTTACATGTAAACACCTTAAGATTGGTCCTTAATAGTTCAGCTATTCTGCAGTTGTAGACAGTTCTCAATGACGTTTCTGCAAATTCGTCAACAAATGTAGCATGTTTTTATAAACGTATACTGACGAACTCAGTAATGTGAAATCCATAGTGATGTCACTGCTCTATAATGCTGTGTTACTGTTTGAACAACTTGTAGTTGATTGCACATGAGCAGTCTGACTTTATCTAGCTGAATTTACTGATATTTTAATATATGTTTCTGATGAGTTCATACAGATGTTTCAAATATGTGTGATTGTGTTAATGACAGTGGATACGTGTGAAGTGTGAAATGTTGGAAAAATTAGGCTTAGACTCTGAGATTATTCTATGGTCACTAGGATTACTATTCGTTGCATGTGAAGTCTGATAATAAATTCATAGCGTATAAATACGCCTATCCATCTGCGATACAGAGAGATAAATGTGTATCTCCGATCTGCAGTTCTGTTTAAAATAAGCGAGGACTGAATCATGACAGTTTGTGACAGGCGATGACTATACGTGAAATGCAAGTTGAATAATCATCAGTAACAACACATAATAATGCGTCCCTTATTATTCTTACAATGATGCACAAAAAATCATGGACAAGTGAGTAATAAGTAATCATATTGTGTGGGTACTGCAACTGGATGTATACCAGCAAACAAGTTGATAACATAATTCTGTTTCCAACTCAGATACCAATATATAGATTACGAGTGTTTAAATAAAATTGAACGAATAGGTTTGTGGCAAGAAATGTTACAACAAGATGTTGCTAAACAACAAGTAGAGGAACGACTTTGAAAACTATGTTGTGGAAACAGCTGGTAATTACAGAAATGTACTATAATGTAGGGTTCATCTTGGGTGTTAATAAACCACTTCAACTGTATTTAGTCCTTCATTTTTAGATCACTGCTGGTTTCATGGCACTAAAAGCTACTTCAGGTGAATAACTGTATAACAATAAAACCAGAAGGAATAACAACTCTGAGACATTCACTGGTATAATAAATTTCTAAAATTATATTAAGATTTTTTAAAATAAAAAAAACTATTAAGAACTTCTACACGAGAAAATGAGAGTATTTCAGTTATGTGACTACAAATATTCTAAACGTCTCATGTAAGAGATTAAAGTAGTTTTTTATAAATTATTAAAAATTTCAAAACATTTTTAGGAAGTTATTATACCAGTTAATGTATCAGGATTGTTATTCCTTCTGGATTTATTGCTATCCAGATGTTCACCTAAAAATAAAGGACTAAATACAGTTGAAGTTGTTCATTAATGCCCAAGATGATTACTCACAGTTGCGGTTGCCCTACCTACAGGGTTGTCTGTAATGTAAGGGCACCAATTACTTTTTATATCCGAGATGGCGCGTTAGATTTGTGATGATTCAATTCATATCAGTATTAGAGCATGAACAGTAACGATTGATGAGTGGTTTCATTGTATGTGTGGTGCAATCCATCAACCTCAAACACCGGCTGTGCACGACACTGTTGTATTGAAGTGTAGCCACGTGAATTTCAAATGGATTTTATGTATCTCTAGGTGGATTCACCGATAGATAGTTGTAGTTTTAAGCCTCGTCGGTTTTTATTTGCAACAGACTTCACTTGAGGTACAATGTCGCGTCGTCCTCATGTCCAAAGCTAAATTTTCCACTGCAAATTCTATAGAATTCTTATCATGTACGTGACGAAAAGAAAGTCTTGCAGCAATTTACAGTTTACTCTGCACTTCCACTTTCCATAACAATTTTTTTTTTTTCCTCATTCTTCTGACGTGTTTGATGCGGCCTTCCACTAATTCCTCTTCTGCGCCAACCTTTTTATCTCGGAGTAACAATTGCAACCTACATCCTCAATTATTTACTGGTGTATTCCAATCTCAGTCGTCTCCTGAATTTTTTACCATCTACAGGTCCCTCTCGTAGCATGGAAGTTATTGCCTCACGTCTTAACATATGTCCTACCATCCTGTCCCTCCTTCTTGTCAGTGTTGTCAATGCATTCCTTTCCTCGCCGATTCTGCACACTGTAGCACTACATCTCTAATGCCTCTATTCCTTTCTGTTCCTGTTTTCCCATAGTCCATGTTTCACTACCATACATTACTCTCCGACAAATGTACATGCGCAGAATCTTCTTCCCCAAATTAAGGGCTGTATTTGATGCACACTTCTCTTGGCTAGGAATACTATTTCTGACAGTGCCAGTCTCCTTTTTATGCCATTCTTACTCCGTCCTTCATGGGTTACATGGGTTATATTGCTGCCTAGGTAGCAGAATTCCTTTACTTCCTCTACTTCGCGATCACCAGTTATGATGTTAAGTTTCTCAGTGTTCCTATTTCTCCTACTTCTCATTACTTTCGGTTTTCTTCTATTTGCTCTCATTCCATATTTTGTACTCATTACAGAGCTCATTGCATCCAGCAGATCTTGCAATTCTTCTTCACTCTCACTGAGAATGTCATCAGCAAATCTTACCACTGGTATCCTTTCGCATCGAATTTTAATCCCACTCTTGAAACTTTGTTTTACTTCCCTCATTGCTTTGTCGATGTATAGACAAAACAGCAGGACAGAAAGATTAAACCCCAGTTCCAGTCTTATTGCTTCCTCTTCGTTCTTGTACATATTGTATACTACACGTCTTTTCCTATAGCTTAACCCCATGTTTCTCAGAATTTGGAACAATTTGCGCCATTGCACATTATCTAACGCTTTTCCCACGTCGACAAGTCCTGTGAAGATATCTCGCTTTTTCTTCAGTCTTGTTTCCATTTTCAGCCGCAACGTCATAGCTGCCTCTCTGAGGCCGATACCTTTCCTGTTGTTGTTGTGGTCTTCAGTCCTGAGACTGGTTTGATGCAGCTCTCCATGCTACTCTATCTTGTGCAAGCTTCTTCATCTCCCAGTACCTACTGCAACCTACATCCTTTTGAATCTGCTTAGTGTAGTCATCTCTTGGTCTCCCTCTACGATTTTTACCCTCCATGCTGCCCTCTAATACTAAATTGGTGATCCCATGATGCCTCAGAACATGTCCAACCAACCGATCCCTTCTTCTGGTCAAGTTGTGCCACAAAATTCTCTTCTCCCCAATTCTATTCAATACTTCATCATTCGTTATGTGATCTACCCATCTAATCTTCAGCATTTTTCTGTAGCACCACATTTCGAAAACTTCTGTTCTCTTCTTTTCCAAACTAGTTATCGTCCATGTTTCGCTTCCATACATGGCTACACTCCATGCAAATACTTTCAGAAACGACTTCCTGACATTTAAATGTATACTCGATGTTATCAAATTTTTCTTCTTCAGAAACGCTTTCCTTGCCATTGCCATTCTACATTTTATATCCTCTCTACTTCGACCATCATCACTTATTTTGCTCCCCAAATAGCAAAACTCCTTTACTACTTTAAGTGTCTCATTTCCTAATCTAATTCCTTCAGCATCACCCGACTTAATTCGACTACATTCCATTATCCTCGTTTTGCTTTTGTTGATGTTCATCTTATATCCTCCTTTTAAGACACTGTCCATTCCGTTCAACTGCTCTTCCAAGTCCTTTGCTGTCTCTGACAGAATTACAATTTCATCAGCGAACCTTAAGGTTTTTATTTCTTCTCCATGGATTTTAATACCTACTCCGAATTTTTCTTTTGTTTGCTTTACTGCTTACTCAATATACAGATTGAATAACATCGGGGACAGGCTACAACCCTGTCTCACTCTCTTCCCAACCGCTGCTTCCCTTTCATGTCCCTCGACTCTTATAACTGCCATCTGGTTTCTGTACAAATTGTAAATAGCATTTCGCTCCCTCTATTTTACCCCTGATACCAGCAGAATTTGAAAGAGAGTATTCCAATCAGCATTGTCCAAAGCTTTCTCTAAGTCTACAAATGCTAGAAACGTAGGTTTGCCCTTCCTTAATCTAGCTTCTAAGATAAGTCGTAGGGACAGTATTGCCTCACATGTTTCAAAATTTCTACGGAATCCAAACTGATCTTCCCCGAGGTCGGCTTCAACTAGTTTTTCCATTCGTCTGTAAATAATTCGCGTTAGTATTTTGCAGCTGTGACTTATTAAACTGATTGTTCGGCAATTTTCAAATCTGTCAACACCTGCTTTCTTTGGGATTGGAATTATTATATTCTTCTTGAAGTCTGAGGGTATTCCGCCTGTTTCATACATCTTGCTCACCAGAGGGTAGAGTTTTGTCAGGACTGGCTCTCCCAAGGCCGTCAGTAGTTCCAATGGAATGTTGTCTACTCCGGGGGCCTGGTTTCGACTCAGATCTTTCAGTGCTCTGTCAAACTCTTCACGCAGTATCGTATCTCCCATTTCATCTTCATCTACATCCTCTTCCATTTCCATAATATTGTCCTCAAGTACATTGCCCTCGTATAGACCCTCTATATACTCCTTCCACCTTTCTGCTTTCACTTCTTTGCTTAGAACTGGGTTCCCATCTGAGCTCTTGATGTTCATACATGTGGTTCTCTTATCTCCAAAGGTCGCTTTAATTTTTCGGTAGGCAGTATCTATCTTACCCTACATCCTTACATTTGTCCTCTAGCCATCCCTGCTTAGCCATTTTGCACTTCCTATCGATCTCATTTTTGAGACGTCTGAATTCCTTTTTGCCTGCTTCATTTACTGCATTTTTATATTTTCTCCTTTCATCAATTAAATTCAATATTTCTTCTGTTACCCAAGGATTTCTACTAGCCTTCGTCTTTTTACCTACTTGATCCTCTGCTGCCTTCACTACTTCATCCCTCAAAGCTACCCATTCTTCTTCTACCGTATTTCTTTCCCCCATTCCTGTCAACTGCTTCCTTATGCTCTCCCGGAAACTCTGGGCAACCTCTGGATCTTCTAATTTATCCAGGTCCCATCTCCTTAAATTCCGACCTTTTTGCAGTTTCTTTAGTTTTAATCTACAGGTCATAACCAATAGATTGTGGTCAGAGTCCACATCTGCCCCTGGAAATGTCTTACAATTTAAAACCTGGTTCCTAAATCTCTTTCTTACCATTATATAATCTATCTGAAACCTGTCAGTATCTCCAGGCTTCATCCATGTATACAGCCTTCTTTTATGGTTCTTGAACCAAGTGTTAGCTATGATTAAGTTGTGCTCTGTGCAAAATTCTACCAGGCGGCTTCCTCTTTCATTTCTTAGCCCCAGTCCATATTCACCTACTACGTTTCCTTCTCTCCCTTTTCCTACTACCGAATTCCAGTCACCCATGACTATTAAATTTTCGTCACCCTTCACTATCTGAATAATTTCTTTTATTTGATCATACATTTCTTCAATTTCTTCGTCACCTGTAGAGCTAGTTGGCATATAAACTTGTACTACTGTAGTAGGTGTGGGCTTCGTATCTAACTTGGCCACAATAATGCGTTCACTAAGCTGTTTGTAGTAGCTTACCCGCATTCCTATTTTCCTATTCATTATTAAACCTACTCCTGCATTACCCATATTTGATTTTGTGTTTATAACCCTGTTGTCACCTGACCAGAAGTCTTGTTCCTCCTGCCACCGAACTTCACTAATTCTCACTATATCTAACTTTAACCTATCCATTTCCCTTTTTAAATTTTCTAACCTACCTGCCCGATTAAGGGATCTGACATTCCACGCTCCGATCAAGAGCGCCAGTTTTCTTCCTCTTGATAACGACATCCTCTTGAGTAGTTCCCGCCCGGAGATCCGAATGGGGGACTATTTTACCTCCGGAATATTTTACCCAAGAGGACGCCATCATCATTTAATCATACAGTAAAGCTGCATGCCCTCGGGAAAGATTACGGCCGTAGTTTCCCCTTGCTTTCAGCCGTTCGCAGTACCAGCACAGCAAGGCCGTTTCGGTTAGTGTTACAAGGCCAGATCAGTCAATCATCCAGACTGTTGCCCCTGCAACTACTGAAAAGGCTGCTGCCCCTCTTCAGGAACCACACGTTTGTCTGTCCTCTCAACAGATACCCCTCCGTTGTGGTTGCACCTACGGTACGGGTATCTGTATCGCTGAGGCCCGCAAGCCTCCCCACCAACGGCAAGGTCCATGGTTCATGGGGAAAGGTTACCTTTCCTAAAGAGAAAGTAATCGTTACCCGAGACATCCTAAATTTCCTTTCCCATTCTTTTGTAAATTATTGCTCTCAACAACTTGGATGCATGAGATGTTAAGCCGATCATGCGATAATCTCGAGATCTTAAATGTATAGATTATTTTTTACCGAAAGTCTGATGGTAACTTGCTAGTCTCATAGATTCTACACACCAATTCTTTTACCACTTTCCCCAATGATTTTTGAAATTGTGAGGAATGTTATTAATCCCTTGTGCCTTGTTTGATGTTAAGGCTTCCTAAGCTCTTTTAAATTGTGATTTTAATACTGGATCCGCTATTTCTGCCCTGTCAATTCCTATTTCTTCTTCTATCACGTCATCAGTCAAGTCTTCCTGCTCAGAGAGGCCTTCAATCTACGAGGGCGAGTCAAATGAAAACCTTAAATTTGTAATAACAAAACGAACTTTCGCTCAGTGATCCTGTAAGTTGGTTAGCGTGCTAGTGCTACAAACAGCATGCAGAATGGCCTGTATGTGGCAGCATAGTGCAGATGCACACATACCGTCGCAGTATCAGTATAAAGATGGCCGCCCCACTTGTGACTTGCACCAGGGAAGAATAGCGTCCTGTTATTCGGTTTTTGCGTAGTAAAGGTGAGAAACCTATTGAAATTCACCGACAAATGAAGGTTCAGTACGGTGATGCATGTTTGTCACAGCAACAAGTCCACGAATGAAGTAGGAAGTTCGCAAATGGTGTGACTTCAGTGGAAGATGCTCCTCGTCCAGGTCAGGCACAACGAGTTGTGACTCCACAGAACATTGCAGCAGCTGAAGCCATAGTGTAGGAAAACCGCCGAGTGACACTGAATGACACTGCAGCATGTTTACAGATTAGTCATGGGTCAGCACACCACATCGTGTATGATGTGCGCCAGTTTCACAAAGTGTCTGCAAGATGGGTGCCACGGCAGCTGACTCCTGAAATGAGAGAACGACGTGTTGATGCTTGTGAAGAACTTCTTCGGCGCTTTGAACGAGAAGGTGATGGCTTCCTTGTTAGAAACGTTACTGGGGACGAAGCCTGGGTTCACTTCCACCAACCGGAAACGAAGAGAGCGAGCAAGGAATGGCGCCATTCATCATCACCAAAACCAAAGAACTTTCGAACAGAACGATCAACAGGGCAGGTTACGCTGACTCTCTTTTGGGACGATAAAGTCGTCATTTTGGAACATTACATGCCTGGATGGAACACTGTCACCAGTGCATCATACACAGATCTACTAAAAAATCGCCGGCTGGTGTGGCCGAGCGGTTCTAGGAGCTACAGTCTGGAACCGCGCAACCGCTACGGTCGCAGGTTCGAATCCTGCCTCGGGCATGGATGTGTGTGATGTCCTTACGTTAGTTAGGTTTAAGTAGTGCTCAGAGCCATTTCAACCATTTGAACTTAAAAAATCATCTGCGGCCTACAATCAAACCAAAGCGACGCGGATTGCTGTCAGCAGGTGTCCTTTTCCAACATAACAATGCTAGGCCCCACACTGCCCGTAAAACAGTTGCAACAAACGCAGACCTGCATTTTGACTGTCTTCCTCATCCACAATACTCACCAGACCTTGCTCCTACTGATTTCCATTTGTTTGGACCACTCAAAGACGCAACGGGGGGAAAGAAGTCCCGTTCTCATGAAGAGGTACGCCACGCGGTGGACGAGTGATTGCGCGGACTACCAAAAGAATTTTTTTCCGAAGGAATTTATGTGCTTTGTAGGCGCTGAAGGAGTTGCATTGAGCGTGGGGGAGATTATGTTGAAAAGTGATACAGCTTTGTACCACTTCTGCACAGTAAATAATATTTAAAAAAATATTTAAGGTTTTCATTTGACTCACCCTCGTACTTTTCCGACCTATCCACTCTCTCATCTGCAGTTATCAGTGGAGTTACCATTGCAGTTACTGCCAATCATATAAAACAAAGATGGAATATTGAAATATCAGTTTTATCACAATACTGGCAACAACAATTTGTGACACTCTAACGACCATACATCTGCAGTGCCCCCATGAGCCACGTTCCTGTGTGCACACGCTGCACAGCTGGCCTCGCAGCAAGTATTCGGACTCACTAGTCGATGCAGCGCGCCCTGGTGAGGACGGCGGTCCTGGTGATGAGCGCCCCCCCGCAGATGGACGACCCGTCGCAGAGGACGAGGGCCTGGTGCGGGAACTGGCCCACCCCCGCGTCGTAGCCGTCCACGACGCGAGCGCCACTCCCTACGGGTGAGCGCCGCGTGTCTGAAACAAGGCGGGGCGCCGTGTGTCGATTCTCTACTCTTTTCATCAGTCTGCGACATGTTTAAAATACACTCCTGGAAATTGAAAAAAGAACACATTGACACCGGTGTGTCAGACCCACCATACTTGCTCCGGACACTGCGAGAGGGCTGTACAAGCAATGATCACACGCACGGCACAGCGGACACACCAGGAACCGCGGTGTTGGCCGTCGAATGGCGCTAGCTGCGCAGCATTTGTGCACCGCCGCCGTCAGTGTCAGCCAGTTTGCCGTGCCATACGGAGCTCCATCGCAGTCTTTAACACTGGTAGCATGCCGCGACAGCGTGGACGTGAACCGTATGTGCAGTTGACGGACTTTGAGCGAGGGCGTATAGTGGGCATGCGGGAGGCCGGGTTGACCTACCGCCGAATTGCTCAACACGTGGGGCGTGAGGTCTCCACAGTACATCGATGTTGTCGCCAGTGGTCGGCGGAAGGTGCACGTGCCCGTCGACGTGGGACCGGACCGCAGCGACGCACGGATGCACGCCAAGACCGTAGGATCCTACGCAGTGCCGTAGGGGACCGCACCGCCACTTCCCAGCAAATTAGGGACACTGTTGCTCCTGGGGTATCGGCGAGGACCATTCGCAACCGTCTCCGTGAAGCTGTGCTACGGTCCCGCACACCGTTAGGCCGTCTTCCGCTCACGCCCCAACATCGTGCAGCCCGCCTCCAGTGGTGTCGCGACAGGCGTGAATGGAGGGACGAATGGAGACGTGTCGTCTTCAGCGATGAGAGTCGCTTCTGCCTTGGTGCCGATGGTGGTCGTATGCGTGTTTGGCGCCGTGCAGGTGAGCGCCACAATCAGGACTGCATACGACCGAGGCACACAGGGCCAACACCCGGCATCATGGTGTGTGGAGCGATCCCCTACACTGGCCATACACCTCTGGTGATCGTCGAGGGGACACTGAATAGTGCACGGTACATCCAAACCGTCATCGAACCCATCGTTCTACCATTCCTAGACCGGCAAGGGAACTTGCTGTTCCAACAGGACAATGCACGTCCGCATGTATCCCGTGCCACCCAACGTGCTCTAGAAGGTGTAAGTCAACTAACCAGGCCAGCAAGATCTCCGGATGTGTCCCCCATTGAGCATGTTTGGGACTGGATGAAGCGTCGTCTCACGCGGTCTGCACGTCCAGCACGAACGCCAGGTGGAAATGGCATGGCAAGCCGTTCCACAGGACTACATCCAGCATCTCTAAGATCGTCTCCATGGGAGAATAGCAGCCTGCATTGCTGCGAAAGGTGGATATACACTGTACTAGTGCCGACATTGTGCATGCTCTGTTGCCTGTGTCTATGTGCCTGTGTCAGTGCCTGTGTCAGTGTGATCATGTGATTTATCTGACCCCAGGAATGTGTCTATAAAGTTTCCCCTTCCTGGGACAATTAATTCACGGTATTCTTATTTCAATTTCCAGGAGTGTAGTTTGCAACCGATTTACTGCTTTAGTTGAGGCCCGGACATCACTTCCGGTTCTACAGAGCGCTCGCGGTCTGCTACCGTAGTCGAGGCGACTGAGGTTCTACGGCTTCCCTCACCACTGCTCTATTCCGAACAGGTGTGTGAGTGAAACGGCTTTGAGGTGTATCCTTGTTACGGTCCGCGCGGCTTCCCCCGTTGGAGGTTCGAGTCCTCTCTCGGGCGTAGGTGTGTGTGTGTTGTCCATAGCGTAAGTTAGTTTAAGTTAGATTATGTAGTTTGTAAGATTAGGCACCGATGACCTAAGCAGTTTGGTCCCATAAGATCTTTCAACAAATTTACAAATTTTACAAATGTTTCACTCAGAACCTGATGATTAATTCAGCTTTGTGCGGATGGACAGTGAAACGTTTAATAAACTTGTCCAACGTTATTTCGCCCTCACATTGAGAAAGAAACAAGTATGCGAAAATTTATACATATTTATACATATTTGATACATTATAAATGAATCTGAAAGCCTTCAACTGTGAAAAACAATAGGTTTGTTTGTAAATAACTCATCTGCTTCCATTCGCGATTTTCTTTATTTTATTTTTCGCACGAGGCCTTTCGGGGAATTATTCCCATTTTCAAGCGGTTTTTTTGTGTTTCTTATGTCATTATTATGTGATGTTGTGGATGTGTGAGATTCTGCTTCATTTCATTGGCTTTACTGCAATATATAAAAAAACACCCAATTTTTAGTTGGTTGTTGATCTAACTTCACAAAAAATTCGACAACCAACTAAAAGTCGCGTGTTTTCTTATATACTGCAGTCAAGTCAGGGAACCAGAGAACTTCGATATCTTTTGTTTCATTTCACCGGCTTGTATGTCACTGTATGTGTAAAATAATTATATTGTTCATAACCTCTTCGTGGGTAATACATGGCTGATGAAGATGTGTTACCTTTTTATTTTGGTAATTATCAGTATTGTTTCGTTTTTATACTTGCTCGTAGTTTTTTTGATAGTAGTGGAAACTCACAATACAGTGAGATAAATCGTATGAAAACAATTTTTCACTAAACATATACTGCAAACCCTCAAGACAAAGAACTTCCGCCATCTTGTTAAACATTCTGTCAATCAAAATTTCTCTCAAATACGTCAAGCAAGATCTATGGTTGACAAACACGTCAAACTGCACCGTGAACTGTCAAATATTTGGCAAGCATAGTTAAGTTTGATAAAATGTTTGATCGTTTACGGGAGCCTTTAGACGGAAGTCTGTTTGTCCACCGTAGCCAAAACTTTCATGTAGTAAAATATGGTTATAGTCTAACATAGCAGCCTCTTTTGCTTACAACAAAAAACGGAAACTATCCGCATCTTTCTCCACCATTTAGTTTGATTATACACTCATGCACATAAATTAAGGATAATATTGATACATGCTGAAACAACGTTCTGGTGGGCGGTTTGCGGGTTTAAATCACCTCGGGGTATGACCATGCGGTGCATTTGACCTGCGGTCGTCGCACGGTGGCGCTGGCAGCACTGTACATATGCAGAGGTATGTTGGTGCATGTCAGACTACGGTGCAGCGAGTAAGTGTGCAGACGTTTTCAGACGTTTTCAAAATGGTTCAAATGGCTCTGAGTACTATGGAACTTAACATCTATGGTCATCAGTCCCCTAGGACTTAGAACTACTTAAACCTAACCAACCTAAGAACAGCACACAACACTCAGACGTTTTAATTGTGTGTTGAAAATGATTCAAAGAACACATATTGATGACGTTATGAGGGGTAGAATACTAGGGCGACTGGAGGCTGGTCAAACACAGCAGGTAGTAGCAAGGGTCCTCCATGCGCCACAAAGTGTGACCTCAAGATTATGGCAACGATTCCAGCAGACA
Organism: Schistocerca gregaria; assembly: GCF_023897955.1. Lineage (NCBI taxonomy): Eukaryota > Metazoa > Arthropoda > Insecta > Orthoptera > Acrididae > Schistocerca > Schistocerca gregaria. The sequence goes on from NC_064928.1 coordinate 235,611,945, forward strand.
GGAAACGTGTCAATGCGCTACAGTACAGGACGTCCACAGTGTACGACACCACAAGAAGACCGATATCTCACCATCAGTGCCCGCAAACGGCCACAGAGTACTGCAGGTAGTCTTGCTCGGGACCTTTCCACAGCCACTGGAACAGTTGTCTCCAGACACACAGTCTACAGGCGACTCAAAGGACCTGGTTTATTTGCCCGGAGACCTGCAAGGCGCATTCCACTGACCCCTGGTCACAGGAGAGCCCGTAAGGCCTGGTGTCAAGAACACAGTACATGGCCATTGGAACAGTGGTCGCGGGTTGGGTTCACGGACGAGTCCAGGTACAGTCTGAACAGAGATTCTCGCCGGGTTTTCATCTGGCGTGAACCAGGAACCAGATACCAATCTCTTAATGTCCTTAAAGGGACCTGAATGGAGGTCGTGGTTTGATGGATGCATTTATTTGACAGACGAACTGCAGAAGGTCACGTGTAACAGGACGTCATTTTGCACCAGTATGTCCGCCTTTTCAGGGGTGTAGTGTGTCCCACCTTCCTCCTGATGGAGGATAACGCACGGCCCCGCCGAGCGTCCATCGTGGAGGATAATCTTGAAACAGAGGATATCAGGCGAATCTAGTGGCTTGCCTGAAACTTTCTGGCAGATTAAAACTGTTTGCCCGACCGAGACTCGAACTCGGGAGATTTGCCTTTCGCGGGCAAGTGCTCTACCATCTGAGCTACCGAAGCACGACTGACGCCAGGTACTCATGGCTTTACTTCTGCCAGTATCTCGTCTCCTACCTTCCAAACTTTACAGAAGCTCTCCTAATACATTCTGAAACAATGCTCTGGTTCAGGTTCGTAGGAGCGCTTGTGTAAGGTTTGGAAGGTAGGAGGCGAGATACTGGCAGGAGTAAAGCTGTGAGTACCGGGCGTGAGTCGTTCTTCGGTAGGTCAGATGGTAGAGCACTTGCCCGCGAAAGGCAAAGGTCCCGAGTTCGAGTCTCGGTCGGGCACGCAGTTTTAATCTGCCAGGAAGTTTCATGTCAGCGCACACTCCGCTGCAGAGTGAAAATCTCATTCTAGTGGCTTGCCTGTTCTCCAGACCTAAACGGCATCGAGCACGTCTGGAGTGCTCTCGGTCGACATATCGCTGCAGCGTCTTCAAACCTCTAGGACACTTCAGCAGCTCCGACAGGCATTGGTGCAAGAATGGGAGGCTATACCCCAGCAGCTGCTCCACCACCTGATCCTGATTATGCCAACCCATTGTGCGGCCTGTGTGTGTGTGTGTGTGTGTGTGTGTGTGTGTGTGTGTGTGTGTGTGTGTATGTGCATAGTGAACGTATCCCACATTGATGTCGGGGTACATGCGCAGAAAACAGTGGCGTTTTGCAGCACTTGTGTTTCGAGACAGTTTTTCCAACTTATAACCAACACCGTAGACTTACATGTCTGTGTCGTGTGTGTTCCCTATGTACCTATGCTACTAGCGCCAGTTTTGTGTAGTGTCACGCTGTGTGGAACCACATTCTGCAAGTATCCTTAATTTATGAGCATGAGTGTACTTCCTTATACTTGCTCTATCAGATCTTAAGTGAGGTCCTACTTGTCACTTTCGATTTACTTTTTAGAAATTATATCCAGCATTACCAACAAATATAAAGCGGCAAAGCACGTCATATTCGTAGCCACATTACATGGTCAGTTTTGGGTACACCATCCAGCAACTAATACCGACAGGTCTGAGGTGAGGTCATTGCTCTGTTCATTTTCTGACACTTACACTACTGCTTGCGAGACGTGGAACACTGAGAAGCGCAGGTCTGCAACATGCCATGATAAAACAGCAGAATCATAGCAAGTGATTTAAATGGCAGAGAGGTAGCGTGCACGTAAGCCCAGCGGCGACTGTGGACAGGCGTAGCCATCGTGCAGAGTATGGAAACGTGCAATAAAGTGCCGCTATGCCTCACCAACATCACAGGGTGGGCTATGGGGATGTTGACTGCGTTTCAACGGGGCATAATGATAGTTCTCCAGGTGGTGGGTCTCTCATTCTGTCACTTTGCGGCACGTACAAGGGCATGGTGCTTGAACAGTGAGATGTATGTGGAATCAGTGGAGAGAAGAGGACCATACACAGCGCCGTCAGAGTCCTGGACGACATGCAATGATAGACGAAAACACTACGCCACTGCCCACCGCGGCGCTGGATGGCACCTGGTGGCGTTGAGGTCACGTGACGTGGTAACAACAGTATGTAAGCGGGTCAGACACGGAAGGTGGATATCTCTAATGGAGATATGGGCTGCAAACGTAGAAATCCACTGAGATAAGCTGCTTTGACAAGGGCAGATTATTGTTATGCAGGGCCTGTGAACATGTATCTCGAAAACGGCGAAGCTGATCGAACGTTCACGTGCTACTGTCGTTAGTATTTACGCAAAGATACAGAAGAACAGAGAAACTACCACTATATGCGAAATGGCCAGACGCCCACGACTCCTCACAGATTGTGCGGTTCAGAGACTTGTCTGCTCTATAAAATACAGGGTGTTTCAAAAATGACCGGTACATTTGAAACGGCAATAAAAACGGCAACGATAGAAATACACCGTCTGTTGCAATATGCTTGGAACAACAGTACATTTTCAGGCGGACAAACTTTCGAAATTACAGTAGTTTACAATTTTCAACAACAGATGGCGCTGCAAGTGATGTGAAAGATATAGAAGACAACGCAGTCTGTGGGTGCGCCATTCTGTACGTCGTCTTTCTGCTGTTAGCGTGTGCTGTTCACAACGTGCAAGTGTGCTGTGGACAACATGGTTTATTCCTTAGAACAGAGGATTTTTCTGATGTTGGAATTCCACCGCCTAGAACACAGTGTTGTTGCAACAAGACGAAGTTTTCAACGGAGGTTTAATGTAACCAAAGGACCGAAAAGCGATACAATAAAGGATCTGTTTGAAAAATTTCAACGGACTGGGAACGTGACAGATGAACGTGCTGGAAAGGTAGGGCAACCGCATACGGCAACCACAGAAGGCAACGCGCAGCTAGTGCAGCAGGTGATCCAACAGCGGCCTCAGGTTTCCGTTCGCCGTGTTGCAGCTGCGGTCCAAATGACGCCAACGTCCACGTATCGTCTCATGCGCCAGAGTTTACACCTCTATCCATACAAAATTCAAACGCGGCAACCCCTCAGCGCCGCTACCATTGCTGCATGAGAGACATTCGCTAACGATATAGTGCACAGGATTGATGACGGCGATATGCATGTGGGCAGCATTTGGTTTCCTGACGAAGCTTATTTTTACCTGGACGGCTTCGTCAATAAACAGAACTGGCGCATATAGGAAACCGAAAAGCCCCATGTTGCAGTCCTGTCGTCCCTGCATCCTCAAAAAGTACTTGTCTGGGCCGCCATTTCTTCCAAAGGCATCACTGGCACATTTTTCAGATCCGAAACGATTACTGCATCACGCTATCTGGACATTCTTCGTGAATTTGTGGCGGTACAAACTGCCTTAGACGACACTGCGAACATCTCGTGGTTTATGCAAGATGGTGCCCGGCCACATCGCACGGCCGACGTCTTTAATTTCCTGAATGAATATTCCGATGATCATGTGATTGCTTTGGGCTATCCGAAACATACAGGAGGCGGCGTGGATTGGCCTCCCTATTCGCCAGACATGAACCCCTGTGACTTCTTTCTGTGGGGACACTTGAAAGACCAGGTGTATCGCCAGAATCCAGAAACAATTGAACAGCTGAAACAGTACATCTCATCTGCATGTGAAGCCATTCCGCCAGACACGTTGCAAAGGTTTCAGGTAATTTCATTCAGAGACTACGCCATATGATTGCTACGCATGGTGGATATGTGGAAAATATCGTACTATAGAGTTTCCCAGACCGCAGCGCCATCTGTTGTTGACAATTGTAACTACTGTAATTTCGAAAGTTTGTCTGATTGAAAATGTACTGATATCCCAAGCATATTGCAACAAACGGTGTATTTCTATCGCTGCTCGTTTAGTTTGTATTGCCGTTTCAAATATACCGGTCATTTTTGAAACACCCTGTAAGATACATGGTGATCTGTGGCTTGTCTGCTGTAGCATAGACACCATTTCTGTCCATACACCCACATGAACGTTTTTGCCTCATATCCCCTTGGGAATCATTTTCTGCAGACTTTCACCATTAAACAAAATCACCCTGAATAACGTACCCTACAGTTTGCAAAAAGTGGAAGACTCGGAACAATTACTGTTAGTTATACAAGACACACACAACTTTATTCCTGAAACCAACGCAGTCTTATTAAAACAACAAAGACCAATTCACGGTCCAAATAACTTCTCCAGAATAAAATGATAATTAAATGGACACCCTAGCTGCAAACAGGCGTTGATGTACTTCATTAGGGACATGTTGAAAATGTATCCACCGACCGAGACTCGAACCCGGGATCTCCTGCTTACATGGCAGACGCTCTACCCATCTGAGCCACCGAGGGCACGCAGGATAGCGCGACTGCAGGGACTTATCCCTTGTACGCTCCCCGTGAGACCCACATTCCCAACATGTCCACACCACTACATTCGTGTGCGCCTAAGAGATGTTTGCCCATCAGATGGATAGAGCGTCTGCCATGTAAGCAGGAGTTCCCGGGTTCGAGTCCCCGTCTGGGCACACATTTTAAACAGGTCCCTAATGAAGTACATCAACTCCTGTTTGCAGCTAGGGTGTCCATTTAATTATCGTTTCATTTCTAGCAAAGCTGCATGGTCATCTACGGTGTTCTTTCGGGAGCAGATACTATCGTCATGTATAGTTCTCCAGAATAAGCTTAAATGATTACTTTTAAAACACCAGGATTTAGAGTAACGGCTGAAGGCTTTACTTAAGTAAAATTACAATATCTTCCGGCTAATGGCTATATAAGGGAAACTTTAAGTTAATTCTTCGGTTGAAAGACCAATAAAAAAATTTCTTTACATTATAAAAGAGAGACTTTAAGAATAAGCCTTTACACAGTGCAATAGAAAAACATCTCACCTAATTTGTCTTCTGAAGGCCCAAACAATTACTCAAGAATAATTAAAGACAACCTGAAGATAAACAATTGCAGAACACGGCTGAAGGCCGCTTCAAGAATTCAAAATAATTAAAGAGAAACCTTACAGACAAGGGTTTACATACTAAAGCCTCAGATTCTGAAACAAACGCGGCTGAAGGCCTAAATACAGAGCAACAAGAATTGTAAATGAAACACGGTTGAAGGCCTAATCTTAAAGTTGTTATGAAGTTCGGATGAAGGCCATACATTAAACATGAAACAGACATGTGATTCTTGAGTTTCTCCCGGCGTATTAAATATCCACGGGTGTACTGCCGGTCTATATTGTCGAACGGGCACAATATTTCGGCGATCAAACATGTCGCCATCATCAGGTGAACTGACGGACTGAGCTCCTGTGAACGCGCCGGCACGGAGATCCGTACGCTATGGCTGCTCAGGGGGAAACAGACACGAAACGGCATTATTAATACACGGCTGAAGGCCTGGCACAGTACCTGCGACCAAATAAAATGACAATCACAAACAACAAGCAGTGGTGCTCGGAAGTGTTCCAAGCGTCGGCCTTGGGAGGAAACTGGAACCACAGTTTAGGTGAGACAGACAGCCAAGCGTAGCACTAAAAGATCGGGCTGCAGCATGACCTACGGACGGCTGACGAACCAACCAACCGCCTTATCAATTCCCTTCCACCCGACCAACAGCACGACAACCAAACGTACCAGCGAAGACGAGGATCGCAGCAGGATTATGTCTTAATAATTGGCGTATAAAGACAGCCAATGCAGAATAAACACTCAAAGAGAAGAGGAGAACAACATCAAGCTGTTAAACTACACGATGTGCCGGACTGCATCAACACGGCGAGGAAACCACACTGCCGCAAAACAGCGGTAACGACCAGGGCAGGTAACCGGAACGTTAACGGCCACTAGGCAGAAGATACCACTGATGCACTTCACTAATAAATAATAATCACTTCAAAGGTTAAACACCATACAGGGAGGCGGCTGCAAAATTTTTCCGACTCAAAACACCATCATGTTGCTGTTTGCGGGGACAGCCCAGGATGCAACAACCAGCAGTTAACGATGAGATGTCACAATGGTTGAGCTTTCGTGACAGGTTGACTGATTACTCAACTCCAGTACGCAGGTGCGGTGGGCGACGAACTCAGCAGCTCTCGCAGCCAGTGCCACACAACTCCGACCGCGTGTGCACGCAGCCAACTGCCACACACATCATGACATGGAAATATACCCTCAGTCGCAAAAGTATTCGGACAGTGGGAAGTTTCACAATGAGCACCCGAGAAGCACTGACTATGAAACCCAAACATATTTATTAGAAACATATATTCGTAACAACATTAATTACAAAAGAATTATTGTATTATTTCGTTTCCAAAAAAATAACAGAAAAATTAACAACAAAAATGAAACATCCTGCACACCCTGCTGCTACAAATGTATTCGGACACTGTCCAATAAATGTTCATAAGTTGTACGACGAATATGTCAATACCTTGTGGGTCCACCTTTTATTTTCAATACTTCCTCCAATCTACTGGGCATACTTTCCACGAGTTTTTTCGTGAAATCTGGGCCTATATTTGCCCATTCTTGGCGCAGTTTCTCTTTCGAGGTCTCCTTCGTATAGATGTTGTCCGCGCGGAGGGTCCGTTTCAATTTATCCCACAAGTGTTCGATTGGGTTAAGGTCTGGTGATCGGGGAGGGGGGGGGGGGGGGGTGCAACACCTTCGGGCAACTGAAGAGCAACCACATTTGTACAATATGCGCGGTATGCTTGGGATCATTATCCTAATAAAAATGAAAGTTGTTCGCAATACTTAGATGTCGTGCACTCTGCTTCAAATGTCCTTGCAGGATATTCAGATACGCTTCCTTGTTCATCGTATCATCAATGAACACTAAATCACCCACACCACTGCCGGACATGCATCCCCGCACCATGATGCTCCCACCTCCAAACTTTACTGTTGGTTTGAGGTTCCTGGGATTCAGCTCTTCATTGATCTTTCGCCACACGTTTGGCTTTCCGTCGCTTTGCCATAATGTAAATTTACATTCGTCGCAAAATATCACCCGATTCCACCAAGCCTGATCGTATTCGGCTTATTCCCTCGAAAACTGCGTACGTTTCTTCTGGTTCACTGCATTTATGAATGGCTTTCGCCGTGCCACTCGACCATGGTACTGCGATCGTGGTAGTACTCTCAGCACGGTTTCGGGATGAACTTTTATACCAAGGTCTCCCCCCACCTCACTTGCAATTCATGCGGCAGATATTTTCGTATTCTGTTGTACCCTTAGCACAATCACACGTTCATCTCTCTGAAAATGTGCATGGCCGTCCTGTACTGCAACGGAATTCTAATAGGTCTTCTTTCTCGAACCGTTTAATGGTGTCGTGAACTGTACTTTTCTTCATGTTCACTATTGCCTCAATTTCCCTGCAGGTTTTCCCCTTCGCGTGTTGATAAACGACAAGTTGCCTTTGGTCGAACGTAGAACACTTCCCTCTGCGTCCCATCGTCGACCTGCATAGGCTCGCGATACGTGTTTACTAATCATCGCTATCGTCTCGCGGAAATGTCGGACACACTGCAGTCGCTTCACCCTCTGTGCGTCTCGGAATAAACTATTCTCTCACGTTGTCCGCCTTTGTCCGAATACTTTTGTTGCACCTTCCCATGCCGTTTTCAGGAAATATTACGTAACAGACACATGTCCAATAACAATTCTTCCTATTTGACGCGTGTTTCACGTTGCGACATCGTACCCAGAGTCCCAAATACATCACAAAGTGCAATTTCTGTATTTGTTTATGCGGCAAACTGCAAAATTATACACCGTTACGTGCTGTCCGAATACTTTTGCGACTGAGTGTAACTGCCACACAAAGGAAGTTATAGCAGTACCAGTATTGATAAACGCTGCTGCTGCCACTGACGGAGGCAAGTGAGCAACTCGTTCAGATAGTAACTGAGGGAGGGAAAAGACGCCATTCGATGGTGACAAGTTGCCCAAAAAGAAAAACGGCATCAACGCTCTCCGACCACGACTCTATGCCGTGATACGAGGATGTGCAGATCAGCGGAATTACAATAAATGATTCACATGGCAGAGAGGTGGCGTGCACGTGGGCCCAACAATGACATCTTTTTTGTGACTAGACAGGCCAGCGTTACATCTACATCTACATCCATACTCCGCAAGCCTCCTGACGGTGTGTGGCGGAGGGTACCCTGAGTACCTATATCGGTTCTCCCTTCTATTCCAGTCTCGTATTGTTCGTGGAAAGAAGGATTGTCGGTATGCTTCTGGGTGGGCTCTAATCTCTCTGATTTTATCCTCATGGTCTCTTCGCGAGATATACGGTGAACGTATGTTCTCGAAACTTCAACAAAAGCCCGTACCGAGCTACTTAGCGTCTCTCCTGCAGAGTGTTCCACTGGAATTTATTTATCATCTCCGTAACGCTTTCGCGATTACTAAATGATCCTGTAACGAAGCTCGCTGCTCTCCGTTGGACCTTCTCTATCTCTTCTATCAACCCTATCTGGTACGGATCCCACACTGCTCAGCAGTATTTAAGCAGTGGGCGAACAAGCGTACTGTGACCTTCTTCCTTTGTTTTCGGATTGCATTTCCTTTCTTCCAGTGAATCTCAGTCTGGCATCTGCTTAACCGACGATCAACTTTATATGATCATTCCATTTTAAATCACTCCTAATGAGTACTCCCAGATAATTTATGGAATTAACTGCTTCCAGTTGCTGACCTGCTATTTCGTAGCTAAATGATAAGGGATCTATCTTTCTATGCATTCGAAGCACATTGAAATTGAATTGCCATTCCCTGCACCATGCGCAATTCGCTGCAGATCCTCCTGCATTTCAGTACAATTTTCCATTGTTACAACCTCTCGATACACCACAGTATCATCTGCAAGAAGCCTCAGTGAACTTCCGATGTCATCCACAAGGTCATTTATGTATATTATGAATAGCAACGGTCGTACGACACACCTGAAATCACTCTTACTTCGGAAGACTTCTCTCCATTGAGAATGACATGCTGCGTTCTGTTATCTAGGAACTCTTCAATCACATAATTGGTCTGATAGCCCTTATGCTCTTACTTTGTTCATTAAACGACTGTGGGGAACTGTATCGCAACGCAACGCTCAGTCGGTGCAGAGTCGTCAGACGAAGTGGAAACGTGAAACGAAGTGCCACTACACCTTGGCGACAAAACAGGGAGTAACATCCACATGTCAGTGTGTCCGAATGGGGCAGAATGACTGGTCCCAAAGTGGTGTGTCTACCGTTCCTCGACATTTCGGCTCGTACGGGGCACCCTGCTTGAACAATGAGGCGGGTGTGGTACCAATGGCAGCAAGAGGGCCGTACACATCACCCAGAGGGTACTGGACGATACAGTGTGATCACAGCGGGAGACGACCGCCATCTTGTCCATTTAGTCGTATTGGACAGCACAGCTTCGTCCACAGTTTTGGTGCAACGATGGAGAACTGCAGCTCCGTCTTCTGTATGCTGGACTGGTGGCACACATGCCATTGTGGCGGTTTCCATTCACCAGAACCCATGATCGCTGCAGGTGGCACTGGACACATGAAAGCCGACTCTGGCGTGCTGGGTAGACAAATGTATCATTTTCGTACGAGTTCTGCTTCAAATTGTCCTACAGTGATAGCCACATATGCCTCCCACGCCACTGTGGTGAACACATGACGACAGACTGTATGATCGAGCAGAACAGAGGAGAAAGTGTGGCGCCATTGCCTATAACGTGATATCGCCTCCTACGTTTCGATGATGATGATGATGATGTTTGGTTTGTGGGGCGCTGAAATGCGCGTTTATCAGCGCCCATATAAATTCCCAACCTTTGCTCAGTCCAGTCTCCCCACTTTTCAGGAATGATGATGAAACGATGAGGACAATATGAACACCCAGTCATCTTGAGGCACGTGAAAATCCCTCACCCCACTGTGAATCGAACCGGGAACCCCACGCTCGGGAAGAGAGAACGCGACTGGGAAACCACGAGCTGTGGACCCTATGTCTCGAGGGCAAGCTACCACTACATCAGTTAGGCCTTACAGCCCACGCCAGTGCACCTCCTGCAGGCTGTTTCAAATGTCACATTACAGCACGACAACGCCCGACCGCATTTGGCGAGGAATGTGCATGCCTTCGTTGAACATTATTGGTTACCACCGCTCCCCTAGCGTGCCTGTTAGCCTGCCATGCCGCTCTCTGAACATTTCTGGGGCCTGGTCGGCCGCCAACTTTCTCGTTGAGCTCCTCCTGCAGTCACAGTTGATTCTTTGTGGGTGCACGTGAAAGCTGCGTGACAGAGTAATCCCCAGCTGTGTATTCACGCCCTCTTTTATTCCACGCCACGAGCTCTGGGGGCTCTGATTGTGGCAAACTGTGGCACTACTTTGTGCCGTATTCCCACAGTGACAGTATACGTACACGTCTGTCATGCTAATCATATGTGTAGTGTTATCTCACTAATCGGTGGAATAAATTTCATTCTGATCACATTTCTCGATCCTGTTGTTTCATTTTTTGCAAATATTTATATATTTTTCTTTAGAGAGAAATTCTGAAACAATTGAAGCACCTCATGAGAAGCACACCAGAAAACAGCCAATCAGATGTCAAGTTTCACCATAAATTTGATATTTTAAATAATACTAGAATATATGTATTACCCTAACAAAATATGTTTGCACATTTGCACTTCTCTAATCAGAAGCTAGCATTTGACATATGTAACAACAACATGCTGTTAAATTTTCATTTCAGAAATTTATAGTTATTTTTGTTTCTTACTTTTTAGTCCCTCTGACCTGAAGTAAACCATGTTAAATCAGTATACACACATCAAAAAAAGTTTTGCATCACCTCGCTTGCCAGAACTCCTGAAGATAGGCGTTGGCTGTGGATATTGTATCACAGGCACAGTCCCTTTGACAAAACAACCTTGCATGAGCAGCGCCTATTAGACGGAGGGGGTCCGAGAACCGATCAGTTCCAGTCATTTCACCATGAAGGGGTACACGGTTCGTGTTGTCTGCAGTCGAACCATGCATAGACGGTCAATACCCAGGTTCGATCGCTTCCGCATTGTTACTTTGTGCCAGGAACGGCTCTCTACAAGAGAAGTGTCCAGGAGTCTCGAAGTGAACCAAATCGATGTTGTTCGGACATGCAGGAGATACAGAGAGACAGGAACTGTCGATGACATGCCTCGCTCAGGCCGTCCAAGGGCTGCTACTGCAGTGGATGACCACTACCTACGAATTATAGCTCGGAGGAATGCTGGCAACAACGCTACCATGTTGAGTAACGCTTTTTGTGCAGCCACAGGACGTCATGTTACCACTCAAACTGTGCGGAATAGGCTCCACGATGCACAACTCCACTCCCGACGTCCATGGCGAGATCCATCTTGGCAACCATGACACCATGCAGTGCGATACAGATGGGCCCAACAATATGTCGAATGGGCCACTCCAGATTGGCATAATGTTCTCTTCACCGATGCGTGCCGCACATGCCCTCAACCAGACAATCGTTCGAGACGTGTTTGGAGGCAACCTGGTCAGGCTGAACGCCTTAGACACACGATCCAGCGAGTGCAGCAAGGCGGAGATTCCCTGCTGTTTTGGTGTGGCATTATGTGGGGTCAATGTACGCCGCTGGTGGTCATGGAAGGCGCTGTAACAGCTGTACGATACGTGAATTCCATCCTCCGACCGATAGTGCAACCATATCGGCAGCATATTCGTCTTCAAGGACGACAATTCGCGTCCCCATAGTGCACATCTTGTGAAAGACTTCCTTCAGGAAAACGACATCGCTCGACTAGAGTGGCCAGCTTGTTCTCCAGACATGAACCCCATAGGACATGCCTGGGATAGTTTGAAAATAGCAGTTTATGAACGACGTGACCGACCGACCACTTTGAGGGATCTAAGCCGAATCACCGTTGAGGTATGGGACAATCTGGACCAACAGTGCCTTGATGAACTTGTGGATAATATGCCACGACGAATACAGGAATGTATGAATGCAAGAGGACGTGCTGCTAATTATTAGAAGTACTGGTGTCTACAGCAAAGTGGACCATTAACTCTGAAGGTCTCGCTGTATGGTGGTACAACGTGGAATGTGTACTTTTCATGAGCAATAAAAAGGGTGGAATGGATTTTTATGTTGATCTCTATCCCAATTTTCTGCACAGCTTCCGGAACTCTCGGAACGAAGGTAATGTAAAAGTTTTTTTGAGGTGTATATAATAAACGTGACTTGCATGTGAACAGTATTTTCAGTCTTTGACGGACTCCGATTTTTATTTGCATGCACTGCATATAGCTGAAATAGTATGAACCGGTCGTACTATACACATTAACATTTATTGAAAGACGATATTGCGTTCACCTCTGAAGAAGAGAAAAATGTCTTTTTCTTAACGTATCAAATTTTTTTTCGTAATTTTTAGCAATCCAGTCACATAACAAAAATGGAATGAGTAAAGGAGCTCTTTCCCAGTTACTTAACTCCCATTCCCCCATTCACCCACGCCTCCCGCTCCCTTCTAAATGATATCGGAAACTAACCACGTATATTATTTCGAACGTAAAATTTTGTCCCAGTGACCTTCATGAAAATTCCGATTTAGAACCGTTGGTCAGCAAGTCTGTTCGATTCTTATGCGCCCAGATTTACTGACATTAAATGGTTCAATCTGTTACTTTCTACCTAATGAATTGGTGTTTCGAATTCTTGACTTACCTATATGATTCTTGGAGTGCATAATTGCTACTTGATTATCACACCACATCGGTGTTCACTGTCTCCGGTTTTGTTTGACCTTTTTTACGGTGTAGTCCCAGGACTGCTTCCTCTTTCATCACGATATCTGTTGTACTCTTCCTGACGTACATCATTCGATGTCATAAGTCTAGTGATTTTGTGTTAAATTCATTATTTCTCAATACGTTTATTGGTTTGACGTCTGCACTTGTGTTCCTATTTACGTAATATAAAATAGTTTTCTGTTGATTTTAAACGAGCTCTCTCCCAAGTTAATTGTAGAGCTTCTAAACTTCGCATTCGAAAATAATCTGCCTATCATTATCAGTGAACTGTCTCGCACAAAAGATTGCATGGCCGACCTGAAATACTATATTTTTAACTATAAATTCTTTAGGCATACATTCTTTTTTAGTTATCTTCGCTCTTAATGTATCTTTCTCCACGGATTCCACTTTTCTGACACCACTGCTCAATAACTGTGCCACAGGAAGAACTCATAGAAACAGGACACGCTTTCTTTTCGTCTGAATAAGTGACGGGCTTTGGGACATCTACATCTACGTGATTACTCTGCTTGCGGAGGGTTCAATGAACCACCTTCAAGCTGATTCTCTACCGTTACAGTCTCGAACAGCGCGCGGGAAAAATGACACTTAAATTTTTCGCTGTGAGCCCTGATATATCTTATTTTGTCCTGATGATAATTTCTCCCTATGTAGGTGGGTGCCAACAGAATGTTTTCGCAATCGGAGGAGGCAACTGTTGATTGAAATTTCATGAGCAGATCCCGCCGCAACGAAAAAGACTTTGTTTTAATGATTGCCACTCCAATTCACGTGTCATGTCCGTGGCACTATCTCCCCTATTTCGCGATAATACAAAACGAGATGCCCTTTTTTTGTACTTTTTCGATGTCATCCGTCAGTCCCACCTGATGCGGATCCCACACTGCACAGCAATACTCCGGAATAGGGCGGACAAGCGTGGTATAAGCAGTCTCTTTCGCAGACCTCTTGCAACTTTTAAGTGTTCTGCCAATGAATCGCAGTCTTTGTTTTGCTCTACCTGCAACATTATCTATGTGATCGTTCCAATTTAGGTTTTTTGTAATGGTAATCCCTAAATATTTATTTCTACACTCCTGAAAATGGAAAAAAGAACACATTGACACCGGTGTGTCACACCCACCATACTTGCTCCGGACACTGCGAGAGGGCTGTACAAGCAATGATCACACGCACGGCACAGCGGACACACCAGGAACCGCGGTGTTGGCCGTCGAATGGCGCTAGCTGCGCAGCATTTGTGCACCGCCGCCGTCAGTGTCAGCCAGTTTGCCGTGCCATATGGAGCTCCATCGCAGTCTTTAACACTGGTAGCATGCCGCGACAGCGTGGACATGAACCGTATGTGCAGTTGACGGACTTTGAGAGAGGGCATATAGTGGGCATGCGGGAGGCCGGGTGGACGTACCGCCGAATTGCTCAACACGTGGGGCGTGAGGACTCCACAGTACATCGATGTTGTCGCCAGTGGTCGGCGGAAGGTGCACGTGCCCATCGACCTGGGACCGGACCGCAGCGACGCACGGATGCACGCCAAGACCGTAGGATCCTACGCAGTGCCGTAGGGGACCGCACCGCCACTTCCCAGCAAATTAGGGACACTGTTGCTCCTGGGGTATCGGCGAGGACCATTCGCAACCGTCTCCATGAAGCTGGGCTACGGTTCCGCACACCGTTAGGCCGTCTTTCGCTCACGCCCCAACAACGTACAGCCCGCCTCCAGTGGCGTCGCGACAGGCGTGAATGGAGGGACGAATGGAGACGTGTCGTCTTCAGCGATGAGAGTGGCTTCTGCCTTGGTGCCAATGATGGCCGTATGCGTGTTTGGCGCCGTGGAGGTGAGCGCCACAATCAGGACTGCATACGACCGAGGCACACAGGGCCAACACCCGGCATAATGATGTGGGGAGCGATCTCCTACACTGGCCGAACACCTCTGGTGATCGTCGAGGGGACACTGAATAGTGCAAAGTACATCCAAACCGTCATCGAACCCATCGTTCTACCATTCCTAGACCGGCAAGGGAACTTGCTGTTCCAACAGGACAATGCACGTCTGCATGTATCCCGTGCCCTCCCAACGTGCTCTAGAAGGTGTAAGTCAACTACCCTGGCCAGCAAGATCTCCGGATCTGTCCCCCATTGAGCATGTTTGGGACTGGATGAAGCGTCATCTCACGCGATCTGCACGTCCAGCACAAACGTTGGTCCAACTGAGGCGCCAGGTGGAAATGGCATGGCAAGCCGTTCCACAGGACTACATCCAGCATCTCTACGATCGTCTCCATGGGAGAATAGCAGCCTGCATTGCTGCGAAAGGTGGATATACACTGTACTAGTGCCGACATTGTGCATGCTCTGTTGGCTGTGTCTATGTGCCTGTGGTTCTGTAAGTGTGATAATGTGATGTATCTGACCCCAGGAATGTGTCAATAAAGTTTCCCCTTCCTGGGACAATGAATTCACGGTGTTCTTATTTCAATTTCCAGGAGTGTATTTACAGCCTTCAGTTTTGTGTGACTTACCGCGTAATCAAAATTTAGCGGATTTCTTTTAGTATTCATATGAATAACTTCACACTTTTCTTTATCCACCGTCAATTGCCACTTTTCCCACCATAAAGATGTCTTATCTAAATCATTTTACAAGACGGTAAACGACAGCAACATCCCCTGTGGATAGCACTCACTACTTCATGATTACAAAGAGCTAGTTGTGTTTCGCAAGAACGATAGTTACTGAATCCGTAATATGTGTCAGTTAATCATTTTCTTCGTGGTACTTCGTAATGTTCGAATACAGTGTATGTTCCAAAACGCTACAGCAAATCGTTATTGATATGGGTATTGGTGTGAATTGAGCAATTTTCCAGTCTTTAGGCACGGATCTTTCTGTGAGCGAGCTGTTGAGTACGTTAAACATGGAGTTATTGTATCGGCATACTCTCAGAGGAAGCTGACCGGTATACAATCTGGACCGGAGGCCTTCGCTTTATTAAGTTATTTAAGCTGCTTTGCTACACCGAGGACATCTACTTCTATGTTTCTCATCTTGGCAGTACTTCTTGTTTGGAATTCAGGAATATTTACTTTGTCTTCTTTGGCGAAGGAGTTTCGGATAGCTGTGTTTCGTAACTCTGCTTTAGTGTCACTGTCATCAATGACTTCGCCCTTGTTATCGCACAGTGAAGGTATTAACTGAGTCTTGCCACTGGTGTGCTTTATGTATGACCAGAATCTCTTTGGGTTTCCTGGCAGATTTCGAGACAGAATTTCGTTGTGGAATTGTAGAAAACAAAAGTACATTAGCACGACGCTTCTTTCTTCGCTTGTTCTTGTCCTTTGACACATTGTTCCGTAAGTGACGTTCCTAGGCACCTTTTAATACTGGTATTAGCTTTGACTGGAATACTCTCTTTGAAATTCTGAAGATGGCAGGAGTAAAATACAGGGAACGAAAGGCTATTTACAATTTGTACAGAAACCAGATGGCAGTTATAAGAGTCGAGGGACATGAAAGGGAAGCAGTGGTTGGGAAGGGAGTGTGACAGGGTTGTAGCCGGTCCCCGATGTTATTCAATCTGTATATTGAGCAAGCAGTGAAGGAAACAAAAGAAAAATTCGGAGTAGGTATTAAAATCCATGGAGAAGAAATAAAAACCTTAAGGTTCGCTGATGACATTGTAATTCTGCCAGAGACAGCAAAGGACTTGGAAGAGCGGTTGACCGGAATGGACAGTGTCTTAAAAGGAGGATATAAGATGAACATCAACAAAAGCAAAACGAGGATAATGGAATGTAGTCGAATTAAGTCGGTTGATGCTGAGGGAATTAGATTGGGAAATGAGACACTTAAAGTAGTAAAGGAGTTTTGCTATTTGGGGAGCAAAATAAGTGATGATGGTCGACGTAGAGAGGATATAAAATGTAGAATGGCAATGGCAAGGAAAGCGTTTCTGAAGAAGAAAAATTTGTTAACATCGAGTATAGATTTAAATGTCAGGAAGTCGTTTCTGAAAGTATTTGCATGGAGTGTAGCCATGTATGGAAGTGAAACATGGACGATAACTAGTTTGGAAAAGAAGAGAACAGAAGTTTTCGAAATGTGGTGCTACAGAAAAATGCTGAAGATTAGATGGGTAGATCACATAACTAATGATGAAGTATTGAATAGACTTGGGGAGAAGAGAAGTTTGTGGCACAACTTGCCAAGAAGAAGGGACCGGTTGGTAGGACATATTCTGAAGCATCAAGGAATCACAAATTTAGCGTTGGAGGGATGCGTGGAGGGTAATAATCGTAGAGGGAGACCAAGAGATGAATACACTAAGCAGATTCAGAAGGATGTAGGTTGCAGTAGGTACTGTGAGATGAAGAACTTGCACAGGATAGAGTAGCGTGGAGAGCTGCATCAAACCAGTCTCAGGACTGAAGACCACAACAACAACAAGATTAGCTTTGAATGACACTCCAGAATGTCTATCTTTATTATATTCATGACGTCTGGCATCTTCAGCAAGCAAACGACTGTTAATCATAGAACAGTTAAAGTTATTATCTGGAAAATTCCACAAAAGCTGTCACTACTGAACGCCATACATCTGCAACCCAATGAAGAATACTCACTGCTACATCTCCATCTTCGATTTCGTCAAAAATGTTCGTTACATGCGTTGGACTTTGGTATATTAGTCCTACATAATTTTCCGTAGATTCAAAGTGCTTCATTTTAAGCTAATGTAATACCCGTCTCAGTTACACAGTGCAAACTGTAGTATCCCTTGTGTCGTAAAATGTTTTATATTCTTCCTGTCCCGGCGTGACGATAATTGCCGTCTCGACGATGAAGGACGGAAGAGCAGAGAACGCTGTGAGACGAGGTCAGCCAATAGCACGCTGACTATGACGTCACCACGGAAGGAGCGGCCTCTACACAAAGAGAATAAAACCGCTGCGCCTCATAGCTCGATAGCTTGCATACCCTATCTTCTTTCTCCCCCCCCCCCCTCCCCCGAGTCCTTTTGTATTCCCCTCTGCCTTCCCTACTCCCTGGCACGTCTGCTCCGCACCCCCACCCCTCTTATGGATCCTCATCTTCCATTGGCTCCTTTTCCCCTTCCCCCCTTCACTTTTCCTCTCCTTCCCCCCTTTTTTCCCGTCATCTATCCAGTTTCCCCCCACCTGCTCTCGTCTGTGGTATGTCATATTTGTGCCAACGTTTTAGTGCAGTATGTAAGTGAGCGTTCAGAGATGTGCATCTTTCCACAGTGTTGCGAACAGAAATCATGCTGTCGCTGGGCGTGCATTTTATATCTCTTGCGAACAGAAACCAGACTGTCGCCGTGTTTTTTAACGGTTCTACACTCCTGAAAATTGAAATAAGAACAACGTGAATTCATTGTCCCAGGAAAGGGAAACTTTATTGACACATTCCTGGGGTCAGATACATCACATGATCACACTGACAGAGCCGCAGGCACATAGACGCAGGCAACAGAGCATGCACAATGTCGGCACTAGTACAGTGTATATCCACCTTTCGCAGCAATGCAGGCTGCTATTCTCCCATGGAGACGATCGTAGAGATGCTGGATGTAGTCCTGTGGAACAGCTTGCCATGCCATTTCCACCTGGCGCCTCAGTTGGACCAGCGTTCGTGCTGGACGTGCAGACCGCGTGAGACGACGCTTCATCCAGTCCCAAACATGCTCAATGGGGGACAGATCCGGAGATCTTGCTGGCCAGGGTAGTTGACTTACACCTTCTAGAGCACGTTGGGTGGCACGGGATACATGCGGACGTGCATTGTCCTGTTGGAACAGCAAGTTCCCTTGCCGGTCTAGGAATGATAGAACGATGGGTTCGATGACGGTTTGGATGCACCGTGCACTATTCAGTGTCCCCTCGACGATCACCAGAGGTGTTCGGCCAGTGTAGGAGATCACTCCCCACACCATGATGCCGGGTGTTGGCCCTGTGTGCCTCGGTCGTATGCAGTCCTGATTGTGGCGCTCACCTGCATGGCGCCAAACACGCATACGACCATCATTGGCACCAAGGCAGAAGCGACTCTCATCGCTGAAGACGACACGTCTCCATTCGTCCCTCCATTCACGCCTGTCGCGACACCACTGGAGGCGGGCTGTACGGTCTTGGGGCGTGAGCGGTAGACGGCCTAACGGTGTGCGGGACCGTAGCCCAGCTTCATGGAGACGGTTGCGAATGGTCCTCGCCGATACCCCAGGAGCAACAGTGTCCCTAATTTGCTGGGAAGTGGCGGTGCGGTCCCCTACGGCACTGCGTAGGATCCTACGGTCTTGGCGTGCATCCGTGCGTCGCTGTGGTCCGGTCCCAGGTCGACGGGCACGTGCACCTTCCGCCGACCACTGGCGACAACATCGATGTACTGTGGAGTCCTCACGCCCCACGTGTTGAGCAATTCGGCGGTACGTCCACCCGGCCTCCCGCATGCCCACTATACGCCCTCGCTCAAGGCCGTCAACTGCACGTACGGTTCACGTCCACGCTGTCGCGGCATGCTACCAGTGTTAAAGACTGCGATGGAGCTCCGTATGCCACGGCAAACTGGCTGACACTGACGGCGGCGGTGCACAAATGCTGCGCAGCTAGCGCCATTCGACGGCCAACACCGCAGTTCCTGATGTGTCCGCTGTGCCGTGCGTGTGATCATTGCTTGTACAGCCCTCTCTCAGTGTCCGGAGCAAGTATGGTGGGTCTGACACACCGGTGTAAATGTGTTCTTTTTTCCATTTCCAGGAGTGTATATGATTGTTAAGTATGGAGCTAATGCATCAGCATACTCGGTAAAAAAAAACCTAATTGTGATACAGTCTGGACCAGAAGACTCGCTTTTATGAAGTGATTTGAGTTGCTTCACTACTCCGAGGATATTTACTTCTACGTTATTGACGTTGGCAGCTGTTCTCGATTCGAATTCTGTCTTCTTCTGTGATGGCATTGAGGAAGACTGTGTTTACTAATCTGATTTGGCAGCACTGTCTTCGATAGTATTTCCATTGCTATCGCGCAGAGAAGGCATTGATTGTTTCTTGCCACAAACATACTTCAAATACGACCAGGAATCTCTTTTGATTTTCTGCCAGGTTTCGAGAAAAAGTTTCGTTGTGGAAACTGTTATAGGCATCTCGCATTTAACTCCGGGCTAAATTTCGAGCTCCCGTAAAGGATCACCAATCTTGGGATTCTGCGTCTGTTTAATTTTGACATGTTTGTTTCGTTGTTTCTGCAACAGTGTTCTAACCCGTTTTGTGTACCAAGGAGGATCAGCTCCGTCGTTTGTTAGTTTATTTGGTATAAATCTCTCAATTGCTGCCGACACTGTTTCTTTGAATTTAAGCCACATCTGGTCTACACTTGCGTTATTAATTTGGAATGAGTGGAGATTGTCTCTTTGGAATGCGTCAAGTGAATTGTTATCTGCTTTTTTGAAGAGGTATATTTTTCGATTATTTTTCGAGAATTTGGGGATTACAATATTCAGTATCGCTACGACAATCCTGTGTTCACTAATCCCTATATCGGTTTTGATGTTCGTTATTTACTCAGGATTATTTGTTGCTAAGAGGTCAAGTGTGTTTTCAGAACTGTTTACTATTCTATTGGGTTCATGAAGTAACTGCTCGAAATAATTTTCCGAAAATGCGTTTATCACACTTTCGGATGATATTTTATGCTTACCTCTGGTATTAAACATGTATTTTCGCCAACATATCGAGGGTAAATTAAAGTCACCACCAACTATTATCGTAAGAGTCCGGTTCGGTTCTGCTTCAAAATCCCGCCTCCACTGACGTTGCACTTCAGTGGTATTATCAAACTTGGAAAACCACTTCCCAATTCATTTTCGTTGCTCGAATGTCAAGCGTGCTGCAGCCATCTTGTTTTCTCAATACGGAGATGAAACGATTAACAACTGTTGAGCCAAAGGCCATACCACCACACAGTCGTAACTTAAATCGGACGACAATATCGATGTCTCGATAGAGCCTGACAAAGAGTGTATACATTTTTCTGGAGGATTCTGTAGAATTAAGGTCTTACACCCACAGAGTATGGATTCAAGTTAACCAAATAAAGGTGAAGATATCTGAGACACAGCGGAAATAAGACAGGCAACAAACCTAACATGAAATTTAGCGACCACACAGTTGATTAGTTAAAAGGCTTCCCCTACCCTGGAAGCAAACTAAAGGATGAAGGATGAAAATGAGGGGATTAACAAAGCAAAGAGAGCACTGCTCGTCGGAAGCGTTCTAATAGTATTAAAAATGGACCATAAATTGAAATTTCTGGATATGTAGGACTCAAGCACAGCTGTTTACGTAATGGACAGTGTGTAAAAACAAAGAACTGAAACGTGGTGTTATCAGAAGTGAAACAAGTCCCATAATCGGGGAATAAATGTTGGAGGTTCCCGAGTTCGATTCCCGGCGGGGTCAGGGATTTTCTCTGCCTCATGATGACTGGGTGTTGTGTGATGTCCTTAGGTTAGTTAAGTTAAAGTAGTTCTAAGTTCTAGGGGACTGACGACCGTAGATTTTAAGTCCCATAGTGCTCAAGAGCCATTTGAACCATTTTGAAATGTTGGGGACCAGATGCAGGAATCTTTCTAGAAAAGGCAGCAGTGAATGTGGTTTGCCGTTGTCTTCCCACGATCTTTTATGAAGTATCAGCCAAGTATCTGTGCCCTGTGGATGACTGTGGAGACAACTTGTCCAGTATAGTTTTGGATTAATATCGCTGTGGATGACGGGAATGGAGAGGCTGAATCGCAGAGAGGTTTTGTATTAAATCCGAAGCCCTGTCACAGAGGGTGGTGGTCAGGAACTTTACACCACCACCTCTCCTCCCCTTGCAGGGCAAACAGTGGCAGTGAATATTTTTCACCATGAGGTTTCGAACAAGCGTACGTCCGAGGTTTGTACCGCGGCACAAGCATGCGTCAGTGACCTTGGTTACAGATGCGGGTGATATTACACTTTCTTTTGTCATCAGTCTACTGACTGGTTTGATGCGGCCCGCGACGAATTCCTTTCCTGTGCTAACCTCTTCATCTCAGAGTAGGACTTGCAACCTACGTCCTCAATTATTTGCTTGACGTATTCCAATCTCTGTCTTCCTCTACAGTTTTTGCCCACTACAGCTCCCTCCAGTACCATGGAAGTCATTCCCTCATGTATTACCAGATGTCCTATCATCCTGTCCCTTCTCGTTATCAGCGTTTTCCACATATACCTTTCCTCTCCGCTTCTGCGTAGAACCTCCTCATTCCTTGCCTTATCAGTCCACCTACTTTTCAACATTCGTCTATAGCGCCACTTCTCAAATGCTTCGATTCTCTTCCGTTCCGGTTTTCCCACAGTCCATGTTTCACTACCATACAATGCTGTACTCCAGACGTACATCCTCAGAAATTTCTTTCTCAAATTAAGGCCGGTATTTGATATTAGTAGACTTCTCTTGGCCAGAAATGCCTTTTTTGCCATAGCGAGTCTGCTTTTGATGTCCTCCTTGCTCCGTCCGTTATTGGTTATTTTACTGCCTAGGTAGCAGAATTCCTTAACTTCATTGAGTTCGTTACCATCAATCCTGATGTTATGTTTCTCGCTGTTCTCATTTCTACTACTTCTCATTACCTTCGTCTTTCTCCGATTTACTCTCAAACCATACTGTGTACTCATTAGACTGTTCATTCCGTCCAGCAGATCATTTAATTCTTCACTTTCACTCAGGATAGCAATGTCATCATTGATATCCTTTCACCTTGTATTTTAATTCCACTCCCGAACCTTTCTTTTATTTCCAACATTGCTTCCTAGATGTACAGATTGAAGAGTATGGGCGAAAGGCTACAGCCTTGTCTTACACCCTTCTTAATAAGAGCACTTCGTTCTTGATCGTCCACTCTATAGCTTACCCCTACTTTTTCAGAATCTCGAACAGCTTGCACCATTTTATATTGTCGAACGCTTTTTCCAGGTCGACAAATCCTATGAACGTGTCTAGATTTTTCTTTAGCCTTGCTTCCATTATTAGTCGTAACGTCATAATTGCTCTCTCGTGCCTGTACTTGTCCTAAAGCCAAACTGATCGTCACCTAGCGCATTCTCAATTTTATTTTCCATTCTTCTGTATATTATTCTTGTAAGCAGCTTCGATGCATGACCTGTTAAGCTGATTGTGCGATAATTCTCGCACTTGTCAGCTCTTGCCGCCTTCGGAATTGTGTGGATGATGCTTTTCCGAAAATCAGATGGTATGTCGCCAGACTCATATATTCTACAAACCAACGTGGATAGTCGTTTTGTTGACACTTCCCCTAATGATTTTAGAAATTCTGAGGGAATGTTATCTATCCCTTCTGCCTTATTTGACAGTAAGTCCTCCAAAGCTCTTTTAAATTCCGATTCTAATACTGGATCCCCTATCTCTTCTAAATCGTCTCCTGTTTCTTCTTCTATCACATCAGACAAATCTTCACCCTCATAGAGGCTTTCAATGTATTCTTTACACCTATCTGCTCTCTGCTCTGCGTTTAAGAGTGGAATTCCCGTTGCGCTCTTAATGTTACCACCGTTGCTTTTAATGTCACCAACGGTTGTTTTGACTTTCCTGTATGCTGAGTCTGTCCTTCGGACAATCATATCTTTTTCGATGTCTTCACATTTTTCCTGCAGCCATTTCGTCTTAGCTTCCCTGCACTTCCTATTTATTTCATTCCTCTGCGACTTGTATTTCTGTATTCCTGATTTTCCCGGAACATGTTTGTACTTCCTCCTTTCATCAATCAACTGAAGTATTTCTTCTGTTACCCATGGTTTCTTCGCAGCTACCTTCTTTGTACCTATGTTTTCCTCCCCAACTTCTGTGATGGCCCTTTTTAGAGATGTCCATTCCTCTTCAACTGTGCTGCCTACTGCGCTATTCCTTATCTCTGAATCTATAGCGTTAGAGAACTTCAAACGTATATCATCATTCCTTAGAACTTCCATATCCCACTTCTTAGCGTATTGATTCTTCCTGACTAATATCTTGAACTTCAGCCTACTTTTCATCACTACTATATTGTGATCTGAGTCTATATCTGGTCCTGGGTACGCCTTACAATCCAGTATCTGATTTCGGAATCTCTGTTTGACCATGATGTGATCTAATTGAAATCTTCCCGTATCTCCCGGCCTTTCCCACAACGATGTGGAAAATTAAGTTGATTGATTAAGTAAAAATTGTGACAATTACCATGGAAAGGAATAGGTAGGAAACACTGACAAAAAGAAGGGACAAGACGGCAGGACACACGGTAAGATACAGAATGTTACTAGAGGAAAATTATGAGTGCAGAAACGGTGTATAAAGACAGATTGCACTATATGTAGTATTTTTTTTATACAGAGTGTTTCCGTATGCTGCTGGACATAGAGAATGCTCCACTGAACAGTTTGAGGTAGGGAACCTGGGCTCGGAGAAGCCAGCTTAAGGAGATATGAAAATAAACCTGTCTATTGCTTTGCCTAACATTACTGTTTCCTAGCTAATTTCCAACTTACATGCGCATAAGCTTACACGTACTGTGCTGTTTATTTACATGTACATTCTTTATTACCTGTAAGAAAACGAGGAAGATCAGTCTGTTTACTAGGAAGTCATGATTCTTTATTTCCTGGTCTCTGGATTGAAATGGGAGGTCCTATTCCATGGCCTGTGAGGTCACCTGACCTGAATCCTTTTGATTATTTCTCGTGGGAATACCTAACGTCACTTGTGTATGAGACCCCAGTGGATACGGAGGTGGAATTAGTTGCCACAATAGTAGCTGCCTGTATAGTAATTTGAAACACAGCAGGAATATTTGTCAGGCTACGTCAGAATCTTGTTTGCCGATGTCATGCATGCGTGAGGTTGATGGCCGTCAATTTCAGCACGTTTTGTAAGATACAGTACAAATGGTACGTTCATTGTGTCAATGGTGGTATTTGCAGTAGGCTGTAACTAATTTAAGTAAAAAGATAAAAATAAATAAATTTAAAAAAAGGGGACAACCATGATGTGAATAATTACAGAGGAATTTCTCTACTCCCTGTCACGTATAAGATTTTACCAGCTTGTATTCTCGAAATGGAACAGCAACTGCTCGGACCCAAAATCTCAGATTTCCTAGCTGGTTTCAGGCTGAACAGATCGTGCCCAGATCAAATTTTAAAAATTAACCACAAGAAGGAGGAAAATGAGAGGCAAGCTTACAGCACATGTCTTTGTCGACTTAATAAATGCCTACGACTCAGTCCACAGACCCACAATATTTACGATTCTTGAAGAAAAAGGATTGTATCGGAAAATACAGAAAATCATTCAGCAGGCATTAACAAATACAACATCCAAAGTGAAATTTCTGAGAAAACTTGCAAAACCATTCGAGATAAAGACTGGATTTACACAAGGTGATGGGTTATCGCCTTTGTTGTTCAATGTAGTTCTAGACAGAGACATGGAAGAATGAGAAAAGAAAATTGCTGGAAACCAATTTCATCTGTTAAAGTCTTCAGTCCTCCATGTTACTCTATCCTGCCAAATTCCATAAGCTTATTTTTTTAGTTCCTTACCAATTTCATAAGGAACTAAAAAAATAACCTAAAAATTCCCTACTTAGCCTTTGAGGACGATCTCACAATAATGGCAGATTCTTGTGAAATTGGTATAAAACAGATAGAACCTCTAAAAGAATGCGCGGAGGAAGTTGGCCTGCAGATATAATTCAAAAACACAATGTTTACAAGATGAAATTGAGAAATTTTCAAATTACAAACCAAATATGGATAAATTAACAGAGTATCACACTTTAAATATCTAGAAGAACTTATCTCTGTAAAATATGCACAATAGGAAATAATACAAGCAGCTCGTAATGCTTTAGGATTAGTGCAAAACTTATACAACAAAAAATGCGTATCTTTAAATGCCAAAATTAGACATTACAGAACAGTAATTAAACCATGAATGTTATATGTCAGTGAAATCTTGGTGCTTAACAGGAAAACTGATATAGAAGATCTAAAGAAAAATAATTAGGAAAATTTTGGGACCAAAATGGGTATAGACTACAGAAAACGTCCAAAATTGAAGAATAGAGTCAGACATGAGGAAAAGACGCCTCAAATTCTATGGCCACATAATGAGCCCTCCCGAACACAGACTAACAAAAATAATAGTAAAATACGTAGATTCCCTCGCTAATGAAGGAGAATGGATCCAAAATGTTAAAAAAGACTTGGAATTAGCCAAAATCACCAAAGAAGAAATAGACGTAGGGAAAAATTTTAGAATAAAAGTAGAAAACTGGGATATTAAACCACAGACAAAAGCCCGAAGAACCAGAACAAAGTGAAGGGAAGAAAGAAGAGCTACATTCTCGCAAACAATGTAAAACTGGTGGACATATAAAAAGAACCGGAAGAACAGAAAATGAACCATATTTACTTAGTGTCTTCCACTCTGGGAGCTTTTCAACTAATAATAATAACAGTATACACGCTAATGTGGTTTTATTCCTTTTAACTCCTTAAGATGGCTACTCCGATCCAAGGTTCCCTACCTCAGATTGTTCAGCGGAACATGCTCTATGCCCAGTTCAGTTTCTGCACGCTCTTACGGTAACACCCCATAGATGTCATCATATATATTACATTTAAACTACAAATTGGTCTTTATTTTTGACTCACTGGATTCGTTTCGGAATAACGCATTACAAAAATAACATTTCTTATGTTCCTTTAAAATAATCGCTTGAGGTCTAGTAACTATTTACTCCGAATAATTTAATACGTTGGCCATAAAAAAGCACTCCGTCTTCAGGCCACGAGTGACCTAACGGGACCATCCGACCGCCGTGTCATCCTCAGAGGAGGATGCGGATAGGAGGGGCGTGGGGTCAGCACACCGCTCTCCTGGTCATTATGATGGTATTCTTGACTGAAGCCGCTACTATTCGGTCGAATAGCTCCTCAATTGGCACCCCGAGAAATGGCAACAGCACATGGCAGCCTGGATGGTCACCCATCCAAGTGCCGTCCACGCCAGACAGCGCTTAACTTCGGTGATCTCACGGCAACCGGTGTATCCACTGCGGCAAGGCCGTTACCAATATGTTGGCCATAAGTGAATAAACTCACGGAGGAAGTTAAATGGTAGCAGGCCGTTAGAAAGTACTGAGAAGAAAAGAAGAGAAATGAAATGACAGCTAGAGTAACGCTTGGCAATGAAAACAAAAGGTATACACATTTCTAGTAAACTAATTATCGATTTCGTACGTTTCACTGTGACATTTGATCTTGGTCATAGCAGCACTCACCCCACTCCGTAGTACTCGGCTTCGCAGCAGCTAGCACGAGCGCAGAGAGGAGCAAGTACAGAGCGCACACAGCCATTGCTCCAGCCGTGAGTACCACTGTCACTAGAATGATGAACTCAGTGCTGGTAGGTGCTTCTGCCTGCTGCTATCTGCCATTATCGCTATCTGACGATGCAGCCCGTCACAGCAGGGCATGCGATTACAGCAACATTAGGTCTCCATAAGGTCCATCTATCATTCATTTCAAAGCACCAGGACTCGGAAACTAATCGAGAGAAGATACTAGTTTTCTATGAAACGTTTATCAGCTCTCGAAATCATTTCCCTTGTCTTTTGTTACAGACTTGAGTTGAACTGCATCAAAATCGCCAGGTGAAGACACATCAGGTGAAGGTACAAGCAGATAAGCAGAATTCAAATCTGTGACAACAGAAGCGATAAATCATCGACACCAGGATAGGAAGGTACCACAAGCATAAACTAGGTTGGTGAGGTGATTCCAAATATTCAAAAGGACAGGAAACTCCAAAGAGTTTCATTACAGTGGACAACCCCCTTCTCCCCCCCCCCTCCCCCAATCCCCGACGAGTCTCGAGCACGTTTCGATTATGGAGTGGAAGATGTCATCGTGATTGTGCGCCCTCCCTGTCCCCTTCTGTTACTTAAATTTTATTCTAATTACTAGATATACCTCTTTGTCAATGGTTTGCAATGTTTAAGACAGTCCCTCTTCCTGATGCCTTGAAGTTTGGGTTTTTGGTTGTGTTTACGTACGCTGTACGAGCACTTTAAAATTTAGCTGTTTCACTACGTATGACAGTTTTCATCAAATCATTTGACTTGCTATTTTATGTCGTTACCTTACCTAATTATTCTGTTTCATATAGAGGCACGTTAATGTGCTTTTGATTTCATGTGGTTGCAATGGTTTGCTTATTTGTATAATAATTTATTAGGTTTTCGTATTTCGTAAATGTGTCTTACGCCGGTCATGCACGCCAGCTGAGTGCCTCTTGCCACACTAAACGCGGTGTCTGAGTCTTGTTCCGTCACAGTAGTACTTTAATTGATCAAAAGTGTGCTAACACCTGGCTGAAAATGACTTCCACGTTGGGAACGGCAGTCCATTCTTCACACAGTGCTGAACGGTGGAGAGGTATCGATGTCGGTTGTTGAGGCCTGGAACGAAGTTGGGGTTCCAAAGCATCCCAAAAGTGTTTTATAGGATTCAGGTCAAGACTCTGTGCAGGCCAGTCCATTACAGGGATGTTATTGTCGTGTAACCAAAAACTGGTTCAAATGGCTCCGAGCACTCTGCGACTTAACATCTGAGGTCATCAGTCCACTAGAGGTTAGAACTATTTAAACCTAACTAACCTAAGAACATCACACACATCCATGCCCAAGGCAGGATTCGAACCTGCGACCGTAGCGATGGCGCGGTTCCAGACTGAAGCGCCGAGAACCGCGACACACCAGCCGGCGAAAACTGAGTCAGTTAAAACAGCGCAACGTAATTTTAGATGCGACAATGGTGGTGAACGACCTACAGCAAAAACTGTCCGTCATTGGCTAAAGTCTTTCAAAGAAACGGGTTGTGTTTTAAAGGCAAAATAACCAGTTAGACCAAGAACTTCTGAAGATGTTGTTGAGCAGATCAATGTTCCGTGTGTTCCTAGCCCTAGGAAGTCATTGGCCAGACGTAGTCTACAATTAGGAGTGGCTAAAGGTATTGTGTATGATGTTGTGCATAAAGGACTTAAGTTACGCACCTACAAATTGCAAATGTTACATGAAATAAAACCTATTGGTAAAATCGAAAGGTATGGGTTTGCTGCTGACCTGCTACACAGAATTGACGATGATGATGTCAATTCTTTTACAAAAATATTGTCTTTTCTGATGAGGCTACATTCCATTCAAGTGGAACAGTTAATTGTCATAACTGCAGAATTTGGGGGGCAGAGCATCCACCTGGAGTTATTCAGCATCAATGTGACTCTCCCAAAGCTATTATTTGGTGCGGTTTGATGGAAAATCATGTGATTGGTCCTTTCATAATTTTAGCAAAAACAATAAACGGAGACGTTTACTGTGACATGTCGACAGACGACGTGTTTCTCAAAATGCACGATATTGAGGCGGAAAAGAGACTTGTCTTTTTCCAACAAGATGGCGCTCCACCTAATTACAGTAACATGTGAGTGAGGCTCTTGACACTCGCTTTCCAGGAAGGTGGATAGGCAGGGCTGGCCCAGTACCTTGGCCACCAAGTAGCCCAAACTTAATCCCTCTGACCTTTTTCTTTTGGAGCCACATAAAAAATGTTGCGTACAGTGAAAAGAGCAGAGACATCAATCATTTACGGGATAGAATCGTCGTGGCTGTTGGAACAGTTACACCTGAAATGTTGATGATTACGTGGCGAGAAGTGTAATATCGTCTCGACGTGTGCAGGGCAACAAAGGGATCCCACGTTGACGTCAACTAAAATTAAAGAAAACTTGAAGGGATTCTCTTTCATGGTATGTATTCATTGAGGTAATTTTTCAATAATTTCCCCATTAAATTTATACCTAAAACTAGGGAGTTCGTTTCCAAACACCCTGTATAACAAATATTATGCTACTTTAAATTAACTCCTGAAAGTTGTCAGACATTATTTTATTTCTTTCTTTGATTTTCAAACTTTTGTTGAGTGTTTTCTGTCGTGCAACTGTTTTGTTACACAACTAGCCATTTGAGGTTGCGGTTGGGTGAGCACATGGGAACTGAGAGGGTGACTTTTTCACTCTCTCCTAAAGCAGCATTTCAGAGACATAATTGTCACCACAGATATTTTTCTAAATGCTCCTACGTACACCTATAGCAGTGTCGTCAGCAGCTTCATTCCGTTTCACTGGACTTTATTAGTGTTTCATAGAGTTTTCTGGTATGTCCTCTTTAATTTCTTATTAGCTACTTATTGTTCACATGTACTAAAATCCCAATTTTGCATTTTTCGTCATATAAATGCTGTACTGTATTGATTTTTTAAGGATTCTCTCACCTTTAAGATTTTATTTCATTTCTTTATGTTTGTGTTTGACGTCATTTTATGACACAATTACTTTTAATGTTCGCAAGAACAAACGATGCATGTCTATAGCAAAAATGCAACAATGTTGCTCAGTAATATACACTCCTGGAAATGGAAAAAAGAACACATTGACACCGGTGTGTCAGACCCACCATACTTGCTCCGGACACTGCGAGAGCGCTGTACAAGCAATGATCACACGCACGGCACAGCGGACACACCAGGAACCGCGGTGTTGGCCGTCGAATGGCGCTGGCTGCGCAGCATTTGTGCACCGCCGCCGTCAGTGTCAGCCAGTTTACCGTGGCATACGGAGCTCCATCGCAGTCTTTAACACTGGTAGCATGCCGCGACAGCGTGGACGTGAACCGTATGTGCAGTTGACGGACTTTGAGCGAGGGCATATAGTGGGCATGCGGAAGGCCGGGTGGACGTACCGCCGAATTGCTCAACACGTGGGGCGTGAGGTCTCCACAGTACATCGATGTTGTCGCCAGTGGTCGGCGGAAGGTGCAGGTGCCTGTCGAACTGGGACCGGACCGCAGCCACGCACGGATGCACGCCAAGACCGTAGGATCCTACGCAGTGCCGTAGGGGACCGCACCGCCACTTCCCAGCAAATTAGGGACACTGTTACTCCTGGGGTATCGGCGAGGACCATTCGCAACCGTCTCCATGAAGCTGGGCTACGGTCCCGCACACCGTTAGGCCGTCTTCCGCTCACGCCCCAACATCGTGCAGCCCGCCTCCAGTGGTGTCGCGACAGGCGTGAATGGAGGGACGAATGGAGACGTGTCGTCTTCAGCGAAGAGAGTCGCTTCTGCCTTGGTGCCAATGATGGTCGTATGCGTGTTTGGCGCCGTGCAGGTGAGCGCCACAATCAG
Organism: Schistocerca gregaria; assembly: GCF_023897955.1. Lineage (NCBI taxonomy): Eukaryota > Metazoa > Arthropoda > Insecta > Orthoptera > Acrididae > Schistocerca > Schistocerca gregaria. The sequence goes on from NC_064928.1 coordinate 235,643,317, forward strand.
GACTGCATACGACCGAGGCACACAGGGCCAACACCCGGCATCATGGTGTGGGGAGCGATCTCCTACACTGGCCGTACACCTCTGGTGATCGTCGAGGGGACACTCAATAGTGCACAGTACATCCAAACCGTCATCGAGCCCATCGTTCTACCATTCCTAGACCGGCAAGGGAACTTGCTGTTCCAACAGGACAATGCACGTCTGTATGTATCCCGGGCCACCCAACGTGCTCTAGAAGGTGTAAGTCAACTACCCTGGCCAGTAAGATCTACGGATCTGTCCCCCATTGAGCATGTTTGGGACTGGATGAAGCGTCGTCTCACGCGGTCTGCACGTCCAGCACGAACGCTGGTCCAACTGAGGCGCCAGGTGGAAATGGCATGGCAAGCCGTTCCACAGGACTACATCCAGCATCTCTACGATCGTCTCCATGGGAGAATAGCAGCCTGCATTGCTGCGAAAGGTGGTATACACTGTACTAGTGCCGACATTGTGCATGCTCTGTTGCCTGTGTCTATGTGCCTGTGGTTCTGTCAGTGTGATCATGTGATGTATCTGACCCCAGGAATGTGTCAATAAAGTTTCCCCTTCCTCGGACAATGAACTCACGGTGTTCTTATTTCAATTTCCAGGATAGTATTAGCACGTACTGAAAATAAAGTGATGTTCATCTTCTTGTTATAATTTCCACGTCACTTACTGTTCTTATTAGTATCATTTACGGATACTGGAACAAAAATGCCACTTTTTATCGGTAATGTACCAATTTTAATGTGTCCTTGGGTTTCATATTTTTAGAGTTATGTTTTAAAGTAAAGGAAACTAATAAATTTTGCTCTCCAGTTATTTCAGACAGTAGATGTTACTCAGTTTAGAGAACAGCTACATGCTTATTGTCACACTGTAATGTCCCTAATATCATTACACAACTATTTCCATAATGTTGGAATGATGAGCTTTCTTAGACTGAAACATAGTGATTTTTAATTAAGTGTACTAACTTTTAAATTTAAATTCCCACCTTCAACAAAGTTTTTCGTTACTGTAGTTGAACTTATCCTTTAACTAACGAGGCGTGGTCTGTCAGACAGAGCGACAATTTTCGAAATCGCTTTCCAAGATCAGTTCTGGCGCGACGCTTTAATGCCCTTCCTGCCCTCCTTAAATCGCGAACCCTACAATATTATGCTGTTTACATTATTGCCTTCTTTGTTCGTTGTTAAGAAATGCTGTAGACATGTGTTGGGATCTCCTGGACCGCACATTGCAAACTCAGCATAGTACAAAATGTAGTCGTAGGAACGTGTCAGTTTTAACGATCTTAAGCTTGATGTAATTGTCAGTCGGTTGATGGAGGAAGATGTCAGTAATATACATCAAGAAATAGACGTAAGAGACGGCAATTTTTGAATAGCCAGTGATCATAGTTCTGTTAGTGGAGAATCATATAGAAGTAAAACATGAGGACTATTGTAATTGGGACTTTTCCATTTCTCCTACAAAGTACCTAATGTACTAGTTAAAATCAGATGTGCTCCGAGTCGTGGTTAAGGGAAATCTAGAACACAGCATTGAACGTCAATTGTGAAGACTTCCTTCTTGTACCTGCGGAGCGCAAATTTTAATGCGCAAGTTTAAACCCTGGAATACAGTTTAATGTGAATATTGACTTGCTACAGGCATACTATAATTTCTCAGAATGTAAAATTTAGATCTCTAACATTTCTTTTATGTGCATTACCCATAATACCGCAAAAAGGTATGGGATTTTGTGTGATAAGAAGTAAAATACTGCACGACTTATTTAATGCAATAAAATCAAGACGGAATATTTAAACAACTCTTAAATAAATGTTATATAACTGATTTTAAAAATTTCAAATGGTTTGCATCTTAAAACTTGGTTTAAACATGGAGGTCCCAGGCACTCCACCTAGTAGTAAATATTACACAAAATAACGTTGTGTATTGGGGTTTATAACTCAATTGGCGTGTATTTTATATCGGTTTTGCATCATTTTGTCGATATTTTCAGTTAATTTTATTGATAATTTCACAGCTGTTGTAGGTCATAAAAATCCAGGTCTTTCAGTTACAGGTCCTTTTCATATCCGTAACCAAACACGTTCCCACTAGGGGCAGCTGTCGCCACTGGCTCACCCTTTTAGGCGCCTTGGTATACACAGTACAGTTACATCGTCTTTACAACTCATATTCTCATTAGTGTCTAAACATGTAAAAATACATACTTCACCACAATTTTCTTTGCAAGGAACTACACTTTGTTTTTTATGTCTTTAGTTCATTTCAGATAAATCTTCCAGAAAAACCATGAAAATTTACATACTGAACATGAACGCTGTTGGCGATTATTCGTTTAACATGAACCGCCACACAAACCACCATTACAGCTTTCTTTCGGTAACAGCTTCACTGGTGAGTGGCACACGCTACACATTCTCCCTTTTACGGTTAGACACTGGTCACCTAAGGGTGAATATTTTCTTTCTGCAATTTTCAGTTGCGTAAAACTTTATCATCAGTTCGCTCGCTCATTTCGGCAACAGGAAAAGACAACTCACTCAAAATTACAGGAATCACACGTTCGAAACCGATCACAGACTAAGAATTGCCAGAGTATTCAAATGTTCACACAGAAGTGCCATGAAAGAAAGAATGAGAAGATCAAATTTTTATACTTTGTTCTAATTATTCCCAGCTAATCACTTTCACAAAGAATACAAAATAAAATGTTCATTCTATGTTGTTAATGCACTGCAGTATTTCTTTCCAGAACAAAATTATAAAACGAAAACAACAAAAGAGGCAATTTAGTACGAGACACATATGATAAAATATCACGCTTTTATCAGATAGGCCTTTTCGCAGATCAGGTGCGAGGTGAGGTTGTCTAGAGATTTCGTATTGTATCATAGGTACGACAAATTGAGTACCATTTAAAGCGAGCCAGCTCTTTTGCATTTACATGCGTTAGCTTCACGAAGAGTTGCATGCTCAGTACCACATTATCAGTTACAAGTTTCCAAAGTCATCACACGAATAAGAGGAAACATGTATGACTCTAACTACCATACTAGCTAATGCAAAGTGCGTATTGCTAACCACCACAGTAAAATACGTGAAGCATTGTAAAAAGACTGTTGCCAATATGGATGAAGTGTTTTGAAGTTTTGTTAATTCCTAAGAGTACGAAAGCCACACTGTTTGAAGAATAGCAGAACGCCATGGTGCTGACGATCTCGTTGATTTCGTGTTCACTCCGCTGGACGTGCGTCGCAAACCAGTTGGGGTGTAAGATTGGTCCTCTCTTCACAGCAAGCGCTAAAGCTACTTAGTTGAGAGCCTGCTTTATAATTTGATATTTATCCCGCAAGAGGTACCGCATGCATGTGTTTTCCCTTGAGTTTGGGTTTTCGTCCAGGTGTCGCAAACGTAAAGTTGTCTTTTACTAGTCACTCTCAGCCAATGACGTAATCGCCATATGCCGTGCTCAGAGTCATGTGGACAACATACTTTTTGAACATAACAAATAAGTCGAAATATACCGTGTATGTGACGTAGGAAATAGTGAAAATTAATATCACAACCATTTCCATAGTAATTGCTCAAGCATAGTTTGCAGGAAGCGCACCATCATACCTATGCAGACCTCCCGTCAGCGCATGTCGTATCATTACAATAATGTCCAGAAGGAAAGACTTCCCTCATATCCTGCAACAATTATTTATCTAAATCACAAACTAGATACCAACTTCTTAGGCCATCGCCAGGTGACAGCTGAGTGTCACAGCCGCAAATAGAATGTCGTGCAACTTAGAGATATAAGGTTGGTGTGGAAGTTTGTTGAGTTTTTCTTTTGGATATTGGTGTATCAGTTGCTTTGAGTTTATTTATGGACTGTCATTTTTTTATTTGTTATTCATGACTGCTGTTTAATCTTTCATACTGTGGACGTTAGAAAATGCAAGCGGAAGAAATCGGAACATTTCCGACATTTTCTTCTGTACGACTTCAGTAGAGGGATGACAGCAGATGTGGCTGCTAGAAACATTTGAAACGCGTATGAGGTTAATGCTATTGGACAGAGAGTGGTTTTCTCGATTTAAGGAGGATCTTTTTGACATTAGTAACTCTTCAAGTTCTTCATAATCTTCGAGCTTTGAAGAAGATCGCTTAAACGCGTTAATCCACAATAATCCCTGTCAATGTACTCGAGAACTGGAATCATTCCACCACTGTCCGTCATATGCATGCAATGTGGAAGGTTTACAAATAGGGTTTGTGAGAACCGCATACCTCTAAGCCGAAATCACAGGACTCAGTAGGTGGCCATGTGCGCATCTTTAGCTGCTCGTCATCAACTGGCTCATGAACAACACCGACCATTCCAATCCTGTGCCGTTACTGGTGACGATAAATGGTGTCTTTATGCTAACGTAAGGGAAAGAAGTGAGTGTTTAGACCCAGGAAAAGCAACAACTCCCTGTACAAAGAGCTGCACACATTCACAAAAGATAATGTTATGCTTCTGGTGAAACAGCGACCATGTGATCTCCTACATAGTGCTTCCCCGAGGTGTACCCATCGCTGCTGGCATTTAATGTCAACAACTGAGACGTCCTGCCGAGGGAGTCCAAGAACAACGGCCAGGAAGACGGCGTGAAGTGACGCCAATCCCCGATAACGCCCGCTCGCGTCCTGCTTGACTGAAAAAACACTATACAGAAGTTGTGTCGGGAAATCATTCCACACTCATCTAATTCACCTGATCTTGCTCCTTCAGATTTTCACGTCTCTCTGCTCTCTATCGAACAACCTTCAAGGAATTTCCTTTCCGGATGAAAATGCGACGAGTTCTTCACCTCAGCACTACGTCATTTCTACAATCACGTAGGCCCACTATTGTAAGCAGCGAAGGAGAATGTATTATTGATGGCTAAAGTCTCTGTTATGTGTATCTGCCGTGTTCATTCAAACTAGGAAAACCGCAAGGAACTTGTGAACCAATCTAATATATATACACTACTTGCCTATAAATTTGCTCCACCAAGAAGAAACGCAGATGATAAACCGGTATTCATTGAACAAATACATTATACTAGAACTGACATGTGATTACATTTGCACCCAATTTGGGTGCATAGATCCTGAGAAATCAGTACTCAGAACAACCACCTCTGGCCGTAATAACGGCCTTGATACGCCTGGGAATTGAGTCAAAACAGCTTGGATGGCGTGTACAGGAACAGCTGCCCATGCAGCCACAGTTCATCAAGAGTAGTGACTGGCGTATTGTGACGAGCCAGTCGCTCGGCCACCATTGACTAGACGTTTTCAGTTGGTGAGAGATCTGGAGAATGTGCTGGCCAGGGCAGCAGTCGAACATTTTCTGTGTCCAGAAAGGCCCGTTAAAAACGTTCAAATGTGTGTGAAATCTTATGGTACTTAACTGCCAAGGTCCCTCAGCTTATGCACTACTTAACCTAAATTATCCTAAGGACAAACACACACACCCATGCCAGAGGGAGAAATCGAATCTCCGCCGGGATCAGACGAGGCCCGTACAGGACCTGCAACATGCGGTCTTTCATTATCCTGCTGAAATGTAGGGTTCCGTGGCATCGAATGAAAGATAGAGCTACGGGTCGTAACACATCTGAAATGTAACGTCCACTGTTCAAAGTGCCATCAATGCGAGTTACAGGTGACCGGTACATGTAACCAATGGCACCCCATACCATCACGCCGGGTGAAACGCCAGTATGGCGATGACGAATACACGCTTCCAATGTGCGTTCACCGCGATGTCGCCAAACACGGATGCGACCATCATGATGCTGTAAACCGAACCTGGATTCATCCCAAAAAATGACATTTTGCCATTCGCATTCGTGCACCCAGGTTCGTCGTTAAGTACACCCTCCCAGGAGCTCCTGTCTGTGATGCAGCGTCAAGGGTAACCGCAGCCATGGTCTCCGAGCTGATAGTCCATGCTGCTCTATACGTCGTCGAACTGTTCGTGCAAACATCCCCGTCTGTTGACTCAGGGATCGAGACGTGGCTGCACCGTGCGTTACAGCCATGCGGATAAGATGTCTGTCATCTAGACTGCTAGTGATACGAGGCCGTTGGGATCCAGCACGGCGTTCCGTTTTACCCTCCTGAACCCACCGATTCCATATTCTGCTAACAGTCATTGGATCTCAACCAATGCGAGCAGCAATGTCGCTATACGATAAACCGCAATCGGGATAGGCTGCAATCCGACCATTATCAATGTCGGAAACGTGATGGTACGCATTTCTCCTCCTTACACGAGGCATCACAACGTTTCACCAGGCAACGGCCGTCAACTGCTGTTTGCGTAACACTTCTACGTCCAAAGACCATTTTGCGTTCCAGTAAATAGTAGTGGGCGAATATGAGGATAGTTTTCGATATTAGAGTGGTGTTCTGTGAAACACCGATCGATAACTTGTTTTCACTGTGACTACTGCCCGCCCTCTTATCTTATGTCATTTCACAACTTTTTGTATTCTATGAATAGTTAATAATGAAATGGTATGAAATATGGATTGTTTGTGAGCCTGAGCACTCGTATTTCGAGGTGGCGAGTACGTAGGCTGAAGTTATACTGTTTAGTTTGTACGTATTTTGAACTCATTATGGCGAAGAGTAGGAAGCACATGTGTCAGCCCCTAACCCAGGTCATATAGGACGATGTCTGCGGAAAAATGTATAAATAAAAATTAAATTACACTGTGGAGTGAAACAAGATGTTCATCCAATGCAGAATGTGCCTATTTTCACCATGGCCCGTTAAACACCCAGTCAATATCTCCGTTTTCCTGGGAGATTGAACTGCCATAATACACTCCGGGAAATGGAAAAAAGAACACATTGACACCGGTGAGTCAGACCCAGCATACTTGCTCCGGACACTGCGAGAGGGCTGTACAAGCAACGATCACACGCACGGCACAGCGAACACACCAGGAACCGCGGTGTTGGCCGTCGAATGGCGCTAGCTGCGCAGCATTTGTGCACCGCCGCCGTCAGTGTCAGCCAGTTTGCCGTAGCATACGGAGCTCCATCGCAGTCTTTAACATTGGTAGCATGCCGCGACAGCGTGGACGTGAACCGTATGTGCAGTTGACGGACTTTGAGCGAGGGCGTATAGTGGGCATGCGGGAGGCCGGGTGGACGTACCGCCGAATTGCTCAACACGTGGGGCGTGAGGTCTCCACAGTACATCGATGTTGTCGCCAGTGGTCGGCGGAAGGTGCGCGTGCCCGTCGACCTGGGACCGGACCGCAGCGACGCACGGATGCGCGCCAAGACCGTAGGATCCTACGCAGTGCCCTAGGGGACCGCACCGCCACTTCCCAGCAAATTAGGGACACTGTTGCTCCTGGGGTATCGGCGAGGACCATTCGCAACCGTCTCCATGAAGCTGGGCTACGGTCCCGCACACCGTTTGGCCGTCTTCCGCTCACGCCCCAACATCGTGCAGCCCGCCTCCAGTGGTGTCGCGACAGGCGTGAATGGAGGGACGAATGGAGACGTGTCGTCTTCAGCGATGAGAGTCGCTTCTGCCTTGGTGCCAATGATGGTCGTATGCGTGTTTGGCGCCGTGCAGGTGAGCGCCACAATCAGGACTGCATGTGACCGAGGCACACAGGGCCAACACTCGGCATCATGGTGTGGGGAGCGATCTCCTACACTGGCCGTACACCTCTGGTGATCGTCAAGGGGACACTGAATAGTGCACGGTACATCCAAACCGTCATCGAACCCATCGTTTTACCACTCCTAGACCAACAAGGGAACTTACTGTTCCAACAGGACAATCACGTCCGCATGTATCCCGTGCCACCCAACGTGCTCTAGAAGGTGTAAGTCAACTACCCTGGCCAGCAAGATCTCCGGATCTGTCCCCCATTGAGCCTGTTTGGGACTGGATGAAGCGTCGTCTCACGCGGTCTGCACGTCCAGCACGAACGCTGGTCCAACTGAGGCGCCAGGTGGAAATGGCATGGCAAGCCGTTCCACAGGACTACATCCAGCATCTCTACGATCGTCTCCATGGGAGAATAGCAGCCTGCATTGCTGCGAAAGGTGGATATACACTGTACTAGTGCCGACATTGTGCATGCTCTATTGCCTGTGTCTATGTGCCTGCGGTTCTGTCAGTGTGATCATGTGATGTATCTGACCCCATGAATGTCTCAATAAAGTTTCCCCTTCCTGGGACAATGAATTCACGGTGTTCTTATTTCAATTTCCAGGAGTGTATTTTACTTTGTACATAGAAATCTCTCCTTGATGTGACATGCAGATGGGATTGCTAACAACATTGGGAATTACTTTTGAGTACATTGTGGGAGTGAAACAGTGGTCGAAGTGTTACAAGTATTTACTATCAAAAACAGTCTCCAGAAGGAGGAGGTCCTTACACATTGGCCTAAAGATGACCACAGTAGTGGTTGAAACGGGGCACCGTAATAAATAAATTGTGATCAAGACTGTTTCTGATAGTAAACATTGGGAATGTCCACTCATTACTGACCTAATGCATAATTTTACAGTGTGATGCAGCTTTGCTGGCGTAAGCTGGCGCCAGCACAACGGTCGGCAAAGAGGTTGCAAGAAGTTCGATAATAGGTGCTGAATCAAGTGCGCCTGTTGGGAGAGAGGCCAAAGACAGACGCACAAGCAACGCACCACCACCGCCGTCTCCACTGCCAGTATTTAGATATCCTGCACGGAACACAGGGCCCTGTCAGTCGCAGACAGTCAGCCCAGTGGCAGACAGTCAGCTGGAGTCGCAGTCCCAGTCAATCACAGTGTGTCGCTTCACAGACTCTGTCACTATTCCAGTTGTCATCTGTCAGTTTACGTTACCAGCTACTAGAGTTCATGGAAAAAACAACGGAACTTATGCTTCACCAGCACTGAGGTTAACGTGGACTATTACGGAAGAGCTTGTACCGCAACAACGTGCTTAAAGATAACTAGCTCCTTGTTAAATATAGACGTAGGCTTCTGCGGACTTTGCCACATTCAATAAAATTTTTCTAGGTTTATGACCGCATGGTCAATATAGGCTACTGGCCATTAAAATTGCTACGCCAAGAAGAAATGCAGATAATAAACAGGTATTCATTGGACAAATATATTACACTAGCACTTACATGTGATTACATTTTCATGCAATTGGGGTGCATAGACCCTGAGAAATCAGTACCCAGAACAACCACCTCTGGCCGTAATAACGGCCTTGACACGCCTGGGCATTGAGTCAAACAGAGCTTGGATGGCGTGTACACGTTCAGCTGCCCATGCAGCTTCAACACGATGCCACAGTTCTTCAAGAGTGGCGTATTGTGACGAGCCAGTTGCTCGGCCACCATTGACCGCACGTTTTCAATTGGTGATAGATCTGGAGAATGTGCTGGCCAGGGCAACAGTCGAACATTTTCTGTTCCAGAAAGGCCCGTACAGGACCTGCAACATGCTGAAATGTTGGGTTTCGCTGGGATCGAATGAAGGATAGAGCCAAAGGTCGTAACACATCTGGAATGTAACGTCCACTATTCAGAGTGCCGTTAATGCGAACAAGAGGTGACCGAGACGTGTAACCAACGGCACCCCATACCATCACGCCGGGTGATACGCCAGTGTGGCGATGACGAGTACACGCTTCCAATGTGCGATCACCGTGACGTAGCCAAACATCCGAAAAAATGACGTTTTGCCTTTAGTGCACCCAGGTTCGTCATGAGTACACCATCGCAGGCGCTCCTATCTCTGATGCAGCGTCAAGGGTAACCGCAGCTGACAGTCCGTGCTGCTGCAAACGGTATCGAACTGTTCGTGCAGATGGTTGTTGTCTTGCATACGTCCCTATCTGTTGACACAGGAATCGAGACGTGGGTGCACGATCCGTTACAGCCATGCGGATAAGACACCTGTCATCTCGACTGCTAGTGATACGTAGCCGTTGGGATCGAGCACGGCGTTCCGTATTACCCTACTGAACCCACCGATTCCATATTCACCTAACAGTCATTGGATCTTGGCCAACGCGAGCATCAATGTCGCTATACGATAAACCGCAATCGTGATAGGCTACAATCCGACCTTTATCAAAGTTGGAAACGTGATGGTACGCATTTCTCCTTCTTACACGAAGCATCACACCAACGTTTCACCAGGCATCGCCGGCCAACTGCTGTTTGTGTGTGAGAAATCGGTTGGAAACTTTCCTCATGTCAGCACATTGAAGTTGTCGCCACCGGCGCCAACCTTGTGTGGATGCTCTGAAGAGCTAATCATTTGCATTTCACAGCATCTTCTTCCTGTCAGTTAAATTTCGAGTCTGTAGCACGTCATCTTCGTGGTGTAGCAATTTTAATGGTCAGTAGTTTAGCTGTCACTCTTGGAATGGTTACAAAATATGTTGTCAGGTTGTAAAAGAGCGCAAGAACGAGTGACTTAGTTACTAGGTAATCTCAAATACTATTAACTCGGTATAATAAGTGGAAACAACATTCATTAATTGTAAATTTTGTTTTGTTAGAAGAATTAAAGTTTTCACAACACACAGAACGTTTGAAAAGCCACAGAAAATGCAGTTGCTAATGGTTTATTGGCCAAGAAAAACCTCAGTTTCTACTCACGTTGCATATGCCAGTCTTCTCATTTGCGGCACACAACGTACTTTCGATAATGGTACCTGCACTGTAGAACTCACTGCATATTTCGTTGCTAAGTACCGTCACATCAGTCCACTGAAGAAGCTCTGGACAGCAAGCCGCTGTAACCAAAGAATTTCATCATGTCATCTTCTTGTCTCTTTTTCATTATGAAGATCCAGTTATAGCACCCATTAGTATCAACATAAAACAAGCAATGTCAGTTCCAAGGCATTCGAAATGTATTGGGCTCTGAGTAACTAACTGCTAAACCACAATAATAATTTTTGCAAGTATCAGTGAACGCTGTGGGATGAGTTACCTACCTTCATTTATCCAGTCTGTTTCATAGTGCTAGAGATTGAATCAGTCTTCACCTCTCGAATAAATTATTCTTTCGTGTACATAGTTAGATAGTGGTTATTCACAGATGAACGGACACCACAGAGAAACATACTTGTATCTTATCATCTGGTGCCTACTCATTAATTTTCAGCAAATCATCTGACACTGGTGATAGATAAATTGAAGGAAGAGATTAAGATCTTACTCATCTTCAATGCAACTGGCTTTATTATTAATCGGCAATTTATCGGTGAAGTCAAAGAATTTATCCAAAACAAGTTGTCTTTCATAATTCTTGATGTCTTTACATTTGGTAAGGATTTTTGTGATTGTATGATGCGCGCCTTGGATGCCTAAGGAGAGATTTTTTTTAGGAATATGAAAGGTTTTTCAATCATTGTGTTTGTGAGTATTATCTTTTCCATATTCATTTCGATATACCTATAACTAATTTTAATTAGCAATTATGTGTGCCAGTGAAGTCATTTCAGTGATTCCTTTTAGAAAAACGTTCAAAATCGTCGTGAATCAATACCAATGTTTACCACAATTCTCCAACTCGTCTACACTTTCATTTATAGGGGCCATTTACGTAAAAAAAATTTATCAAACGATACTTAATAGATTCTCTTCTTCTCTGAGAACGATGTAAAATAAGAAAATAGGGGTAATATTTATATTGCAAAAGTCAGATCAGTATCTATTTCGAAATAATTTCTAACACTCTGCTATTTCACATTCTCCTCTTTATTTGTTACAGTAATATTTGATATTATTGTCCACCTACAAAGGGCAGAAAGGCAAAGCAGGAATATCTGGGGAAGAAATAGTAATCTGTATAATCCTACGTACCTATACGAAACACAAATGTAGCATAAAAGGAAATTAAAGAAATCTTTGGACAGATGAGAAACATATTTATAGTCGTACAATGTAAACCTTCACTGCCGGTATTGTCTTCACTTAAAACTTACGGGCTGATAGGCCGTGGTCGAAGTATAAAACTGTCTCCTGACGTTTCGTCTCCGACTGCGGGAGACATCCTCGGAGGTAAAGCGGCGAACTGCGAAGAGAACTCGAGGAAGCGCTGATTATGTAGGCAGTACAGAAGGTGCCACTGCCGATCACGTGGCGTCGGCTATGAGATTGTCTCTGGTAATGCCAACATTCTCGATTGAAAGTAATCGATCGTCACGCTTGCGGTGCAACGCTGACATCCAAATTTTATCCAGTTTAACACCTTCGTCTTTCCTGTTAAAATTATTACGATGTGAACACCTGTCTTGTCGAACATAAGAGGAATTGCCGCCTGTGCCACACGGATAAATCGGGCGTTGCGGAACATGTTTACCAGGAAGGTGATCATGAAATAAAATTCAACGAGACGAGCGTCATATCAAAAACCTTGCATTATTATGCAGGAAAGTCGAAGGTGTTGAACTGGATAAAATTTGCATGTCAGTGTTGCACCGCAAGCGTGACGATCGATTACTTTCAATCGAGAATGTTGGCAGTACCAGAGACAATCTCATAGCCGACGCCACGTGATCGACTGTGGCGCCCTCTGTACTGCCTAGATAGTCAGCGCTTCCTCGAATTCTCTACGCAGTTCGCCGCTTTACCTCCGAGGATGTCTCCTGCAGTCGGAGACGAAACGTCAGGAGACAGATTTATACTTCGACCACGGCCTATCAGCCCGGAAGTGAAGATATTTATAATCATCATGAGTTCAGGTAGCAAGGCAATACTAATCAAAGAATAGAAACCTGGAGGGAGTTGAGGCCATGGAACGGGAAGAGGAAAATGATGAAATGGCTCTGAGCACTATGCGACTTAACTTCTGAGGTCATCAGTCGCCTAGAACTTAGAACTAATTAAACCTAACTAACCTAAGGACATCACACACATCCATGCCGGCGAAAATGAAGAGAAAAAGGAAGCTCAACGAAGAATTTGATAAAGCACTTGTAATGTTACTGTCATGAATGGGTACAAATTCTCACGAAATTTTAGTTCATATTGCGCAACATCACTTAATAAGTGCCAAGAATGACATAGTCAAGCATTTTACGTATAGAGCCCTGGAATAGAGAGAACAGCTTCACCCAACCCTAGAAGAAAGCTTTTATTTGTGGATGTGTTGGAAGGCAAATTCAAAAGTCGAAATTTATTTCTGACATTTAAACTATTTAAGTAAAAGTAAATAAAGGCCAGATTACCTGCTTAAGTCCAGAAGCAACTTAGTCTTTGTGTGAGCCCACCTGGATAGCCCTGCAGATTAAAGCACTGCTTTCGGAAAGGGGAGGCCAGACACGGATCGAATCCATCCAGTGGATAAATGATGAGGGTCTGTGTGTCAGCCAGCCTGGATATGGTTTTTGTGTGGTTTACCACATCCTACAAGATGTATACCGAACTGGTATACAATCTGCCTCAGTTAAACGCTTCACAAACATTTTGAAACTTCGGTCACTTACACGTGAATAACAATACACGCACGCAGTTGAGGTACACATATTCCATCCCAAGGTGTAATGAACTGGTTGCAGAAAGGAGTACCCTTAAACTAACAAAGCCAAATCCGTTAATAACTATATCTGTTAATAACTATGCTGACCCCACGCCAGTGCAGGAAAAATGCACAAGAATAACAAGAAGAATCCTTTTTATGGAAATGAAATATGTAAGGGATTACTTTGTTGACGAAAATGAGCACTATATGACACTACCAATACAAAGCTTCTCAGTCCAGATAGGGGGGTGCAACTTTGTCGTTAGAAAGCAAGAGCTAAACAGCGCAGGGAGCAGCTGTGCTGGTTCTCTCGGAGAATTCAATCAAAGTTAGGAGTCAAAGTGAGCAGTACACCCTGAAAAAGTCGTCTTGCAACAGTCTCCGAAACATCGGAAATTTACAGCTGACAATGCGGCTATCGTGTGCCCCACAATATAGGTGGAGGGCTCCGGCACTATCTTGACAACCGGCCTAGCTTATCAGAAACGTTAAATTCGGGAGAGGTCTTTTAACTGCTCACAGCAGTGCAGCGTTGCTTCTTAGATTAGCTACTGTTGTTAACGGTTATTGTTCAGTATAGATGACTTTGCATATCAAAATACACTACTAGCCATTAAAATTGTTACACCACCACGATGACATGCTACAGAAGAGAAATATAACCAACAGGAAGAAGATGCTGTGAGATGCAAATGATTAGCTTTTCAGAGCATTCACACAAGTCTGGCGCCAGTGGCGACACCTACAACGTGCTGACATGAGGAAAGCTTGCAACCGCTTTCTCATACACAAACAGCAGTTGACCGGCGTTGCCTGGTGAAACGTTGGTGTGATGCCTCGTGTAAGGAGGAGAAATGCGTACCATCACGTTTCCGACTTTGATAAAGGTCGGATTGTAGCCTATCGCGATTGCGGTTTATGGTATCGCGACATTGCTGCTCGCGTTGGTCGAGATCCAATGACTGTTAACAGAATATGGAATCGGTGGGTTCAGGAGGGTAATACGGAAAGCCGTGGTGCATTCCAACGGCCTATATCACTATCAGTCACGTCTCGATCCCTGAGTCAGCAAATGGGGATGTTTGCAAGACAACAACCATCTGCACGATCAGTTCGACGACGTTTGCAGCAGCATGGAATATCAGCTCGAAGACGATGGCTGTGGTTATCTTTGACGCTGCACCACAGACAGGAGCGCCAGCGATGGTGTACTCAACGACGAACCTGGGTGCACGAATGGCAAAATGTCATTTTTTCGGATGAATCCAGGTTCTGTTTACAGCATCATGATGGTCGCATCCGTGTTTGGCGACATCGCGCTGAACGCACATTGGAAGCGTGTGTTCGTCAACGCCATACTGGCGTAGCAGCCGGCGTGATGGTATGGGGTGCTATTGGTTACCCGCCTCGGTCACCTCTTGTTCGCATTGACGGCACGTTGAACAGTGGACGTTACATTTCAGATGTGTTACGACCCGAGGCTCTACCCTTCATCCGATCCCTGCGAAACCCTACATTTCAGCAGGATAATGAACGACCGCATGTTGCAGATGCTGTACGTTCCTATCTGGATACAGAAAATGTTCGACTGCTGCCCTGGCCAGCACATTCTCCAGATCTCTCACCAATTGAAAACGTCTGATCAATGGTTGCGGAGCAACTGGCGCGTCACCATACGCCAGTCACTACTCTTGATGAACTGCGGTATCGTGTTGAAGCTTCATGGTCAGCTGTACCTGTACACGGCATCCAAGCTCTGTTTGACTCAATGCCCAGGCGTATCAAGGCCGTTATTACGGCCAGAGGTGGTTCTTCTTGGTACTTATTTCTCACCTAAATTGCGTGAAAATGTAATCACATGTCAGTTCTACTATAATATATTTGTCCAATGAATACCCGTTAATCATCTGCATTTGTTCTTCGTGTAGCAATTTTAATGGCCAGTAGTGTATCAATGGGAGTAGACTAAGTTTTTACTTCCAAAGACAGTAGCTGGTGATGATAAGTTACTGGTTCCATAGGTTTGATGGTAATAGTGTTATTGTATTTGATAGAAAACTATAATAAGGCAAAACCTGTTCGCTGTAACGCTGCCGCATTACCAGGGATAAAGATAATTTTGTAGCATTTTAAAAGCAAAAAAAAAATCTACTCGAGTCACAGTCAACATTGTTATGACAGTATGCGTTTGTGCAGTAGACTCATGGACTCACAACACTGGACTGTAGCCTGGAAGAAGTAAAAGTGGCTCTCTGTATGGCATATCAGATGTACGGCATTCTGTTGTATTAAGATCTGGACGTATAAGCATGCAAACGTCGGGTTTTACAGCTGAAAATTGAGGAGGGTAATTAAAAAAACGATCAGTAGTTGGGGGAAAGTGATCGATAGTAAAGGTTCAGTTACCAAGGACGAAGACAAGCTGTTGCTTCGATAGAATATGGAACTGTACGAGCATTGCAGACTCAGAGAAAGATAAATGGATCTTAGAGTGAATATGAGAGATGGAACTCTGCCACTGAGTTCTGCCAGAGCTACCTTGTTGATTCGCAGCTCCGCAAGATAAACTGTTCTACGCGCATAGTCTTTTTCATTGCCTGCAGTGCGAGACAGCCCTATCCTCTATGTTCTGCATCATCTACACAGTATGATCAAAAGCAATGCCCTGGATTTCACGAGAAGCAGATATGCCAGTAGAAGAGTAGCAGAGGGTGTTTTGTTGATAGGAGATAAGTAGCAACAGCAGGATGGTTCGGTGACGAGAACTCTGACTTTAAACATGGGCTGGTCGTTGGGTATCATCTGAGAAAAAATCCATCAGGGTATTTGAACGCATCTGAAGATTCCAAAATCGGATGATAATATTATTGCGATATGGAAACGAGAAGGAAGAGACACTGCCAAACAAACACGAGTTAGACCTCATGCACTGTCGGACATTGTGCAAGCTGGTTGTAAATAAACGCGTGAAATCGACGGAAGGAACCACTCGCGAGTTTAAAAGCGCTGTCAGCAGTCTCGCTAGCAGAGTGACTGGATTTATAGAACTAAAAATAATGGGGTACAACGGTAGATCCTCATAACCAGTAGAAATCTTTAATGAGTGAAAAACTGGAGAGCTTCTGTAAAGTTTGGAAGGTAGGAGACTAGGTACACGCAGAAGTAAAGGTGTTAGGACGGGTCCTAAGTCGTGCTTCGGTAGCCGAGTTGGTAGAGCACTTACCCGCGAAAGGCAAAGGCCCCGATTTCGAGCATCGGTCCGGCACAAAGTTTTTATCTGCCAGGAAGTTTCATATCAGCGCACTCTCCGTTTCAGAGTTAATATCTCATCCTGGAAACATCCCCAAGGCTGTGGCTAAGCCACGTCTCCGCAATATCCTTTCTTTCAGGAGCGCTCTTCTGCAATGTTCGCAGGAGAACTTCTGTAAAGTTTGGAAGGTAGGAGACGAGGTATCGGCAGAAGTAAAGCTGTAAGGACGGTGCGTGATTCACGCCTAGGTAGCTCAGATGGTAGAGCACTTGCCAGCGAAAGGCAGAGGTCCGGAGTTAGAGTATCGATCCGGCATATAGTTTCAATATGTCAGGAAGTTTCATATGAACTTGAGGTGGTGCAAAGAGCTTCGCCACTGGGAAGACTAGAAACAAGTGATCTGTAGTGGTGATTCATGCTGTACACTGTGCAAACCGACGGAGGGTTCAAATGACATCACCAATGAGTGACGAAATTACCCCGCCGTCCCCACTGTCCAACAAAAGCTAATTGTCCAATAAATAAAATGGGTGTAAAACCGAACTTTGCCGAGAAATTAAAAAACGGAAGGAAATTTAAAATACAGCCCCGATATCGCTAGTGTATTTCCTCCCAATCCTGTCGAAAAAGTGTGTGAATTCCTAATGGACCAAACTGCTGAGGTCACTTACACACTACTTTCTAACTTATGCTGAGAACAACACAGACGCGGTTCTAGGTGCTACAGTCCGGAACTGCGCGACTGCTACGGTCGTAGGTTCGAATCCTGCCTCGGGTATAGATGTGTGTGATGTCCTTAGGTTAGTTAGGTTTAAGTAGTTCTAAGTCCTAGAGGACTAATGACCTTAAAAGTCCCATAGTGCTCAGAGCCATGCCAAGAACGTATAATAAGAAATATTCTAATAAACTGGAGGTAATATATATATATATATATAAGCAAATATGATCATCGGCGACGGTAAATCAAATTTTGTTCTAGGGGACTGATGACCTCAGAAGTTAAGTCCCATAGTGCTGAGTACCATTTGAACACACCCATACCCGAGGGAGGACTCGAACCTCCGGTGGGAGGAGCCGCGCAATCCGTGTCATGACGCCTGAAACCGCGCGGACACGCCTGTTAAAGTAGGACGATTGTCCGAAGCATATTTTATCGGAAAATTGTAAACACCGGGCTTCCTCAAACCCAAGTCATCCTTAACAGAGCCAAGGAGCGCTCTAATCTTGGCCCGGTGTTTACAAGATCCCTTGCCACTGTGGAAAGACTTATATTGGTCAGACAATCCGGACCATTCAGGAGCGATGTGTTGAGCATCAGCGGCACACAAGGCTGCTTCAACCTGAGAAGTCTGCAGTGGCGGAACACTGTCTCACCGAGGGACACAGAATACTATATGACGAGACACAAATGGTTGCCCCTGCATCTCGCTATTGGGACTGTATTTTAAAAGAATCCATAGAGATTCGGTTATCGGACAATCTTATTAATAGAGACAAGGGTTTTCTTTTAAGTAAGACTTGGGACCCAGTGTTATCTGACATTAAAAAACAACGGTCTGTGGTTCTATCGTCGGAATAAAAAAAATAAAAAAAATTATTTATTTTTATTTTTTAATTTTTACAGCGATATCTCGATTTCGCCTCTTTGCATCACTGGCGGCGGGGTATGTCTACTGCGCTAGAGGGCGGTTAAGGCACCTACTCGCGCACGCGTTGTGGGTCTTCTGCGGTCTATATAGGGTCCGCCGCTTGCGCTGGGAAGTCAGTTCCGGCTAGATCGTGCACCAGCACTCTCACCTGAAGATGGCGGCCAGTTGGACCGCGGAAATATTGTGTCATTAAGACGTCATGATCCGGCTGCATACCCGAGAAGAATATTATCAATTATTACGCCGGAAAAGCCTTCGTAGTCACAAGGTAGAGTCAATTTTGTATGAATTCATGTAAGCCATATGCAAATCTAATAAGTAAAACGCAAGTGCGCACCGAGGTTGAAAAAGTCGAGGCTGGCGTACACAACATGACAGCCACTGGAATTTTCGTTCTAAAGAGGCAACCAGGTCCGTCCCTTCAGAGGGGTGAGACAACACACACGTACCCTCAGCAAGAGCGACCGCCCAGAGAGAGGACAGCTTTTGCCAGAACGAAGGGATAACAACCCCTGTGTTCGACGTAAAAGCAAATTCCGCTACAATGTGTGGGATCGCCCAGAAAACGCATTTTTCGATGGCCCAACTGTGTAGTTACGGAGTTCTCACAGGAGGACAGTATATGCCTAATGGAGATGCTACATCATTCTACATTGGTCGACTTAAACGAAACGTCTTTCTCCCGTTTAAAAGAGCTACGCTGACTGGCGGAATATTTCTGACGCAAAGAGCCAGAGGAGTGATGGAGCACAGGGAATGATGTATCCTTCCAACTTATCCAGAAACAGGGCGTTCCATTGTCGCTCTCGGAGCGGGAACACGTAATGAGAGCGAGTGCGCTCATACGTGTACACAACGAGTGAGGAACAAAGTCTCTCCTTAGTACTTCACTGGGAGAGCACCACTGCCGTTACTTAATTGGGGTGATACTCTACACTGTGTTGACCGCTACACTTATTGTGCGATGTGAACACAACTTGACAAAATATAACCTACACACTCACAAAGGAACACATGGCACGTTGTGAGAGGATCTTTAATTTGTCAGTGCCATCTACTGTGGCAACAGTGCATTTCTTGACAGATGTTCATAGGATGTTTTTTCTCCATTTCCAGTCAGAAATTCGTCGTTGCAGTTTGTCGGTTTCATTAATGTTCACATTTATTACATCTGATATGCTGGGTAATGTCAGAAGCAAACTGAACCTTTCTGCTAAAGATAGTATTATCTATAGAAAGGTGGCAGCACCATCAGCTAGTAGAGAACTGTCGTAGGAGCAGCAAATGTCAGATGACTGGCGCTGGAACTTGCAGAGAGCCAGCGGACTGTGCGTACACCATATCTGGTTCAAACGGTTCAAATGGCTCTGAGCACTATGGGACTTAACATCTGAGGTCATCAGTTCCCTACACTTAGAAATACTTAAACGTAACTAACCTAAGGACATCACACAAATCCATCCCCGGGGCAGGATTCAAACCTGTGACCGTAGCTGTCTCCCGGTTCCAGACTGAAGTGCCTAGAACCGTATTTGGAGCACCGGCTTCTACAAGATATTGAGACGAGCCCTAGTACAAACTGCAGGCAAGTGGTTCGCTAGCATGGTATAAGCCAAAGTACGATTATGTGCATCATGCACGACGACAGCTACTATCCCATTCAAGAGATGGAACGGATCCCCCGTGGTACACAAAAAAGGTCCGAACGCTGTTGCAGAGGCAACGGAAAAAGCATGCGAAGTTCAGAAGAACGCGAAATCCTGAAGATGGGCTAAAATTTACAGACGCGCGAAATTTGGCACGTACTTCGATGCGAGATGCCTTTAATAGGTTCCACAACGAAACATTGTCTCGAAATTTGGTAGAAAATCCGAAGAAATTCTGGTCGTATGTAAAGTACACAAGCGGCAAGACGCAGTCAATACCTTCGCTGCGCAGTGCCGATGGTACTGTTATCGACGACTGCGCCGCTAAAGCGGAGTTATTGAACGCAGTTTTCCGAAATTCCTTCACCAGGGAAGACGAATGGAATATTCCAGAATTTGAAACACGAACATCTGCTAGCATGAGTTTCTTAGAAGTAGATACCTTAGGGGTTGCGAAGCAACTCAAATCGCTTGATACGGGCAAGTCTTCAGGTCCAGATTGTATACCGATTAGGTTCCTTTCAGATTACGCTGATACTATAGCTCCCTACTTAGCACTCATATACAACCGCTCGCTCACCGATAGATCTGTACCTACAGATTGGAAAATTGCGCAGGTCGCACCAGTGTTCAAGAAGGGTAGTAGGAGTAATCCATTTAACTACAGACCTATATCATTGACGTCGGTTTGCAGTAGGGTTTTGGAGCATATACTGTATTCAAACATTATGAATCACCTCGAAGGGAACGATCTATTGACACGTAATCAGCATGGCTTCAGAAAACATCGCTCTTGTGCAACGCAGCTAGCTCTTTATTCGCACGAAGTAATGGCCGCTATCGACAGGGGATCTCAAGTTGATTCCGTATTTCTAGATTTCCGGAAAGCTTTTGACACCGTTCCTCACAAGCGACTTCTAATCAAGCTGCGGAGCTATGGGGTATCGTCTCAGTTGTGCGACTGGATTCGTGATTTCCTGTCAGGAAGGTCGCAGTTCGTAGTAATAGACGGCAAATCATCGAGTAAAACTGAAGTGATATCAGGTGTTCCCCAGGGAAGCGTCCTGGGACCTCTACTGTTCCTGATCTATATAAATGACCTGGGTGACAATCTGAGCAGTTCTCTTAGGTTGTTCGCAGATGATGCTGTAATTTACCGTCTAGTAAGGTCATCCGAAGACCAGTATCAGCTGCAAAGCGATTTAGAAAAGATTGGTGTATGGTGTGTCAGGTGGCAGTTGACGCTAAATAACGAAAAGTGTGAGATGATCCACATGAGTTCCAAAAGAAATCCGTTGGAATTCGATTACTCGATAAATAGTACAATTCTCAAGGCTGTCAATTCAACTAAGTACCTGGGTGTTAAAATTACAAACAACTTCAGTTGGAAGGACCACATAGATAATATTGTCGGGAAGGCGAGCCAAAGGTTGCGTTTCATTGGCAGGACACTTAGAAGATGCAACAAGTCCACTAAAGAGACAGCTTACACTACACTCGTTCGTCCTCTGTTAGAATATTGCTGCGCGGTGTGGGATCCTTACCAGGTGGGATTGACGGAGGACATCGAGAGGGTGCAAAGAAGGGCAGCTCGTTTTGTATTATCGCGTTATAGGGGAGAGAGTGTGGCAGATATGATACACGAGTTGGGATGGAAGTCATTACAGCATAGACGTTTTTCGTCGCGGCGAGACCTTTTTACGAAATTTCAGTCACCAACTTTCTCTTCCGAATGCGAAAATATTTTGTTGAGCCCAACCTACATAGGTAGGAATGATCATCAAAATAAAATAAGAGAAATCAGAGCTCGAACAGAAAGGTTTAGGTGTTCGTTTTTCCCGCTCGCTGTTCGGGAGTGGAATAGTAGAGAGATAGTATGATTGTGGTTCGATGAACCCTCTGCCAAGCACTTAAATGTGAATTGCAGAGTAGTCATGTAGATGTAGATGTGTGATCCCATGGAGGCCACTTTCAACATCTACATCCATACTCCGCAAGCCACCTGAAGGTTTGTGGCGGAGGGTCCCTTTAGTACCTCTATCGGTTCTCCCTTCCATTCCAGTCTCGTATTGTTTGTGGGAAGAAATATTGTCGGTATACCCCTGTGTGAGCTCTAATCTCTCTCTGATTTTATCCTCATGATCTCTTCGCGAGATATATGTAGGAGGGAGCAATATACTGCTTGACTCCTCGGTAAAGATATGTTCTCGAAACTTGAACAAAAGCCCGTACCGAGCTACTGAGCGTCTCTCTTGTAGCGTCTTCCACTGGAGTTTATCTGTGATCTCCATAACGCTTTCGCGTTTACTAAATGATCCTGCATCGAAGCGCGCTGCTCTCCATTGGATCTTCTCTGTCTGTTCTATCAATCCTATCTGGTACGGATCCCACACCAGTGAGCAGTATTCGAGCAGTGGGCGAACAAGTGTACTGTAACCTACTCCCTTAATTTTCGGACTGCATTTCCTTAGAATTCTTCCAATTAACCTCAGTCTGGCATCTGCTTTACCTGCGATTAATTTTATATGGTCATTCCATTTTAGATTACTCCTAATATCCCAGATAATTTATGGAATTAACTGTTTCCTGTTGCTGACCTGCTATATTGTAGCTAGATGATACAGGAATTTTCTTTCCATGTATTCGCAGCATTTTGCACTTGTCTACACCGAGATTCAATTGCCATTCCATGCACCATGCATCAATTCGTTGCAGCCCCTCCTGCATTTCAATACAATTTTCCATTGTTACAACCTCTCGATATACCACAGCATCATCCGCAAAAAGCTTAAGTGAACTTCCGATGTCATCCACAAGGTCATTTATGTATATTGTGAATAGCAACGATCCCACGACATTACGCTACGGCACACCTGAAATCACTCTTAATTCCAAAGTTTTCTCTCCATTGAGAATGACATGCTGCGTTCTGTTATCTAGGAACTCTTCAACCCAATAGGTCTGATAGTCTATATACTCTTAATTTGTTCATTAAACGACTGTGGGGAACTGTATCGAACGCCTTGCGGAAGTCAAGAAACACGGCATCTACCTGGTAACCCGTGTCTATGCCCCTCTGAGTCTCGTGGACGAACAGCGCGAGCTGGGTTTCACACGATTGTCTTTTTCGAAACCCATGCTGATTCCTACAGAGTAGATTTAAAGTCATTATACTGGAACGTAATACGTGTTCCAAAATTCTACAAATGATCGACGTTAGAGATGTAGGTCTATAGTTCTGCACATCTGTTCGACGTCCCTTCTTGAAAACGGGGATGACTTGTGCCCACTTCTAATTACTTGGAACGCTACGCTCTTCTAGAGACCTACGGTACACCGCTGCAAGAAGGGGGGCATGTTCCTTCGCGTACTCTATGTAAAATCGAACTGGTATCAGGTCCAGCGGTTTTTCCTCTTTTGAGAGATTTTAGTTGTTTTTCCGTCCCTCTCATCTATTTCGATATCTAACTTTATGTCATCTGTGCGACAATCTAGAGAAGAAACCACAGTGCAGTCTTCCGCTGTGAAACAGCTTTGGAAAAAGACATTTAGTATTTCGGCCTTTAGTCTGTCATCCTCTGTTTCAGTACCATTTTGGTCACAGAGTGTCAGGACATTTTGTTTTGATCCACCTACCGCTTTGACATAGGACCAAAATTTCTTAGGATTTTCTGCCAAGTCAGTACATAGAACTTTACTTTCGAATTCATTGAACGCCTCTCGCGTAGCCCTCCTCAATGTCGTGGCGTGGACGCTAGGCAGCTCAGTACTGTCGTTACATGCATAATGTCTCTTTCCGGACGCATGTTCATTGAACCTCTTTTCCTCCATCCGTTCCTGCAGTTTGTCGGTTTTATTAACGTTCACCCGATACATGCGGGTGAAATTGACAGTACTTCTGTACACTAGTTACAGAACATAAAATAATCTGCTAACTCCACAAAAAGTTAACTTTAGGGCATTCCGCTCCGGGTGACGCTGCTAATCGATACATGAATGTTTCTACTAACGTGCGAACGGTCATTACTATAGGTGTGGCGTTTGTCAGCCATATTTAGTCATGAAAGTCAATCAGAAATCCGCAACAGTGTCATCCTTACCTTCCAAAGAGATTCTGGTAATACATAAAGCACACCAGTGACAAGACAGAATCAGTACCTTCACTGGGCGACATCAACGTTGAAGTCACTGATGACAGTGCCACTAAAGCAGAGTTGTTAAACACGGTTTTCCGAAACTCCTTCTCCAAAGAAGACTAAGTATATGTTCCTGAATTCCAATCAAGAACAACTGCCAAGATGAGAAACATAGAAGTAGATATCCTCGGACTAACAAAGTAGTTTAAATCACTTAATAAAGGCAAGGCCTCCGGTTCAGATTGTACACCAGTCAGATTCGTCTCAGAGCATGCTGATAAAATAGCTCCATATTTAGCAATTATATATAACCCCTCGCTCACAGAAAGATCCCTATTCAAAGACTGGAAAATTGCTCAAGTTACTCCAACACCCAAAAAGGGAAGTAGGAGTAATCCGCTGAATTACATGCCTGTATCACAAACGTCGATTTGCAGTTAGTTTTGGAACATATACTGTATTCGAACATTATGAAGTACCTCGAAGAAAATGATTTTTTGACACCTAGTCAGCACGGATTCAGAAAATATCTTTCTTGCGAAACACAACTAGCTCTTTATACTCATGAAGTAATGAGTGCTATCAACAGGTGATGTCAAATTGATTCCATATTTTTAGATTTCCAGAAGGCTTTCGACAGCGTTCCTCATAAGCGTCTTCTAACGAAACGCCTTGCCTACGGAGTATCGCCTCAGTTGTACGACTTGGTTTGTGATTTCCTGTCAGAAATGTCACAGTTCTTAGTAATAGGCGGAAAGTCATCAAGTAAAACAGAAGTAATATCCGGCGTTCCACAAGGAAATGTTATAGGCCCTCTATTGTTCCTGATCTACACTCCTGGAAATGGAAAAAAGAACACATTGACACCGGTGTGTCAGACCCACCATACTTGCTCCAGACACTGCGAGAGGGTTGTACAAGCAATGATCACACGCACGGCACAGCGGACACACCAGGAACCGCGGTGTTGGTCGTCGAATGGCGCTAGCTGCGCAGCATTTGTGCACCGCCGCCATCAGTGTCTGCCAGTTTGCCGTGGCATACGGAGCTCCATCGCAGTCTTTAACACTGGTAGCATGCCGCGACAGCGTGGACGTGAACCGTATGTGCAGTTGACGGACTTTGAGCGAGGGCGTATAGTGGGCAGGCGGGAGACCGGGTGGACGTACCGCCGAATTGCTCAACACGTGGGGCGTGAGGTCTCCACAGTACATCGATGTTGTCGCCAGTGGTCGGCGGAAGGTGCACGTGCCCATCGACCTGGGACCGGACCGCAGCGACGCACGGATGCATGCCAAGACCGTAGGATCCTACGCACTGCCGTAGGGGACCGCACCGCCACTTCCCAGCAAATTAGGGACACTGTTGCTCCTGGGGTATCGGCGAGGACCATTCGCAACCGTCTCCAAGAAGCTGGGCTACGGTCCCGCACACCGTTAGGCCGTCTTCCGCTCTCGCTCCAAGGAATGGACTGGGACTGATTGGTAGCAACGGTAAGTGTAGTGACGTAGTCATTTTGAGACGTGTCGTCTTCAGCGATGAGAGTCGCTTCTGCCTTCGTGCCAATGATGATCGTATGCGTGTTTGGCGCCGTGCAGGTGAGCGCCACAATCAGGACTGCATACGACCGAGGCACACAGGGCCAACACCCGGCATCATGGTGTGGGGAGCGATCTCCTACACTGGCCGTACACCTCTGGTGATCGTCGAGCGGACACTGAATAGTGCACGGTACATCCAAACCGTCATCGAACCCATCGTTCTACCATTCCTAGACCGGCAAGGTAACTTGCTGTTCCAACAGGACAATGCACGTCCGCATGTATCCCGTGCCACCCAACGTGCTCTAGAAGGTGTAAGTCAACTACCCTGGCCAGCAAGATGTACGGATCTGTCCCCCATTGAGCATGTTTGGGACTGGATGAAGCGTCGTCTCACGCGGTCTGCACGTCCAGCACGAACGCTGGTCCAACTGAGGCGCCAGGTGGAAATGGCATCGCAAGCCGTTCCATAGGACTACATCCAGCATCTCTACGATCGTCTCCATGGGAGAATAGCAGCCTGCATTGCTGCGAAAGGTGGATATACACTGTACTAGTGCCGACATTGTGCATGCTCTGTTGCCTGTGTCTATGTGCCTGTGGTTCTGTCAGTGTGATCATGTGATGTATCTGACCCCAGGAATGTGTCAATAAAGTTTCCCCTTCCCGGGACAATGAATTCACGGTGTTCTTATTTCAATTTCCAGGAGTGTATATTAACGCCATAGGAGACAATATGAGTAGCTGTCTTAGATTGTTTGCAGATGATGCTGTCATTTACCGTCTTGTAAAGTCATCAGATGATCAAAATGACTTACAAAATTATTTAGATAAGATACCTGTATGGTGCGAAAAGTGGCATTTGACCCTGAATAAAGAAAAGTGTGAAGTTATTCCCACGAGTACTGAAAGAAATCAGCTGAATTTCGATTGCGCGATAAGTAACAAAAATCTGAAGGCTGTAAATTCAGCTAAATACTTAGGGATTACAATTACAAATAACCTAAATTGGAACGATCACATAGATTATATTGTGGGTAGAGCAAACCAAAGACTGCGTGCGATTCGTTGGCAGAGCACTTAGAAGGTGCAACAGATCTACCACACCACACTTGTCCGCCCTATTCTGGAGTACTGCTGTGTGGTGTGGGATCCGCATCAGGTGGGACACGGATGATATCGAAAATGTACAAAGAAGGGTACCTCGTTTTGTATTATCGTGAAATAGGGGAGATAGTGTCACAGACATGATACGTGAATTGGAGTGGCAATCATTAAAACAAAGGCGTTTTTCGTTGCGATGGGATCTTCTCGTAAAATTACAGTCACCAGTTTTGTCCTCCGATTTCGAAAACATTCTGTTATTACCCATCTACATAGGAAGGAATGATCATCACGATAGAATAATAGGAATCAGTGCTCGTTTTCCCCGCGTGTCCTTCGAGAGTTAACCGCTAGAAAGACAGCTTGGAGGTGGTTCATTGAACGCTCTTACAGGCACTTTATTGTGAATAGCAGAGTAATCACGTAGATGTAGATATGCAAGTGCACAGTAAAAATTTCACTCTGGCACGGAACAGAAAAGCTTCCAAACGGTAGAAAACACAATTCCTTATGTAGGGGAGAGTGTTGTACCATGGAACAGTTTTCAGACATTCGGCTCTAGGCAGCCCTGATATAAAAGTTTAGAACAAAATTGTCGTTCTGCAGCGGAGTGTGTACTCATATCAAACATAGTAGCAGATTAAAACTGTGTGCCGGATTGAGACTCGAATTGGGGACCTTAGTCTTTCTGAGGCAAGAAGTCTGCTGACCCAGCTACCCAAGCACGACTCACAACCTGTGCTCACAGCCTTACTTTCGCCAAACCTCGTACCCTACCTTCCAAACTTCACAGACGCGATCTTGCCAAAATTTCAAGACAGACACTCCTGAAGGAACTTATACTGAGTAGAAGCATTATCAAGACCACAATATAATTTGAAACTGATCATGTTGAAAAGTAACACAAATTTTCATTTCAAAGACAGGTGAAATATTAAGTAATTAATTTGTAAACATCACATGTTCCCTGGTAACAGTTCTTCTTCTCTTCCCACGTACAAGGTAGTACATTACCGACGAAATATGGTTTAATCGCCCACAAGTTATGTAAGTAGTTTCACAAAATTATAGAATTTTATTTGCCACGAAATTCTGTAACTGAAGAATTAATTATATATTACAAATAGCTTTAATACATTATACATCACTTACATATATATTTGGTTGCTGCATAAATTTGTAGCGTTTTTATTAAGTTGAAAAAACACAACAAAAACACATAACAGAGACTTTAGTCATCAGTCATATATTCTCCTTCACTATTTACAACAGCCTGCCAACGTTGGAGAAACATTTTGATTACGCTGTTGTAGAAATCACGTGGTTGTGAGGTGAAGAACATGTCAACCTATGTTCGGAGCGCGTTTTCAGCTGGAAAGATAGTTCCTCGAAGGTTGTTCTGTAGAGAGCGGGAAAGGTGAAAATCTGAGTGCGTCATATCAGGTAAATAAAGTGAGTGTGCAATCACTCCCCAATCCAACGCCCGTATGATGTTCTAGCATGGCTTCACGCAGTCTTCCTGGGCATTGTCCTTGGAGTGCTCTGCAAGAGATCTGAGTGATTGATCATAAATGTCAGCGTTGATGATTACACCTTGGGGAAGCAATCAGTAGTACACCACGCTGCTGCTGTTCCACCAGAGACATAACATTACCTTGTTTGGATCAGTGTTTGTATGGGCAGTTTCTGCTTTGTTCGGGCTCAATCATTCCTTTCTTTTTCTTATGTTACCTTAAAGGTTCTTTTCCCTTCTTTCCTTGGGTCTTATCCCACACCAACGCGGTGTCGGCCTTGTTTCTATGGATGTTGCGGTATTGGAGGGTGACCAGATGCCCTTCCTGCCTCCACCCCAAAACCCCAAAGACATAAGCAGTGTACCCCAGCTGTCTACATTTAATGTAATTCATGAAATAGTTCAAATGTGTCCAAATGTCTGTAACTGAGGCGGAACGTGGGGACCAGCCCAGTATTCACCTTGCGGGATGTGGAAAACCGCCTAATAACCACATCCAGACTGGCCGGCATACCGACCCTCGTCGTTAATCCGCCGGGTGCATTCGACCCGGCCTCGGCGCGTCTACCTGAGTCCAGGGAGCAGCGAATTAGGCGGGATATAAAGGTACTTTTCCTAATGTTGCCATAAAGGCACCATTTCTCGTCAAAAGTGATGGCAGAGGACAGGGATAGTTGGTGTAGCTAACGAGCCAACAGATGACGAGCAAGCAGAGTTGCACATGTGCTCACCTCCTTATTTTTGTGATTTTGGCTTCGAACATGCGGTAACCATATACCCGATTTTTGAACATTTCCCATCAAATGCAGATGTCGCACGATGTTGGAATAAGCACAGTTTGTCACATTTGCTATTTGTCGAGTAGGCTGACGTGGATTGGTGCGTTTATGCTATACCCCGAATTTCCCAGCCGCTGACCAAAGCAGTCTGACCAGCGAAGGTGTCATTGACTTCCGAAAAAGAAGGTAGCGCCACCACGTTGATGAAACCTTGATAACAACAAGTTACAAGTCATGCTCTATTTGGATTCTCTAAATGTGTAATAGAATGTCTAATTAAAAACACTGAATGAAATACTTACAGGCAAAGGAAGGGGAATAGGTACGAATGTACGTCAGGACAGAAATTTTTTTTTTTTCTGTGATATGAACGATGCGAGCTGAGACGATTTCTGTGAATACCTGAGACGACATAAGATGCGCAACACCAGTACAATATTTGTCGACAGAGTGCAGCTCCCGATGCAGAGACGATAAATGTTACAGGCAGATTCTCTGATAAAATAACACCACGGTGGCAAAAAATATGAAGGCAGATGGCGCTATGGCCTTTTGCAGTACGTTGTTTTGACGCCAGAGTGGACGGGGCTTCCCGCCATCTTAAGTAGCCCGAGACATCAGCAGACTGCTGTTTACGATTGTTTCTTGTTCATTACTTCCGTCGTGTGCACCCAACAACCGTTTTAAATACTAAAAATTACAGTGCTTGTGTCAATAATACAATGCTAGGAAGACAATTTTGAAAGATTTTCTGTTTTTATATGTGTACTTGCACTAGTAACACGATAGATTTTAACCCTTGTTAAAGAAATTACTTGTTTGCTGATATACACTACTGGCCTTTAAAATTGCTACACCGCGAAGATAACGTGCTACAGACGCGAAATTTAACCGATAGGAAGAAGATGCTGTGATATGGAAATGATTACCTTTTCAGAGCATTCACACAAGGTTGGCGCCGCTGGCGACACCTACAACGTGCTGAAATGAGGGAAGTATCCAACCGATTTCTCATACACAAACAGTAGTTGACCGGCGTTGCCTGATGAAACGTTGTTGTGATGCCTCGTGTAAGGAGGAGAAATGCGTACCATCACGTTTCCGACTAAGATAAAGGTCAGATTGTAGCCTATCACAATTGCGGTTTATCGTATAGTGACATTGCTGCTCGCGTTGGTCGAGATCCAATGACTGTTAGCAAAATATGGAATCGATGGGTTCAGGAGGGTAATACGGAACGTTGTGCTGGATCCCAATGGCTGCTGTTACCCTTGACTCTGCATCATAGACAGGAGCGCGTGCGATGGTGTACTCAACAACGAACCTGGGTGCACGAATGGCAAAACGTCGTTTTTTCGGATGAATCCAGGTTCTGTTTACAGCATCATGATGATAGCATCCGTGTTTGGCGACATAGCGGTGAATGCAAATCGGAAGCGTGTATTCCTCATCGCCATATTGGCGATCACCCGGTGTGATGGTATGGGTTGCCATGGTTACACGTCTCGGTCACCTCTTGTTCGCATTAACGGCACTCTGAATAGTGGACATTACATTCCAGATGTGTTACGACCCTTGGCTCTATCCTTCATTTGATCCCTGCGAAACCCAACATTTTAGCATGTTGCAGGTCCTGTACGGGCCTTTGTGGATTCAGAAAATGTTCGACTGCTGCCCTGGCCAGCGCATTCTCCAGATCTATCACTAACTGAAAACGTCTGGTCAATGGCGGCCGAGCAAGTGGCTCGTCACAATACGCCTCTCTTGAAGAACTGTGGCATCGTATCAAAGCTGCATGTCGCAGCTGTACCTGTACACGCCATCCAAGCCCTGTTTGACTTAAAGGCCAGGCGTATCGAGGCCGTTATTACGGCCAGATGTGGTTATTCTGGGCACTGATTTCTCACGATCTATGCACCCAAATTGCGTGAAAATGTAATCACATGTCAGTTCTAGTATAATATATTTGTCCAATGAATTCTCGTTTATCATCTGGATTTCTTCTTAGTGTAGCAGTTTTAGTGGTCACTAGTGTATTTTGTAGCCCATTAGAAAATATGTTCCCTCCTGCTGGCCAGAAAGGCGAGGTGTTTTAAGAACTTGAAATGGTCCCCTGCCCGCTTCTAGTCACAGAGTTAGACCCAAATGGGTGAGGCCGGTCCCCCACACTCCCCTTGTAAAGCTACGCCACTCTGAACGGCCTGTACAGGTGTTCCGGGAGCTGCTGTCTCGGCTCACCCGTCGGTGCAGTGCGCAGTGGTGAGCACAGCGGAGCTGGTGATGAGCGAGCGCGCGCACACAGACGTGCCGTCGGCGAGAACCGAAGCCTGGTGTGGGAACTGGCCGACGCCCGCCTGGTTGCCGTCCACGATGCGGACGTCTCGCTCCTCAGGTGGGGGCACCGGGTCTACATCTACATCTACATGACTACTCTGCAATTCACATTTAAGTGCTTGGCAGAGGGTTCATCGAACCACAATCATACTATCTCTCTACCATTCCACTCCCGAACAGCGAGCGGGAAAAACGAACACCTAAACCTTTCTGTTCGAGCTCTGATTTCTCTTATTTTATTTTGATGATCATTCCTACCTATGTAGGTTGGGCTCAACAAAATATTTTCGCATTCGGAAGAGAAAGTTGGTGACTGAAAGTTCGTAAAAAGGTCTCGCCGCGACGAAAAACGTCTATGCTGTAATGACTTCCATCCCAACTCGTGTACCATATCTGCCACACTCTCTCCCCTATAACGCGATAATACAAAACGAGTTGCCCTTTTTTGCACCCTTTCGATGTCCTCCGTCAATCCCACCTGGTAAGGATCCCACACCGCGCAGCAATATTCTAACAGAGGACGAACGAGTGTAGTGTAAGCTGTCTCTTTAGTGGACTTGTTGCATCTGCTAAGTGTCCTGCCAATGAAACGCAACCTTTGGCTCGCCTTCCCGACAATATTATCTATGTGGTCCTTCCAACTGAAGTTGTTCGTAATTTTAACACCCAGGTACTTAGTTGAATTGACAGCCTTGAGAATTGTACTATTTATCGAGTAATCGAATTCCAACGGATTTCTTTTGGAACTCATGTGGATCATCTCACACTTTTCGTTATTTAGCGTCAACTGCCACCTGACACACCATACACCAATCTTTTCTAAATCGCTTTGCAGCTGATACTGGTCTTCGGATGACCTTACTAGACGGTAAATTACAGCATCATCTGCGAAGAATCTAAGAGAACTGCTCAGATTGTCACCCAGGTCATTTATATAGATCAGGAACAGTAGAGGTCCCAGGACGCTTCCCTGGGGAACACCTGATATCACTTCAGTTTTACTCGATGATTTGCCGTCTATTACTACGAACTGCGACCTTCCTGACAGGAAATCACGAATCCAGTCGCACAACTGAGACGATACCCCATAGCTCCGCAGCTTGATTAGAAGTCGCTTGTGAGGAACGGTGTCAAAAGCTTTCCGGAAATCTAGAAATACGGAATCAACTTGAGATCCCCTGTCGATAGCGGCCATTACTTCGTGCGAATAAAGAGCTAGTCTGAAACAAGACGCGACGCTTTGTTTCAGTTCCGTTGTTCAAAAACGTTCAAATGTGTGTGAAATCTTATGGGACTTAACTGCTAAGGTCATCAGTCCCTAAGTTTAAACACTACTTAACATAAATTATCCTAAGGACAAACACACACACCCATGCCCGAGGGAGGACTCGAACCTCCGCCGAGAGGAGCCGCACAGTCCATGACTGCAGCGCCCTAGACCGATTGGCTCATCCCGCGCGGCAATTCCGTTGTGCTCTCCGATCTTGTCAGTGCGAGACGTATTACGTTGGTGCATAACTTCACAGCGCTCTTGTTTTGCGTGTTGGTATTGCAGTTGCCGTTGGTTTATCCAGGGTTTACTGTCCTCAGAGTCACTCTTTACAGAATTGCTCGGTGACAAACGTGAAACGCCCGCTAAACCCGCTGGGTAGAACAGGTAATTAGGATTGTCGAAAACGCCAAATATGTTTGGGGTCTGATTCACATTCTAATTGTAATTTATTGTAATTTACTAACACTTTTACAACCGAATCGGCACATAGCCGCACCTTTACCGAATAAAACTCTTTCACGGCTGAAGGCCTCCAAACGAAAAATCTTAACAAGTCAACAAGATAAAAATCCAATTAAGGAAGCAATAAAATAATTTAAAAATGACAGCCAAGTAGATATAACAAACGTATGCAAGGTGCCATACCAAAGACTGAAGTCCACCACTAAGATTCAAAATTTTAGAATATATTACCATACACTTTTAAAGGCAGAAGGCCACAAAGTTTAAAAACGTGAAATGTTAGAAATCAACAAGATAAATATGCAATTAAAAAGCAAATAAAATAAAAAGACATATCACGGCTAACTAGAAAGCCTCAAGGCAAAGCAGATAGAACAAACGTATTTAAGGTGCAAGACCAATGGTGAAGGCCACAATTAAGTTTCAAAAAATTTAAAAAATAACACTATAATCTTTTAAATGTTCAAATGGCTCTGAGCACTATGGGACTTAACAAATGTGGTCATCAGTCCCAAAGACTTAGAACTACTTAAACCTAACTAACCTAAGGACATCACACACATCCATGCCCGAGGCAGATTCGAACCTGCGACCGTAGCAGTCGAGCGGTTTTGGACTGAGCGCCAAGAACCGCTCAGTCATCGCGGCTGGCTCTTTTAAAGGCAGAAAGCCGCAATGTATAAGCTTGAAAGATTAATTAAAGAATTAATTTTGCAAAATTTTTAAGAAAGAAGAAAATATAAATATAACCCTTAAATTTTAAGCAGCTGAAACAGATGAACACCGGTGGCACTCAGTAGCCTCGTTCACTTAGGTGAGACAAGTGCTGAGCCCAACTACACTTGACCCGTCGGAACCCAACCAGGGGACAGTCACGGACAGACCGACAAAATGACTTGCTTACAATCAGTACATGAGAACTCAAACCGGCAGTGCTACAAACGTGATAATCCACAATGGAGTATGTATTAGCTGCCAAAATTACGCACCATATTGGACAGCGACAACAGGTGAGGAAAGGACGCTGCCTGAAATTACGTTTGTGGCCAGGGCAGGTAACTGGAACACTAACAGCCTCCAGGCAGAAAATTCCCCAGGTACACCTGAATTTGAACATGGTAATAGTTAACTTCGCTTCAAAGATCACTGCCTGAATTTACGTCAGTGCCCAGGGTAGGTAACTAAAGCTCTAAAGGACACAAGACAGAAAATTCCACTAGGGCACTCAAATCGTAGTCGACGACAATTGTTAATTGCACCGCATGGCGGCTAGATCTCAGCATTACAACCAATTGGTGTTGCTAACCGGAAAACATCCCCAACAGCGGACCACCGAAACGAACCACGACAACATGAATGGACGTGGCTTTTGTAGTTGAAACCACTACTCAACTTTGACGTCCTGGGTGGGCGAACCACGAAGCTCGTAGCGATCGGGCAGCTCCACACACGCTCCGACACTGCGCAGGGACCGCCAGCGGACCCAGCCGACTGCACCGCGCGGAGAACTTCCCTCGTCCGCAACATCCGACCGGCTGTCTCCAGACCCCCTAACCGGAAACTATATACACCAAACCAAAGATGGTACACGGCGCGAATGTCGATACACATCAGTGCTGCCACATGTAGAAGGAAGAAGAACCACGACGTCACCGCGACAAGGACGGGAAACCAAACACAGATAGACAACGAAGTTCACGAAAACACTTAGTTGGGAGTGAGCACGGCTCAAAACGTAATATTGCCACACTAAAAACTTTGAGAAAGAGGCATCTAAAGACGATGATAGCAGACACAGGTTGGGGTCCTATGAGAACTTCGCAATAACTGTTATGTGAAGAGTTTCTTTGTAAACAGCACACTGCTCGTAATCAGTCATAAATAAAGATTCATCTGTCGTTGTGAATAACATTTTTTCTGACTAAAGATCACACTCACGTGACAATAAATCGAGTATTGTATTATGAAAGTTGTCTGTAGTGAGCCACTTCAGTTGGTTTTGAATCATGATTCATTATTTTGTAATTAAACCGGGTTTTCAAAACTGAGAGAAATATAGAAATAGCTGCTTTTCCTGTGAGATACAAAACTATAAAGGTAATTTGAGTTCCCATATAATTATGAATTTTTCGACCTAAAGTAGTTGCTGGCATTAACATGCGTGATGTGTGTTTCTGGGGATATATGGAGTGAGACACGGTTGTAGCCTATCCCCGATGTTATTCAATCTGTATATTGAGCAAGCAGTAAAAGAAATAAAAGAATAATTCAGGGTAGGAATTAAAATACATGGAGAAGAAATAAAAACTTTGAGGTTCGCTGATGACATTGTAATTATGCCAGAGACATCAAAGGACCTGGAAGAGCAGCTGAACGGAATGGTCATTGTCTTGAAAGAAGGATATAAGATGAACATCAACAAAAGCAAGACGAGGATAATTGGATGTAGTCGAATTAAATCGGGTGATGCTGAGGGAATTAGATTAGGAAACGACACACTTCAAGTAGTAATTGAGTTTTGCTATTTGTGGAGCGAAATAACTGTTGATTGTCGAAGTAGAGAGAATATAAAAAGTAGGCTGGCAATGGCAAGGAAAGCGATTCTGAAGAAGAGAAATATATTAACATCGAGTATAGATTTAAGTGTCAGAAAGTCGTTTCTAAAAGTATTTGTGTGGAGTGGAGCCATGTATGGCACTCAAACGTGGACGATAAATTGTTTAGACAAGAAGATAATAGAGAAATGTGGTGCTACAGAAGAATGCTGAAGATTACTTGGGTAGATCACATAACTAATGAAGAGGTACTGAATAGAATTAGAAGGAAGAGAAATTTGTGGCAAAACTTGACTAGAAGAAGCGATCGGTTGGTAGAGCATATTCTGAGGCATCAAGGAATCACAAATTTAGCATTGGAGGGCAGCGTGGAAGGTAAAAATCGTAGAGGGAGACCAAGAGATGAATACACTAAGCAGATTCAGAAGGATGTAGGTTGCAGTAGGTACAGGGTGATGAAGAAGCTAGCACAGGATAGAGTAGCATGGAGAGCTGCACCAAACCAGTCTCTGGACTGAAGACCACAACAACAATATGGCTATCTATATCTGCATACCACACTTAAACATTTTTTGTTTCTGACATATTCAACATATAGCCATAATGAAAATCTAAAACCATCATCTTGGGAAAAAGTAAAAACCGGACACCTTTTCAAAAACAATGTTTCTTCCTAATTAATTCATTTAAAACTAAATTTTCATAAATACAAGTCTGCACCTTAAATTCGATTTTGCAATCAACACAGCAGATATATATCGACCTATCCAGTTCATTACTAGATTAAAATTACCATTTTTCCTCACATTTTGCATAGTTTGAGAGGAAACACTAGTAAGTAAGGGTTTGAAGAATTTTTTTGTAGAAATGGTTTTATGTCTTCATATACATTCAGCATCATCATCCAACTGTTGAGGCTATTAATGTAGAGATATATAATATAAGACTCATCCTTATTTTCACTACACGTCTGTGTGCATAGATGTCGTTACCAAGAACTGGTAGCCCAAAGCTTTCGATATCTGCATCAATGAAAAATGTTGGATTTAATTTTTTCTTATACTAATGGAATTTTTTAACTGTTTCTCTTGTTTGGAATTGTAATTGTGCTATGGTTTAAACTGTGCACAGTCGACTGAGTTTGTATCTGATTTTTCCTTAGAATGAAAACCGCACACGAAACATTCACATTCAACAACTGAATGCTACTATTTTCTAGCGTCGACAAGATTTTTGTGTTTTCGGTTGGAATTATTATATTCTTCTTGTAAACTGAATGTATTTCGCCTGTCTCATACATCTTGCCCACTGGGTGGAACAGTTTTGTCATGGCCACCTCTCCTTAGGCTATCAGTTGTTCTAATGGCATGTTGTCTACTCCCAAGGCCTTGTTTTGACTTTGGTCTTTCAGAGGTCTATCAAATTCTTCTTGCGCTATCATATCTCCCATTTCCTCTTCAAATACATCCTCTTCTACTCCATAATACTGCCATCAAGTATATCGCCCTTGTATAGACTCTCTATATACTCATTCCACCTTTCTGCATTCGCTTCTTTGCTTACGACTATTTTTCCATCTGAGCTCTTGATATTCATACAGTTGGTTCTCTTTTCTCTAAGGGTCTCTTTAATTTTCCTGTAGGGAATATTTATCTTACCATTAGTGATACATGTTTCTACATCCTTATATTTGTTCTGTTGCCATCTGTGCTTAGCCATTTTTACTTCCTGTCGTTCTCATTGAGATGTTTGTATTCCTTTTCGCCTCCTTCATTTACTGCATTTTACATTTTCTCCATTCATCAGTTAAATTCAATATCTCTTCTGTTACTTAAGGATTTCTATTAGCCCTCGCCTTTTTACCTACTTTATCCTCTGCTGCTTTCACTACTTCATGTCTCAAAGCTGCCCATTCTTCTTTTACTGTATTTCAATCCCCTGTTCTTGTAAACCATTCTCTAATGCTCTCCCAGAGACTCTCTACAACCTCTGGTTGTTTCAGTTTATCCAGGTCCCGTCTCCTTAAATTCCTACCTTTTAGCAGTTTCTTCCGTTTTAATCTAAAGTTCATAACCAATAAATTCTGCTCAGATTCCACATCTGACCCTGTACATGTCTTACAATTTAAAACATGGTTCTTAAGTGTCTGTCGTACCACTATATAATCTTCCTGAAACGTTCCAGTGTCTCCATGCCTCTTCCACATCTACAGCCTTCTTTCATGATTCTTAAACCAAGTGTAAGTTATGATTAAGTAATGCTCTGTGCAAAATTCTACCAGGCGGCTTCCTTTTTCATTATTTACCTCCAGTCCATATTCACCTACTGCTTATCTTTCTCTACCTTTCCCTACAATCGAATTCTAGTTACTATCACTCTCGCAGTTTTGTGTATAGCCCTGCATGAAACCACATATTTTTATTTACATTAACGTGTAGTTAAACCATTTACTTCAACTGCGAGCTGGAGTCCTTAAAAGTCTCAAACTGATTTAATAGCTTACTAACAGCATTAGTCGAGACCCAACCATAATTAATTTTAAACGGCATTAAACTCGAATTATTGATATTGAGATATACTTCTCATAGACAAGAGAAAGTAGCAGACTAATGAAAAATTGAGGTTAAGACGTTCGTTAATTAAACGAACCATGTTCTCAAGATCGTGAAATGAGCATGTCTAGGCTCTTTAAATCCGACTCTATTAGCTATCATACCTATACATATTCCACTTATAAATGTGGAGTCGGCAGTAGCCCATTCAACACCATTGGCTGCATTTAATTTAAAATGTTTTGGTGTTGGTTCACCCATTAATGCTAATAGTATTACTAGAGCCGAAGTCGCAATCAATGATGTACTTCTCCATTGTAGATTTTCCCTGATGATTGAGTACTAGCCGCTGCTTGTTCGTAGAACTACTTTGCAGAGTTACAGTGTTCGACTGCGTTAACAGACTTTTTTGTGAGAGACGACACGCTCATAACAGCGAATGAGGAAAAGCATCCTTAGGAAATGCTTCTCAAAGATATGACAAGGTCTGAATGAACCGGAAACTGACAAACGGAAATAGAAACACTTAAACGCCTGCAGTAGAAAAGAGAAGGCTGAGTAACTTTTTGTGACTTATTTACATAAACAGAAAGTTTACAGGAAAAAGGAAAATCAGCAGGCAGGAGACGAACACCAATATTGTTAATAGTAACATATATGTCACACTTATAATTTTTTGGAGAGTTTCCTCACAATTGGATGTTTTGACAACAGGCACTGCTGTTCCTCAACCACGCCTAGATAAGATATTATAGATGGCAGTTGTGAGCATGTGGGTGCTATTCTGTCATTCTGCGCAACAGATTAATCTGAGATGTCCATTTACCCCGTGGCTCCTGCAAGATGCAATTTCCACCCCCACACTACTACAGAAGACAGACGCCCCCTAACGTTCTAAAGAGAAATGCACGAAAAATTTTCAGCAATAAATATCTTCTGGAGTCGTCCGCTGTAAGGAAATGAACCAAAAATTCACAAAATTTCTTACGTAACTATTGGGATACTTGGGTACTGGAGTAACGCTAGTTAGTGTAAGAAAAAATATGAAACTATCGAAAATTCTGAGAAATAACAATGGCACCTTTAGTTATGAACTGAACTAGTTAATTCCGGGTTCTTTATGGAATGTGAAGTTACCTCTCAGGGATAGGATTCGCTAATGAAATTTCTATATAAAGTTTAAGATTGTTATTGACTTGGCAGAATGGCTGAGAGGCGCGCCTACTCAACTTGAATAATTATCCTTTAGAATGTGCTAGGTACGGTCGAGGCTGTCGTGTGTGAAATGCAGTGAAGTGTACTGCTGTGGAGGAAATATGGGGCTCGTGAGAGCTGTAGCGCACAATACCGTAAGCTGCGATGACTGCTGTCTGCGCCGCTCGTTGCTGACAAATAAGCTAACTCTCGTTCTATCTGGATTGACTTTCGCCAATCAAACTCTCTCTACACCTTGATGAAGGACTCCTATTCGCCCCTAGTCTAACTATTGGCATGGTCCAGCGGTCAGATAACCAGTCCACCGCAATGCCGCTCAAAAATTCACTCGCAGGCCTTTAACTATAACTCTGTCCATTCACAACGCACAACAAGTGTGGCGGCCAACACAGTGAACAACACTTAATCGCAAGGACTCAATATAGAGTCACACTCCGATTCGCTCTCGACTGAGGTGCTCTCCCAATGAAGTACTGAAGAGAGACTTGTTCCTCTCTCTTTGAGTACACGTACAAGCGTGCACGCTCTTGTCACGTGTTCTCGCTCCAAGAGCGAACGCGACAGAACGGCCCCTCTCCATGCCAGACGTGAAGGCGTATATCTTTCTGTCTCTTCCATTACTCCTTCAGCTCAAGGTGTCAGAAATATTTTCTGCCAATCAGCACTGCTCTTCTAAAACGGGAGAATGGCGTTTCGTTTAAGGAGACCAATCTGGAAGTCTGTAGCATCGGCGTTTGGCGTTTGCTGCCTCCCTGTGAGAAATCTCTGAAACTGCGTGCTATATTTGTAAAGAATGCATAGGCTGGGCGATCCCACACAATGTGGCGGAATTTGCTTTCAAGCCGAACATGGTCTCTTTCTTCCTTTCACTCGGGCAAATGCTGTCTGCTCTACGGGCGGTCGCAGGCCGACATAGATAGGCTGAGTCGTCCTGTGAAGGGACCAGCCCCCTGGCGTGCGGTTTGCATCTTCCGAACTAAAACCCTCTGCGACCGTCGTGTCTTGAATGTATGTGTGTATGTGTGTACGCCAGCCTCGAGTATTTCAATTTCGGAGCGCATTTGCGATTTACTAGTTATTTGCAAATCGTTTACATGAATTCATACAACACTGACTTTATCGAGTTCGGGTTCGAATGAAGCGTCTTGATGTGCAGAATGTGATTGTGAGGGCGGAATATCTAAGAAATGAAGGTCAGGAGACCACGATGTCTTACACAGTTAGTGCAGATTCTACAACACCCAGTGAGAAAAAAAAACATGTCTCGTTACAGTAACTAATTAGTAGGTAAAAATATATAAACTTGTAATGTCACATTAGATTTACCGTTTTTGAATTCATGCACGTTCAAGGAAGAAGGTTTGAATGACAGCTATGGTGGTTCAGCAACAATAATTGACCAGAAGTGTCTGCCCCTTAATTTGAATCAGCACTCACTGATACCTGTGCATGTGTACTAATGCAGTCTCACACCTTACTATATATATCTCTGACTCAACAAGTCAAGTCAATTTGAGGCTTCTTCTCACAAGCAAAATATTTCATCACCAAGTTCAGGCTTGCATATGCCTAATCGCTATGAGTGACATATTACACCAAGCTGAGAATCAGATAGATTGGATACTAGCAGGACGAGCCTTTTGAGGACAATAAATCCCTTAGTCAGCTCTTGATGACGTCTCCCTGTTCACCTAAAGGATTCAGCATGTGCGTCATGTTTCCCCAACCTGAATCAAACGCATCACTGAAAACATCGTAACAAAAGTGACGTCAAGCATTATTTCGTTAGTAATTTATGCAAATCCAGATCGGTCAGATACTTCTGATCAAAATTTTAATGTGCACGTAATTTGTATCATTGAGAAATATTTGGAACAAAGCACTAAGTTACACAAATGCAGACTGATCAGATGATCTTGAACATAACTTTAACTTACGCGAAATTCGTGTAGGATGGATACTTGTGATAATGACGTGAAATTATGGCAATTCAGTTGCTTTTGGCCATGATACAAAACTTGGGTCGTTTGGATACTTTTGAACATGACAGAAATTAACACAAATTCAGGTTGTTTGGATACTTGTAATCATGAGGCAAAATTGAGACCTTTCAGATAGAATTAAACGTGACATTAAATTCAAGTCATTCAGTAACTTTTGACCATGATAGAAAATTCAGATCATTTGGATGCTCTTTGAACATTACAGTAATTAAGAAAACTCATATCATTGAGGTAGTTTTGAGCATGACGCTAATTTATGCTAAATTCAGAGCTTTCAGGTACTTCTGAACATGATGCCAATTTATGAAAATTCTGCTATAACATGGAGGGAATTTTGTTACAGTTTTGTCATAATATGGCTGTCAATTTTATACAGTTTTCCTACGACATAGAGGGCACTTTGCTATACTTTTGCTGTAACACAGAGGGCCATTTGTTACCGTATTTTTGTAACATGAAACACTTGTTACAGTTTTATTGTAACACGGGGGAATGTTTACAGCTTTGCTGAATACAGAAACAAACTTGATGCAGTTTTACTGAAGCATGAATCAATTTGTTAGAGTTCTGCTGTAACAGTTCCACTGTTAGAGTCCTTGTGGAACATGGAGGACAATGTGTTACGATTCTGCTGTAACACAGAAGCAATCGGTTACAGTTTCACTTTAAAGTGGTTATGTGTAAAGAAATTTGTTACAATTTTGCTGTAACATGGTGATGTATGAAAGTGAAGTATCACACAGTTTCTAGTGTATGATAGTATAAGATAAAACTTTTAGTAGAACCTGTCAAATGTTGTGTACTGCAGGATAGACTTAATGCCCTAGAATTATTCCTCTTAAATTCAGAGGGCTGCCGGCGATTGTACAACTATTGAGAGTATTGAGGAAATGTATGGAAAATAAGTGATAACTGTCGTGTCTCTATGTTTTCTTGTTGACTAAATATTTTTATTATTCATAGGTCTGAGAGGACAAATGTAAGCACTCGAGACCGATGCAGAGCTAACTCGGCCACATCATCTGGATGCCAATGCTGTGACCACAGTGTGGATGTGCTGACAATTATGTGGCGTGTCGCCATGAGCTGTGCGACAGCGAAACAGAAATTCAGTCCTGTGTAGGGGAGTGGTCGACCTTATTGACGGCCATCGAGGAAAGCAGGCCCTAGGGAAGGGAGCAGTGCTGAGCCGTAAGCAGCGTGGAGACAACTGCTGTGAACTGCAACGTCAGAAGGGGGTGTGGCCAGCTGTAACTTGGACATCATCCAGCTAGGGTAGCTCACGGTATCCAGGAGAAACGAGGTAGGAAGTGTGATGGAGAGTCTGGTCAAGGCAAGAAAAAGGAGAGGATATAATTACGTGTGCCTTCGAGCTCTATATTTGCTATGAGCAGTCCATTCTAGTTGACAGAGTTTGGCTGATCATATTACTGTGTGGCAATGTGCTCCGGGATAGAAGACTGGCTCCGCTCATTTCGAGTTGCAAGGAAGCGCAGTGAGTCTGATTGTGCCAAATCTGTGGTTGACTTTGTTTGCAAGGTGTGGCAGTGGTGTCAAATAGTGCCCATTTTGAAAACATGTTGCAGTCATTGTACAGCGATTGTGTATTACTGATACGTTATTGTATTTTTCCTTATTTGTGCTTTTCTTGCAGATGGTACTGCAGAACAGTTGCGTACGGCTGTGTTCTCTTGTTGGGATTGTGAATGACACAGTGACTTCTGGTAGCAGTGGATTGTAGTTAACCGTAGTCAGTCATTCTACTGTGTTATTTTCGTTTGCGCTCCTTTCTTAAGCTGTTTGTGAACAGACGTAAGTTGTCATTCGATTTTGGTACACTCTTGTAAAGTTACAAACGAGTACAAGCAAGCTGTTTTGCTTTGGCACCCTTTGCAAAAATTCTTTGTCAACAGAAGCAATGTTTCCGTTTACCTGCATGATGATGCATGTATTTTAGAGTACTTTTTGCGGTATATTGTTCTTGCCCAATTTTGACATAATGTTTCTGTGTTACTATTGAGGCGAAATATTGTCGGTGTCATCAGATTATTGAATTGATTTCTCCAGTGATTGAGGGCAAAGCCTTTGTAATCGTATGTGCCCTTGTATCGCAATTTATTATTAAGTAAGGTCAATATTATTTATGAGCCCATGCTTGCACAACTATCAGTCAAACGCCCACTTCCATCCAAATCCTGCACCACAATTCAAAAGCCGGTAATAGGCGTGATACTCAACAATGAACCAGAGAAACACATTTAGGTACAAGATCGAAATGATCTACAAAGCGCCAGGCATAATCAAGAAGAGTATGTACATAGCAAAGCTACGTCAGATCCGGAAATGGCGACCCACGCCACCCAACAACGATGGTTAAAACCTCAGCCAAACGTCAGCATCAATTGAAGTAATTTATGATGTAATTCATTTCGCAGTACTTCACTTAGATTTTGATATGCCACATGCTGTAACAGTGAATGCCAACATGAAGGCAACACACACTGCCGTAATTATGGCTGGAAGACGGGAATTGACAGAATTTCAATGCGGAATGGTAGTTGGGCCTAGACGCTTGGGACATTCCGTTTCGGAAATCGTTGGGAAATTCAGTATTCAGAGATCCACAGTGTCATGTGTCTGACAAGAGTACCAAATTTCACGCATTATCTGTCACCACGGACATGCAGCGGCCTTCACTTAACAACTGAGAGCAGCGGCTTTTGTGAAGAGCTGTCAGTGCTAACAGACAAGCAACACTGATCGAAATAACCGCATAAATCAAAGTAGGACGGACGGCAAACGTGTCTATTTGGACAGTGCGGCGGAATATGGCGTTAATGCGTTATGGCAGCAGACGACCG
This sequence comes from Schistocerca gregaria, assembly GCF_023897955.1. Lineage (NCBI taxonomy): Eukaryota > Metazoa > Arthropoda > Insecta > Orthoptera > Acrididae > Schistocerca > Schistocerca gregaria. The sequence goes on from NC_064928.1 coordinate 235,687,765, forward strand.
ACGGGAATGTCTTTCCTAACAGCACGACATCGCCCTCAGTGCCTTTCCTGGGCTCGTGACCAAATCGGTTGGACCCAAGACAACGGGAAAACCGTGGCCTGGTCAGATGAGTCACGATTTCAATTCGTGAGAGTTGATGGAAGAGTTGAGTTGTGGTGTTCACCAAACGAAGCTGTGAACCCAAGTTGTCAACAAGGCACAGCACAAGCTAATGGTGGCTCCATAACGTTGTGGGCTTTATTCACATGGAGTGGAGTGCTCGTCTGGGCCAATTGTACCGATCATTGACTGGGAATGATTATGTTCTGTTATTTGGGGATCATTTGCAGCCATTCATGGATTTTCATGTCCCCAAAGAACGATGGAATTTTTATGGATGACAACGCATCATGTCACCAGACCACAATAGACGAGATTGTTTTGAAGAACATTCTGGACAATTGGAGCGAATGACTTGGCCACTCAGATTGCTCGGCGGAATCGAGTGGTCAATTCGTATACAAAATCCTGTGCCGGCAACACTTTCACAGTTATGGATGGCTATAGAGACAGCATGCCCCCACACTTCTGCATGGGACTTCCAACACTTGCAAGTCAATATCATGTCGAGGTAATGCACTACACCGGTCAAAAGGAGGCCCAACATGATATTAGGAGATATCCCATAATTTTTGTTACGATTTCAATTCGTGAGAGTTGATGGAAGAGTTGAGTTGTGGTGTTTACCAAACGAAGCTGTGAACCCAAGTTGTCAACAAGGCACAGCACAAGCTAATGGTGGCTCCATAACGTTGTGGGCTTTATTCACATGGAATGGAGTGCTCGTCTGGGCCAATTGTACCGATCATTGACTGGGAATGATTATGTTCTGTTATTTGGGGATCATTTGCAGCCATTCATGGATTTTCATGTCCCCAAAGAACGATGGAATTTTTATGGATGACAACGCACCATGTCACCAGACCACAATAGACGAGATTGTTTTGAAGAACATTCTGGACAATTGGAGCGAAGGACTTGGCCACTCAGATTGCTCGGCGGAATCGAGTGGTCAATTCGTATACAAAATCCTGTGCCGGCAACACCTTCACAGTTATGGATGGCTATAGAGACAGCATGCCCCCACACTTCTGCATGGGACTTCCAACACTTGCAAGTCAATATCATGTCGAGGTAATGCACTACACCGGTCAAAAGGAGGCCCAACACGATATTAGGAGATATCCCATAATTTTTGTTACGATTTCAATTCGTGAGAGTTGATGGAAGAGTTGAGTTGTGGTGTTTACCAAACGAAGCTGTGAACCCAAGTTGCCAACAAGGCACAGCACAAGCTAATGGTGGCTCCATAACGTTGTGGGCTTTATTCACATGGAATGGAGTGCTCGTCTGGGCCAATTGTACCGATCATTGACTGGGAATGATTATGTTCTGTTATTTGGGGATCATTTGCAGCCATTCATGGATTTTCATGTCCCCAAAGAACGATGGAATTTTTATGGATGACAACGCACCATGTCACCAGACCACAATAGACGAGATTGTTTTGAAGAACATTCTGGACAATTGGAGCGAAGGACTTGGCCACTCAGATTGCTCGGCGGAATCGAGTGGTCAATTCCTATACAAAATCCTGTGCCGGCAACACTTTCACAGTTATGGATGGCTATAGAGACAGCATGCCCCCACACTTCTGCATGGGACTTCCAACACCTGCAAGTCATTATCATGTCGAGGTAATGCACTACACCGGTCAAAAGGAGGCCCAACACGATATTAGGAGATATCCAATATTTTTTGTTACCTCAGTTTATTTATTGCATATGAACTAAACTGATGTTCATTCTTCACACGCTGAACTTTGTTTGTGAGAAATGTCATTGTAAACAAAAACATTGATGATGTTAAAGCGATTGTATGTTGTTTGTTGTGATCTCCAGTTCAGAGACTGGTTTGATGCAGCTCTCCATGCTACCCTATCCTGTGCAAGCTTTTACATCTCCCATTACTTACTACTATCTACATCCTTCTGAATCTGCTTAGCGTATTCATCTCTTGGTCTCCCTCTACGATTTTTACCCACCACGCTGCCCTCCAATACTAAATTGGTGATCCCTTGATGCGTCAGAATTTGTCCTACCAATCGATCGCTTCTTCTAGTGAAGTTTTGCCACAAATTTCTCTTCTCCAAAATTCTATTCACTACCTCCTCATTAGTTATGTGATCTACCCATCTAATCTTCAGCATTCTTCTGCAGCACCACATTTCGATAGCTATTCCCTTCTTGTCTATACTATTTAGCGTCTACGTTTCACTTTCATACATGGCTAAACTCCATACAAACACTTTCAGAAACGACTTCCTGACCCCTAAATCTAAACTCGATGTTAATAAATTTCTCTTTTTCAGAAGCGCTTTCCTTGCCATTTCCAGTCTAATTTTTATATCCACTCTACTTCGGTCATCATTCGTTATTTTGCTCCCCAAATAGCAAAACTCCTTTACTACTTTAAGTGTCTCATTTCCTAATCTAATTCCCTGAGCATCACCCGATTTAATTTGACTACATTCCATTATCCTCATTTTGCTTTTGTTGATGTTCATCTTATATCCTCCTTTCAAGTCACTGTCCGTTCCGTTAAACTGCTCTTCCAAGTCCTTTGCTGTCTCTGACAGAATTACAATGTCATCGGAGAACCTCAAAGTTTTTATTTCTTTTCCATGGATTTCAATTCCTACTCCGAATTTTTCTTTTGTTTCCTTTACTGCTTGCTCAATTTGCAGATTGAATAACATCAGGGATAGGCTACAACCCTGTCTCAATCGCCTCCCAACCACTGCTTCCCTTTGATGTTCCTCGACTCTTATAACTCCCATCTGGTCTCTGTACAAATTGTAAATAGCCTTTCGCTCCCTGTATTTTACTGCCATCTCGTTTCTGTAAAAATTGTAAATAGCATCTTGCTCCCTGTATTTGACCCCTGCTTCCTTTAGAATTTGAAAGAGAGTATTCCAGTCAACATTGCAAAAGCTTTCTCTAAGTCTACAAGTGGTTTCCTTAATCTATCTTCTAAGATAAATCGTAGGGTGAGTTTTGCCCCACATGGTCCAACATTTCTGCGGAATCCAAACTAATCATCCCACAGGTCGGCTTCTACCCGTTTTTCCATTCGTCTGTAAAGAATTCGTGTTAGTATTTTGCAACCGTGACTTACTAAACTGATAGTTCGATAATTTTCACATCTGTCAACGCCTGCTTCCTGTGGGATTGGAATTATTATATTATTCTTGAAGTCTGATGGAATTTCGCTTCACTAACTGTGTATGGCAATTTAGGATGTTCCGCGTAAATGATATCCTGAGATGAAGAGATTAGGAGAGGAGTGTAAATTGTAGCGGACCATTACAAACTAGTGAGACGAAAGTAACAGTAGCTAAATAATGCGCAATTGAGGACGTCGAAATGAAAACGAAAACTACGAAAATTCTTGTAACCCAAACGGCCATTTCACTCGTTTCGCTCTGAAAGGTGATTTAGGTGAAAGGGAATACAAACATCTACAAAATTAGATTTACAAGAAGCGCAAAAACACTAAACTGGATTGGCTAGAGGACATACGTAAGGATGTAGAAGCATATATCAGTAATGGTAGATTGATGTTGCATACAGGAAAATTAAAGAGACCTTGGGAGAAGAGAGAACCATCTGTATGTAATCAAGAGCTCAGATGGAAACCTAGTTCTAAGCAAAGAAGGGAAGGCAGAAAGTTGGAAGGAGTATATAGAGGGTTTGTACTAGTAGTTCAGGGCAGTATTATGTAAATGGAAGAGGACGTAGATGAAGATGAGAGAGTACAAAACTGCATGAAGAACTTGACAAAGCACTGAAAAACGTAATTTGAAATAAGGCTCAGGGAGTAGACAACACTCCGTTAGAGCTACTCAGAGCAATGTGAGAGCCAGCCATGGCAAAATTCTTCCATATGGTGGGCAAGATGTGTGAGACAGGTGAAATACCCACAGACTTCAAGAAGAACATAATAATTCCAATTCCAAAGAGAGCAGATGCTGACAGGTGTGAAAATTACTGAACTATCAGTTTAATAAGTCATGGTTGCAAAACACTAACAATAATCCTTTACAGAAGAATGGAGAAACTGGTAGGAATCTCAGAGAAGATCAATTCGGGTTCTGGAGAAAGGTAGGAACACACAAGGCAATACACACCCTAAGACTTCTCATAGAAGATAAGCTAAGGAAAAATAAACCTATGTCTATAGCACTTGTAGACTTAAAGAAATCTTTTGACAATGTTGACAGTAATACTCTCTTTCAAATTCTAAAGGCGGGGTAAAATACAGGTAGTAAAAGGCTATTTACAATTTGTACAGAAACCAGATAGCAGTTGTAAGAGTCGAGGGGCATGAAAGGGAAGCAGTGAGTGAGAATAGAGTAAGACAGGGTTTCAGCCTATCCCCAATGTCATTCAATCTGTATATTGAGCAAGCAGTAAAAGAAGGAAAAGAAAAATTTTGAGTAGGAAACGACTATTTGTGATAAAGGGTACACTCCGCCATGCACTGTGCGGTGCTTTGCGGAAAATGTATGTAGATATTGGTGTAGAAATTTCATCTTTACTAGAGGTACACTCACCCCGTTTGATAACACTGGCATTCGCCACAGCTACCAACATCGCAGACAGAAGCAAGTAGAGTACGCGCGCAACCATTGTTTCAGCTCCAAGTGCTGACCACTCAACGCGGTGGCCTGCCACCGCTCAGCCTTATATATCGCCAGGATCACCTCCACCTGCTTGGCGAACTGTACTCAACAATTTCCTACGTTTCCGTCTTAGATGCATTGTGAACTCGGTGCCGCTATCTGCTACTATCTGCTGCTATCTACCGCTATCACTGTGTGACGATGCAGTTTACCACAACACATGGTGCAGTTCCTGTAACGTCAAGTGTCGCTACGTCCGCAAACGTTGGCTGTGCTGCATCAGTTGGGAAGCGATGCTGGTACCGGTCGCACGTGACTATTCTCACACCCGTAAGCGAGTTTGTGGACCCGCGCCAGGGTCGTCGTAATATAAGATCAGCAAAGTCAGATCGCACAGTTACCACAGCACAAATGGTTAAATGGCTCTAAGCACCATGAACATCTGAGGTTATCAGTCCCATAGACCTAGAACTACACTACAGGCCATTAAAATTGCTACACCACGAAGATGACGTGCCACAGACGCGAAATTTAACAGACAGGAAGAAGGTGCTGTGATACGCAAATGATTAGCTTTCCAGAGGTTTCACACTAGGTCGGCGCCGGTAGCGACACCTACAACTTGCTGACGTGAGGAAAGTTTCCAATCGATTTCTCATACACAAACAGCAGTTGATCGGCGTTGGCTGGTGAAACATTGTTGTGTTGCCTCGTGTAAGGAGAAGAAATGCGTACTATCACGTTTCCGACTTTGATAAAGGTCGGATTGTAGCCTATCGCGATTACGATTTATCGTATCGCGACATTATTGCTAGCGTTGGTCGAGGTCCAATGACTGTTAGGAGAATATGGAATCGGTGGGTTCAGCAGGGTAATACGGAACGCCGTGCTGGATCCCAACGCACTCGTATCACTAGCAGTCTAAATGACAGGCATTTTATCCGCATGGCTGTAACGTATCGTGCAGCCACGTCTCGATCCCTGAGTCAACAGATGGTGACGTTTGCAAGACAACAACGATCTGCACGAACAGTTCGACTACGTTTGCAGCAGCATGGACTATCAGCTCGGAGACCGCGGCTGCAGTTACGCTTGACGCTGCACCACAGACAGGAGCGCCGGCGATGGTGTACTCAGCGACGAACTTGGGTGCAAGAATGGCAAAACGTCATTTTTTCGGGTGAATCCAGCACGTTCTGTTTACAGCATCACGATGATCGCATCCGTGTTAGGCGACATCGCGGTGAACACACATTGGATGCGCGTATTCGTCATCGCCATACTAGCGTATCACCCGGCGTGATGGTATGGGGTGCCATTGGTTACACATCTCAGTCACCTCTTGTTCGCATTGACGGCACTTTGAACAGTGGACCTTACATTTCAGATGTGTTACGAGCTGTGGCTCTAACCTTCAATCGATCCCTCCAAAACCCTACATCTCAGCAGGATATTGCAGGACCGCATGTTGTAGGTCCTGTACGGGCCTTTCTGGATACAGAAAATTTTCGAATGCTGCCCTGGCCAGCACATTCTCCAGATCTCTCACCAATTGAAAACGTCTGGTCAATGGTGACCGAGAAACTGGCTCGTCACAATACGCCGGTCACTACTCTTGATGAACTGTGGTATCGTGTCGAAGCTGCATGGGAAGCTGAACTGTACACGCCATCCAAGCTTTGTTTGACTCAATGCCCAGGCGTATCAAGGCCGTTATTACGCCGATGGGTGGTTGTTATCGGTACTGATTTCTCAGGATCTATGCACCCAAACTCTGTGAAAATGTAATCACATGTCGGATCTAGTATAATATATTTGTCCACTGAATACCCGTTTATCATCTGCATTTCTTATTAGTGTAGCAATTTTAATGTCCAGTAGTGTAATATTGCGATAGTGTATATGGAGTACATGAAGGTATTACATTTACAGACCACCACACAAGTTGTTCTGAGGTAGCACATGTCGCCTCATGTTGAAACACCCATATTAGTACGTGGTGTAGCCTCCACAGGTGGAGATGTGGGCACCGACTCTGGCATCAAGTCGATCGCACACCAAGTGAATACTGTTTGTTGACGAGCCGCGTTGGTCACTTCTCGTGCCATCACATCCCATACGTCCACGATTGGAGACAAGTCCGGACATTGTGTTGGCCAGGGAAGTTGCTGCTCGTCTTGCGGAGCGCGTTGAGTTACACAGAATGTGTGTTCCTGATCATTATCCTGTTAGAACAACATATCACTTTCCCTTTGTAAGAACGGCAAAAGAATGGATCTAACAACATTCTGCACGTAAAGAGTGTTGGTTAGTGTCCCTTCAGGAAATAACAAATGTGGACAAGAATTCCAGCTGTTGTGTGCTATTTCTCGCACACTAAGGCGGCTAGTAATAATACAGTTAGTTGGAAGATTTTGAATAAGTAATGGTTTACTAATTTAAGCAAAACTTATCTTTGCTCGCCTGGTTCGGCTGTAGTTATGAAACCGCACACGTGGACTTGTGGTTCAGAACACGCTATGATTGCTGTTTGGCGAAGTGATATAAGTTCAGTATGGCCATTGTATGTATAGTATTGTATCTTAATCGGGGATCTTGAAGCGACGGACAGGTTCCGTCCCCGCCTCAGGCGCCAGTGGTCCACAACCCCACGACGACTACCGCAGTCCACTTCACCCCTCACCGAAGCGTTGGTTATTATCCGGTGGACCCCCCCCCCCCTCCCCCCGCCCAGGGAACGTCTCACGCCAGGCGACTGTAAACCCCATGTTTGCGTGGCAGAGTAATGGTGGTGTACGCGTACATAGAGAACTTGTGTCAGGACCCGACATCCACCTGACTGTCCTCCTTGCCGCTGGCGACAGTATTTCAGAGCAGAGGCGCGGCGGTGGCGCCTCAAAACTACAGGAGGCACGGCTTCTTCCGGTCTGTCTGTCTTACTGGCGCCTGTGATACAGCTTATCTGAGCAGTGGTCGAAGACACCGCAGTAGCTTATAGCACCCTAGACATTAAGATCTGGGGTGGGGCTAGAGTGTTCAAATGGCTCCAAGCACTATGGGACTTGACATCTGAGGTCGTCAGTCCCAAAGAACTACTTAGGCTGGCCGGTGTGGCCAAGCGGTTCTAGGCGCTTCAGTCCGGAACCGCGCTGCTGCTACGGTCGCAGGTTCGAATCCTGCCTCGGGCATGGACGTCTGTGACGTCCTGGCCATTAAATTTGCTATACCAAGCAGAAATGCAGTTGACAAACGGGTATTCATTGGACAAATATATTATACTAAAACTGACACGTGATTACATTTTCACGCAACTTGGGTGCACAGATCCTGAGAAATCAATACCCAGAACAACCACCTCTGGCAGTAATAACGGCCTTGATACGCCTGGGCATTGAGCCAAACAGAACTTGGATGGCGTGTACAGGTACAGCTTCCCATGCAGCTTCAACACAATACCACAGTGCATCAAGAGTGGCATATAGTGACGAGCCAGTTGCTCGGCCATCATTCACCAGATGTTTTCAGTTGGTGAGAGATTTGAAGAATGTGCTGGCCAGGGGAGCAGTCGAACATTTTCTGTATTTCTGTATCCAGAAAGGCCCGTACAGCACCTGCAACGTGCGGTCGTGCACTATCCTGCTGAAATATAGGGTTACGCGGGGATCGAATGAGGGGCAGAGCCACGGGACGTAACACATCTGAAATGTAACGTCCACTGCTTATGTGCCGTCAATGCGAACAAGAGGTGACCGAGACGTGTAACCAATGGCACCCCATACCATCACGCCAGGTGTTACGCCAGTATGGCAATGACGAATACACGCTTCCAATATGCGTTCACCGCGATGGTCGCATGACCATCATGATGATGTAAACAGAACCTGGATTCATACGAAAAAATTACGTGTAGCTATTCCTGCACCCAGGTTCGTCGTTGAGTACACCATTGCAGGCGCTCTGTTATGCAGCGTCAAAGGTAACCGAGCTGACAGTCCATGCTGCTGCAAACGTCGTCGAACTGTTCGTGCAGATGGTTGTTGTCTTGCAGACGTCCCCATCTGTTGTCTCAGGGATCGAGACGTCGCTGCACGATCCGTTACAGCCATGCGGATAAGATGCCTGTCATCTCGACTGCTAGTGATTAGTGACACGAGGCCGTTGGGATCCAGCACGGCGTTCCGTATAATCCTCCTGAACCCATCGATTCCATATTCTGATAACAGTCAGTGGATCTCGACCAACGCGAGCAGCAATGTCGCGATAAGATAAACCGCAATCGCGATTGGCTGCAATCCGACCTTTATCAAAGTCGGAAACGTGATGATACGCATTTCTCCTCCTTACACGAGGCATCACAACAACGTTTCACCAGGCAACGCCCGTCAACTGCTGTTTGTGTATGAGAATTCGGTTGGAAACTTTCCTCATGTCAGCACGTTGTAGGTAGCGCCTTCGGCGCCAAACTTGTGTGAATGCCCAGAAAAGCTAATCATTTGCATATCACAACATCTTCTTCCTCTCTGTTAAATTTCGCGTCTGTAGCACGTCATCTTCGTGGTGTACCGATTTTAATGGCCAGTAGTGTAAAAATCTTGCGTGCATTGAAACCTGTAAAGGGGTGAATTTTTTTTCTTTCAGTTTATTTCGAAACGGTACTGCAGTATCATAGACGTCAGCACGGGATGGCATTACCAGATAAAACAGGCTTCAAAAACCTTAAAACGACAGCCAATACCAAAGCGCTACTTCGAAATGGATTTCCCCATCCCCCGTCGAGTCTCGAACACGTTTGGACAGAGTACAAGCTACTACGATGATCGTGCATCCCCACATTGGAGTCTGAATGTGTGAGACATTTCCTGAGAAACGGATGGATCGTCATGGCCCCCTGGCAAAGCCCCTGTGATCTATCGGTGTCACGCCATTATACATCTTTTTGTGGGGCTACATCTATGATCGAAGGCACACAGTACCAATCCATGACATTACTAACCTCCCTCTACGGATCACTGAAGCAATCAGTGTATCTGTAGTGCTGACCAGTACATGGCAAAGCTCTAATTTCGCCTCGATAATCTGCGAACGACGCGCTGGGGAGACAGTGAAATTCTGGCAGGAGAGGAAAAAGACCTGTAAAAGGATGATAAAAGCTTTACAGCATACCACGATGCTCTGTCCCTAACACTTTCCAGGTTTTTTTCAGATCATACCAGGACATAATGAACTTCCCGTATTTTATCGATACTGCTAGACATTGTTGTAACATAGCAGAAATTGTAGGGCATCAGAACGCCATGACCAATAAGAGTGTGTAACGAAGCAGGGTTGCCGACTGCTGTCCTGTTTTGGTTTTACACTTCTTCAGTCACTTAGTTAAGCAAGGAACTTTTTTTTTTTTTGACTACTCAGATTCCGCCTACAGATTCGGTGGCCTTCAGCCTCAGAGCACAGAATTCAGAAATAGTTTGGTCGTCCGGTAGCGTTGTCGCTTCCCACGCCCGAGTTCCCGGGTTCGATTCCCACCGGCGTCAGGAATTTTCTCTGCCTCGTGATGACTGAGTGTTGTGTGACGTCCTTAGGTTAGTTAGGTTTAAGTACTTCTAAGTTCCAGGGGACTGATGACCATACATGTTTACGAGTCCCATAGTGTTCAGAGCCACTGTTCAGAAATAGTTTAAATAAAATTCCCCTAGTGAAATCTAATATTTCAGTAATTCTAATGTCTGTTCTGAAAGTAATGATCTAATTAGTTTTATTGGAAATGCATCCAATTAAAAGTTATGACGTATATTGTGCAATACATATTAAGTAAAATTCGAGTGAGGTAATAGATCGAATTCAGCTATAAGACTGCATTCAAAAGAAAGCCTAAATTTTACTGAGTCCAGCAAAGTATTTAAATTAACCTAAAGTCTGTTAGTTAAATAGATATTAAGACTTGAATCTGTAACCTGTATGAGTTTCAGTGCCAGTTGTGACCAAACTACTGAATAATTCCAAGATCTGTTTTGATACTTTTGCTACCTATATTTTTCTACGTAAAATGACTCCAGTCTCACTTTTTAAGTGCATGAATTAAGAATTAAGTAAATTAAAATAAGTAAAAATTATTGTTCAAGAGGGCTGCCATGGTTATAAGTCGGGAATTCCCACCGCGGATGCATAAGTTAGTTCTGATACAACTCATTCATGTTATTTAAGTAATAAAACCCAATAGTTAACTTCAAAACCAATTAGAAAGTATCATTTTAACCCTGGGAAACTATAAACTATATTAACAGAAATACTCAAATATTCAAGCACTCATCTATATAAGGTCCGAGCTGGCGCAGTTCTCAGTTAGTTCTCGGTCAGATTCTCACGGAGCAAAATTGCGGCAAGTCGTTGCCGGAATGTGATGTGATGTGATAATATTTGAAACAGAAGCTTAACTTTTCCGGTCGGTACCGAAAAAGTGTAATTGTATTCGGCTTTGAACATTTAACGCGTATTGTGAACAATGTTTAAGACTGGAAGTTTTTGACCTACCTAATGTTGCGATTATCAAGTGTAAGAGGCCTGGTCACATGAATAATGTGTGTGTGAGTGATAACAAATAAATCGCACTGTGGTTCTCATAAGTGCTCAACAATGAATACGGTCATGACTTTTGATTTTAGAAAACATAATGTAGGATCCTGGCTTCTTAATTGCAGTGTGAGTTAGGTGAGACGGACGCAGCTACCGAGAAGACAATATTGAATAAGCAAAGCAAGGTAGGTCAGGAACACTGCGCTCTATCTACTGGGTGAGGAAATTTTTCACTACATCCGGTTGTGACGTGAGCTTTAAGTGTCACTCATACAAGGATTCAGCCCGGCACGTTACAACCTGATTTTCACAGAAGGCAAAATGCGATGGCCTCGAGGCTCATCACGAGCTTTTCGGAAACTGCACGACTTTTTGGTAGTTGTAAGAGTGCTGTGGTGAGTGTTTTCAACACGTGGCAGAACCAAGGTGAAACCACGGCAGAAGGTCATGGGGTTGGGCGGACCCATCTCGTTACAGATGTCGGACGTCGTAGGCTGGACAGACTGGTAAAACAGGACAGGCGGCGAACTGTGGTGTAACTACCATCAGACATTAATGCTGGGCAGAGTACAACAATGGCTGAACACACAGTGCACCGAACACTCCTGACAACGCGCCTCTGCAGCCGACGATCCATTCATCTGCCAATGGTAACACCACAAAATCGGCACTGGACTTTGCCACAGTGGCAGAGCGTTCCATGGTCTGATGAAGCACGATTCCTCGTTTATCAAGCCACTGGTAGGCGCGATCCGTCGTATTCCAGTCGAGCAACCGCTTGACACGTGCGCTTCCAGGATGGAGACAAGCTCGTGGCGGCTTCTCTATGGTCTGGGGAACATCCACGTGGGCATCCATGGGTCCATGGAGCTCGTGCGTGGCACCATGACGGCCGAGGAGTATCGTACACTTGTTGCAGACCACGTACAGCCCTCCATAATAATCGTGTTTCCTGAGAGCAGTGACACATTTCAACAGTATAATGTGCCACGTCGCAAGGGAGTGTGTGTGATGGAATGCTTCGAGGAAAACAGTGGCGATTTCCAGTTAATGTGATGGTGCCCCTACTCGCAGTATCTGAGATCGATCGAACACACCAGGGATGTGATTGAACGTGGCGTCAGAGCTCATCGCCCCGCTCCTCGGAATTTACGGGAATTTTGTGTGTGGAAGTCAAACGTGGACGATAAATACTTTAGACAAGAAGACAATAGATGCTTTCGAAATGTGGTGTTACAGAAGAATGCTAAAGATTAGATGCGTGGATCACATGTGGCAAAACTTGACTAGAAGAAGGGATCGGTTGGTAGGACATATTCTGAGACATCAAAGGATCACCAGTTTAGTATTGGTATGCAGAGTGGAGGGTAAGAATCGTAGAGGGAGACCAAGAGGTGAATACACTAAAAAGATTCAGAAGGATGTAGGTTGCTGTAGGTACTGGGAGATGAAGAAGCTTGCACAGGATAGAGTAGAATGGAGAGCAGCATCAAACCAGAGCCTGGACTGAAGACCACAACAACAACATGTGTTGTTCATGCCAAATCCGTGTTAACGTTGCTTATTAAATTAAGGCCCTACAGCTTACTTGCGAAACAGAATTTCAGTGCCAAGTAAATTCAATCCCAATAGTTTACTTACTTTACGAACAGTACAAGTTTGCGGAAGTCAAGAAACACGGTATCCAATCTGGGTACCCGTGTCTATGGCCCTCTGAGTCTCGTGGACGAATAGCGCGAGCTGGGTTTCACACGACCGTCTTTTTCGAAACCCATGCTGATTCCTCTTCCGAAGCAGCCTATCATCGTAACAGTGCTACCTTCGAATGCCCTGCATACCGTACATATCTGGATACTGCACGATTTGACCAGCTGGCCAAATGGGGACCGTCAATGACCCCCATCTGAAACTGCTACTCGCTGATATAGCTTCCTCAAACGAGTAGCCAACACCTCTGCATCCTTTGGAGTAATCACACAACATCTGACAGAACATCTGATTCTGTTCACGTTCCTTATATACCTTACCGGGCTTCTTTAAACACGAGAAACACTAATTCACTCTTTCGGCCGTCCTGCCTGTCACAAACCATTGCGACTCTAATCATTTACATACCCGTCAGTAGTGTGAACCTGCACAAAGCTACATCGATATCCGACCACGTATTCTAGGTGCTTCACTGTTTTGTCATGTACTGCATTCTCATATCGGTCGAGATGCAGCAATAGTGACCTCAAACCGAGGATCTCTGGGTGCCTTTTAGTTGCTCATCAAGCATAATTTTCAGTACCGTCTCAATGATTACTTTGGCTACACATTCAAATGGCTTTGAGCACTATGGGACTTAACATCTATGGTCATCAGTCCCCTAGAAATTAGAACTACTTAAACCTAACTAACCTAAGGACAGCACACAACAGCCAGTCATCACGAACAGAGAAAATCCCTGACCCCGCCGGGAACAGAACCCGGGAATCCGGGCGTGGGAAGCGAGAACGCTACCGCACGACCACGAGCTGCGGGCTGGCTACACATTCCTCCGAGTATAATACACACTGTTGACCCTTATTTATCTGGGAGACAGGAAGCAGAAAATCTTTTTAGTAGTGTGGAAGAGGAATTTGTTAACATCGAGTATTGATTCAAGTGTCAGGAAGTCGTTTCCGAAAGTATTTGTATGGAGTATAGCCATGTATGGAAGTGAAACATGGACGATAAATAGTTTGGACAAGAAGAGAATAGACGCTTTCGAAATGTGGTGCTACAGAAGAATGCTGAAGATTAGATGGGTAAATCACGTAACTAATGAGGAGGTATTGAATAGAATAGGGGAGAAGAGGAGTTTGTGGCACAACTTGACAAGAAGAAGGGACCGGTTGGTGGGGCATGTTCTGAGGCATCAAGGGATCACAAATTTAGCATTGGAGAGCAGCGTGGAGGGTAAAAATCGTAGATGGAGACCAAGAGATGAATAAACTATGCAGATTCAGACGGATGTAGGTTGCATTAAGTACTGGGAGATGTAGAAGCTTGCACAGGATAGAGTAGCATGGAGAGCTGCATCAAACCAGTCTCAGGACTGAAGACCACAACAACAACAACAGTGTGGAAGCGGCCTTTCTTACAGTTGTTTATATAAAGTTGTGTACAATTCATTTTCTACAAGGACCATCTAGTTGGTGTAGGCTTTACTTTAGTGTCGTCATAATAAACTAGACAGTATAGCAAGTGCATTCGGAGATGGGACCATAAAATGGGAGCTTTAAAGCTCATTTTGCAGGTATCAGCTGAAGATGACAGTATGGTACACCGCCGAAACATCATGTTTCCTCAACGACTGGCCCCACACGGACACTATAGAGTTATACAATATGCTATCCTAAAATCACACCTTAATTAATGTAATGCGCGTGAATAGGCAATAGGATGTAGTATCGTCTGACTGCCAGTCCGCAATCAATTACTGGAGTTACAAAACTCATGTATCTAGGACTGTCTGTCTGGACTGATTACAAACGAAAGTCACATAAATCTAGTCGTGGGATGAAGGAAGGAAGATTAGGATTTAACTTCAGGTCGACATCGAGGTCAGCTGAGACAGTCCTGGGTAGATACATACTAGGGAAGCTCAGGCAACGCTTTCTGAGACAATAAGGAACAAAAAAGGACATGTCGATGCATGGCTGAAAATGCCATGGTGGAAATAAAACGTCTAAGACAGTGTAGGTTTCTCTTGTGTACTACAAAATGTTGTGGGCTGCAGAATGTTGCAACAGATGCCATCGTATGGAAGCTGGACAGGAGCAGAAATAATTAGCGAACAGGTAAATACACTAAACAGAAGATTTGCTTAATTTCTAGCTTTCTCCAAGCATTGCTACTAAACTTTACAAAAGAACAATCTGCAATGCAGGCCAGCTATTACAAGAAGCAAAGCACGTCGTCCAGTGTGAGGCTCTCGCTACTAACGCACGAGTGAGCTGTCAAAGGCTGACTAAGGCTGAAGACTGCTGAAGACTGACATGTAGCTGCCGCTGGCCATGCTATACCGCAGCAGCAAAGGGCGCTCATAGTCGCAGCTGCTAGACGTGACTCGGCAGCTGAGGATCATTGGATCCACTGGGTCTCCGCTCGAGCACCGTCGAAGTCTGTCGGAGACGTGCGTTTCCGTTTCCAGCTGTGAGACACCGATGGCGGTGGTACCAATCAATGATACTACAGTCTTAATTATTGAAACCACAGACAATAAAACCTCTGGCAAGTGGGAATGTTGAGTGTGTACTAGCGTTTCAGCTCAACACTATGAAGGGGCGGTGATCTGGAGCACCATCATGCAGCAGCCGCATTACGCTTCACGACACCAATGGTATGTCTTCAGCAGAGGAGGGAAGGTCGTCTACAGAAAGTGACAGTGTAGGAGGATGACTGGTCCCTCAAGGTAGTCACCAACAACAACTGCCCATACATCAAGGCTGAACCGGTGTTGACATTTCGATGCCACCATACCGTGGGAATTCATGGGTAGTTAGTTATATGTTTCGTAGTTAATTTCAGCGATTCTTTTATCGAAATGATACGTTACTGTTCAGTTCGCAGGATTTGTTCTCATGATTACAGACAATCTTAACTAACGCATTTTCAACCCTACTCGTGTTGCTGCACTTAAAAAGTCGATTTCTTTTTCGATGTTATCAGTTTTTAAACAGGAATTCGTTCGTGGAACAGAAAGAGTTTCCCAGGAGAAGTAGATCTGGGTTAGATATAAACTTTCTTTGCTATCTGTCAGATTTTTATGTTATTCAGCAAAAGAGTAAACATTTCTGTTTCTGCACATTGAACTCCTTTCAGCTCTAATAGTCGCTAATAAAGATCATTTTTCCTCTTTTTTTCTGGATATGACCATCACTCTCCTTCCCAAACTCTCATGGATTATTTATAACGAATTTCATTACCGAATATATGTATTATTATGGCGCATTCATAACGTGAGACTCTTTGAACAGATACCTATATGACGACCCTAGGGAAACCTCACGGATTATTCTTACTGCTCCCTTCTGTGAAATCAGTACTTTCTTCCTAAGTGATTAGTTACTACACAAAATTGTTGCATTATTCAGTGTAAAAATGTAAATATAACAAAATGTTGATGCGTTTGCGTCTACGACTACCGCTGTGCGCTAAGTCCACCGCTGGCGCGCTGCCAAGATTGCGTAAGCTGTTCGGCGGGTTGCGTCAGCCGCCTTTGTAGGCGTAACATGCTGTTGCATCCTTGAGCCCCTGGTTCTAGATGTACCCTTGTCCGGTTCTCAGCTACGCTACAGATCAGTTTGCAAATAAACAATTTATTTATGAAAATATACAGTACAATCTCCAACAAACTTTACATATTCACATACACCTTTACCTTTTACCCAAATGAATACAGACTCATTTACAGATATTTTCCTCTTGTTACGAGTATACAAAGACAAAGCAGAAGTTGACATATAAGCAGATTTACCAAAGTCTTTATTAGCAAGTTTGGCCATATGGTAGGTGCGAAATGCAATAATGTCTCTGTCAACAAAACTTTCGAGTCCACCAACACTAGGTACTCCAGTACCTCCACGTACAATAGCTACAGTAAACCATCCGTTACCATGACCAAACGAATCATTAATATTACAGAAGATACCGTCGCCGTTCTAAACAGACAGTCTACAAAACTATCGAGAACATTGAGTTTGCTACTACATCTGGAGACAAGAAGAATTGTATAACTGTCAAGTCTGTCGCTGCACAAGCCTTGCTGGACGGACCTTCTGTTTTCTCTGGCTGCCGACTTAATTTCAGTTTAGATATTAATGATTCATTTGGTCATGGTAACGGATGGTTCACTGAAGCCATTGTTCGTAGAGGTTCTGGAGTACCAAATGTTCCTGGACTCGAAAGTTTTGTTGACAGATCTATTATTGCATTTCGCACCTACCATATGGCCGAACTAGCTAATAAAGACTTTGGTAAAATATGTATTATTATGGTGCATTCATAACGCCAGACTCTTTGAACAAATACCTATATGACGACCCTAGGGAAATATCACGCATTATTCTTACTGCTCCCTTCTGTGAAATCAGTACTTTCTTCCTAAGTGATAAGTTACTACACAAAATTGTTGCATTATTCAGTGTAAAAATGTAAATATAACAAAATGTTGATGCGTTTGGGTCTAAGACTACCAATTACACAAAGAATAATGGTAACTAACTACAACTGTTTGAGAATCTCAGTATTCTGCTTCTTCCAGTTCAAAGTTTCATCAATATGCATACCCAAAATTTACTATGTTCTACCCTTGTTATAGTGCGAGTTGGCAACCTTTGCGTTCTGGGGAGCTAAATGTTATGTCCTGGTTGTTAACGATAAACTGGAGGAAGGAGGTCAAAGGGATTTGTCACCTTAGGAATCTGAGCAGGTAAGCAAAATATTAGTTGATATAAGAGCACTTTAAATAAATACACTAGGTGAACATTAACAAAACCGAGGAACTGCAGGGGCGATAAAAAAGTCCTATGACCGTGTGTCCGGAAACGCACCGTTGCTACGGTAGATGGCGCTGACGAATAAATGTTCCTCTAACCACTTGCCGTGTATTCTCCTCGTGTTGCAGGCGGTGTGGTTGGCGCAGCATACTGTAAACAGCAAAGTGGTGTGGTATTCATGTTGGGAACAAACCGAGATGGTGTTTGTGCAAGGCCAAGTAGGTGGAAACGATGGAGAGGCAGCACAGCAGTACAAAAACAAGTACCAAAAATCAAACAACGGAAAATCCAGTATGGAATGTAACTATCTTATGAAAGGGAAAGTTGCTACTCACCATATAGCGGAGATGCTGAGTCGCAGAGAGGCAAAACAAAAAAAAACTGTCACCAATAAAGCTTTCGGCCAGTAAGGCATTCGTCAAAAATAGACGACACACACATACACACACACACACATACACACACACCTACACACACACACGACTGCAGTCTCAGGCAACTGAAACCACATTGGCAGTGTGGTCGTCTATTTTTGACGAAGGCCTTACTGGCAGAATGCTTTACTCGTGACCGTTTATTTGTTGGACCTATCTGCGACTCAGCATCTCCAAAATACGTCTCCGTTTGAGACACCAACCACATCACACTAGCCTTCAAGCCCTTTTTCGGCGTTTGTTTGATCGTGGGTCCATTCCGACAGGTGAACATGCAGGAAGGCTTGCGGACTGCGCGAACACCAGATCTGGAGGACCGCGTTCTACAGGATACTGAGATGAACCCTAGAATAAGCTCCACCCAAGTGACCCACCAATACGGCGCAAGCCAAACTACGATTAAGTGTACCCTACATGACATCTATTAATACCGCTATGACCTGCAATCCCTTGAACACCATTTTGAACATCTGTTATGACAATGTGATGCAGCTCTGTACTGTGTTCTGGGACGATTTGTTGTCATTGAACGCACATAATCCTTTGCTGGACACGTGTTTATAGAGCTTAAGTATAGACAACTCTGTCTGTGGAGCGCAGCGATCTGGTGCTAACTCTGATTAGAACAACAGTCGAGATTGCAGTAACATTTGTTTATTATTACCAGTTTCGGTTTATGTTAGAGACACCCTTAGTTTTTTGGGCCCTGAGAGAGTACGAACAGCAAAGTCAGAAACAGTACTACTAACTTTGGCGTTAAAAGAAAACAGAAAAGTGCTGTAGTGTTTATCCCTAGGGCTGGTGTTGGTGGCTCATCGGTTTTCCATGCGATACCACCATCCTACATTGTGACTGACGGCTATGGAGCCCCGAGTAAAATATCAGACAAATAGTCATTTGTGTTAAAATAAAATAAACCAACATACCGAACGAGAGAAGAAGCAGTATCATCAAGTGATAAACACATCGTTGTTACTGATGTTTTGTCGAAAAACAAACGAATAAATTGGAGAATAAATTGCATAAAGAGATAATACCAAGTAAAATTAAATTAAAAGATACAACCATTAAAATATATACACGTCGTTGTATATTTACTAGGCAGAGTTCTCTGTTAAGAATTCAAAACGACGCCGCTGTCTAGGCAACGTAAAGGCCAACGCGGCCGCCATGAGATCATAGAAGCGTGTATAGAAAGTAACGCCGTTCTCATGACAACGTAACGACCGAAGTAGCACCATCTTTCCTCCATTTCCAGTTCCTGCCGTTTGAAGGTTCTGTTAATGTTCACCCTGCATTTTACTCAACTTGTTGCTGAAGAATTGCTGCACTGTTAAAAATTTGCGGTAGCCATGTCTAATTATAAGCAGAAGCACAACACGGGCGTCCATCTATGTACACTGAATGTTTGCAATAGAGCAATTATCAGCACCTAGGTGTTACATTCGGCACCAACTAGTACCACAGAACTAATCTGGAACTACAAAAAGGTGACCGCTGCTTGAGACACCGGCGCTAATGGACCTTGCCGTTGGTGGAGAGGCTTGCGTGCCTCAGCGACAACAGATAGCCGTACCGTAGGTGCAACTACAACGGAGGGGTTTCTGTTGAGGGGCCAGACAAACGTGTGGTTCCTGAAGAGGGGCAGCAACCTTTTCAGTAGTTGCAGGGGCAACAGTCTGGAGGATTGACTGATCTGGCCTTGCAACACTAACCAAAACGGTCTTGCTGTGCTGGTACTGCGAACGGCTGAAAGCAAGGCGAAACTACGGCCGTAATTTTTCCCGAGGGCATGCAGCTTTACTGTATGGTTAAATGATGATGGCGTCCTCTTGGGTAAAATATTCCGGAGGTAAAATAGTCCCCCATTCGGATCTCCGGGCGGGGACTACTCAAGAGGACGTCGTTATCAGGAAAAAGAAAACTGGCGTTCTACGGATCGGAGTGTGGAATGTCAGATCCCTTAACCGGGCAGGTAGTTTAGAAAATTTAAAAAGGGAAATGGATAGTTTAAAGTTAGATATAGTTGGAATTAGAGAAGTTGGGTGGCAGGAGGAACAAACTTTTGGCCATGTGAATACAGGGTTATGAACACAAAATCAAATATGGGTAATACAGGAGTAGGTTTAATAATGAATAAGAAAATAGGAATGTGGGTAAGCTACTACAAACAGCATAGTGAATGCATTATTGTGGCCAAGATAGACACGAAGCCCACGCCTACTGCAGCAGTACAAGTTTACATGTCAACTAGCTCTGCAGATGACGAAGAAATTGAAGAAATGTATGATGAAATAAAAGAAATTATTCAGATAGTGAAGGGAGATGAAAATTTAAGAGTCAAGGGTGACTGGAATTCAGTAGTAGAAAAGGGAGAGAAGGAAATGTAGTACTGAATGTGGATTGGGGCTAAGAAATGAAAGAGGAAGCCGACTGGTAGAGTTTTGCACAGAGAATAACTTAATCATAGCTAATACTTGGTTCAAGAATCATAAAAGAAGGTTGTATACGTGGAAGAATCCTGGATATACTAGAAGGTATCAGATAGATTATATAATGGTAAGACAGAGATTTAGGAACTAGGTTTTAAATTGTAAGACATTTCTAGGGGCAGATTTCGACTCTGACCACAATCTATTGGTTATTAACTGTAGATTAAAACTGAAGAAACTGCAAAAAGGTGGGAATTTAAGGAGATGGGACCTGGATAAACTGAAAGAACCAGAGGTTGTACAGAGTTTCAGGGAGAGCATAAGGGAACAATTGATAGGAATGGGGGAAAGAAGTACAGTAGAAGAAGAATGGGTAGCTATGAGGGATGAAGTAGTGAAGGCAGCAGAGGATCAAGTAGGTAAAAAGACGAGGGCTAGTAGAACTCCTTGGGTAACAGAAGAAATATTGAATTTAATTGATGAAAGGAGAAAATATAAAAACGCAGTAAATGAAGCAGGCAAAAATGAATATAAACTACTCAAAAATGAGATCGACAGGAAGTGCAAAATGGCTAAGCAGGGATGGCTAGAGGACAAACGTAAGGATGTAGAGGCTTATCTCACTAGGGGGTAAGATAGATACTGCCTACAGGAAAATTAACGAGACCTTTGGAGAAAACAGAACCACTTGTATGAATATCAAGAGCTCAGATAGAAACCCAGTTCTAAGGAAAGAAGGGAAATCAGAAAGGTGGAAGGAGTATAGAGTGGGTCTATACAAGGGCGATGTACTTGAGGACAATATTATGGAAATGGAAGAGTATGTAGATGAAGATGAAATGGGAGATATGATACTTCGTGAAGAGTTTGACAGAACACTGAAAGACCTGAGTCGAAACAAAGCCCCGGGAGTAGACAACATTCCATTAGAACTACTGATGGCCTTGTGAGAGCCAGTGCTGACAAAACTCTACCATCTAGTGAGCAAGATGTATCAGACAGGCGAAATACCCTCGGACTTCAAGAAGAATATAATAATTCCAATCCCAAAGAACGCAGGTGTTGACAGGTGTGAAAATTACCGAACTATCAGTTTCATAAGTCACAGCTGCAAAATACTAACGCGAATCTTTACAGAGGAATGGAAAAACTGTTAGTAGCCGACCCCGGGGAAGATCAGTATGGATTCCGTAGAAATATTGGAACACGTGAGGCAATACTGACCCTACGACTTATCTTAGAAAATATATTAAGGAAAGGTAAACCTACATTTGTAGCACTTGTAGACTTAGAGAAAGCTTATGTCAATGTTGACTGGAATACTCTCTTTCAAATTCTAAAGGTGGCAGGGGTAAAATACAGGGAGCGAAATGCTATTTACAATTTGTACAGAAACCAGATGGGAGTTATAAGAGTCGAGGGGCATGACAGTGAAGCAGTGGTTGGGAAGGGAATGAGACAGGGTTGTAGCCTCTCCCCGATGTTATTCATTCTGTATTTTGAGCAAGCAGTAAAAGAAACAAAAGAAAAGTTCGGAGTAGGTGTTAAAATCCATGGAGAAGAAATAAAAACTTTGAGGTTCGCAGATGACATTGTAAATCTATCAGAGACACC
Source organism: Schistocerca gregaria (assembly GCF_023897955.1). Lineage (NCBI taxonomy): Eukaryota > Metazoa > Arthropoda > Insecta > Orthoptera > Acrididae > Schistocerca > Schistocerca gregaria. The sequence goes on from NC_064928.1 coordinate 235,710,062, forward strand.
AAAGAACTTCGAAGAGTAGTTGAACGGAATGGATAGTGTCTTGAAAGGAGGGTATAAGATGAACATCAACAAAAGCAAAACTAGGATAATGGAATGTAGTCGAATTAAGTCGGGTGATGCTGAGGGAATTAGATTAGGAAATGAGACACTTAAAGTAGTAAAGTAGTTTTGCTATTTGGGGAGCAAAATAACTGATGATTATCGAAGTATGGCAATGGCAAGGCAAGCGTTTCTGAAGAAGAGAAATTTGTTAACATCCAGTATACATTTAAGTTGCAGGAAGACGTTTCTGAAAGTACAGGGTGTTTCAAAAATGACCGGTATATTTGAAACGGCAATACAAACTAAACGAGCAGCGATAGAAATACACCGTTTGTTGCAATATACTTGGGACAACAGTACATTTTCAGGCAGACAAACTTTCGAAATTACAGTAGTTACAATTGTCTACAACAGATGGCGCTGCGGTCTGGGAAACCCTATAGTGCGATATTTTCCACATATCCACCCTGCGTAGCAATAATATGGCGTAGTCTCTGAATGAAATTACCCGAAACCTTTGACAACGTGTCTGGCGGAATGGCTTCACATGCAGATGAGATACACAGCTTCAGCTGTTCAATTGTTTCTGGATTCTGGCGGTACACCTAGTCTTTCAAGTGTCCCCACAGAAAGAAGTCACAGGGGTTCATGTCTGGCGAATAGGGAGGCCAATCCACGCCTCCTCCTGTATGTTTCGGATAGCCCAAAGTAATCACACGATCATCGAAATATTCATTCAGGAAATTAAAGACGTTGGCCATGCGATGTGGCCGGGCACCATCTTGCATAAACCATGAGGTATTCGCAGTGTCGTCTAAGGCAGTTTGTACCGCCACAAATTCATGAAGAATGTCCAGATAGCGTGATGCAGTTATCGTTTCGGATCTGAAAAATGGGCCAATGATTCCTTTGGAAGAAATGGCGGTCCAGACCAGTACTTTTTGAGGATGCAGGGACGATGGGACTGCAACATGCGGCTTTTCGGTTCCCCATATGCGCCAGTTCTGTTTATTGACGAAGCCGTCCAGGTAAAAAAAAGCTTCGTCAGTAAACCAAATGCTGCCCTCATGCATATCGCCATCATCCATCCTGTGCACTATATCGTTAGCGAATGTCTCTCGTGTAGCAATGGTAGTGGCGCTGAGGGGTTGCCGCATTTGAATTTTGTATGGATAGAGGTGTAAACTCTGGCGCATGAGACGATACGTGGACGTTGGCGTCATTTGGACCGCAGCTGTAACACGGCGAATGGAAACACGAGGCCGCTGTTGGATCACCTGCTGCACTAACTGCGCGTTGCCCTCTGTGGTTGCCGTACGCGGTCGCCCTACCTTTCCAGCACGTTCATCCGTCATGTTCCCAGTCCGTTGAAATTTTTCAAACAGATCCTTTATTGTATCGCTTTTCGGTCCTTTGGTTACATTAAACCTCCATTGAGAACTTCGTCTTGTTGGAACAAAACTGTGTTCTAGGTTGTGGAATTCCAACACCAGAAAAATCCTCTGTTCTATGGAATAAACCATGTTGTCCACAGCACACTTGCATTTTGCGAACAGCACACGCTTACAGCAGAAAGACGACGTACAGAATGGCGCACCCACAGACTGTGTTGTCTTCTATATCTTTCACATCACTTGCATCGCCATCTGTTGTTGAAAATTGTAACTACTGTAATTTCGAAAGTTTGTCCGCCTGAAAATGTACTGTTGTCCCAAGCATATTGCAACAAACGGTGTATTTCTATCGCTGCTCGTTTAGTTTTTATTGCTGTTTCAAATATACCGGTCATTTTTGAAACACCCTTTATTTGTATGGAGTGTAGCCATGTATGGAAGTTAAACATGAAAGATGAATAGTTTGGACAAGAAGAGAATAGAAGCTTTCGAAATGTGGTGCAACAAAATAATGCCTAAGATTAAATGGGTAGATCACATAACTAATAAAGTATTGAATAGAATTGGGGAGAAGAGGAGTATGGGGCACAACTTGACAAAAGAAGGGATCGATTAGTAGGACATGTTCTGAGGCATCAAGGAATCACAAATTTAGCATTGGAGGGCAGCGTGGAAGGTAAAAATCGTAGAGGGAGACGAAGAGATGAATACACTAAGCAGATTCAGAAGGATGTGGGTTGCAGTAAGTGCTAGAGGATGAAGAAGCTTGCACAGTAGAGCATGGAGAGCTGCATGAAACCAGTCTCAGAACTGAAGACCACAACAACAACAACAACAATGTTCTTCATTGGTTGGTGGCCTGAAAGTTCTTCATTCGCCAGGTCATCATGTTGGTGGTGATGTTCAAAGCTCCGCTCGCGGCGCTCACAGGAATCTTCAGCGACTCGCCGGCTCTGACGGTATCGATAAGTTACAATACTACAGCCTTGTCTATCGACTTCTGTTCATGTTCTGCATCAGTTGTTCGTATTACATATTTGTTGTATAGACCATTTTCTCAAAATTATGGGGTGAAACGTTTCAGAGAAACATTCAATAATTCTTTTAAAAAGTCATTAAGGTCTTTTGTATTGGTTTATGTCTGATGAGATTTCATACAACAGTTGTGTCATCTGCAAAAAGTATCAATTCAGCCCATTGAATTTTAAGTGGAAGCTCATTGACATATATAAGCAATACGACCTAATCATAAATAGAACCCTATGGGACTTCTTTTGTCATTAATTGCGAGTCACTAACATTTCCTCTCCTTGCAACATCGTTTCAATTACGCAACACACCTGTTTCCATTCTGTTTGTTAAGTACCATTCAAATCAGTTGTGTATGAAGCCATCAGTTCCGAAAAATAAATGTTTTTCTACGGAATCAAATGCTGTGAAGAGATCACAAAAAATACAAACTGGTAATATTTTACTATTTAAGGGTCGTGGCAGTTGGTGAATGAGTGTATAAATAGTGTTCTCAGTCGAGCAACCTCTTTGGAATGCAAACTGTGGTGTGCTTAATGAATTTTCACTACTTAAATGTGAGACTACCCTTGAGTACACAACTTTTTCAAATCTTTTGGAAAAAGAAGACAGTAAGGAACATGGACGATAATCATTTAATTCCCTCCTGCCATTTATTTTATAAAGAGCTTCGATAATTGTAGTAAAATTCTTTGTGTGATGCACTACATACATACTGAAAGACATTGCTTACGAAGATAGGAAATTTTTACGAATTATGTTGGGAACTGGATAACACCATATTTGCTTTTGTTTTTTTTTCATAATTTTTAAAATTCTGTTAACGTCAGTGAAAAATATTGGTATCAATTCTAACTGTTTAAAATTATGAGGAATGATGTTTTTAATATATTCCCTTCTTTCTTCAACTAAACCAGTTAGTCTTACTTTGGCTAATATATTTAGAAGATTATTGTTAAAAAGACTCGCAACTTGTGAATTATGAGTCACAACATTGTCATTTAGATTAATTGTTGGGGTACCTTATACGCTTACTACTTGTCCTCTCTCCCATTTCACAATATCCCGTATTGTTTTAATCTTATTTCCTGCATGACTAATTTCTGTCAGGATTTATGATATGGATACTTCTGCACACATTAATAAGACTCACGGCTTTGTGTGAATCTGTCTCATACCTGTAAAGTGACGCATTGTTTATAAAAAATTAATTGAGGATCACGATAATATAGTCTATTAAAATTGGGCGCACATTAATTCTTTCAGCATGAACAAAATCAATGAAAACGTTACCTATCTTGCTGCTCACAATTTGGAAAATTGACTGGTGAAATCACAATTAAACAGGCAACTAATGATGGCCAGCTAGAGTGGCCGAGCGGTTCTAGGCGCTACAGTCTGGAACTGTGCGATCGCTACGGTCGCGGGTTAGAATCCTGCCTCGGGCATGGATGTGTCTGATGTCCTTAGGTTAGTTTGTATTACGTCACTCTAAGTTCTAGGGGACTGATGACCTAAGCAGTTAAGTCCCATAGTGCTCAGAGCCATTTGAACGAGCCAGCAAATAATGATATCATTTCATTTTTCCTGTCAGTATTTTTCAAGAACTCTAAATTTAAATCTCTAAAAATCACTAACAACGTCTTCTGGTCTGACAGGTAGTTCAACAATGCTTATAGATTTCTCATTAATAGATGAAAGTTTGCTGGTGGGATCCATAGACTGTTACAGATAAGAGATAAGTATTTTGCAATAACAACGCACAAGCACTTACAAAAAGAGAATACATTTATCGATAGTTTTTACTTTACATCCTACTTTTACATACTTTGTAACTCCTCCGTTTTCGATCTTCGCTCTACACGAAAATGATGCTGGTCTCTAATTCCTTATCTTTTTCTTCTCTTCCTCACTGGTTATATGGTTTTCAGACAGGCACAGAACATCAATTACTTCAGAATTTCCCATATCTTCCAGACATACAAGAAGCTCATCTGTCTTGTTATTCAGCACCTTGATATTGGATGAAACAAACTAATTCTACATACACTGTTACATATATTCAGGTATTGTTTTGTTGTAATTTCTTTTAACAGTGATTGTCGATAAGCTGGCTCTAACCTAAGAAATGTTGAGCTCTGACTCCAGTAAGATCAGGAAATTGCCTCGTGTGCTTGTAATCTCCCTTAGAATCGGCCACAGCCCCATCTACCAGTCGTAGCAACAGATACAGCACATACATGAGACTGTATTTCCATCAAAACCAATGGACTTAGTTGATAGGTTTGCTTTGATTCTTCTTTCAGATTTCCATGTAAGGGATCGATGATTTCAGCCGTAAATAGAAATATTTAAAAAGGTAGGAAGATTTTTCTGTTTAGCAAAAGTGACAAAAAGCTACCTGACGGCTCAACACAAAAGTTTTTTCTCAAGTACAGATAGTGTTGAGGATCAGTGAACCATCGTACAATATGCGTTAGATGAGTATGTGCCAAGAAAGATTGTAAGAGATGGAAAAGAGCCACTGTGATACAACAACCGAGTTACAAAACTGCTGAGGAAGCAAAGGGAACTTCACAGCAAACATAAACATAGCCAAAACCTTGCAGACAAACAAAAATTGCGCGAAGCGAAATGTAGTGTGAGGAGGGCTATGCGAGAGGCGTTCAATGAATTCGAAAGTAAAGTTCTATGTACTGACTTGGCAGAAAATCCTAAGAAATTTTGGTCTTATGTCAAAGCGGTAGGTGGATCAAAACAAAATGTCCAGACACTCTGTGACTAAAATGGTACTGAAACAGAGGATGACAGACTAAAGGCCGAAATACTAAATGTCTTCTTCCAAAGCTGTTTCACACAGAAAGACTGCACTGTAATTCTTTCTCTAGATGGTCGCACAGATGGCAAAATGGTAGATATAGAAATAGACGACAGAGGGATAGAGAAACAATTAAAATCGCTTAAAAGAGGAAAGGCCGCTGGACCTGATGGGATACCAGTTCGATTTTACTCACAGTACGCGAAGGAACTTGGCCCCCTTCTTGCAGCGGTGTACCGTAGGTCTCTAGAAGAGCGTAGCGTTCCAAAGGATTGGAAAAGGGCACAGGTCATCCCCGCTTTCAAGAAGGAACGTCGAACAGATGTGCAGAACTATAGACCTACATCTCTAACGTCGATCAGTTGTAGAATTTTGGAACACGTATTATGTTCGAGTATAATCTCTTTTCTGGAGATTAGAAATATAGTCTGTAGGAATCAGCATGGGTTACGAAAAAGACCGTAGTGTGAAACCCAGCTCGCGCTATTCGTCCACGAGACTCAGAGGGCCATAGACACGGGTTCACAGGTAGATGCCGTGTTTCTTGACTTCCGCAAGGCGTTCGATATAGTTCCCCAAAGTCGTTTAATGAACGAAGTAAGAGCATATGGACTATCAGACCAATTGTGTGACTAGATTGAGGAGTTCCTAGATAACAGAACGCAGCATGTCATTCTCAATGGAGAGAAGTCTTCCGAAGTAAGAGTGATTTCAGGTGTGCCGCAGGGGAGTGTCATAGGACCGTTGCTGTTCACAATATACATAAATGACCTGGTGGATGACATCGGAAGTTCACTGAGGCTTTTTGCAGATGATGCTGTGGTGTATCGAGAGGTTATAACAATGGAAAATTGTACTGAAATGCAGCAGGATCTACAGCGAATTGACGCATGGTGCAGGGAATGGCCATTGAATCTCAATGTAGACAAGTGTAATGTGCTGCGAATACATAGAAAGATAGATCCCTTATCATTTAGCTACAAAATAGCAGGTCAGCAACTAGAAGCAGTTAATTCCATAAATTATCTGGGAGTACGCATTAGGAGTGATTTAAAATGGAATGATCATATAAAGTTGATCGTCGGTAAAGCAGATGCCAGACTGAGATTCATTGGAAGAATCCTAAGAAAATGCAATCCGAAAACAAAGGAAGTTGGTTACAGTACTCTTGTTCGCCCACTGCTTGAATACTGCACAGCAGTGTGGGATCCGTACCAGATAGGGTTGATAGATGAGATAGAGAATATCCAACGGAGAGCAGCACTCTTCGTTACAGGATCATTTAGTAATCGCGAAAGCGTTACGGAGATGATAGATAAACTCCAGTGGAAGTCTCAGGAGGAGAGACACTCAGTAGCTCGGTACGGGCTTTTGTTAAAGTTTCGAGAACATACCTTCACCGTAGAGTCGAGCAGTATATTGCTCCCACCTACCTATATCTCGCGAAGAGACCATGAGGATAAAATCAGAGATTAGAGCCCACACAGAGGCATACCGACAATCCTTCTTTCGACGAACAATACTAGACTGGAATAGAAGGGAGAACCGATAGAGGTACTCAGGGTACCCTCCGCCACCCACCGTCAGGTGGCTTGCGGAGTATGGATGTAGATGTAGATGTAGATCCGTGATACCTTACCCAACGATAAACACAATTTGCCTTACACGGGTCTGTGGTAGACGAAATCGACTGCAAGGTGCTACTAGCACTAACAAGTAGTGAATGAAGCGTTAAGTAGTCGAGTCCAGGAATCCACTGAGTCCGGATAGAGGAGTGAGCTACACATTGTGCTGTACCCACTGAGCGAGTCCCCACCGCCATGGGTTGACCCTCAGCAAAATATTATAAATTACTACGATACATTATTCCTGACAAAAGATTTGCAAATGTATTCAGTGCGTCATACATTTGCGTTCGCGTCAACTCAGCTGGCGGCATCTCGGACTGCACTGAGTATTGTGTGTAGTGACCATTGCTACAACGCACGACGTAATACTAAAAAATTCTTATCTATGATGATATGAACCGTAATTAGAAGTGTCAGACGAAAGTAGTTTCTGCCTTATATACAGCAAGTCAAATAGTGTAAAACATTTTGGCACTGGTTATTCTAAAACCCTTTATTATTGTGTTAACGTTTTTGAGTGGCCCCATTCTGAATAGACTGCAGGGCTGTTTTGGTTAACAACAGGCGATGTCATATTAACTCTGAGTGTTTCATTTTGGCTTACTGTGAAAAGGCTATTGCAATATTTTGTGAAGAACAGGGAAGAGAATATAGAACTTTATGTACACTGAAGCGCAAAACAAACAAGTATAGGCATGCGTATCAAATACAGAGATATGTAAACAGGTAGAATACGGCGCTGCGGTCGGCAACGCCTATATAAGGCAGCAAGTGTCTGGCACAGTTGCTAGATCGGTTACTGCCGCTAGAATGGCAGGTTATCAAGATTTAAGTGCGTTTCAACGTGGTGTTATAATTGGCGCACGAGCGATGGGACACAGCACGACCGAGGTAGCGATAAAGCGTGGATTTTCCCGTATGATCATTTTACATGTGTACAGCGAATATCAGAAATCCAGTAAAAATCAGTCTCCGACATCGCTGCGGCCGGAAAAATATCCTGCAAGAACGGAACCAACGACGACTGAAGAGTATCGTTCAACGTGGAAGACGTTCAACCCATCGAAAATTGCTCTAGATTTCAGTGCTGGGCCATCAACAAGCGTCAGCGTGCGAACCATTCAACGAAACATCGATATGGGCTATCGGAGCTGAAGGCCCACTCGTGTACCCTTGATGACTGCACAACACAGTGCTTTATGCCTAGCCTGGGCCAGTCAACACCGGTATTGGATTGTTGATGACTGGAAACATCTTGCCTAGTCGGACGATTCTCGTTTCAGATTGTATCGAGAGTATGAACGTGTACGGGTATGAATCCCATGGATCCTTCTTGTAGCAGGGTATTGTTGAAGCTGATGGAGGCTCTGTTATGGTGTCGGGTGTGTGCCGTTGAAGTGGCATGGGACCCTGATACGTCTAGATATGCTTCCGACAGGTAACACGTACGTAAGCATCCTGTCTGATCACCTGCATCCATTCATGTCCATTGTGCATTCCGACGGACTTCGACAATTCCAGGACAATGCGACACCCCACATGTCCAGAATTGCTACAGAGTTACTCCACCAACACTCTTGTGAGTTGAAACACTTCCACCGGCCACGAGTCTCCCCAACATGAAAATTATTGAGCGTATCTGGGATGCCTTGCAACGTGCTGTTGAGAAGTGATTTACACCCTATCGTACTCCTACCCATTTATGGAGAACCCTGTGGGATTCATGGTGTGAGTTCCGTCCTGCATTGCTTCAGACATTAGTCGAGTCCATGGCACGTCGTTTTCCGGCACTTCTGCGTGCTGACGGGGCCCTACACGATATTACGTAGGTGTACCAGTTTCTTTGGCTGTTCAGTGGAGTTACCGTGTTTCATCACGTGTGAAACGACAGCTTGAATCGGCATATGAAAAGTAACAAATCAGCACGAGAATATTTCATGTTGGCTCACTGTCAAAAGTGATTTTTGGTGAAGAATAGATTACAGAACGATGGCTTCAATCTCGACACCTAGTGGTAAAGCCTCTAATATATTTAGCTATGCCACGTGGCAGCGCGATTGGCGAGTTGTAAACAAAGCACACCAAATTTCAAACTCCTCGAATTGTGCTACTGACACTGAGTGAATGAAGACGATCTGCTGGCCCCATACTAAGCTACATCAAACTACCTTCAGAGCATATATGTAGCTTTATATTACATTTTGCATTAATACAAATGAAATATAGTATGTTGGTGTGAGCAATATAGTGACAGCTAGAAACTGCAGTTTCTCTGTATTATAGCAATAATTGAAAATTAAAGGTTCATATGTTTATTGAGCTATGAAGTTTCAGCATTTTACGCAGAATTGGGAATGTTTAGTGTTTTATTTTGGTATGTTTCTGCTTCTTGATGTATTTAATGGTGACAGTTGTTTTATCAGCTTCAGTTAATTGGAGTAGAACAGTGAAAGAGTAATTGTTTCCTTCATAGTAACTGCCAGTGTGTTATAACTAATCGCTATGGCATCAGAGACAGAGCAAGAGGTTGGGTATGTTGTATCCAATAAAATGAAAATAGTGCAGGGAGGAGGAGATGATTCAGGGATTAGCACTCATGGATTGCCAGTGACACAAAACTAGGTCATTCAACCAGATACTTAGAAACAAGCAATGGCTATGGCAGATCTGAATGGAGAAAAGCTCCAATCAATATTGAAGAGCTTTGTGATGCAAGGATATTACAAGAAAGTGCAAGGACATCAGAAGGAAAAGAAGAAAAGAGAATACAAAAAAACAAAGGAAATATGGAGAAGATATTATGAAAAAGTGAAGACAGCAGGGCACCGGAGAATAGAGAAATCAATAGGAAAATATTACAAGAACAAGGATATCTGAAGACAGGATTATAGGAATTTAAGGGTGAAATTAAGAGGAGCTTAAACGAAAGAAATAGCAACACCCAACAGAACTCGGACCATTTCCATAAAGATATTTGTAGGATCAGACTGTGGATAGAAGGAAAATCTGAGGAAGATGTTGTGGAACCTAAGACTGAAATACAAGTGGAGATTCAAAAAGTCGAGACATATTATGATCAACAGATTAAAAATATTATAAGGAAGCCACAAAAGTGCAATGTCACTATTACAAAACTAGTAACTGAGGAACTTGAACTAGCTGTGAATTTAAAGGAAGAAATAGAAATGCAGAGACAGGATGACGATCAGCAAATCGAATGAAAGGTCTAGAAGGTACTCAAGTACAGAAGAGTAAAAGTAAAGATTCTGATGGGAAGACTGACAATGAAACTTTGATTGCAAAGGAAGATAAAGTCATTACGATGACATATCATGGTAGGAAGTACATGCAGGCTAACACAGGACAGAACTATAAACTGAAGGGTTATTGCACTCAATCATGGTTACCAAACGGTTGAAAGGAATTTTCACTGTGCTCCTTAAAAAGTAGCTAAGGTTCAGTTTACAATGTACAGAACGCAAGTCAAAGTTTTTGCCCAGGAAGATATGAAGAAAGAAGAGATTAATGATGACAATCAATCTGGATGTGAATTTCTGAAGAAAGGCTGGTCCAAGATTTATGATGATGCGACACTAAAAGACGTACTACATTGCAATTTCTTTAATATCTGTAAGAGTAACGCAGAAGACAAGACTACAATCGAAGAGGACATAGGAAGCCAGCTACTCTTTTCCTCGTTTACCATGTGGCGACTAGTACACTCCCAGCTGGGTGAGACATTATTTCTGTTTCGTGTCTCACTCTTCTTTCACCTCTCCTATCCTTAGATTTTAGAATATTGTAGAAGTTATGAAGTACATTAAGTATCAGTCATTCAAATATTTCATTTAGTAATAATTTAGGAAAACCTGTGGATCATTCATCGTACTTTTTTGAAGTCAGTGTTAAGGTAGTAACTGAGTCCATAATTTGTGTAATGGTTCAAGATCTGACTATATTCACAGTAGTGCCAGAAAGAACAGAAGTAAATGCTAAATCTGAAGGAAACATCTATCAAAATCTTGAGAAAAGCTATTTCGCACCAATACAGAATTCTGTGTAAGCTATGTAATTTTTTCCTAAGTCATGAAAGAGCAGAGGGATAGTAGGGAAATGGAATAAGAGAACAGCTGATGCTTGTGACAAATAGGCAAAAAAGTGTAAAATTACATACAAGCAGGAAGTTAATTGATTATATGAATAATAGGACATGTAGAAATGTTTTGTGTAATGAGAGAAAGGACGTGTAAAAGTTAAGGAGAATGGAAACATTTTGCTGTATTCACTGATGGGATTAAGAAAGTTAATGCATATTGAACGAATATGTATTTGAAGGAAGAATGATATTGAATTTTTCAGATGCATGTAATGGAGATTCATGTGAATCGAGAGGTATATAAAATGTTTAAAGAGCTGATGGTTGACCACTGTCATTTATTTTCAAACGAGTTGTCCTACTTGCATTCATATGTATTGTAAGTGATGATGAGAAACGAATGGTGATGATAAACAGAGCATCAATCATGAAAAGCAAAGTAATAATGATTTGATGATATAATTACATGTTGAGGTTGGTAATTCACAACTTTTGTACTGAGTTTCAAAAATATATATAAAAAATTCGAATGCTGGGACAGCGTAAGTAGTAATGTGTACTGATATTTCAAATTTTGAACCATATATGTCAGTATGAAAAAAAGTAAGTACCATCTTATTTGCAATATTAATATCAACTGTTAAAATATAGAAACATGATCAGTGACAGAACGAGTACGCATTCCTTCCTAAACTTATTTCTGAACAACCACATCAGATAGAGATTTTTATCTCAAGGATTTAATACAAATTAAATAATTGTCAATTATTTGCAATATCTGTTGTATTGAAATTGTGCTTTCAATTATATTTCATATCAATACTTCGTTTAAAGATAAGAATGGAATAGCCATTAATACGTATAAAGAACTTCATGTATACCTTTCACGTGTAGTGTCAGAGGTGAAATGAAATAGCGGTATACAAGAGCAAAAGACCTGCTGAAAACATGGCGTACCATAGGAGTAGCTGAGATAGTTTAAATAAGTGTTTTTTTGTGCTTTGCCACAGGAAAAGCAACAAGCGACAGTTGTTAGATTAGATTAGATTTATACTAGTTCTATGGATCATGAATACGGTATTTCGTAATGATGTGGAACGAGTAAAATTTTCCAATACATGACATAATTAAGTTAATTTAACAACATAATTAAGTTATATAACAACTTTTTATTTTTTCGTTTTTTTTAAAATTTTTTATAATTTTTTGTTTGATTTTTTTCTTAATTTATATCTAAAAATTCATCTATGGAGTAGAAGGAGTTGTCACTCAGAAATTCTTTTAATTTCTTCTTAAATACTTGTTGGTTATCTGTCAGATTTTTGATATTATTTGGTGGCAGTATAATTCACCCCTTTCTGTGCCAAAGTTAGATTTAATCTTGAATAGTGAAGATCATCCTTTCTTCTAGCATTATAGTTATGCACACTGCTATTACTTTTGTATTGAGTTTGGTTGTTAATAACAAATTTCATAAGAGAGTATATAATCTGAGAAGCTACTGTGAATATCCCTAGTTCCTTAATGTCTGCAGGATGATCTTGGGTGGACTCCAGCTATTATTCTGATTACACACTTTTGTGCAATAAATACTTTATTCCTCAGTGATGAATTACCCAAAATATGATGCCATATTCAAGCAATGAGTGAAAATAGGTCTAGTAAGCTAATTTACTAAGATGTTTATCACCAACATTTTCAATGAACCTTATTGTATAAGTAACTGAACTCAAACGTTTCAGCAGATCATCAATGTGTTTCTTCCAATATAATCTCTCATCAATGGACACACCTAAAATTTTTGAATATTCTACTTTAGCTATATGCTTCTGATTAAGGTCTATATTTATTAATGGCGTCATACCATTTACTGTACGGAACTGTATGTACTGTGTCTTAGCAAAATTCTGTGAGAGTCCGTTTACAAGGAACCACTTAGTAATTTTCTGAAAGACATTATTGACAATTTAATCAGTTAATTCTTGTTTGTCAGGTGTGATTAGTATACTTGTATCATCAGCATGTGTTTGATGTTCCACACGAACTGTTGAAAGGGGCAATTGTGTATAATTAACTGCAAAACAGAGCTATGTAAAATATGTATTACTTTTTGCTAAGGGAGAATTTTTGTGCCGTTTAATGTACTGCTGATCTGTGTAAAATATTTGCCACTTTTCACTAAAATATTAAGTTTTTATACAACATGTTTATCGAGGAAGTGCTTTACCAGGGTCAAAAGAATTTACGTAGAATGCTTTGTAATGTCATAGTTTGTCCTTCAGTTAAATGTTTCTCACTTTTTTTTGTAATCTGTAACAACTTTTTTTGTTTTCTTTTTCGCCTAAGGCTACAAAGAAGTCTTTTAGGGCGGAGATGATAGAGGTCCATGATCCCTTACCTAAGGATAAACACACAGATCGATCGTAGGTGAAATCGATTGGCAGACGCCGGTAACGCTAAGAGAATGAAGTGTCAGTTACTGCCGGTCGGTTTGACCGTGCGGTTCTAGGCGCTACAGTGTGGAACCGCGTGATCGCTACGGTCGCAGGTTCGATTCCTGCCTCGGGCATGATGTGTTTAATGTCCTTAGGTTAGTTAGGTTCAAGTAGCTATAAGTTCTAGGGGACTGATGACCTCAGAAGTTAAGTCGCATAGTGCTCAGAGCTATTTGTCAGTTACACGAGTCTGGGAGTCCATTGAGTCTGGACGGAGTGGTGAGCCATGTATCGTGTCGTAGCGGCTGAGTGTGTCTCCACTGCAGTGGGTTGACTCTCAGTAAAACATTACCAATTCGTGATACATGGTATTTTTGATGAGTATTTTGCGTAGGTTTCCGTGCTCGCATCAACTGTGCTGGCCACATCTTGGATTGCATTTAGGATTATGTTTGGTAACCACTATTATAGGGCATGACGTAATACCAAAAACTTCGGACCTGTGATGACATCAGCAGTAATTAGAAGTGTAAGACGAAAGAAGTTTCTGCCTCTTATTCGGTCGAAACAGGACCTGTGGATCAAACAATGCAAAACAAATGGTTAAAATGGCTCTGAGCACTATGGGACTTAACTTCTAAGGTCATCATTCCCCTAGAACTTAGAACTACTTAAACCTAACTAACCTAAGGACATCACACACATCTATGCCCGAGGCAGGATTCGAACCTGCGGTCGCGCGGTTCCACACTGTAGCGCCTAGAACTGCTCGGCCACACCGGCCGGCCAGTTCAAAACAGTTTGTCATTGGTTATCGCAAACCCCTTTATTATTGTGTGAATACTGACGAGTAGATGCATCCTGACTGGAAACGACTCCTGAAGCAGCTAAATGAGATTAACATTTACCTGTTAGGCAATGGTGACATCAAAAAGCTAGGTTAACAATTAACATCATACCAATGTAGAATGTTTCACCCTTTAACAGAGTATCATATTAGCCAGGCTGTTTCCTGCTCCTTCACTATATACACCGGACCTTCTTCATCAGAACCTTTGCAGAGAGTCTCCCACCTGACTGAGCTTGGCACTAGCATTCGCTATGCTTGCAACCTGGTATTTTCCACCTAATTTCTGCTTTAGCATTTGGCCAACACTCCTCATGTGACTGCTGCCTAGTAACAGGACTCTTCCTTTTTGCTTGACTTTTCTGCTGCTCTACCTTTACAGTGGCTCCAACGAGTCTGCTGCACTCTACTCTTGTTGTATCCCACGTTGTAGCCATCTTTTTGTTATCATGGCGAGTATAGGTACTTACATCTAGGCGAGACCAAGAGCTGCGAAAACTTTGCGGGTTGATACCATATGCCACCGGCAGCGACCACACTATTTCGCCGATCCTCGTCATTTGCACGAATCGTGCACAAGGGTGACACTGCTCGAGGAGCCCATGAGCGGATTAGCAGTTATTGCTCACAGCAGAAATCTGCGCCCTATTATACACTACTGGCTATTATAATTTCTACACCAAGAAGATGACGTGCTACAGACGCGAAATTTAACTGACAGGAAGAAGATGCTGTGAGATGCAAATGATTAGCTTTTCAGAACATTCACACAAAGTTGGCGGCGGTGGCGACACCTACAACGTGCTGACACGAGAAAAGTATCCAACCGATTTCTCATACACAAATAACAGTTGACCGGCGTTGACTGGTGAAACGATGTTAAGATGCCTCGTGTAAGGAAGAGAAATGCGTTCTATCACGTTTTCGACTTTGGTAAAGGTCGGATTGTAGCCTATCGCGATTCCAATTTATGGTATCGCGACATTGCTGCTCGCGTTGGTCGAGGTCCAATGACTGTTACCAGAATATGGAACCGGTGGGTTCAGGAGGGTAATTCGGAACGCCGTGCTGGATCCCAACGGCCTTGTATCACAAGCAGTCGAGATGACAGGCATCTTATCAGCATGGCTGCAACGGTTGTTGTTAATTGTCATGGAAAAAGAGATCAGAAGGTATAATACATGTAACAAAGCCCTAACACGCAGTCGCCGATACAAATAATATAAATAATACGCTTCTTCGTGTGAGGATGAGAAGAGAGATCAGATAACTAATAATATTTCAAAGATTAAACAATATTGATTCCTGACACATTGTGTGGCGTGCGAACGATGGCATTGGTGGATGAGGTCGTGCGTTTGCTAAGTATTTTTGCATTGCTGTATACCTTGCAAGTTCCCATAACAAAATACTGGACTTCTTGCAGTAAATTTGCTGTGAAGATTGACTTATAGTTCTTTTATGTTAAGACTTTATAAACGTCCATCAGATTGCACTTGAGCATGTCGCAGCCGCTTACATCATTATTAAAACTCTTATACATAATAATTGTTGCTTGTCAGTATATTACACTTCTGGAAATGGAAAAAAGAACACATTGACACCGGTGTGTCAGACCCACCATACTTGCTCCGGACACTGCGAGAGGGCTGTACAAGCAATGATCACACGCACGGCACAGCGGACACACCAGGAACCGCGGTGTTGGCCGTCGAATGGCGCTAGCTGCGCAGCATTTGTGCACCACCGCCGTCAGTGTCAGCCAGTTTGCCGTGGCATACGGAGCTCCATCGCAATCTTTAACACTGGTAGCATGCCGCGACAGCGTGGACATGAACCGTATATGCAGTTGACGGACTTTGAGCGAGGGCGTATAGGCATCGTACCGCCGAATTGCTCAACACGTGGGGCGTGAGGTCTCCACAATACATCGATGTTGTCGCCAGTGGTCGGCGGAAGGTGCACGTGCCCGTCGACCTGGGACTGGACCCCAGCGACGCACGGATGCACGCCAAGACCGTAGGATCCTACGCAGTGCCGTAGGGGACCGCACCGCCACTTCCCAGCAAATTAGGGACACTGTTGCTCCTGGGGTATCGGCGAGGACCATTCGCAACCGTGTCCATGAAGCTGGGCTACGGTCCCGCACACCGTTAGGCCGTCTTCCGCTCACGCCCCAACATCGTGCAGCCCGCCTCCAGTGGTGTCGCGACAGGCGTGAATGGAGGGACGAATGGAGACGTGTCGTCTTCAGCAATGAGAGTCGCTTCTGCCTTGGTGCCAATGATGGTCATATGTGTGTTTGGCGCCGTGCAGGTGAGCGCCACAATCAGGACTGCATACGACCGAGGCACACAGGGCCAACGCCCGGCATCATGGTGTGGGGAGCGATCTCCTACACTGGCCGTACACCTCTGGTGATCGTCGAGGGGACACTGAATAGTGCACGGTACATCCAAACCGTCATCGAACCCATCGTTCTACCATTCCTAGACCGGCAAGGGAACTTGCTGTTCCAACAGGACAATGCACGTCCGCATGTATCCCGTGCCACCCAACGTGCTCTAGAAGGTCTAAGTCAACTACCCTGGCCAGCAAGATCTCCGGATCTGTCCCCCATTGAGCATGTTTGGGACTGGATGAAGCGTCGTCTCACGCGGTCTGCACGTCCAGCACGAACGCTGGTCCAACTGAGGCGCCAGGTGGAAATGTCATGGCAAGCCGTTGCACAGGACTACATCCGGCATCTCTACGATCGTCTCCATGGGAGAATAGCAGCCTGCATTGCTGCGAAAGGTGGATATACACTGTACTAGTGCCGACATTGTGCATGCTCTGTTGCCTGTGTCTATGTGCCTGTGGTTCTGTCAGTGTGATCATGTGATGTATCTGACCCCAGGAATGTGTCAATAAAGTTTCCCCTTCCTGAGACAATGAATTCACGGTGATCTTATTTCAATTTCCAGGAGTGTAGTATAAATGGGTACGTCGGTGCGCCTCTTTAAATATGCCGTGTTCAGTATTTAACAAAATGTCTGGAGTTACGGAGCAATCACAAAATGCGTCCGTAGAGGAATAGGTTATCTTACCACTCTGAGTAGCGCGAGAAGAGTCAGGGCTGAAGTAGAATATTAAAACATTTGCTGTTTTTTTTCACTGCAACAACGTATTGTTTATCGATAGCGCTTCATATCATGTCTTTGACAGCGCGAAAAAATAATATTATCGCTTTTCATTGCAGATGAGCCCCTAAACTGGAAACTAAACTAGCATAAACGGCTTATGCCTCGCCCGACCCGCTCCAGAAATGCTATCTTTTCCTTAGCGCTTGGTCACCTGTAGCCCCCATTTCTCTCTCTTTCATTTCTGGCGAAGCAGCGGCTGTACCGTAAGTTTGCGCGAAATCGGTGAAGGCGACTAGGCGCACTCCCATAGTGAATCAACAAACATAATACGTCTGCGACATAAATCTTGCTCAATGACCGCGACGCTAAAACCGAGGAAGCTCGAGCTGTCATAGAAAGTGAGCTACAATATTTGTTCACACATATCACCTTCGAATGGAAAAAGAAAGGGGAAATTGACATTGGGATAAAATGCACCCTCCATTACTCACTGTACGGAGCTTAATATTTGGTATCTACTATGAAGTTTGAGTTGTGCATCTATATATCTGTGAACTGAAACGAGTTACGCAATAGCAAATTGGAAACCACTGATGACCTGTAAGAAAGGGTAAACAGGCATGCACTTACAAAATTTGTCACCACAGAATATGGAAACCCGAGTATGCACTCAGCTCAGTAATTATTAGTGTGCAACAATAAATTGCTTAAAACTTTGTAACCATTGACTTCTATAGGATTGCACAAAAAAAAACAGTTGAAATGCACTGGTGGGTCAAGACTTCATGACGACTGCCTGCCGTGTCTGAATGTCAATGCAACCACATGAGGCAGTAAGTGCAAGGGCAGTGTTGTGTACCAAGCAGGAGTTACACAACAAATACCGTGAGAGACCGTCACCAAAGAGGCACAGACACCCTTCAGCGCAGTGCAGCAGCCTCCAGATGGCGCTCACAATCACGAACCTCTTCCTGCTTGTGCACCACTTCTCGGCTCGTTTATGGGTGCACGGTGTATGGGTCTGCGAGTCCTTCTTACTTAGAGATGTTGGACGTTGTGCGTCATGAAGGGCTTCGGTTGGCCACTGGGGCATTCCGAACTAGCCCCAAACCGAGCCTCTGTGCAGAGGCTGGTGAACCGCCACTTCATATGCGGCGACGGCTACTTACAGTGCGCCAGGCGTATAAAACTTTGTCCACACCATACACCCCTGCGTACCATACCGTTGCTCAGCCTCCTCTGGCACGGTTATTTCATAACCGGCAACGTGCGAAGCAGCGCTATGGGATTCAAGCACAGGATTGCCTCGCTGCGATGTCTATGGCTGGTCTTCGTGTTTTGCGTCACGGTTGGAGCAGATCTGCACCTTGGCTCCTCTGGAGACCCAAACGTATTTTAGATTTGACTAATTTTAAGAAAGATCACACACCATATTTTACATTCCAATCTCTGCTTTTTAACATTATAGATGTGCATCACGGTTTCACTGTCGTGTACACTGATGGCTACAAACAGGAGAATTTCCTTGGCTGTTCTGTAGTGTTCCCTGATCAAGTTACCCGGATTCGTCTCCCTGCTGAATATACCGTTTTCGCAGCGGTGCTCCACGCGATCCTGAAGGCACTGGAGCAGATCGGTTTCTTCTCTGCTCCGATTCTCTTAGTGCCTTACAATCACTGCAGAACCTGTACCCTACTGAGGAGATGGTCCAGCTGATACATGACCAACTGTACTTGATCCAACGGCGGGGTACAGACGTATCCTTCTGCTGGGTGCCTGGTCATGTCGGAATACGAGGCAATGAAGAGGCCGGTCGGGCTGCCAAGGAGGCCTGCAGAGAGCAGGATGTGGTCCAGTGCCCTATTCCCTTGCAGTCAGTCATCGCAGCACCACAGGAAGTGCATGGAGTTGTGGGAGGACGAATGGCTGGCGGTGACGGCCAATAAACTGCGGTTGATAAAGTCATCCACTCAGCCGTGGCGTTCCTCCTGCCGGTTGCTCAGGCGGGAGGAGGTGGCCCTCACACGTCTTCGGATCGGGCACTGTCCTCTCACACATAGCTTTTTTTATTACGGCGGGAGGATCCACCGTTTTGTGACGCTTGTGGTGTGCACATCTCTGTCCGGCACATTTTAACAGACTGCATTTTATACCGTGATGCACGGGCAGAAGCACAAGTTGATGGGGATCTGCCTTCTGTTTTAGCTAATGATGAGACGTGTGTGTCTAGGGTTTTTAAGTTTTGTGACGTGTCTGGACTCTGGCCTAAACTTTTAGGCTGGAGGTTTTAGTGTATTGCAGAGTGGCTGACTCCTCCCCTTTTTTCCTTGCGGTCAGCCAGCCACTTCGATCTGCTACATTGTTTTAGCTCCCTCTATCGTTTTCTTCCTGTGTTGTCCATGTTTTACTGCTGACGCTCTGCTTTATCCCAGGCTTTGGTGTGGGTGAGCACATGTTTTTCAGCGATTATTACCCATGTTTTCTGTTCCGTTTTATATTCCTGTTCTGGGATTTTTCTTGACACCCGTCTCACTATGTTACTGAACGGGCGCTGAAGACCTTGCTGTCGTGCGCCCACAAACCCCTCTACTACTACTACTACTACTATTTTGCACCACTTCCTCCAGCGCACCGCATACATAATAGAGTATATTGTTCGTGGATACTCTTTTGATGCATTTATGTACGAAAACACTGATGTCAACTGCTGACTCACAACAGAATAAGCAGTGAACATTTAGACAGTTTGAAGATCAACCCACTTTACGAAACCTCCTGAATTACCTCAGACTAGTTAGTGAGTCCACGTGAGGCAGCATAAGAGCCATACACTATGAGTATCCATGCCTTTGCATCGTTGGTTTGAAAAAATTAAGACACTTCACCCTTGGATTACCTTACTGACTCAGCAAATAGCATCTCTTCCTATGTGTTTTGCTGCAAAGCACACGTAGTGGATTACGTTTTCAGAGGCAGTATCAGTCATCAGATTCTCTGGAAACTGTAATTCTATTCCTTTAATTCTAAGCGATGACGCGGGACGCTGTATGACTTGAAATAATATTTGTGGATGTCATTATCATGTGTTTATTTACGAAATCATCGTAATCTCAGAATAATTGAACAATATATCACTCAATAACTCAAAACGAGTAAATTCTTGACAGCTTGGTCTTACTACAGAATTAGTTCAGAAGGCATCCGTTTGGTAACTGTCGACTACAGCGAGCACAAGAGATCTCGTACTTAAGGTCGTGAAATATCGTAGCTGCTCGTACAATATTAAACACTGTTCATTTGTTTATTGAAACGACTGCTTTCTTGCGTCATAATACTGTTGTAAGGAAGCGCTTACCAACAGTAGGTTTCTCCTGTGTATTTGAAAAAGCCTTTTGTTAGTAAATATTTACTAAACAAAATCACTTAATTCGAACCACAATGGCTGTGGTTTCCCTAAGTATCGTGCACTTACGTCTTTCTCACAGATAGCCCAGCACCAAACCTCACCGTAGTCATAACGCCAACCCCAACGTTTACTGGAAACGCCAGATGATTCACTGCTTGCTTCAGAAAGTGTTGGAAGTGAAATCGTGCCCCCTGCTATGTGTTCTGCGGTACTGCCTGAGCTTACTGAATGCTGCTAATATATACAGATGTGATGTGAAATATAAATCTGGAAAATAAAGAAATTTGTTCAGAATATGTTCATTAGCAATCAGACAGTTACAAACCCGTAGTCACGTAATTCAGTGCAGGGCCTGCAGCAGTTCATTACACTGCTCTGAAGGTTACTTTCGGACCTAACAGTCGCTGTTCATGGAATAGTTGGATTATTGAGTGCCTGCTGAATTACAATCACTTACAGTGACAATACAATGAGGTAACAAAAGTCATGGGGTAGCGAATTGCACATATATAGATGGTGGTAGTATCGCGTACACAAAGTGTAAGAGGGCAGTACTTTGATGGAGCTGACATTTGTACTCATGTGATCCATGCGGAGAGGTATATCACGTGAGTATGGCTTCAAATCGGGTATGAACACACTTTGTAAGCGGACTGGTACTTGCAGCTCCACACGTAGGACACTCCATTTCGTAAATCGTTGCGAGATTTAATATTCCTAGATCCGGAGTTTCAAGAGTGTTCCTAGAATTACCTCCCGCCACTGACAACGCAGTGGCTGGCGGCCTTCACTTAACGACCGAGAGCAGCGACGTTTGCGCACAGTTGTCAGTGCTAACAGACAAGAAACATAGCGTGACGCAACCGATGAAATCAATGTGGGACGTACTATGAAAGTATTCGTTTCGATAGTGCGGCCAAATTTGAGCTAATGGGCTACGGCAGCAGCCGACTGACGCGAGTGCCTTTGCTACCAGCACGATATGGCCCGCAATGCCTCTCCTGGACCATATCAGTTGGACCGTAGACGACTCGAACACGGTGTCTTGGTTTGGTGAGCCTCAATTTCAGTTGGTAAGAGCTGGTAGTATTTTTCGAGTGCTGCGCTGACCCCAAGAAGCCAAGGATTCAAGTTGTCAACAAGAGATTGTGCAAACTGGTGGTGGCTCCATAATGGTGTGGGCCGCGTTTACATTGAATGGACTTGGTGCTCTGGTCCGAATGAACCGATCATTCACTGGAAATGCTTATATTCGGCTACTTAGAGATATTTTGTAGCCACTCATAGCCTTCATGTTTCTAAACAACCTAGAAATCTTTATGGATGGCAGTGACACAACTGTTCGAGATTAGTTTGAAGAAAAGAGTGGTTGATTTGGCCACCCAGGTCGCCCGACATTAATCCCTTAGAACATGTATGGGACATAGTCGAGAGTTCAGTTCGTGAACAAAATCTTGCATAGGGGACATGACCGCAGTTATTGACGATTATGGAGGCAATGTGTCTGAATATATGTGGAGGGGGCTTGCAACAAGTGGCTGAGTCCATGGCAGGTCGAGTTGCTCTACTGTGCCGGGGAAAGGAGGTCCGACACGGTATTGGGAGGTCTCCCATCACTTTTGTCTCCTCAGCATACATATGTGCGTTACTGTCATTGAATTAATAGCTGACTCAACATTCGGTGAAGCAAAGTTTCTCATCAAAAGCTTAATTCATTATAATTATGATGAGCTGCTAATGATAATTTAGTCTTGTTATAACGTCAATGCAACAGTTTTGATGACGCCTTTATTGGACAGTGAAAGGGTGATCCAGTGCACCTTCTTACTAGAAAGAACATATAACAGCACACTATCCAAACTGATCTCCACCAATGTCGCTTTCTACCACCTCTTCCATTTTTCTGTAGAGTAATTCGTGTCAGTATTTCGCAACCATGACTTACTAAGGGCAGTCAGAAGGGAAATTTTTTTTTACATTTTCGGATTTTTGGGTCATTATAAAATTTGCAGTTTCCCGAATAAAATGTTGTATATATCACTTATAAACTTACATGGAAAGCATATCATTTAATTTTTTAAATATAATCTACACCGGTTGAAAATGTTAAAATTTTTACTTGCATTTCTTCAAGATATAATAAATTCGGTAATTTTTTGTGTATGGAAGCCTGTGGATTGCTTTGTTGTAAGCTGGAATGTGTTGGTCATGTCCAGAAGAGGATGGGCTCCAGGTTGAGGAAGTTGAAACAAAATTTGAGACAAGAAACTTTCTGATGGTAAAAACCATTGATGAACTACAGCAATATTATGGGATGGCAATTAGATATAATAGTGAGGATTTGTTGAAAATGAAACAGGCAGTATGGGCTACCTTCTTCCACAGACTGTCAACTGATGAGAAACCAGTACACAACCTATTTCCTCCTGGACCTGATTTATGGTGCAATTACCGCAATGTCAAGTACTCAAACAGTTCATACAGCCATAAACATTCCTGAAGACGCAGAAGTGGGGGGTCAGTGATGCTGTTATTACTTTTAATGAAGACAACATTTGTAGGGTCAAAAGTGCTACAGCAGATGGGAATTAATCATGGAGCATAGTGCATCAGAGAACTTGAACGGATGTACAAGGTTCTCATTTTGATAAAGCAGAGTATGAAACACAGTTGGCTACTCAGGAGTCCAGAAAGAAGAAAAAACTTGGAAAAAGATCAAAAAATGGTTCAAATGGCTCTGAGCACTATGGGACTTAACATCTTAGGTCATCAGTCCCCTAGAACTTAGAACTACTTAAACCTAACTAACCTAAGGACATCACACAACACCCAGCCATCACGAGGCAGAGAAAATCCCTGACCCCGCCTGGAATCGAACCCGGGAACCCGGGTGTGGGAAGCAAGAACGCTACCGCACGACCACGAGATGCGGACGGAAAAAGATCAAGAGGATGATATACAGTATAGTGCAGGATGCTTCTGAATGACTAAAAATAAATAATCATATATTAAGCAAGTTATAGTCTTTTGAAACTTTAGAAGCCGTTCCAGAAAATTTGTATTTTCTATTGCATTTTTCCCTAAATCTCAGAAACCACTTCGAGTAGAGTATTAAAATTTTCAGGGAGTAATAACATATATATACTGAGTCTGCTGCACTAAAAAAAGAACATAATCTTAAGTATAATTAAAATTATTTAGGGTAATTTACAAAAAGTACACAAAATTTTAACTGTGTAATAAAAATCTGTATTTCCGAAAACAGCAGCTGAAATGCAGTTATTGAAGTTCGGTAGATTCTGAACATACAGTTTAATGTGCTGTAAGAGTTTCATGTCAATGGCTACAGTGTTTCATGGAATATGGGCAAGCCAAGTCAGTGAATTTAGTATTGTCGTGATAGGGCGTTCCAACTCACCTCAAACTGCTGTTTCGATAGTGTTCACAAACGTCACCACTTTCTTTCTCTGGAAACCGAATATTATAATTCTTTTTGATGCCTGAAGGTATTTCGGCTATTTCATACATCTTGCATACCAGATGGAAGAGTTTAGTCATGGCTGGTTCTCTCAAATCTGTCAGTAATTCTGAAAGAGCGTCGTCTGCTCCCGAGTGTTTGTCTTGGCTAAAATGTTTCCGTGCTCTATCAAATTCTTCTCGAAGTATCACTTCTACCAATTCAATATCTGTGACATCCAAGTATTTCAATTAGGCCTTGTCTCTCTCATCCCATGCTGCCTTCGCTATTTCATCTTTGAAAGCTACCTATTCGTCTTCTGCTGTATTCCTTCCCTCTGTTTCACTCAATCATTGCCTAATGCTCCCTATGAAACTTTTAACAGCAATTTCCTGTTTCAAATTATCCATCCCTGTCTACTTAATTTCCTACAATTTTTGCAAAGTCTTTAATTTTAATCTACACTTCATAACAATAAATTACTGTCAGAATCCACATCTGCCCCTTTGTATGACCTATTGTTGTTGTTGTGGTCGTCAGTCCAGAGACTGATGCCACTCTCCATGCTACTCTATCCTATGCAAGCTGCTACATCTCCCAGTAACTACTGCAACATATATTCTTCAGAATCTACTTAGTATATTCATCTCTTGGTCTCCTTCTACGATTTTTACCCTCCACGCTGCCCTCCAATGCTAAATTTGTGATGCCCTGATGCCTCAGAACATGTCCTACCAACCGGTCCCTTCTTCGTGTCACGTTGTGCCACAAATTTCTCGTTTCCCTAATTCTGCTCAATACCTCCTCATTAGTTATGTGATCTACCCATCTAATCTTCAGCACTCTTCTGTAGCACCACATTTCGAAAGCTTCTATTCTCTTCATCTCCAAACTATTTATCGTCCATGTTTCACTTCCATACGTGGCAACGCTCCATACAAATACTTTCAGAAACGACACCCTGACACTAAACTCTATACTCGATGTTAACAAATTTCTCTGCTTCAGAAACGCTTTCCTTGCCATTGCCAGTCTACATTTTATATGCTCTCTACTTCGAGTATCATCAGTTATTTTGCTCCCCAAATAGCAAAACTCCTTTACTACTTTAAGTGTCTCATTTCCTAATCTAACTCCCGCACCATCACCCGCCTTAATTCGACTACATTCCATTATCCTCGTTTTGCTTTTGCTGATGTTAATCTTATATCCTTCCTTCAAGACACTGTCCATTCCGTTCAACTGCTCTTCCAAGTCCTTTGCTGTCTCTGATAGAGTTACAATGCCATCGGCGAACCTCAAAATTTTTGTTTCTTCTCCATGGATTTTAATTCCTACTCCGAATTTTTCTTTTGTTTCATTTACTGCTTGCTCCACATACAGACTGAATACGATCGGTGATAGGCTACAACCCTGTCTCACTCCTTTCCAGACCACTGCTTCCCTTTCATACCTCTCAACTCTTATAACTGCCATCTGGTTTCTGTACAAATTGTAAATAGCCTGTATTTTACCCCTGCCACCTTTAGAATTTGAAAGAGAATATACCAGTCGACATTGTCAAAAGCTTTCTCTAAGTCTACAAATGCTAGAAACATAGGTTTGACTTTCCTTAATCTTTCTTCTAAGATAAGTCGTAGGGTCAGTATTTCCTCACGTGTTCCAATATTTCTACGGAATTCAAACTGATCTTCCCCGAGGTCGGCTTCTACCAGTTTTTCCATTCGTCTGTAAAGAATTCGCTTTAGTATTTGACTTATTAAACTGATAGTTCGGTAATTTTCACATCTGTCAACACCTGCTTTCTTTGGGATTGGAATTATTATATTCTTCTTGACGTCTGAGCGTATTTCGTCTGTCTCATACATCTTGCTCACCAGATGGTAGAGTTTTGTCAGGGCGGCTCTCCCATGGTCGTCAGTAGTTCTAATGGAATGTTGTCTACTCCCAGGGCCTTGTTTCGACTCAGGTCTTTCAGTGCTGTGTCAAACTCTTCACGCAGTATCGCATCTCCCATTCCATCTTCATCTACATCCTCTTCCATTTCCATAAAATGCCGTCAAGTACATCGCCCTTGTACAGACCCTCTATATACTCCTTCCATCTTTCTGCTTTCCCTTCTTTGCTTAGAACTGGGTTTCCATCTGAGCTCTAGATATTCATACAAGTCGTTCTCTTTTCTCCAAAGGTCTCTTTAATTCTCCTGTAGGCAGTAATTATCTTACCCCTAGTGAGGTAAGCCTCTACATCCTTATTTTTGTCCTCTAGGCATCCCTGTTTAGCCATTTTGCACTTCCTGTTGATCTCATGTATGACTTACTGTTTATAATATGATTTCGGATTCTCTGGGACCAAGAGGGTCTTCGAAACTATTTCCTGTAGCGGTAACCCACGGATGATGTAGTAATAAGAAAGAAGACAGAAATGTGGATGAACTACTAAGAACAGCATAGTGAAAGAATTAGAGCCAAGACATATACAAACGTACGACCCACTACCGTGGCATAGTTACATGTGGTTACTAATTCCACAAATTATTAAGAGACCGTAAAAAATATTTATGATGATACGAAAGAAATTATTCTTATTAAGAAAGACAAGAATTTAATTACCATGAGAAAGTTGAATTGGACACTAAGAAAACAAAGAGAAGGATAATAGGAGAACATGATCTGAGGAAAAGGAATGGAAGGAGAAGCCGCCTGGTAGAATTTTACACATAGCACAGTTTAACTGAAACCTGGTTAAAAGTCACGAAAAATGTTGTATTCTTGTAACAGACCTGGAGACACTAGAAGATTTCTAATACATTATGAAATGGCAATACGAAGACTGAGAAAGTGTATGATTCCTGCAAAGCATTTCCAATATCACATGTGGGACTAGACCATAATTAATTGCTTACAAGCAACAAATTAAAGCAAAGGAAAATGCAGAAAGATACTAAGCTGAGCAGATGGTGTCTCTATAGGTTGAAACAACTGAAGGTTGTTGGAGTTTGAAAGGGAGGATTAGGGAATAATTGACTTAAATGAGCGAAGGCTTTGAAATGTGAAACAGATGAAAAATGCACCAAATATTGAGAATATTTTGTACTGTTTAGGCGACATCAAATCAGATATAAAAATCGACTTTCGAAAATTAACACCATCTCCTTCATCCGGAGAAGACTTGAAGCAAAGCAAGCGCTGTATCATGTATAAGATACAGAGGCGAGCGAGTGCACGGGACTTACCCTAGTTCACTGCTAGTAGCGTCACGTCATCGTAACGCGCCTGCATATAGTATTCCACCACATTTAACATAAAAGAAAAAATTAAGATTTGTGTGTAAAACTTTGTTAAAGTATAGTTCTATGTAATAATGTTTCAGGTAACAAATCTTAATGTTATAAAATTAGTAGTTTACGTAAAATTCACGTTTTGAAAGAAAAATAGGAGGCGCTAAATAATGACGCTAGGAAGCCAAAATTTGGTGAGAAGGTGCAGTAAGATGTCATTAATGAGTGGTGCTGGTTTCCAAAACCATAAAACTAAAATTGACTCCAGAATCCGCGTTTTTCGGAAAAATCAGAGGCGCGAAATAATAGAGCTACAATATTGAAAATTGGTAGGATGCTTCAGTTCACCCTAATAATAATAATGGAAATATCACAATCAGTTACCTCTTCTAGTTTTTTAGTAATTTAGTAAAAACTACTTTTGTGAGTAAAATGTACATAAGCATTATAGATTAAGTACTTTAAATTTTAATGATAAAACAATTTCTTTAAGACCAATGATCAGATAGGACAATTAACAAAGCTACACCAAGTTTTAGTCTTGTAGCATAATTAACAGCTGATACAAGTCTTGATAAAGCTATGGTTCAGAGGTAACAATCTACCGTTAGTTCCATTGTAAAAATTCTAGAGAGTAAAGTTTTAATTTTAGCGGGCTGAGATTTTCTACGTGCTTCTGTACTGCTCAGATGTATGTATACAAAAATTGAGAAGTTTGTAAAGCTATTATTAAATGTGATATTTAAGATTATGTGCCTGAGATAGCGGTCATTTGGAGGCCGCAGGCATCTGCATATGAACGGAAAGAACAGATGCTCTCTTGGCGGTACGCGCCGGAGCTATATAAAAAGAGCGGCAGAGGCAGTAGTAAGCTCACTCCGCATTAGACCAACGCCTAGTCCACGCGAGCTTAGCGTCCGATCGCGCCTCGCCTCGGGTGACGTCATAGCGGGCTGTGACATGCGCGTACTTAGCAATGTAAACGGACATTGAAAATCGCGAGGACTGTACACCGTCCTGGATCGTTTAGACTTCGGTAACAAACTGTTATTGTGCCGTCCGTGTGAAGTATAATTCCGCGTGGCAAGTGGTGACTAACTCCACTTTTAAGGCGAGCATTAATTTTTTTTTAACATTATTGCGAACTATTAATAGAGCACCGTTAGTTAGAGTAATGAACTATTCGGGAGGAACTTGCTGTAGAAGTCGCCTCTGAACTATTAAACGATTGGCTGAATTAACAATATTTAATGTCTTTAGCATTTTCAGAAGTTTCGAGTAATTTGTGTGAGCCTTTAAGATAATAAAATCTTGTTTGGAACGTTAAATTTTATTGAAGCAGCCCTAATCCCGTGAAGAACTATGGATATTTTTCGTTTAGCTGGGCTGTACAGGAATGTGGCCGTGCAGACTGGGAACTAAGGTCAGTAAGTTTCCCTTCGCTTTCTGACTGGCCACCAAATTAGTTGCCAGGCTCGCGTGATTTAAGGTGGCAATGTTCAACTTTCATTCAACATTAAACAACGACTTCTTCGCCGTCCCACATATGTTGCATCGGCAATAATCTGTTACGTGAAATGAACATTCAAACAACTCATTCGACAACTTCTTCGCCGCCCCACATATGGTGCATCGGCCGGGAAAACTGAATTAAAAGCAAATAAAAGTGCTCGATGTGTGAAATCGATTGGTATAAATTAACGAACTCGGTAGGCAATAACAGGACACTGAATTGAACTAGTGTGGGAACAGTGTTACCAGTAAAGGCGGGTGTAGTGTATAAACAATAAGTGTCTACCGCTGTACGTTGGTTAGTGACGATGGTGAGGAAGGCGACGATGCTGGATCGCGGCTGCCGACGGCGCTGAGACTAAAGGAAGACGGTGCGTCATCGCGGAGCTGCGCTGATCTGCGAGACAGCTGCCGGCTGCGCCGAGCGGTCAACGGTGCCTGTGGCGGTACTCGACGCTACAGCTGCTGCTGCTGCCTTCAATACGTCGCGACGCGTCGCATCACGATTGCTGGTACACCGCGACGACATCATTCGTCGAAATCAAGCATTTAAGTTAAGTCAAAAACTTTTAAAATATTTATTAACGGCTGCTAACAAACTAAAAGATATGGAAAGTAGTGTACATTTCAGAAGGGAACCGGTCTCTGACCAAGAATCCTCAGGATCAGGAATTGAGTTTAATGAGGATGGTTCCATTAATCCCTCAAATATTGAACTAGAACGTAATTTGTCACCAGTAAATTATGACTTTAATTTAAATGAGAGTGCAGGGATGCAATCAATAAGTGAAATAGAAGTCAAAAGGGAGCCAGTAGAGTTGCTAACTTTGTCAGGTAGTGAAACTGAGCTCAATATATCTCCAGCTCAGTCAAGTCAAGAGATACAAAGTATCAAGGTAGAAGCTCCGGATTGGATGCAAATACTGTTTGCCAAACTCGAATCAAACCAAAATAAAATTGAGGCTAAAATTGAAAATAGTAATAAAGAGTTGGAGAATAAAATTGAGGTTAGTAATAAAGGGTTGGAAAATAAAATTGAGGATAGTAATAAAGAACTAAAAGAAGAACTGCAATCAAAATGGAATAGTTTGAATTATAAGATAGATGCTATTCATCATGACATTCAAGTAAAAGTAGGGCAACAGTTAACTAAAATGCATAGTACTGTCAAATGTGAAATAGATCAAATTCAAAAAAATTATCAAGAGGCAGATGAACTTTTGGAAGTGAGGTTGTCCGAAAGATTGAGCAACGAGTCCAAACTTTGCTCTGACAAAGTTAAAGAGGTACAAATTAAAGTAGATACTTGTCAGAAAAACATTGAGAAAGAAAGAAACCTGTACCGAAATTCGTGGTGCAGTGGAACAAAGATGTTCTGCCAGGATAGAAGCAGTAGAGTCACAAGTAGAGGAATTAAATACTAACATTGCTAACCTAGAAAATAGAGTAACCTCTGTTAATTCTAGTCATTCTACTGTACAGCATGTGACTTCAGTTGACGCCGCTTTTATAGGGTGTCGACAGTTTTTGCGCTTTGATCCTGATAAGTACATTCACCCTCTTGAATTTTGGAATGACTTTGAGGATGTTCTCCCCAACACTTGGTCAGAAAGAGAAAAAATTTCATTTATAAGAAGTCATTTGTCAGGTGATGCTTTGCGATGGTCAGCGGATGTAATGATCAAATGTAAAACTTTATCTGAATTTAAGTCTGCATTTCTCAACGAATACTGGTCACATAACAAACAAAATGATGTGTTAAGGGAATTCTGGAGTGGTAAGAAGTTTTTCCCAGGGCGTGAATCAGTAAAGGATTTCGCTAGGAAGTGGGTTTCAAGACTGTCACATTTGACAGAAAAGATGAAGCCAGATATGATCATTATGGGTTTAGAAGGTAAGCTGCCGTGGTACTGGCAGAAGAGGATCATTTCCGCCCCTAGAGATAATATAGACAAATTTATTGAATATCTGGAAAGAGTGGAAAGAGTAGCTGCTGCTGAGGAGCAGGTGCAGCAGAATAACAAATCTTCTAACAATCACGTACAAAATAATGGAAACGTGAACGTTAGAAATATGGAAGTTAGGCACACCAAAACAAACTATCGAAACCGAAGCCGTGGCAGAGGAAGAGGGGGTAGATACTCACCACGCTTTCGTAACAACTACTATGACGAAAGTGGAGAAGTAAATACTATGCCATTAAGACAAGAAGGGAGTCATGATGCTACTATATCTAGTGGTGTCACAGATGAACACAACAGGCCGCGTGTGGGAAACTAAATCCCGTCTATGAGGAAACTGGCGCTCACCAGGCGGTAACAGTAACACAGCCAGTAACGGAAACACAGACAATCAGCCAACATACACAGACAGACAACATGGATGACGAAATAAATACAGATAATACCAGTGATGTGTTAAGCCACTCTCACAAAATAGTGGATAGTATTTTGGATACACTAGAAAAATGGGTCAAGGAAGAACAGGAACTCAAGGTAGATAATGGGGAAGATATAGATAATGGGTTTGAGTTTGATGGGAATAATGATGAAGTAAAAGCTTACATCTTCGATGAAAATGGCAATCTAAAAGCTGAAGTAGAAGTAGCAGAAGTAGAATCAGTACTGCAAAACTTTAGAGAGGAGGAAATGATGAATGAAGGGGGTAGAAATAGTAACGAGGTGAAAGAATCTAGTAGCTGTGTAAACGTGCCACAAATGGTTGAAGGTGACGACATTCTTATGAACAGCAATATTGCGCAGGGACGCAGTTGCTCAGAGGTAGAGGATAGTTTGGCTGATGTGCAGCAAACAAAAGTAGAAAAAGTCGTCAGATGCTTCGATTTAAAGTTAGTGGACAGATTAGAGAAAGCAGCTAAGATTATAGAGCATGATGAGCCCCAGGATGTAAATGTAAATGTAATTGCAACTGATCAGAATTACTTTAGCTGGAAGAACATAGAACGAGATTTATTAGACGAGGTGTGTGAGCAACCTGTTCAATGTAAAATAACTCACCCTGTTATCAAAGT
The DNA here is from genome assembly GCF_023897955.1 of Schistocerca gregaria. NCBI lineage: Eukaryota > Metazoa > Arthropoda > Insecta > Orthoptera > Acrididae > Schistocerca > Schistocerca gregaria. Next base: position 235,742,162 of record NC_064928.1, read on the forward strand.
AAACATATCAGGAGTCACTGTGCGTTGTCTGCTTGACAGTGGCAGTGAAGCAAGTGCTTTATCACAAACATTTTTTGACACCATACCCAATAAAGAGAAGTTAACAGTTATGAAAGTAAGTGGCTTAAAGATTATAGGTGCTACTGGAAAAGTCTCTAGACCAGTTCAACACGAAGCTTTGATACCCATTGGTATAAATGACGTAGTAATAGATCATCCTTGTTTGATTGTGCTAGGCTTAAGTGTTGATATGTTGATTGGTACTGATTTCTTATCAAAGTACCAGGGAAAGATCAATTTTGATCAGAACAACTTAATTTTAACTTTACCTGACTCTAAAGTGATAAGAGAGTCTTTTATAGGAAGTCATATAGGCGGTAGTAATGAAACTTGGGAACTGCCTATTAGAGTAATAAAGAATAAAGGATACTTGCAGGAAAATTTGGTTTTCAGTGAGAATGAGGAAAGTGCTAAGGTTGAAGAGAGACACATCCTAAAGGAAATAGAGGAAAAGGTACAATCAACAAAGCTAGTGCTGGTCAAAACAAAAGAAAAATCAAAGAAAATTTCTGCAGAAACTAAAAAGTTTATGCATGTATATCATGGACCATTTAGAATAGTAAGTAAACCTCATGCAAATGCCTATCGTTTGGAATATCCAAAGAGTAAGAGAGAACTAGGTCTAAGAAATATTGTGGATCTAAAGGAATTTAAAATTAACAGTAATTAATTACTGTAGGGAGTCTGCCACTCTTTGGCGGATACACGGTTTGGCGTACCGTGCAGTCCCAGCTGGGTGAAACTTTATTTCCTTTTCAAGTTTCATTCCCTTCTTCTGGTCTATCATAACAGGTAAGAATCACATATGTCTTCATGTTGTATATATGCTATTAGGTTTTAAGTATTCTTAGTAAGGATCTACCTAGTGAATGGCAAAACAAAAGTCTGAGTACCAATAAGAGGCAAACATGGCTAAAATAAATAAATTAAAATATTTCATGTAATTGTAAAGGGTTAGAAACTACAACTAAGAGAGACACTTTGCAGTATACGAAGTACGGTATGAATATGAATAATCCATGAGAGTATGCAGAAGGTAGTATGTTGCTAGAAATAAGGTTGTCTGAAGGAAAACAGCGTAAGAAGGTAATGCTCATAGAGGCAAGCAATGGCGTTTTAGAATTAAATAAATGGAGATGTGTGGAAGTGGTGTGAGGATCGCACCAAATATATAGAAACAGGACGTCAATAGGCTGACAAAAGGAAAAGGGAGAAAGAAGTGGAGAAATGAAGTATTTTGAATCTGGAAGAAAAGGGAGAAAATGAATAAGGTGAAGAAGTGAAGTAAGTAAATTGAAGTAAATGATGTAGGATTAAAGAATAATTCCCTCACGTCTCGTGAAATGGTGAAAAACGCTAAATCTTGCTTGAGGCAAATAAATAGTTAAACAGACAACAGAAACACACAAATATTGGAAAATGCAGAAATTTGGAATCGGTATACTGAAAATAACTAATTTCTTTAGTAATTCATACAATAAAGCAAAGTGCTGGTCAGCAAATGACTTCTTTGATGAACTAATCCATACGATAATTAAGCCAGAGTACATTAAAACTAAAAGGTTACTCAATTTTCTAAGTTGAAGCAAGATCTTAATATATCAATTTGCTAAAAGAATTTTCACTATTTAGGAACCTAAAAGATTATTTATGAAAGAAGAAAGTAGGAGCTATTGTATCAGATACGACTTAGTGCTAAATGTCTTTCTGACAACTTCACAATTAGTAAAATAGTGCCAGAATATAAACTATAAAATGTACTTTGTCCTACCTTAGATATAAGTTGAAAACAGAAACTTAGACTGTATTGTCTGTTTCTCAGGGACATGCAGGCTGCATGAATGACCGACAACAAGCGGTAGGGAGATTGGAAGTAGAGACGCAAAACACAGTGAATACAATTTCCTCCCACAATTTTGTCAATCAGTGAAATTAAATGAGTGTTACAATAGGACACCCACCACAGTGCCGAGTATTATAGTAAAAGAAAAATGTGAGTGCGTTGCAGTGATAAAAGTCGTGTGTATTTTCTTTTTCAGGAAGAGACTGATTTTAAAGAAAAAAAAATAACTATTTTGTAACCATTGAAAAATTTATATTTCCATGTAAATGTATGTAAATAATTTGTGAATGTCTTCTGTACTAGGTTTTCTATGTGTATATGAGTATGGTTATTTTGTGTATGTAGTAATAAGGAATTTTCTAAGAAGAAGCAACTTAAGTTGAAAGAGGTATACTAAAGTAATCCATCGCTTGTTTGTTCTTTTAGAAATTTAATTTTGTTCAAAAATAGATTTTCACGAAAATTAAAAAGGGGGTGATGAAGCAAAGCAAGCGCTGTATCATGTATAAGATACAGAGGCGAGCGAGTGCACGGGACTTACCCTAGTTCACTGCTAGTAGCGTCACGTCATCGTAACGCGCCTGCATATAGTATTGCACCACATTTAACATAAAAGAAAAAATTAAGATTTGTGTGTAAAACTTTGTTAAAGTATAGTTCTATGTAATAATGTTTCAGGTAACAAATCTTAATGTTATAAAATTAGTAGTTTACGTAAAATTCACGTTTTGAAAGAAAAATAGGAGGCGCTAAATAATGACGCTAGGAAGCCAAAATTTGGTGAGAAGGTGCAGTAAGATGTCATTAATGAGTGGTGCTGGTTTCCAAAACCATAAAACTAAAATTGACTCCAGAATCCGCGTTTTTCGGAAAAATCAGAGGCGCGAAATAATAGAGCTACAATATTGAAAATTGGTAGGATGCTTCAGTTCACCCTAATAATAATAATGGAAATATCACAATCAGTTACCTCTTCTAGTTTTTTAGTAATTTAGTAAAAACTACTTTTGTGAGTAAAATGTACATAAGCATTATAGATTAAGTACTTTAAATTTTAATGATAAAACAATTTCTTTAAGACCAATGATCAGATAGGACAATTAACAAAGCTACACCAAGTTTTAGTCTTGTAGCATAATTAACAGCTGATACAAGTCTTGATAAAGCTATGGTTCAGAGGTAACAATCTACCGTTAGTTCCATTGTAAAAATTCTAGAGAGTAAAGTTTTAATTTTAGCGGGCTGAGATTTTCTACGTGCTTCTGTACTGCTCAGATGTATGTATACAAAAATTGAGAAGTTTGTAAAGCTATTATTAAATGTGATATTTAAGATTATGTGCCTGAGATAGCGGTCATTTGGAGGCCGCAGGCATCTGCATATGAACGGAAAGAACAGATGCTCTCTTGGCGGTACGCGCCGGAGCTATATAAAAAGAGCGGCAGAGGCAGTAGTAAGCTCACTCCGCATTAGACCAACGCCTAGTCCACGCGAGCTTAGCGTCCGATCGCGCCTCGCCTCGGGTGACGTCATAGCGGGCTGTGACATGCGCGTACTTAGCAATGTAAACGGACATTGAAAATCGCGAGGACTGTACACCGTCCTGGATCGTTTAGACTTCGGTAACAAACTGTTATTGTGCCGTCCGTGTGAAGTATAATTCCGCGTGGCAAGTGGTGACTAACTCCACTTTTAAGGCGAGCATTAATTTTTTTTTAACATTATTGCGAACTATTAATAGAGCACCGTTAGTTAGAGTAATGAACTATTCGGGAGGAACTTGCTGTAGAAGTCGCCTCTGAACTATTAAACGATTGGCTGAATTAACAATATTTAATGTCTTTAGCATTTTCAGAAGTTTCGAGTAATTTGTGTGAGCCTTTAAGATAATAAAATCTTGTTTGGAACGTTAAATTTTATTGAAGCAGCCCTAATCCCGTGAAGAACTATGGATATTTTTCGTTTAGCTGGGCTGTACAGGAATGTGGCCGTGCAGACTGGGAACTAAGGTCAGTAAGTTTCCCTTCGCTTTCTGACTGGCCACCAAATTAGTTGCCAGGCTCGCGTGATTTAAGGTGGCAATGTTCAACTTTCATTCAACATTAAACAACGACTTCTTCGCCGTCCCACATATGTTGCATCGGCAATAGTCTGTTACGTGAAATGAACATTCAAACAACTCATTCGACAACTTCTTCGCCGCCCCACAGACTGTCTGCTGGGAGCCAAGTCTGGTTCGTTTACAGTGGCGAGATTCCCATTGTTTGCTACACATCGCTTGGAACTCTTTCTTTGGCGGTGAGGTCGCATCCAGGGCGGAAATCACTTATGCAAAAGCAGGAAATGATCTCTTCAGTATACACTGCAGCCAATCAATGTAAGAGCAAGAATACCTGGGACCTGAACTGAAAAATTTTGAGAATGTGTGACCCCTTCCAACCAATGACTGGCTGGGTCATCCAAGCCGAGCTCTGGCCAATGTTTACTTTGAGTTCACCTTTAACAGGAAGGAAATAAGCCTACAATAAAGATTATCAAGGGCAATTGTAGAAGGTCTTTAAATAACGCCTCGTTTGTCGTAGGTATCAACATTCCCGAAAAAAAAGTTTAATACACCTGAAATGACGACATCGATTTTAACAGAATGACGGCTTATGCTAACTGTGGGACAGTAGATGAAGTGATAATGGTTTCGAAGCCGTGCGCCAACGGATGGCGTAGTGTCAAAGCTACCAGAGTGCCATCTGTGTCTATCCTTTAACAGGGAACGACTACAGCCAGAAGGTTCAGCGTGGTGTGAACGTGTGAAGCAAACAGGTGACCACGCCACTGAGATGCATTCGTCCTCCATACAGCCAACTGAGCGGGTTTGTATGACGTCTAGTCGTCGCCTTACGAGTGGTGGAATGGTCTTGTCGGAGAATTACCACACAAGTTGGACGTGCTGCATCAGTTAGGCAGCGATGTTGGTAGTAGTGGTCACGTGAACATTCTCACATCCATACATCTACATCTCATTTATACTCCGCAAGCCACCCAACGGTGTGTGGCGGAGGGCACTTTACGTGCCACTGTCATTACCTCCATTTCCTGTTCCAGTCGCGTATGGTTCGCTGGAAGAACGACTGCCTAAAAGCCTCCGTGCGCGTTCGAATCTCTCTAATTTTGCACTCGTGATCTCATCGGTAGGTATAAGTAGTGGAAAGCAATATATTTGATACCTCATCCACAAGCGCACCCTCTCCAAACCTGGACAGCGAGCTACACCGCGATTCAGAGGGCCTCTCTTGCGGGGTCTGCCACTTCGAGTTTACTAAACATCTCCGTAACGCTATCACACTTACCAAGCAACCCTGTGACGAAACGCGCCGCTTCTCTGTCAACCCGACCTGGTACGCATCCCACACTGATGAGCAATACTCAAGTATAGGTCGAACGAGTGTTTTGTAAGCCGCCTCCTTTGTTGGTGGACCACGTTTTCTAACGATTCTTCCAGTGAATCTCAACCTGGCACCCGCCTTACCAACAATTAATTTTATATGATCATTCCACATCAAATCGTTCCGTACGCATACTCCCAGATATTTTACAGAAGTAACTTCTACCACTGTTTGTTCCGCTATCATATAATCATACAATAAAGGATCCTTCTATCTATGTATTCGCAATACATTACATTTGTCTATGTTAAGTGTCAGTTGCCACTCATTGCACCAAGTGCCTATCCGCTGCAGATCTTCCTGCATTTCCCTGCAATTTTCTAATGCTGCAACTTCTCTGTATACTACAGCATAATCCGCGAAAAGCGACACGGATCCTCCGACACTATCTACTAGGTCATTTATATATATTGTGAAAAGCAGTGGTGCCATAACACTCCCCTGTGGCACGCCAGAGGTTCTGGACATCAATGCAGCACAGACGCCAGCCAGGATCGTCGTGCTCTAAGAACAGCAGTGGCAGTTCGTACAGCTACCGCAGCACAGATGAGAAGACTTGTAGGCATAGGTGTAAGAACACCAGCTACTGTGAACCCTCTGTTACCAGTGAGACTACGGGCACGCACACCTCTGGCCCATATTCTACTCACTCCACAGCATCGCTCGGCTGATGCCTTCAGGAGATCAGTTGGAAGATTGAATGGCGCGCCATGGTTTTCAGCAAAGAAAGCAGATTCTGCCTGGACGCAAGTGATGCTCGGTTGCCCGTACTACATACACATAGCGGGCGCTGTGCTGCAGAAAGCATTCGTCTAAGACACGGTTACCACATCGCTGGCCTTGTGGTCTGGGATACGATAAGCTACAATTCTCGTTCACCACTGGTGTTTCTGGAGGCGACGTTAACCAGCGTTTGTAAGATGCAGAATGTCTACATCTACATCTACATCCATACTCCACAGGCCACCTGACAGTGTGTGGCGGAGGGTACCCTGAGTACCTCTATCGGTTCTCCCTTCTATTCCAGTCTCGTATTGTTCGTGGAAAGGATTGTCGGTATGACGCTGTGTGGGCTCTAATCTCTCTGATTTTATCCTCATGGTCTCTTCGCGAGATGTACGTAGGAGGGAGCAATATACTGCTCGACTCTCCAGTGAAGGTATGTTCTCGGAGCTTTAACAAAAGCCCGTACTGAGCTACTGAGCGTCTCCCCTGCAGAGTCTTCCACTGGAGTTTATCTATCATCTCCGTAACGCTTTCGCGATTACTAAATGATCCCGTAACGAAGCTCGCTGCTCTCCGTTGGATCTTCTCTATCTCTTCTATCAACCCTATCTGGTGCGGATCCCACACTGCTGAGCAGTATTCAAGCAGTGGGCGAACAAGCGTACTGTAACCAACTTCCTTTGTTGTCGGATTGCATTTCCTTAGGATTCTTCCAATGAATCTCAGTCTGGCATCTGCTTTACCGACGATTAACTTTATATGATCATTCCATTTCAAATCACTCCTAATGCGTACTCCCAGATAATTTATGGAATTAACTGCTTCCTGTTGCTGACCTGCTACTTTGTAGCTAAATGATAAGGGATCTATCTTTCTATGTATTCGCATCACATTACACTTGTCTACATTGAGATTCAATTGCATTCCGTGCAGCATGCGTCAATTCGCTGCAGATCCTCCTGCATTTCAGTACAATTTTCCGTTGTTGCAACCTCTAGATACACCACAGCATCATCTGCAAAAAGCCTCAGTGAACTTCCGATGTCATCCTCCAGGTCATTTATGTATACTGTGAATAGCAACGGTCCTATGACACTCCCTTGCGGCACACCTGAAATCACTCTTACTTCGGAAGACTTCTCTCCATTGAGAATAACATGCTGCGTTCTGTTATCTAGGAACTCCTCAATCCAATCACACAATTGATCTGATAGTCCGTATGCTCTTACTTTGTTCATTAAACGACTGTGGGGAACTGTGTCAAACGCCTTGCGGAAGTCAAGAAACACGGCATCTGCCTGTGAACCCGTGTCTAAGGCCCTCTGAGTCTCGTGGACGAATAGCGCGAGCTGGGTTTCACACGACCGTCTTTTTCGAAACCCATGCTGATTCCTACAGAGTAGATTTCTAGTCTCCAGAAAAGACATTATACTCGAACACAATACGTGTTCCAAAATCTACAACTGATCGACGTTAGAGATATAGGTCTATAGTTCTGCACATCTGTTCGACGTCCCTTCTTGAAAACGGGGATGACCTGTGCCCTTCTCCAATCCTTTAGAACGTTACGCTCTTCTAGAGACCTACGGTACACCGCTGCAAGAAGGGGGCCAAGTTCCTTCGCGTACTCTGTGTAAAATCGAACTGGTATCCCATCAGGACCAGCGGATTTTCCTCTTTTAAGCGATTTTAATTGTTTTTCTATCCCTCTGTCGTCTATTTCGATATCTACCATTTTGTCAACTGTGCAACAATCTAGAGAAGGAAGCACAGTGCAGTCTTCCTCTGTGAAACAGCTTTGGTAGAAGACATTTAGTATTTTGGCCTTTAGTCTGTCATCCTCTGTTTCAGTACCATTTTGGTCACAGAGTGTCTGGACATTTTGTTTTGATCCACCTACCGCTTTGGCATAGGACCAAAATTTCTTAGGATTTTCTGCCAAGTCAGTACATAGAACTTTACTTTCGAATTCATTGAAAGCCTCTCGCATGGCCCTCCTCACACTACATTTCGCTTCGCGTAATTTTTGTTTGTGTACAAGGCTTTGGCTATGTTTATGTTTGCTGTGAAGTTCCCTTTGCTTCCGCAGCAGTTTTCTAACTCGGTTGTTGTACCACGGTGGCTCTTTTCCATCTCTTACGATCTTGCTTGGCACATACTCAACTAACGCATATTGTACGATGGTTTTGAACTTTGTCCACTGATCCTCAACACTTTCTGTACTTGAGACAAAACTTTTGTGTTGAGTCATCAAGTACGCTGAAATCTGATTTTTGTCACTTTTGCTAAACAGAAAAATCTTCCTACCTTTTTTAATATTCTATTTACGGCTGAAATCATCGATGCAGTAACCGCTTTATGATCGCTGATTCCCTGTTCTGCATTAACTGATTCAAATAGTTCGGGTCTGTTTGTCACCAGAAGGTCTAATATGTTATGGCCACGAGTCGGTTCTCTGTTTAACTGCTCAAGGTAGTTTTCAGATAAAGCACTTAAAAATATTTCACTGGATTCTTTGTCCCTGCCACCCGTTATGAACGTTTGAGTCTCCCAGTCTATATCCGGCAAATTAAAATCTCCACCCAGAACTATAACATGGTGGGGAAATCTACTCGAAATATTTTCCAAATTATTCTTCAGGTGCTGAGCCACAACAGCTGCTGAGCCCGGGGGCCTATAGAGACATCCAATTACCATGTCTGAGCCTGCTTTAACCGTGACCTTCACCCAAATCATTTCACAATTCGAATCTCCGTCAATTTCCTTCGATACTATTGCACTTCTTATCGCTATAAACACGTCTCCCCCTTCACTGTCCAGCCCGTCTCTGCGGTATACATTCCAATCTGAGTTTAGGATTTCATTACTGTTTACATGTGGTTTGAGCCAACTTTCTGTCCCTAGTACTATATGGGCGTAGTGACCGTTTATTAATGAGAGCAGCTCTGGGACCTTTCTATAGACGCTCCTGCAGTTTACTATTAGCACATTAATTTTGTTATTCCATGATGCATTTTGCCTACTCCTGCCTTGCCGCGTCTCAGGAGGCGTCTCGTCTGGCCTAGGGAGGGAATTCTCTAACCTAAAAAAAAAACCATGTGCACTGCACACGTACTCCGCTACCCTTGTAGCTGCTTCCGGCGTGTAGTGCACGCCTGACCCATTCAGGGGGACCCTACATTTCTCCACCCGATAGCGGAGGTCGAGAAATTTGCACCCCAGCTCTCCGCAGAATCGTCTCTGATTTAAGCCTTCCACTCGGCTCCAAACCAGAGGACCGCGATCGGTTCTGGGAACGATACTACAAATAGTTAGCTCTGATTCCACCCCGCGAGCGAGGCTTTCCGCCTTTACCTACTCCGCCAACCGCCTGTACGAACTGAGGATGACCTCTGAACCCAGACGGCAGGAGTCATAGGTGCCGACATGAGCAACAATTTGCAGTCGGGTGCACCCAGTGTTCTCTATCGCCGCCGGTAGGGCCTCCTCCACATCTCGGATGAGACCCCCGGCAAGCAGACAGAGTGAACACTGGCCTTCTTCCCCGACCTTTCCGCTATTTCCCTAAGGGGCTCCATCACCCGCCTAACGTTGGAGATCCCAATAACTAATAAACCCCTCCCCCCGTGTGCCTGCTCGGACCTTGCTGAAGGAGCAGCCACATGTCCACTCACAGGCAGAGCGGGCGATGCCACACGGCCAGCCTCCACATTGACCCTCCGCCTCGTGCGCCGTGAACGCTGCTGAACCCGCCACTCCCCTTGGGGAAAGGGTGGCCTAACCGCGCCCGGTACCCGCGAAGATGTCTCGACAGCAGAGACAGTGGGTGAAGCATGTAACACCTGGGGTGTACCTTGCGACGCACCAGACTCCCCACTGCCGGTACACTCCGAGGCAGCAGCCTGAAGACGGCTGACCGCGGCCATCAACACGCTCAGCTGTTCGCGAAGAGTGGCGAGCTCCTCCTGCGTCCGTACACAGCAGTCACACATCCTATCCATCCTAAGGAATCAATTTACTGAAGAGACTTAATCAACTTTTAACTAGACTGTTAATTCACTAAAGGCGGCTGATTATTGACTAAACTGTGATTGCTAACCACTTCTTGTAGAAAACAATGAAAATAGCACTACCTGTCTCTGGACTGTATTCAAAACAAACACTAGCACTACTGGCACTATGGCTGACTAAAGGGACTCTCTCTGACTGTATTCAAAACAAACACGAGATCTATGGAACACTATTAATAGCACTCGACAATTAAAGCTTCCTAAAAGCAAAAACACACCGAAGAAGAAGTGACAAGTAAGAAAAATACTGTTAATACTTAAATTAAGGTAGCTCGCTGCACAGCAGACGTGAAGCAGACGGCGGTTAGGGCGACACTGACACTACTGGCACTATGGCTGACATGTCCAATGTCCAATGTTGTTGGATTGTTCTTTTGCAATTCTTGCAAAAGTTTAGTGATGTGATGGTACGACAGGATAATGCTCGCCCTTACACTGCCTGTGGAAAATGCTGTCCAAGACGTGCAGAAACTTCAGGAATATGCGAACAGATGGAGTAGGCGGGGCATACTACACCCAAGAACAGTATTCACCCTCTGTACATTCTAGTGGATACCATAAGCATCACGTCGGTTGCCTCCTGTGGAGGCTACATCACATACTAATACGGGTGTTTCAGCGTGGTACTTCAGAACCACTTGCGCTATTGCTTTGAAAAAGCTATCATTTCATATAGTCCATATGCACTGTTGCAACAATAAATCTTTAATGAATTGGAAACCTCTAAAAGAGTGTTACAAGACTCGCCATTAAAATTGCTACACCAAGAAGAAAAATAAAAGATAAACGGGAATTCATTGGACAAATATGTTATACTAGAACTGACATATGATTACATTTTCACGCAGTTTGGATGCGTAGATCCTGAGAAATCAGTACCCAGAACGACCACTTCTTGCGCAGTAGCGGCCTTGATACGCCTGGGCACTGAGTCAAACAGAGCTCGGATGGCGTGTACAGGTACAGCTGCCCATGCAGCTTCAACACGATACCACAGTTCATCAAGAGTAGTGACTGGCGTATTGTGACTAGCCAGTCGCTCGGGCGCCAATGACCGTGACAGATATGGAGAATGTGCTGGCCAGGCCAGCAGTCGAACATTTTCTGTATCCAGAAAGGCCCGTACAGGACCTGCAACATGTGGACGTCCATTATCCTGGTGAAATGTAGGTTATCGCAGGTATCGAATGAAGGGTAGAGCCACGGGTCGTAATACATCTGAAATGTAACGTCCACTGTTCAAAGTGCCGTCAGTACGAACAAGAGGTGACCGAGACGTCTAACTAATGGCACACAATACCATCACGCTGGGTGATGACGAACACACGCTTCCAATGTGCTTTCACCGCGATGTCGCCAAACACGGATGCGGCCATCACGATACTGTAAAAAAAAAAAAATGGCTCTGAGCACTATGGGACTCAACTGCTGTGGTCATCAGTCCCCTAGAACTTAGAACTACTTAAACCTAACTAACCTAAGGACAACACACACATCCATGCCCGAGGCAGGATTCGAACCTGCGACCGTAGCAGTCGCACGGTTCCGGACTGCGCGCCTAGAACCGCGAGACCACCGCGGCCGGCACGATACTGTAAACAGAACCTAGATTCATCCGAAAAAATGACGTTTTGCCACTCGTGCACCCAGGTTCGTCGTCGAGTACACCATCGCAGGCGCTCCTGTCGATGATGCAGCGTCAAGGGCAACCGCAGCTAAGGTCTGCGACATGATATTCCGTGCTGCTGCAAACGTCGTCGAACTGTTCGTGCAGATGGTTGTTGTCTTGCAAACGTCCCCATCTGTTGACTCAGGGACCGAGACGTGGCTGGACGATCCGTTATAGCCATGTGGATAAGATGGCTGTCATCTCGACTGCTAATGATACGAGGCCGTTGGGATCCAGCACGGCGTTCCGTATTACCCTCCTGAACCCACCGATTCCATATTCTACTAACAGTCATGGGATCTTGACCAACGCGAGTAGCAATGTCGCGATACGATAAACCGCAATCGCGATAGGCTACAATCCGACCTTTATGAAAGTCGGAAACGTGATGGTACGCATTTCTCCTCCTTACACGAGGCAACACAACAACGTTTCACCAGGCAACGCCGGCTAACTGCTGTTTGTGCATGAGAAATCGGTTGTAAACTTTCCTCATGTCAGCACGTTGTAGGTGTCGCCACCGGCGCCATCCTAGTGTGAATGCTCTGAAAAGCTAATCATTTGCATGTCACAGCATCTTCTTCATGTCGGTTAAATTTCGTGTCGGTAGCACGTCATCTTCGTGGTGTAGTAATTTTAATGGCTTGTAGTGTATTTTAGTTTCATCTTTCGTATAATGCAGGCAAGTCATGGGCACTTCTGATCACTAGTTATAACAGCAAGGAAATCCTCGACCTGCTTTCAGTCTTGCGGATTCTAGACACTGCTGTGTTGGGACCGCGTAAAGGGTGAGCATATGTGTTAACTAAGACTGCTTTCCGCCTACGCGCAGGGACAACGTGAGGGCTGAGTCCGCCCTATTGGGAGGGCGACAGACGAAAGCCAAATATTCCGCAAGTTTGAATGATTACCTTCATGTTCTTGACTCTCTGGCGTTGCTGAACTGCGACCACAGCATACAAGACAGGCCTGTGTATTATCTGACAATAGTCCCGAAACGTTCACTGCGACCATTGCTTCTTTCGCAAGCCGTCGTATGGTGCCGAGGGGAGGGTACCCTGTACCACTAATAGTCACTTCCTTTCCTGTTCCACTCGCCAATAGAGCGAGGGAAAAATGACGGTCAGCAAGCCTCTGTACGATCCTTAATCTGTCTAATCGTATGTGCATGGTCCCTGTGCGAAATGTACGTTGGCGGCAGTACAATAGATCTGCAGTCAGCCCCAGATGCCTGCTCTCAAAATTTTCTCGATACTACTCCTGGAAAAGAAATTTGCCATGCCTTCAGTGATTTGCATTTGAGCTCCCAAAGCACCTCCTTAATACATCCACGTTGTTAGAAACTACCGGTACAGATCTGACAGCACTCCTCTGAATTGCTACGATGTCTTTCTGTAATCCCACCTGGTGCATAACCCCAAACACTCTAGCGGTATTCAACACTGTGCTGCACTGGTGACCTTTATGCGGTCTCTTTCGTATATGACCCACACTTTCCTAAAGTTCTCCCTTTCCCTATTACAATCCTCATGTGCTCATTTCATTTCGTACTGCTTTGCAAAATTAAGCCCAGATATTTAAACAATTTGACTGTGTCAAATTTTTCCCCACTCGTCTATATTTAGAGCTGGCTGCCGTTCATATCAACTAGAAAACTTATCCTGTTCGTCCTGCATTCTCCTACAGACACTCAGCGAGGTCACCTTCCCTTACACCACAGAGTCGTCAGCAGACAGCCACAGACTGCTGAGTACCCTGTCCACCAGATCATTCATGAATATAGAAAATTACAGCGACCCTATCACACTTCCCCGAGTGACTCCTGCCAAGCCGATATCTTTGTCTCTAATGAGCACTCGCCATCGAGGACTGTTACTCAAGAAGTCTTCGAGCCACTCTCATACCTGGGAAGCTGTTCTCTATGCTTCTGCCTCCGTCAGCAGTCGACAGTGTAGCACTGTGACAAAAGCTTTATAGAAATCTAGCAATATGGGACCCCCCTGTAGCCCTTCATCCATGGTTCGCAGCAACTCACGGGAGAAAAGGGCAAGCCGAGTTCCACAAGAGCAATGCATTCCTAAACCGCGCTAATTTCTGGACAGAACTTTTTTATTATCAAGAAAATTTATTATATTCGAATTGAGAACATTTCAAGGATTCTGCAGCACACCATTGTCAAAGATACTGGTGTATTGCCCGTTATTTTACCCTTCTTATACAGGGTGGATGGATGAAAACGTGGCTACTAATTTGCAAAGTAGCTTGAAATCAGTCCAACACAAAAATACTCCTACATACAGCGTGGTCCATTGATAGTGACCGGGCCAAATATCTCACGAAATAAGCGCCAAACGAAAAAACTACAAGGAACGAAACTTGTCTAGCTTGGAGGGGGAAACCAGATGGCGCTATGGTTGCCCCGCTAGATGGAACTGCCATAGGTCAAATGCGTATCAACTGCCTTTTTTTAAAAATAGGAACCCCCATTTTTATTACACATTCGTGTAGTACGTACAGAGATATTAATGTTTTAGTTGGACCACTTTTTTCGCTTTGTGATTGAGGCTGCTGTAATAGTCACAAACATATGGCTCACGATTTTAGACGAACAATTGGTAACAGAAGGGTTTTTTAAATTAAAATACAGAACGTAGGTACATTTGAACATTTTATTTCGATTGATCCAATGTGATACATGTACCTTTGTGAACTCATTTCTGAGAAAGCATGCTGTTACAGCGTGATTACCTGTAAATACCACATTAATGCAATAAATGCTCAAAATGATGTCCGTCAACCTCAATGCATTTGGCAATACGTGTAACGACATTCCTCTCAACAGCGAGTAGTTCGCCTTCCGTTATGTTCGCACATGCATTGACAATGCGCTGACGCATATTGTCAGGCGTTGTCGGTGGATCACGATAGCAAATATCCTTCAACTTTCCCCACGGAAAGAAATCCGGGTGCTTCGACGACGAATCCACCTGTCATTAAATATGCTATTCAGTACCGCTTCAACCGCACGCGAGGTATGTGCCGGACATCCATCATGATGAAAGTACATCGCCATTTTGTCATGCAGTGAAACATCTTGTAGTAATATCGGTAGAACATTAGGTAGGAAATCAGCATACATTGCACCATTTAGATTGCCATCGATGATATGGGGGCCAATTATTCTTCCTCCCATAATGCCGCACCATACATTAACCTGCCAAGATCGCTGATGTTCCACTTGCCGCAGCCATCGTGGATTTTCCGTTGCCCAATAGTGCATATTATGCCGGTTTTGCGTTACCGTTATTGGTGAATGACGCTTCGTCGCTAAATAGAACGCGTGCAGAAAACTGTAATTGTCCCGTAATTTCTCTTGTGCCCAGTGGCAGAACTGTACACGACGTTCAAAGTCGTCGCCATGCAATTCCTGGTGCATAGAAATATGGTACGGGTGCAATCGATGTTGATGTAGCATTCTCAACACCGACGTTTTTGAGGTTCCCGATTCTCGTGCAATTTGTCTGCTATTGATGTGCGGATTAGCCGCGACAGTAGATAAAACACATTCTTGGGCATCATCATTTGTTGCAGGCCGCGGTTGACGTTGAACATGTGACTGAACACTTTCTGTTTCCTTAAATAACGTAACTATCCGGCAAACGGTCCAGGCGCTTGAATGATATCGTCTAGGATACCGAGCAGCATACATAGCACACGCGCGTTGTGCATTTTGATCACAACAGCCATACATCAACACGACATCGATCTTTTCCGCAACTGGTAAACGGTCCATTTTAACACGGGTAATGTATCACGAAGCAATTACCGTCCGCACTGGCGGAATGTTACGTGATACCACGTACTTATACGTTTGTGACTATTACAGCGCCATCTATCACAAAGCGAAAAAAGTGATTTAACTAAAACATTCATATTTCTTTACGTACTACACGAATATCTAATAAGAAATGGGGGTTCCTATTTAAACAAACGCAGTTGATATCCGTTTCACCTTTGGCAGCGGCATCTAGCGGGCCAACCATAGCGCCATCTGGTTTCCCCCTTCAAGCTAGACGAGTTTCGTTCTCAGTAGTTTTTTCGAGTGATGCTTGTTTCGTGAGATATTTGGCCCGGTCACGATCAATGGACCACCTTTTATACAGGAGTCACCTGCGCTTTTTGCGCTGCTAATACTGCGGTGTCAATCCAGTCTCAAGTCGCTTAGAACTTTTCAATGGGAGAGAGATTCACGATAAGTACAAACTAGGTAAGCAACCAGTTCTGTAGAGTATCCCCTGTAAAACAGAACTGAGACTCAATCAGGACCTGTCGACTTATTTCTTTTCAACTCTTTCAGATGTTTATGGCGCCTATCGTGGGGGAGTCGAGCAGACGTGTCTCCTTACTAGGCTTTCGCAAGCCACTCCGGCTGAAATGATGGAAAGGGGAAGAACTTCTTTCTAGGTGCCGGTGCCAGCCTAACGACAGAGAATTTGCAGAAGGACGTTAAATTCTCCAACGCCGCGGTGCAGAGTGGGCCAACTCGCTTCAGAATCTGGACGAAACAGAAAAAAGGGGGCTGTACTACTTTGATTCCGCGAAATCTTGTGCAGGTTTGAGTGGCGCATACTTGCCTCATACTGCGGTGTCAACCCAGTGTCGGGTCGATATGATACGCGCCGTGACAATGCACAGTAAACAGTGAATCTTAAGACGACATATTTTTCAGATAGTGTTTATGTGGCTTGTTTAATATGTAACAGTGATCTTGCCTAGTTGCCACGATAAAATAAATGGGTTGCACTCCGAATGGGACATTTATGAAATTTTTAACCAGTAGAATGAGGCATATCGCCTTAAAACTAATTACCCAGCGATGTTACTCTCAATCGTTACCTACAAAACGTTGTCTGCGTGGCTTCACTTTTGTCGATGACTCTTCTCCTGCCTTAACAGTATAGTTAGCGAGTCCAGATGTAACCGATGGAAAAAAATCGCAATACCAAAACGTAATTAATGTAAAGTAATGAAATGTCGGGAATACATTTGTCTACGTAACATATTTAAGTAATTAAGATTGCAAGACCACAGGTTAATATAAGCGCAAACGTGAAATGATGGTACAGTTACAATCGTTGTAACCACATGAATGCAGACGAGCATGCATTATGTTGTACAGCTTCCGGATGTCAGTTGTTGAGATGGAGTTCGGCCTGTAGCACTTGGTCGACCAATACAGGGACGGTTAGTGCTGTTCGTGGATGAAGCTGGAGCTGTCATCCGATGATGTCCAGTACGTGCTCGAATGGAGACAGATCTGGTGATCGAGCAGGCCAAGACAACGCGTCGACACATGTCGGGTTACGACAGCGGCATGTGAACGAGCGTTATCCTGTTGAAAAACGCCACCTGGAACGCTGTTCATCAATGTAGTACAACAGGCGGATTGACCAGATTGGCGTATAGATTTCCAATCAGGATACATTGGATAATCACGGGAGTTCTCCTACCGTCATACGAAATCGCACCCCAGACCATAACTCCAGGTGAAGTCCTTGTGTGTCTAGCACTCAGACACGTTTGTTGCAGGTCTTCAACTAGCCTCTGGGTAACCAACACACGGCCGTCACTGGCACCGAGACTGCCCTCCCATGATTTCTCGCTTGACGTCACTGAATTCGCAAATGGCGGTGAGTTGAGTCAGCGGACTGCGGGTTACAGGTCTGGCTCGGAGCTGTCATTGAAGACTGCTGCTGCAGATGCAGTACGATGCGCCAGACGCATACGCCGAACACGGTGGTCTTCCCTCTCGGTAGAGCCACGCTGCCGTCTGGAGCCCGCTCTTCTTGTGACCACCCTTGGAAGCAGTCATGTACAGTGGCTACATTCCAGCCAAGAGTGGTTTAGTATTGCAGTTATGACAGAGGGATTTTGGAGTATCTTTTCTAGTTTCCTTCCAATTTTTTTATTAATGACCCAATTTTTTTACAAATAATTACTTTACAATTAAACTGAAATGAAACTACTGAACGTATTGCCAAATGGCTGTGTTACAATGTACGTTTGACCACTAGGACTGCTGTATAAAAATTTCATCTCTCTAGCTTGAGTGGATTTTGAGAAAATGTTCCTTATATTCGAAAAATTCTAATTTTACGGGAAATGGCTATCAAAGTTTCTCAATACATTCCTGCACTATAGGATGGATTATCAGGGTCTTCTTCTTTATCCTCCAAAAGCTTCCTATTCTGTCTTCTTTTCTGGCCTGTGGTTCCATCATACTTCATATACCTTTCTCTTCTTTCTGCTCCTCTTATCCTTTCTCTGTCAATATTTCTTTGTGCTCGTACAGTGTTCACCCCAGCTGTAAATCCTAATGTCTTCAGAGCTTCACACTTCACACTGTTCCCTTGGTTGTAGTTTGCTATTGCATCATAAATGCCAAAGTACAGTGTTTTTATGCTTACAAACACCCTTTTAGGGATCACTTTCCCAATCAAATTGTTTACGCTCTCATTAGGATTCTGCGTCTTTCCGTGTAGACATTTGTGTAACAATTCTGGCTGTGCTAAGTCATGAAAAATTTGTTTTATTGCATTTGTCACAGCTGCTGGCAAACCATGTTTGTGATCATAGTCCTTTTTTGCATTATATTTGCACCAGGAATCTTTTGAGCACAGGCTGTGTTGAGGGTATTCATTGGAAGAGGCAGTATGGAGGAACAATGCCCACACTGCTTTTCGCATGTCACTAACATTACTAGTATTTTGCCTTATAGCATACCCATAGTATCTCTGTAGACGTTGAGTCACCTCATCAGTAAGCCTGCCTCTCCCTCCTATTGTCTTTCCATCACTGAGCTTACTTGAACCCAAAGTTTGTTTGAGCCTTCGAAGCCGTGCAATTATACACTTTTGCACAAGCCCAATGCATTCCAACTTTTCAACTACAAATTCATTTCCTTATGGTTTCAGTTCCTCTATAGTCTTGAAACCTTTGGAGTCACCATCCTCAAGGTAGTATTTGTACCTAACGTTGTATCTGGTAACTGAACGTTCAAGAATTTGTTTCACTCCATCCGCTTCCATTGCTCCACTTGATCCACTAAAATTTGCCTCACAGGTTCCACTGTGCTCTCCTTTGATTTTATTTTTGCACCTACAATGTTTTGATAATATTGCAACATCTATCACTTTTGCACTATCACCACAAGTAGCAGTTACAACCCCATTCAGGGATTTATGACCCCTCTCTTGCCAGGAACCATCTAATGCCACTACCAAATCCCTAGAACCACCGTTCATTTCCACAGTTTCCTCCACTGCTTCCTTCATGGGTTTGAAAGCCACATCTTCAACAGAGGATCCTACCAGTTACAGTAGTATCCAAATTTGCTTGGAGGCGATGGCAAGTTCATAATACCACAAAACAGTTTACCAGCAGACGTCATCTTTCAGATGTAGAAAGACCTCTACCAACTTTAGTTTATGTGGCACAGTTCCTTTTTGTGCTGCGATTTTGGTGTATAAGAGATGAGTAACCTTAGTCTGCAAACTTAAAGGTCATTTAAAATAACCTACACTCATGCTCATAAATTAAGGATAATGCTTATACGTGGTGAAACAACGCTCTGGTGGACGGTTTTCGGGTTTAAATCACCTCGAGGTATGAACATGCGGTGCATTTGACGTGCGGACGTCGCACGGTAGGACTGGCAGCAGTCCACATACGCAGAGGTTTGTTGGTGCATGTCAGAGTACGGTGCAGCGAGTAAGTGTGCAGACGTTTTCAGCCGTGCTAATGGTGGCTCAGTGTTGAAAATGGCTAAAAGAACACATATTGATGACTTGATGAGGGGTAGAATTCTAAGGCGACTGGAGGCTGGTCAAGACCAGCAGGTCGTAGCACGGGCCCTCCGTGTGGCACAAAGTATGATCTCAAGATTATGGCAACGATCCAGCAGGCAGAAAACTTGTCCAGGCGGTAAAGTACGGGACGTCCACAATGTACAACACCACAATAAGACCGATATCTCACAATCAGTGCCCGCAAACGGCCACGGAGTACTGCAGGTAGCGTTGCTTGGGACCCAACCGCAGCCACTGCAACAGTTGTCGCCAGACACAGTCTACAGACGACTGAACAGACATGGTTTATTCGCCCAGAGACCTGCAAAGTGAATTCCACTCACCCCTGGCCACAGAAGAGCCCGTAAAACCTGGTGTCAAGAACACAGTACATGGTCATTGGAACAGTGGCCCCAGGTTATGTTCACGGACGAGTCCAGGTATACTGAACAGTAATTCTCGCCGGGTTTTCATCTGGCGTGCACCGGGAACCGCATACCAACTCCTTAATGTCCTTGAAAGGGGCGTGTATGGAGGTCGTGGTTTGATGGTGTGGGGTGGGATTATGATTGGTGCACGTACACCAACGCATGTCTTTGAGAAAGGAACTGTGACAGGTTAGGTGTGTCGAGACGTCATTTAGCACCGGTATGTAGGCCTTTTCAGGGGTGCAGTGGGTCGCACCTAACTCCTGATGGATCATAACGCACGGCCCCACCGAGCTGCCGTCGTGTAGGAGTACCTTGAAACAGAAGATATCAGGCAAACGGGGTGGACTGTCTGTACTTCAGACCTTAACCCTATCGAGCAAGTCTGGTATGCTCTCGGTCGACGCATCGCTGCACGTCTTTAAACCCCTACGACACTTCAGAAGCTCAGACAGGCTCTCGTGCAAGAATGGGAGGCTCTACCCCAGTAAATCCTCGACCACCTGATCCAGAGTGTGCCAACACGTTGTACGTCCAGCGTACGTGTGCTTGGTGATCATATCCCATATTGATGTCGGGGTACATGCGCAGGAAACAGTGGCGTTTTGTGGCACATGTGTTTCGGGACTGTTTTCTCAATTCCGTGGACTTACAGACCTGTGTCGTGTGTGTTCCCTATGTGCCTACGCTATTAGCGCCAGTTTTGTGTAGTGCCACGTTGTGTGGCACCACATTCTGCAGTTATCCTTAATTTATGAGCATGAGTGTATATGAATTAAAATTAAGGTACCCGGTTTTACCTAGTTTCCCTTATTGATCCGGTGATGTTGACCAGGAGGGCAAATCGGCAAGTAACCTATCGGTCCCGTTGGGTGAGCTACCGAAAGTTATCGCCAAGTGGCGATGATCTGGAAACACTGTCGTCCAGTTGGTGGTAGAATTTGTTCACGATAGGTCATTGGTCAGTGAACAAACATTTGCCTTTTCTTGCGCAGAGAGCCGAAGTTTAGGTTAGTGAGTAAAGGGAAAGATTCTGGGTCATTCTAGTTCTTTGTCTTGATCGAGGAAGGATGCAAAAGATTTCCGGTAGCCGAACTTGATCGATGAAGAAAGTATACCTGAGGTGTGGTGTTGATTTTTGAGATGGTAAGAGACGCCTAGAAACGTGCTGTGATGAGATGAGTTAGGCAAATTAAAACGGAGGCACCAGTCTGAAGACGCATGTCGCAATCGCTTTAACCACCGCTAATTCGTTAAATTCTTTTCCTAATTTCGTAAAATGGACCATGCGTTTGTCGTTCCCGTCCCTACTTTTACTTTTTGAGAGCTGCCCGCGAAATACCGATCGGGATGTGCTGGTTTTCACTCTTAGGTGCATGTTTTGATCACTCTGTAACATTAATATGAGAAGGATCGAAGCAGCTGTCTTTTGGAACTGACAGAATACAAAATCCGTCTTACTGCCTCTACCACAAGTGGTGAATGCGATTTGTTTCCCCTAGCTCGCTCCATCTTGCAACAACTCGAGTTATGATAATATATTGCTTCAGTGAGCCCACAACGATCCTGAGTTAATAATAATACACTACTGGAAATTGAAATAAGAACACCGTGAATTCATTGTCCCAGGAAGGGGAAACTTTATTGACACATTCCTGGGGTCAGATACATCACATGATCACACTGACAGAACCACAGGCACATAGACACAGGCAACAGAGCATGCACAATGTCGGCACTAGTACAGTGTATATCCACCTTTCGCAGCAATGCAGGCTGCTATTCTCCCATGGAGACGATCGTAGAGATGCTGGATGTAGTCCTGTGGAACGGCTTGCCATGCCATTTCCACCTGGCGCCTCAGTTGGACCAGCGTTCGTGCTGGACGTGCAGACCGCGTGAGACGACGCTTCATCCAGTCCCAAACATGCTCAATGGGGGACAGATCCGGAGATCTTGCTGGCCAGGGTAGTTGACTTACACCTTCTAGAGCACGTAGGGTGCACTATTCAGTGTCCCCTCGACGATCACCAGAGGTGTACGGCCAGTGTAGGAGATCGCTCCCCACACCATGATGCCGGGTGTTGGCCCTGTGTGCCTCGGTCGTATACAGTCCTGATTGTGGCGCTCACCTGCACGGCGCCAAACACGCATACGACCATCATTGGCACCAAGGCAGAAGCGACTCTCATCGCTGAAGACGACATGTCTCCATTCGTCCCTCCATTCACGCCTGTCGCGACACCACACCGCGGGCTGCACGATGTTGGGGCGTGAGCGGAAGACGGCCTAACGGTGTGCGGGACCGTAGCCCAGCTTCATGGACACGGTTGCGAATGGTCCTCGCCGATACCCCAGGAGCAACAGTGTCCCTAATTTGCTGGGAAGTGGCGGTGCGGTCCCCTACGGCACTGCGTAGGATCCTACGGTCTTGGCGTGCATCCGTGCGTCGCTGCGGTCCGGTCCCAGGTCGACGGGCACGTGCACCTTCCGCCGACCACTGGAGACAACATCGATGTACTGTGGAGACCTCACGCCCCACGTGTTGAGCAATTCGGCGGTACGTCCACCCGGCCTCCCGCATGCCCACTATACGCCCTCGCCCAAAGTCCGTCAACTGCACATACGGTTCACGTCCACGCTATCGCGGCATGCTGCCAGTGTTAAAGACTGCGATGGAGCTCCGTATGCCACGGCAAACTGGCTGACACTGACGGCGGCGGTGCACAAATGCTGCGCAGCTAGCGCCATTCGACGGCCAACACTGCGGTTCCTGGTGTGTCCGCTGTGCCGTGCGTGTGATCATTGCTTGTACAGCCCTCTCGCAGTGTCCGGAGCAAGTATGGTGGGTCTGACACACTGGTGTCAATGTGTTTTTTTTTCCATTTCCAGGAGTGTATTTTTCCTCGTTCGTGTACCAATCACATGTTATTGTATACAATTCGATTGTGCAACTTTGCGTCATAACAGTATGCTGGTTACATTCAACTGACGACTTATGAAAGCAATCACGTCGGATTAACGTTTTCCTACTTATCAGTATAGTTCGAGGCATTTGGCAAAAACAATAATAATCTATTTCTCCAGAGGTCTTATATTGCGACTACTGTCACGATCTTAACGTGATTCAACCGCATTTATGCAATAATATACATCCGTGTCAGTAAATATTATTATCGCAAACTGACAGCTTTTAACTGGCGGCGCGTACAAAGATATCCGATATATCGTCGAACATTCTGAAAGCAGTCTGATTAAACCGAACGCGTGAAGGTTTTATCTGAAATAAGACGTGTAACAAATTTCTTTTAGCTTCAAAAGAGTTTTTTATCGTCTTTCTGCCTAGAATGAATGTCTATGCTCTGTGATGAAGTATTCCTTTGAGTATTTTTTTGTGTTTGTATGTGAAATTTTCGAAGTTTTATCTGAGCACGTGGGGTAAATCAACAATTTACGTGTGTCGATTAGCTGTCAATTCTGGTTCAAAAACTTACTAAGGCACTTCAGTTATGTACTTATCTGGAAGCTTCGATGTCGAAATGGCTCTGAGCACTATGGGACTTAACATCTGAGGTCATCAGTCCCCTAGAACTTAGAACTACTTAAATCTAACCAACCTAAGGCCGTCACACACATCCATGCCCGAGCAGGATTCGAACATAAGACCGTAGCGGATGCGCGGTTCCAGACTGAAGCACCTAGGACTGCTCGACCATCCCGGCCAGCCAGCTTCGATGTCGACATGTGTTAGGCTACACGTTCAAAAATTAACTGCCCATATGAACCACGCTGGTAGTGAAAGCGAGGGAGAAAAATTTTCGCTCAGTGAGGTGGAATTATTCTTGCCGCCCGTTGTGGCCGAGCGGTTCTAGGCGCTTCTGTCTGGAACAGCGTGAGCGCCACGGTCGCAAGTTCGAATGCTACTTCGGGCATGGATGTGTGTGGTGTCCTTAGGTTAATTAGGTTTCAGTAGTTCTAAGTTCTAGGGGACTGATGACCTCAGAAGTTAAGTCCCATAGTGCTCAGAGCCATTTGAACCATTTTTTAAGGTGGAATTGTAGAACCGTCCGATGTCAATTGCAGCTCCATTTTAGACTTGCTAGTCAGAAAAAGCCACGCTTACCGTCTCTAGAGGAAGTTGTTTGTCTGCCACCAACTGAGAGCTCCCGCTTCGAACCCAGGCAAGTAAGAGACGCAGTTTTTGATCCCGCAACCTCAGCAACTGTGCAGGGTGTGGCTGCGCCTGTATTGCACCCGATAGCGAATCAAAATCTCATATTACAAAAATCTGAGAAACTAGCGAAGCATGAACATCTAGGAAAGTTAAGCGACAAGATGGAGGAATAAAACTGGAAAATCGTTACTTATATCTTAGGAAGCAAAGATATCCATGAAGATTTCACAATGTAGATTAAGGAAAAGAAGCCAAGTCTGGAAAAAAGAACATAAGCTGAAGAGACAAGACTCATGGTATACTTCCTAATATACTTATATGGACCTAATATACTTATATGACTTGCAGCCGTCTAGAACGAAATTAGAATTTTATATTAATACCTTCAGCTGCTGACGGGCGTTGATATATCAACGGGGACATGTGAATACGTGTGCCTCGACCGGGAATCGTACGCGGGATCTCCTGCTTACATGGCAGAAGCTCTATCGGACATGTCTGAAAGAACAGACACCATATCCATATAAGTATACAGGGTGAGTCACCTAACGTTACCGCTGGATATATTTCGTAAATCACATCAAATACTGACGAATCGATTCCACAGACCGAACGTGAGGAGAGGGGCTAGTGTAATTGGCTAATACAAACCATAAAAGTATGCACGGAAGTATGTTTTTTAACACAAACCTACGTTTTATTAAATGGAACCCCGTTAGTTTTGTTAGCACATCTGAACATATAAACAAATACGTAATCAGTGCCGTTTGTTGCATTGTAAAATGCCAATTACATGTGCGTCAGTGAAAAAGACGAATAAAAAGGTGTTAGCATGTGGACGTAATGTGCTGTTCCAGTCTCTTCTGTACCTAAGGTCCATCACCGTTCTCTTTGGATCCCTACGTAAATCGGTGCCCTCCGATACACACGATTGAACAGCGGAGGAGAGGTACTCGAGCGTCAACTTTAGGTTACAATATCTCCGAATGTAATTAACATTTTACAATGCAACAAACGGCACTGATTACGTATTTGTTTATATGATCAGATGTGCTACCAAAACTAACGGGGTTCCATTTAAGAAACGTAGGTTTGTGTTAAAAAAACATACTTCCGTGCATTTTTTTTATGGTTTGTATTATCCAGTTACACTAGCCCCTCTCCTCACGTTCGGTCTGTGGATCGATTCGTCATTATTTGATGTGGTTTACGAAATATATCCAGCGGCAACGTTAGGTGACTCGCCCTGTATACTTCTCGCAATATCGGCCATGATCTTTCTCTTCTGTGCTGATGCACACATATTACCCGAACTCTTACGGGACTTGGTCTTCCACGAGTAATGAGTGCCGTTCTAGGCGCTACAGTCTGGAACCGAGCGACCTCTACTGTCCCAGGTTCGAATCCTGCCTCGGGCATGTATGTGTGTGATGTCCTTAGGTTACTTAGGTTTAATTAGTTCTAAGTTCTAGGCGACTGATATCTTTAGCAGTTAAGTCGCATAGTGCTCAGAGCCATTTGAACCTTTTTTTCGGTAGGGCGCTATGAATGCAGTGTGTGGCCATATAACGTGAGAATGTGGGTCTCGCGGGAGGCGTGCGCGAGATCTACATCCACATCTACATCCATACTCCGCAAGCCACATGACGGTGTGTGGCGGAGGGTACCCTGAGTACCTCTATCGGTTCTCCCTTCTGTTCCAGTCTCGTATTGTACGTGGAAAGAAGGATTGTCGGTATGATTTTGTGTTAGCTCTAATCTCTCTGATTGTCCCTTCTGTCCCTTCTGTCGCGCTGTCCTCTGTGCCCTCGGTGGCTCAGATGGATAGAGCGGCTGCCATGTAAGAAGGAGATCCCAGGTTCGAGTCCCGGTCGGGGCACACATTTTCACTTGTCCCCGTTGATATATCAACGCCCGTCAGCAGCTGAAGGTATTAATATAAAAATCTAACTTCCTAACATAGTGTCTACCATGTACTGTGTAGCGTAGTGCCGCAACTCTGCGTGTCATGGGTTCAACAGGTCGTTGGAAGATCCCTGAAGAAATATTGAGTCATGCCGCCTCTATAGCCCCCCAATAATTGCGAAAATGTTGCCGGTGCAGGAACTCACATCTTGATTATGTCCCCTAAATATTCGATAGGATTGATGTGGGACAGTCAGGGTGACCAAATGGTTAGTTCCAGTTGTCCAGATTGTTCTTCAAACCAATCGCCAACAATTGCGGCCCAGTGACAAGACAACGTTATTCGGGAACATTAAGTCCATGAATGGCTGCAGATTGTCTCCAGATACCCAAACGAGCCATTTCCGATCAGTAATCGGTTCACTTGAGCCAGACGACACAGTTCATTCCATGTAAACACAAACGACACCATTATGATGCTTCCACCAGCTTGTACAGTGCCATATTGCCAACTCGGATCCATGGCTTCGTGGGATCTACGCCTCACTCGAACCCTGCCGTCAGCTTTCACCAGCTGGAATCGAGACTGATCTGACCAGAGTTTTTCCAGTCGTCTAGGGTGCAACCGGTACGGTCACGAGCCTACGAGAGGCGCTGCTGGCGGTGTCTTGTTGTTACTCTCCTGGAGTAGCCCATTAACGTCAGATTTAGCCACTCTGTCTTCAGTGAAACGTTCGTCGTACGTCCCACATTATATTTCTGCTGTTATTTCACACAGTGTTCCTTGTCTGTTAGCACCGACTACTAACTCTACACAAACGCCACTTTCCTCGGTCGTTAAGTGAAAGCTGTCAGCCACTGTGTTGTCTGTGGTGGGAGGTAAGACTTGTAATTTGGTATTTCTGGCACACTCCTTACAATGTGGATGTCAGAATATTGAATTCCCCAACTGTTCCCTAAATGGAATATCCCATTCTTCGTTCAGAGTCTATTTATTCCTGTCGTTCGCCCGTAAGCAGGTCGAGAATCACCATTATACTCCATAGTAAATTTATGTCAATATTTGAATGTAACTTTCCTAAACAGGTATCGAAAAAAACCATTAAAACAGAAAGCCATTAATAACTACAGGAATTGAAGTCTGATATAAGAATAGGGAAATTTATGTAAACGTCAGAATAAATCAAAATCCGATGTTACTACTATTCTACAACAACTACTGTAATATTTTATATTTTAAGAAAAGTCATTAACACGTTCAGTAGTATGCACATTAAGATAAAAAGTATTTAGGCAGAAAATAACATTAACAGAACTTGGGATATTATCAAATGGGAGACGGGACAAGCATCAGTGCACACACCATAACAATGAATTAAACAAAATGATCATGTTGTGACTGTTAATTCACAAGTTGCGAGTATTTTTAACAATGACTTTCTACACTGAAGCCCTAAAGAAACTGATATAGGCATGCGTATTCGAATACAGAGATATGTAAACAGGCAGAATACGGCGCTGCGATCGACAACGCCAATGTAAGACAAGTGTCTGGCGTAGTAGATACATTGGTTACTACTGTGACAATGCCTGGTTATCAAGATTTAAGCGAGGATGAACGTGCTGTTATAGTTGACGCACGAGCTATGGGGCACAGCATCTCCAAGGTGGCGATGAAATGGGGATTTTCCCTCCGACCATTTCATAAGTGTACCGTGAATATCAGAAGTCCGGTAAAACATAAAATCTCACACATCGCTGCGGCTGCCAAAAGATCCTCCAACAACGTGACCAACGACGACTGAAGAGAATCGTTCAGTGTGACAGAAGTGCAACCCTCCCGCAAATTAGTGCAGATTTCAGTGCTGGGCAACCAACAAGAGTCAGCGTGTGAAACATTCAATGAAAGATCATCGAATTTGGATTTCCGAGTCGATGGCGTTCTCATGTACCCTTGGTGACTGCACGACAGAAAGCTTTACGGTTCGCCTGGGCTAATCAACACCGATGGCTGGAAACATGTTGCCTGGACGGACGAGACTCGTTTCAAATTGAATCAAGCGGATGGACGTGTACGGTATGAAGACAACTATATGTATTCATGGACCATGCATGTTAGCAGTCGACTGTTCAAGCTGGTGGAGGGTCTATAATGGTGTGGGGCGTGTGCAGTTGGAGTGATATGGGACCCCTGATACGTCCAGATACGACTCTGACAGGTTACAGGTGCGTAAGGATACTTTCTGATCACCTGCATCCATTCATGTCCATGTGCACTCCGAAGGATTTGGGCATTTCCAGCAAGACAGTGCGACACCTCACAAGTCCCGAATTGCTACGGAGTGGCTCCAGAGAAATTCTTCTGAGTTTAAACACTTTCGCTGGCCACCAAACTCCCCAGACATAAACGTTATTGAGCGTATCTTGGATGCCTTGCAACGTGCAGTTCAGAAGAGATCTGAATGCTAGGAATTTATGGACAGCCCTACCGTCAGTGACGACTGCCCTAAGGTGTCGTCGTGGTGTCATGCACTATAAACGCGACGTCGCCGAATCTGGAGAATTCCTGGTTTCAAGGAACATTGGGTCGCATTATTCAGAAACATTAACTGGTTACGATGAAGACAGGAGGAGACAGCACTTCATTTCTATACAAAGGAATGCCCTCTTTCATTGTTGCAAGAGTAATACTCACTCCCTCCCCCACCCCTCCCCCGAATGTGGCTGGAATAATTTGATGAAGCCTTACCAATGTAGTGGTGTCCAATGTTTAGGATGAACGTCGACGCCTGGCCGGAGTGGCCGCGCGGTTCTAGGCACTACAGTCTGGAGCCGCGAGACCGCTACAATCGCAGGTTCGAATCCTGCCTCGGGCATGGATGTGTGTGATGTCCCTAGGTTAGTTATGTTTAATTAGTTCTAAGTTCTAGGGAACTGATGACCGCAGAAGTTGAGTGCCATAGTGCTCAGAACCATTTGAACCATTTTGAGCGTCGACTGTGCCCACTTAACGGGAAAATCATTATATTAAGGCTGTAGAACTACAGTTATTGAAGCTAAAGATATCGAATATCACTCCTCAAAGAAATGAAAAGAAGTTGGCAGTCTCATCCAACTAATCAGAAACAACAGAGGATGGAACTGCTGTCCCAGGAGAGGGCACCGGTCTCCAATATATGATCTCGGTAATTGGCGTAGCTTTGATCGTAATAACGGGCCGCCAAATCGAGGCAATCCAGTAGTAGTTGGTGAGATGTTGACAGAAAACCTGAGAAATAATGTGCTGGATTCAGCTGATGAAAGACCCTCTAGATGCTGACGAGGAAGCGCAGCTGCGTCACGATACGTAAGAATTCTTGTACATCAAACGATAGATATTCGATGCAAGAATGGATGAAACATGGTGATAATGACAATGAGGACGAGGAAGAGTACGATATACAAATCTGGTGTTTGTTTCGCGTAGAACAAACTGGATCAGTGGGCCAAGACTAGAGATCTACAGACTGGGTAACACGTAAATAGTGAAATCATAGCCATGTCACTATACGCTGTCCAATAACATCAATGTGATCTCCCACAAAAATCGGGATTAATAATCTTTTGCAAACCCGACCACTGCGCGATATACATGAAGAGAATCAGTGAGGTTCCAGAAGGCTGACTCCAGTGTGTTGGCCAGCTGTGCTAGATTTCTAGGTTGAGGATCCAAGACGCGAACAGCTCGATCATGTGGTCCCACAGATTCACGACTTGATTTAAATTCTGGGAGTTTGGTGACCAGGGGAGTAAAGTAAAATCATCATGGTGCTCTTCGAACCATGCCCGTACAGTGAGAGCTGTGTGACGTGCTGGATTGATGATGACGATGATGATGTTGTTTGGTTTGTGGGGTGCTCAACTGTGCGCTCATTAGCGCCCATACAAAGTCCCAATTTTTACACAAACCAATTTGTAGCCACTGTCACGAATAATGTTGATGATGGTGAAATGGTGAGGACAACACAAACACCCCAACCTGGCCAGGAATATGACCTGGGACCCTGTGATCCAGAGGCTGCAACTCTTGCCACTAGACCACGAGCTGCAGACGGTCTGCATTGTCCTACTGGTAGATGCCATTGTGTGGAAGAAAAAACAGACTGCATGTAGGGGTGGACGAGGTCCAGAGGGATAGATGAAAAATTGTGTGCCTTCCAAAATGACGAAAACATTCCCAGACCTTAATACTCCCTCCTCTGAGCTGGCCACTGGTGATAAATGTTGTACAGTGCTTGCTTTCAGGTTCATTGGCTGGCCGTTGTGACTGAGCGGTCCTAAGCGCTTCAGTCTGGAACCGCGGGACTGCTCCGGTCGCTCGCGGTTCGAATCATGCCTTGGGCATGGATGTGTGTGATAACCTTAAGTTAGGTTTAAGTAGGGGACTGATCACCTCAGATGATAAGTCACATAGTGCTCAGAGCGATTTGAACCATTTGAGCTTTCAGGTGTTTCACACTGTACACACCAACGGCCGTCTGTCCAACCGACCATAAGACGTATTCCATCTTAAAAGGCCACCCCTCAGTGGACGTCCAAGGCGGTATTGGTGTGAATGTGCCAGCCTTTGTCTGTGATGAATAGTAAACAGCATGGGCGAAAGATCCAGGTGCCAAGTGTGTAGGCCCATACAAAGCAACGTTCGCTGAATGGTAAGTCAGGAGACACAGTTGTAGCTGTTTGGTTTGTCTGGGTGGTCAGTTGCTCAACACTCGCGTGTCTACTAGCCTGAGCACAACACCAACACAAGGAAAAGGTAAATTGGTACTTACCACAAGAATGAAACGTTAAGTTGCAGATTGACGCAGTGAAAGACACTCACACATTAGTTTTCGACCTAAGAGTTCTGGTCACAGCTGCTGAAGATGGCGGTCGACATCTACATCTACATTTACACTCCGCAAGCCACCCAACGGTGTGTGGCGGAGGGCACTTTACGTGCCACTGTTATTACCTCCCTTTTCTGTTCCAGTCGCGTATGGTTCGCGGGAAGAACGACTGTCTGAAAGCCTCCGTGCGCGCTCGAATCTCTCTAATTTTACATTTGTGATCTCCTCGGGAGGTATAAGTAGGGGGAAGCAATATCTTCGATACCTCATCCAGAAACGCACTCTCTCGAAACCTGGCGAGCAAGCTACACTGCGATGGAAAGCGCCTCTCTTTCAGAGTCTGGCACTTGAGTTTGCTAAACATCTCCGTAACGCTATCACAGTTACCAAATAACCCTGTGACGAAACGCGCCGCTCTTCTTTGGATTTTCTCTATCTCCTCCGTCAACCCGACCTGGTACGGACAACACTGATGAGGAATACTCTAGTATAGGTCGAACGAGTTTTTTGTAAGCCACCTTCTTTGTTGATGGGCTACATTTTCTAAGGTCTCTTCCAATGAATCTCAATCTGGTACCCGCCTTCCCAACAATTTATTTTATATGATCATTCCACTTCAAATCGTTCCGTACGCATACTCCCAGATATTTTACAGAAGTAACTGCTACCAGTGGTTGTTCCGCTATCATATAATCATACATAAACGATCCTCCTTTCTATGTATTCGCAATACATTTGTCTTTGTTAGGGGTCAGTTACCACTCCCTGCGTCAAGTGCCTATCCGCTGCAGATCTTCCTGCATTTCGCTACAATTTTCTAATGCTGCAACTTCTCTGTATACTACAGCATCATCCACGAAAAGCCGCATGGAACTTCCGACACTATCTACTAGGTCATTTATATATACTGTGAAAAGCAATGGTCCCATAACACTCCCCTGCGGCAACGCCAGAGGTTACTTTAACGTCTGTAGACGTCTCTCCATTGATAATAACATGCTGTGTTCTGTTTGCTAAAAACTCTTCAATCCAGCCACACAGCTGGTCTGGTCTGGAAGTCTGTATCTAATATTTTCTGGGTCTCATGAACAAATAAAGCGAGTTGGGTCTCACACGATCGCTGTTTTCGGAATCCATGTTGACTCCTACGGAGTAGATTTTGGGTTTCCAAAAACGACATGATACGCGAGCAAAAAACATGTTCTAAAATTCTTCAACAGATCGACGTCAGAGGTACAGGTCTATAGTTTTGCTCATCTGCTCGACGACCCTTCTTGAAAACTAGAACTACCTGTGCTCTTTTCCAATTGTTTGGGACCTTCCGTTCCTCTAGAGACTTGCGGTACACGGCTGTTAGGAGGGGAGAGCGGGGGGGGGGGGGGGGGGGGCGGGGGCAAGTTCTTTCGCGTACTCTGTGTTTGCGAGGTGTACTACCTTGTGTAACTGAATACGTGTGTGCGTTTCCTTGGTTGACAAAGATTTTGGCCAAAAGCTAATGTGTAAGCGTATTTTCGTTGTTCTTGTATGCATTTTTACGATAAGTAGCAGTCTATCTTCTCCTGATCTTGTTGATCTTCCAGCATGCAGTTCCCATTGTTTAGTGTAGCCTGAACACATCTGTGCACCTGTCTTTCGTCCCTATCATCTATGGCCCGTTGTCCATCACAGTTACCTCTGCGCCATTTCTGGATAGCTCTATTCTGCCAGGAACTATATACATGAATGATGTCTCGTCTCTAATGCTCTAGGCGAAACGGCTTTTGTGCGGCTGGTCCTGGCGGAAGTTCGAGTCCTCCCTCGGGCATGGGTGTGTGTGTTTGTCCGTAGGATAATTTAGATTAAGTAGTGTGTAAGCTTAGGGAATGATGACCTTAGCAGTTAAGTCCCATAAGATTTCACACACATTTGAACATTTTTTTTAAACGGTTTCATCCTTAGTGTCTGTCATTTAGTTCGTCATGACCATGGGCTTTTTTCGTTTGTTCTTTTCTTTTCCTTTCTTCTTTTTTTTGCAACGGGAACTAACTTTCTCTCTTGATAAATGTAAGTTGTTATTAGAGAATTCCAGTGAATGTACATTCTGTATGTGTTATGAGTATAACAAAGTCAGATCGCGTGCTGTTAGTAGCCTCATTTCTATTCTTGATTTTCTGTGCTACTATCTTTTCTTTTTCTGTTTAGTATACGTGTAGGTGTGGATCTTCTACTATCAGTATGGAGAGCTTTAAGTGCAGTTACTGAACGATGGTGAGTTAACATCTGAATCAGAGGTAATAAAGGAACCATGGACCTTGCCATTGATGCAGAAGCTTGCATGCTCAGCGATACAAATAGCCATACCGTAGTTGCAACCACAACGGATGGGTATCTGTTAAGAGATCAGAGAAACGCTGGTTCCTGAAGAGGGGGAGCAACTTTTTCAGTAGTTGCAAGGGCCTTGTAACATCAACCAAACCGGCCTTGCTGTGCTGGAACCGCGAATGACCGAAAGCAAGGGGAAACGACAGCTGTAATTTTTCCTGAGAGCATGCAGCTCTACTGTATGGTTATATGATGACGGCACCGTCTTAAGTAAAATATTCCGGAGGTGAAATAGTCCCTCATTACGATCTCTGGTCGGGGACTACTCAGGAGGACGTCATTAACAGAAATGGTTCAAATGGCTCTGAGCATTATGGGGCTTAACTTCTGAGGTCATCAGTCCCCTAGAACTTAGAACTACTTAAACCTAACTAACCTAAGGACATCACACACGTCCATGCCCTGCTCAGGATTCGAACCTGCGACCGTTGCGGTCGCGCGGTACCACAATGTAGCGTCTAGAACAGCTCGGCCACCGCGCCCGGCGACGTCTTAAACAGTAGAAACAAAATTGGTGTTCTACGGATCGGAGTGTGGAATGTCAGATACCTTAATCGTGCAGGTGGGTTAGAAAATTTAAAAAATGGAAATCGTTGGGTGAAAGTTTCATAGAGTGGGAATTGGTGAAGTTCGGTGGCAAGAGAAACAGGACTTCTGGCCAGGCGAATACAGGGTTATAAATACAAAATCAAATAGGGGTAATGCAGGAGTAGGTTTAATAATGAATAAAAAACAGGAACTTGGGTAAGCTACTATGAACGGGATAGTGAGCGAATCATTATAGCGAAGATAGACACGAAGCTCACATCCACCACAGTAATACCAGTTTATATGCCAACTAGCTCCTCAAATGAGGAGGAGATAGATGAAGTGTATCATGAGATAAAAGAAGTTATTCAGATAGTAAAGTGAGCAGAAAATTTAATAGTCAAGGAGGACTGGAATACATTAGAAGGAAAACGAAGAGGAGGAAAAGTAGTAAGTGGATATGGACTTGGGTAAAGGAATGAATGAGGGAGACGCCTGGTAGAATTTTGTACAGAGCTTAATTTAATCATAGCTAAAACTTGGTTTAAGAGTCATGAGAGAAGATTGTGTAGGTGGAAGGGTCCTGGAGGTGCCGGAAGGTTTCCTACTCATTATATAGTGGTCAGACAGAGACTTAGGAAAAAGGTTTTAAATTGTAAGAAGTTTTCACTGGCAGACGTGGACTCTGACCACAATTTATTGGTTATGATCTGCTGATTGAAACAGAAGAAACTGCAAAAAGGAAGGAATTTAAGGAGATGAGACCTGGGTGAACTAAAAGAACCAGAGGTTGTAGAGAGTTTCAGTTTCAAGATAGCATTAGGGAACAATTGACAAGAATAGGGGAAAGAAATACAGCTGAAGAATGGGCAACATTGAGAGATAAAACAGAGAAGGGCAACAGAGGATCAAGTAGGTAAAACGACGAGGGCTAGTATAAGTCCTTGTGTAACACAAGAGATATTGAATTTAATGAATGAAAGAGAAAATATTCAGGTACAATAAATGAAGCAAGTGAAATGGAATACAAACGTTTAAAAAATAAAATGTACAGGAAGTGCAAAATGGCTAAGCAGGAATGGCTAGAAGGACAAATGTAAGACTGTAGAAGCATAAACAAATGTTCAAATGTGTGTGAAATCTTATGGGATTTAACTGCTAAGGTCATCAGTCCCTAAGCTTACACATTACTTAACCTAAATTATCCTAAAGACAAACACACACACTCATGCCCGAGGGATGACTCGAACCTCCGCCGGGGCCAGCAGCACGATCTGTGACTGCAGCGTCCTAGACCACTCGGCTAATCCCGCGCGGTTGTAGAAGCATATTTCACTAGGGGTAAGATAGATACTGGTTGCAGGAAATTTAAAGAGACTTTCAGAGAAAAGAGAACCACTTGTATGAATATCAGTAGCTTAGATCAAAACATTCTACATTTACATCTACATCTACATCCATACTCCGCAAGCCACCTGACGATGTGTGGTGGAGGGTACCCTGAGTACCTCTATCGGTTCTCCCTTCTATTCCAGTCTCGTATTGTTCGTGCAAAGAAGGATTGTCGGTATGATTCTGTGTGGGCTCTAATCTCTCTGATTTTATCCTCATGGTCTCTTCGCGAGATAGACGTAGCAGGGAGCAATATACTGCTTGACTGCTCGGTGAACGTATGTTCTCAAAACTTTAACAAAGCCCGTACCGAGCTACGGAGCGTCTCTCCTGTAGAGTCTTCCACTGGAGTTTATCTATCATCTCCGTAACGCTTTTGCGATTACTAAATGATCCTGCTCTCCGTTGGATCTTCCCTATCTCTTCTATCAACCCTATCTGGTACGGATCCCACACTGCTGAGCAGTATTCAAGCAGTGGGCGAACAAGCGTACTGTAACCTACTTCCTTCTTTTCGGATTGCATTTCCTTAGGATTCTTTCAATGAATCTCAGTCTGGCGTCTGCTTTACCGACGATCAACTTTATATGATCATACCATTTTAAATCACTCCTAATGTGTACTCCCAGATAATTTATGGAATTAACTGCTTCCAGTTGCTGACCTGCTATTTTGCAGCTAAATGGAAAGGGATGTATCTTTCTATGAATTCGCAGCACATTACACTTGTCTACATTGAGATTCAATTGCCATTCCCTGCACCATGCGTCAATTCGCTGCAGATACTCCTGCATTTCAGTACAATTTTACGTTGTTGCAACCTCTCGATACACTACAGCATCATCTGCAAAAAGCCTCAGTGAACTTCCGATGCCATCCATCAGGTCATTTATGTATATTGTGAATAGCAACGGTCCTATGCCACTCCCCTGCGGCACACCTGAAATCACTCTTACTTCGGAAGACTGATTTCCTAATAAAGGAAGGAAAAGTAGAAAGCCTAAAGGAGTATACATAGGGTCTTTTGTGTGGTCGTTGACACTGTAGCGTGTTGTAAGAGGGGAAGCAAGGAGAGGATGTCGTTTGGTGGCTGGTATCCTCTTACTATAACACAACTGCACACATGTACTAACATGGTTCAGCAATTTATTGTGGTACATGCTCTTCCATAGTAGTTCACGTTAGTCTCACTGCTGGTGAAGTACCAAGTGTCGCTATAAACACTACACTCTCGTAGCCGGTGACGTGAACTAGCAGATGCCAACTATAATAGTGACTGGGTTAATAACTGAGCTGACAGCTACTGCGACTGACTCTGCCTAAGACAGGGCTGACCATCTGTGACTGACTGGACCCCTTTGTTCACGGCGGTGACCTAAATACTGGCGGTCGAGAGCGCGTTGTGGTGCGTTGCTTGCGAGTGTGTCTTTGCCGACCACTGTGCAGGCGACAGCTCACGCCAGAACATGGCCTGTACAAGGGAAACGTACTTGAGGGCAATATTATTGAAAGGGAAGAGGATGCGGAGGACGCTGAGAAGGGACTATGATGCTTGACAAAGCACTGAAAGACTTAAGTCGAAACAATGCCGCCGGAGTAGACAACATTCCATTAAAGCTACTGATAGCCTTGGGAGGGCCAGCCATGAGAAAACTCTTGCATATGGTGAGAAAGATGTATGAGCCAGGCGAAATATCATCAGACTTCAGGACAAATGTAATAATCACAATTTCAAAGAAACAGGTGCTGACAGGTGTGAAAATTACCGAATTATCAGTTTAATAAGTGGCAGCTGCAGTTTACTAATACGAATCCTTTACAAAAGAATAAAAAAACTGACAGAAGCCGACCTCTGGAATGAACGTTTTTGATTCTAGAGAAATGTAGGAACATGTGAGGCAATACTGACCCTATGAATTATCGAAGGAGAAAGGCAAATCCACGTTTATAGCATTTGTTGCCTTAGAGAAAGCTTTTGACAATGTTGACTGGAATCTTCACTTTCAAATTCTAAAGGTGACAGGGATAAAATACAGGGAGCGAAAGGCTATTTATGATTTGTGCAGAAACTAAATGGCAGTTGTAACGGTCGAGGGGCATGAAATGGAAGCAGTGGTTGAGAATAAAGTGAGACAGGGATGTAGTCTATCCCCAACGTTATTCAATAAGTGTAATGAGCAAGCAGTAAATAAAACAAAAGAAAAATGTGGAGTAGGAATTAAAGTCAAGAAGAAATAAAAACCTTGACGTTTGCCGCTGACATTGTAATTCTGTCAGAGACAGCAAAGGACCTGGAAGAGCAGCTGAACGGAATGTACAGTGTCTTGAAAGGCAAGCAAAACGAGGATAATGGAATGTAGCCGAATCAAATCAGGTGATGGTGAGGGAATTAGATTAGGAAATGAGACACTTAAAGTAGTAAATGAGTTTTGCTATTTGGGAAGCAAAATAACGGATGATGGTTGAAGTAGAGAGGATATAAAATGCAGGCTGGCAAAGGCAAGAAAAGCGTTTCTGAACAAGAGAAATTTGTTAACATCGAGTATAGATTTAAGTGCCAGGAAGTCGTTTCTGAAAGTATTTCTATGGAGTGTAGCCATGTATGGAAGTGAAACGTGAGCGATAAATAGTTCAGACAAGAAGAGAATACAACCTTTCGAAATGTGGTGCTACAGAAGAATGCTGAAGAGTAGATGGGTAGATCACATAAGTAATGAGGAGGTGTTGAATAGAGTTGGAGAGAAGAGTATTTTGTGGCACAACTTGACTAGAAGAAGGGATCAGTTCGTAGGGCATATTCTGAGGCATCAAGGGATCATCAAGTTAGTATTGGAGGGCAGCGTGGAGGGTAAAAATTGTAGAGGGAGACCAACAGATGAATACACTAAACAGATTCAGAAAGATGTAGGTTGCAGTAGGTACTGGGAGATGAAGAAGCTTGCACAGGATAGAGTAGAATGGAGAGCTGCATCAAACCAGTCTCTGGACTGAAGACCACAACAACAAGATGTGTTGTTCATGCCAAATACGTGTTAACGTTGCTTATTAAATTACTGCCCTATATCTTACTTGCAAAACAGAATTTCAGTCTCAAGTAAATTCAATCCCAATAGTTAACTTACTTTAGGAACAGTACTAGTATTTGGTTCATTTTTGCCAAAGTAGACTGGCGACGGTTTCCTTTCATATAACTGCAGTTTACTCATAACTAATAGAATCTTTGTTCGAACCCAGTTCGTTAAGCTATTGCTACCTTTCAGTATTAATATTTCGAGAAAATAAAGTAGTCCGAGACCTTAACCATTATACACAGATAATCTAATTCCAATCGAAGGAGTAACATTATCGTTGTACGACAGGATACCCAACAAAAAAGAAAAAAAAGAAAACGGAATAACATTGCCGTGGATGGAGCTTGTGTAGTACGCATTTATGCTTCTAGGCGTCCATAGCGCAACTCATTCCCAGGCCATTTCAGATCCGCCTGTGTTGTCGACAGGGCTTGTTCCGTTCATCTACAGTGACTGTTTTTCCTTGAGCTGTTTTGTTCTTGTTTTTCTTTTTTTATATCATGGCAAGTTTAAATAAACATCGTGTAGCTACCAAATTATGTTTTACACTGAATAAAAAATGCTGCTGAAACTGTCTTAATGTTGAAAACAGCTTGTAGAGATGACGCTACGGGGAACACTCAAGTGTACGAGTAGTTTGCTCGCTGTAAAAATGGCGACATATGGACTGATGATAAACCTCGTCCTGCATATCCATCAACTGCCCGAATCGACGAAAAAATTTAAAAAAAAATTCTAGAGGTTTCGCTCACAGAACGTCGACAGACAATTGATCGACTGTCAGAGATTAATGGATTATATTAAAGCTCGGTTCATCGAATTTTAACGGAAAAGGTGTGAATTAAAAGGTTTGCTGTCATGTTTGTTCCTCGGATTCTCACTGTCAATCAAAATGAACGTCGAGTTGAAATATGTCATATATCTAGAAACTGATCCAGATTTTCTGTCAAAGGTCATTACCGGTGATGATTCATGGTGCTACGGTTACGACCCATAAACAAAGCAACAGTCAAGCCAATGGAAAACGTCATCGTCATCCTGCCAAAGAAAAGTTAAAACAAACATCAAAACAATGCTGATTTCCTTTTTTGATGCCAAGGATGTATTTAATTCAGAATTTCTTCCCCCAGAACAGACCATCAATCAAACATTTTACGAGGGTGGATCAAATGAAAACCTTAAATTTCTAATAACAAATTGACATTTTGCGCCGTTATGCTTTAAGTTGGTAAGCGTGCTACAAAAAGAGTGCAGAATGGCCTGTAGGTTGCAGCATACTGCAGATACACACATACCGTCGCAGTATCAGTATAAAGATGGCCGCTCCACTAGCGACTTGCACCAGGGAAGAACAGCGTTCTGTTATTCGGTTTTTGCGTAGTGAAGGTGTGAAACCTATTGAAATTCATCGACGAATGAAGGTTCGGTACGGTGATGCATCTTTGTCACAGCAGCAAGTCTACGAATGGAGTAGGAAGTTCGCAAATGGTGTGACTTCAGTGGAAGATGTTCCTCGTACAGGTCAGGCACAACGAGTTGTGACTCCACAGAACATTGCAGCAGCTCAAGCCATAGTGAAGGAAAACCGCCGAGTGACACTGAATGACACTGCAGCATGTTTACAGATTAGTCATGGGTCAGCACACCACACTGTACATGATGTGCTCCAGTTTCACGAAGTGTCTGCAAGATAGGTGCCACGGCAGTTGACTCCTGAAATGAGAAAACCACGAGTTGATGCTTGTGAAGAACTTCTTCATCGATTTGAACGAGAATGTGCGGGCATCCTTGCAAGAATCGTTACTACGGACGAAACCTGGATTCACTTCCACCAACCAGAAACGTAGAGAGCGAGCAAGAAATTGCGCCATTCCTCATCACCAAAACCAAAGAAGTTTCGAACAGAACCATCAGCAGGGATGGTTATGCTGACACTCTTTTGGGACGAAAAGGGCGTCATTTTGGAGCATTACATACCTAGAGGGACCACTGTCACCAGTGCATCATAAACACATCTTCTAAAAAATCATCTGCAGCCTGCAATCAAATCAAAGCGACATGGATTGCTGTCAGCAGGTGTCCTTTTGCAGTATGACAATGTAAGGCCCCACCCTGCCCTTACAACAGTAGCCACAATCACACACCTGCATTTTGAGTGTCTTCCTCATCCACCATACTCACCAGACATGGCCCAAGTGTTTTCTATATGTTTAGACCACTCAAAGACGCAATGGGAGGAAAGAAGTTCCGTTCTGATGAAGAGGTACGCCACGCGGTGCATGAGTGGTTGCGCGGACGACCAAAATAATTTTTTTCGAAAGGAATTTATGCACTTTGTAAACGCTGGAGGACTTGTATTGAGTGTGGGAGAGATTATGTTGAAAAGTGATTCAGCTCTGTACTACCTCTGCACTATAAATAATATTAAAAAAATATTTAAGATTTTCGTTTTACTCACGCTCGTATTTGAGAGTTTTAAGAAGACTGCGCAACATAGTTCGTCAAAAAAAGGCCCTATTTGTGACAGACAGGAGACCGGTACCTCTACGACGCAACTCACCAGCAAACACAGCCATTTCTGTTAGATTTGGCTAAAATTGAGATCGTTCCGTGTCCCACGTATCTCAGGCGGCTGACCTGGCTCCGTGCAAATGTTTCTTATTTCCACGCATGAGAATGGGCATGAAAGAACACCGATTTGACAACACTGAAGAAGTCCAAAAAAAAGCGAGGGAAGAGCTGTCAGCCATTGCTAAAGATGACTAAAAAAGATTGTTTCGAACAGCAACGTAGGGAGACTATTTTGAAGAGGACAAAATTGTTTTGTAGACAGTTTGAAAATATATGTCTTAGATAAAATAATTCCGTTTTTTGGGGGGAGGAGAGGGGGGGGGTATCCCCTCGTATTACCAACTTAAAAGTAGGCGGCAGTGTTATGAACTCAAAAGAGTGGATGCGTTTGATGTCTGCGAGGGTGCAGGATTTAGTGAAATGACTAGCTTGGCGCTCGCTCCTTCGCTCAAGTAGACTGTATAATCTGCACGGATTTTTTTTAAACAGCAACACCTTTTAATCTTTCCACGCTATTTATGGCCATAGAAGCACAGTCTTTTGAGAAAGTACTTCCGGCCAAACAGCAGCTCTGGTACTTGGAGTCCGAGATTTCTGTTAGGCATGCCTCTTTCCTCCTTGTGGTAATCTTTCCATAGAAACATTCATCCCTAACACATGTTTCTTTACATCTAACCGAGAGTTTTTCATAGATATAGCCTTTCTTTAAAACCTCCTTGGGGGTTCGAATCCCCTAAAACTATTAAACGCTTATTTAGCTACTCCTAACCAAGAAGCAAAATTCAGATATTAATTGATTTAGCGTTAAAAATGCTTTAATAACTAAATATTTTTATAAAACACTTCATCGCCTATTTCATCCCCTTGGGTGTTGAATATCCGGAAAAACTGAAATACCTGTTTCTTATCTGGATCCGAGAACGCAAATACACTATGTGATCAAAAGTATCCGGATACCTGGCTGAAAATGACTTACAAGTTCGTGGCGTCCTCCATCGATAATATGGTGCTGGCCCATCTTTAGCCTTGATGAAAACTTCCACCCTCGCAGGCATACGTTCAATCAGGTGCTGGTAGTTTTCTTGGGGAATGGTAGGCCATTCATTGCTCCACGGAGGAGAGGTATCGATGTCGGTCGGTGAGGCATGGCACGAAGTTGGCATTCCAAAAGATGCCAAAGGTGTTCTGTAGGATTCAGGTCATGACTGTGCAGGACAGTCCGTTACAGGGATGTTATTGTCGTGCAACCTCTCCGCAAAATGCGGTGCATTGTGAACAGGTAATTGATCGTGTTCATAGCTTGCTTTTATATACATCACAGTTGCTTTTCTTTGTGTTATTGGTTAATTTAATACATTGTATACTGTTTTTTTTTTTACATACGTTACTTGATTGACTGAAGATACCAGGTGACTTACTCTATGTGATCGAAAGTATCCGGACACCTGTCTGAAAATGACTTACAAGTTCGTGGCGCCCTTCGTCGGTAATGCTGGAATTCAGTATGGTGTTGGCACACCCTTAGCCTTGATGACAGCTTCCACTCTTGCAGGCATACGTTCATTCAGGTGCTGTAAGAGTTCTTCAGGGACTGCTGCACTGATAGGGGTATCGATGTCGGTCGGTGAGGTCTGGCACGAACTCGGCGTACCTAGATATCCCAAAGGTGTTCTATAGGATTCAGGTCAGGACGCTGTGCAGCCCAGTCCATTACAGGGATGTTACTGCCGTGCAATCACTCTGCCACAGGCCGTGCATTATTAATATCTGCTCGATCGTGTTGAAAGATGCAGTCGCTATCCCCAAATTGCTCTTCAACAGTGGAAAGCAAGAATGTGCTTAAAACATCAGTGTTGGCCTGTTTGTAGGCCTGTGCTGTGATAATGCCACAGAAAGTAACAAGGGGTGCAAGCCCCTACCATGAAAAACACGACCACACCATAACACCACCGAGTCCGAATTTTACTGCTGGCACTACACACAATGGCAGATGACGTTCACCGGGCATTGGCCATACGCACACCCTGCCATTGGATCGCCACATTGTGTACCGTAACTCGTCACTCCACACAACGTTTTTCCACTGTTCAATCGTCCAATGTTTGCGCTCCTTACATCAAGCGAGGCGTCGTTTGGCATTTACCGGCGTGATGTGTGGCTTATGAGCGCTCGACCATGAAATCCACTTTTTCTCACCTCCCGCCTAACTGTCATAGCACTTGCAGTGGACCCGGTTACAGTTTGGAATTCCTGTGTGATGGTCTGCATATATGTCTGCCTATTACACATTACTACCCTCTTCAACTGTTGCCGGTCTCTGTCAGTTAACAGCCTGTACGCTTTCGTGCTGTACGTCTCCCTTCACGTTTCCACTTCATTATCACATCGAAAACAATGTACCTAGAGATGTTTAGGAGGGTGGAAATCTCGCGTATAGACGTATTTGACAGAATTGCCACCCAATAACCTGAACACGTTCGAACACCGTGAGTTCCACAGAGCTCCCCATTCTGCTCTCTCATGATGTCTAATGACCACTGAGGTCGCTGATACGGAGTACCTGGCAGTAGGTGGCAGCACAGTGTGCTTAATACGAAAAACGTATGTCTGGTGGTGTCCGGATACTTTTGATCACATAGTGTACCAATTTTCATAGATGTGGCTTAAAAATGATTTAGTTTGTAAAACAACTTTCGCCATCTATTTCAATCCCATAGGGGTTAAGTTTTCAAAAATTCTGAAATATATTTTTTTTATGTCTGTGTATGGCGATATATTTTTAAGAAACCTTTCATCCCCTATTTTACCCACTTAGAGACGGAATTTTAAAAAATCACTGCTTAAATGGTACATACAACATAAGCTCAACATCCTCTGCGACTTTCAAGTTTCTATTCTTAGTGGCATGGGGTGGGCGATTATGAGTCAGTGAGTCAGACAGTTGTTGAAATATTGCCGTTTGTACACAGAGATTAGTGCATCCCAGTATTTAAAGTACGAGTCGTGGTATGAGTGACGTCCACATCGTAGTACGAGCGACATTAATATGATTTACTTCTGGTGCAATATTTGATTAACAGCACAATACTCATAAGCACCAGAACATAGAGCTATAAGTGGGGTGTATGAAACAAAATTCAGAAATGAGCGACGAAAAATATGGCGTTCGAGGCTCTTTCAACTTCTACTCGCAATCCAGATGAGGTGGCAGGTTATCCTGACCACTGTGCCTGCGGTCTTCAGTCCTGAGACTGGTTTGATGCAGCTCTCCATGCTACTCTACGCTGTGCAAACACCATCATTTCTGAGCAACTACTGCAACCCACATCCTTCTGAATCTGCTTACTGTATTCATCACTTGGTCTCCATCTACGATTTTTACCCTCCACAATTCCTTCCAATATTAAATTGGTGATCCCATGATGCCTCAAAACGTGTCCTACCAACCGATCTCTTCTTCTTGTAGTCACACTGTGCCACAAATTTCTTTTCTCCCCAATCCTTTTCAGTACCCCGTCATTACTTATGTGATCTACCCAACTAACCTTGAGCGTTCTTCTGCAGCATCACATATCAAAAGCTTCTATTCTCTTCTTGCCTAAACTGTTTATCGTCCATGTTTAACTTTCAGACTTGGCTGCACTCCAGACAAATACTTTCAGGAAGGACTTCCTGACAAATCCTTCTCGACGTTACCAAATTTCTCTTCTTCAGAAACCTTTTCTTCCCATTGCATCTACCTTTTATACCCTCTTTTCTTCGAATATCATCACTTATTTTCTACCCAAATAGCAAAATCTCATTTCCTAATGCAGTTCCGTCGGCATTCGACTACATTCCTTTATTCCCAGTTTGCTGTTGTTGATGAACATTTTATATCCTCCTTTCAATACACTGTCCATTTCGTTCAACTGTTCTTCCAAATACTTTGCTGTCTCTGGCAGAATTACAATGTCATCTACAAACCTCTATGTTTTTATTTCTTCTCACTGAACTTTGATTCACACTCCAAATTTTTCTTTTGTTTCCTTTACTGCTTGCCC
Organism: Schistocerca gregaria; assembly: GCF_023897955.1. Classification (NCBI taxonomy): domain Eukaryota; kingdom Metazoa; phylum Arthropoda; class Insecta; order Orthoptera; family Acrididae; genus Schistocerca; species Schistocerca gregaria. The sequence continues at coordinate 235,787,158 of NC_064928.1, forward strand.
AATATACAGACTGAATAACGTTGGGGATAGGCTACAACCCTGTCTCACTCCCTTTGCAACCATTGCTTCGCTATCACGCCCCTCAATTATTATAACTGTCATCTGGTTTCTGTACAGATTGTAAATATCCTTTCGCTCCCTGTGTTTTACCCCTGCCACGTTTAGAATTTGAAGGAGAATATCCCAGGCAACAATGTCAAAAGCTTTCTCCAAGTCTACAAACGCTGTAAACGTGGATTTGCCTTTCCTTAACCTATCTCCTATGTGAAGTCATATCGTCAGTATCCCCTCGCATATTCCTACATTTCTCCGGTATCCCAGCTGATATTCCTAGTGGTTGGCCTCTACCATTTTTTCCATCCTTCTGTCTATGATTCGTGTTATATTTCACAACGGTTACTTATTAATCTGATAGTTTGGTAATTTTCACACCTTCCAGCATCTTCTGGAAGTCTGTGGCCATTTCTCCTGTCTCATACATCTTGCTCACCATTAATAGCTCTAATAGAATCCTATCTACTCCTGGAGCCTTATTTCGAGTTAGGTCTTTAAGTGCACTGCCAAATTCTTCACGTAGTATCGTATCTCCCATCTCATGTTCATCTACGTACTCTTCCATTTACATAATATTGCGTTAATGTTCATCTCCCTTGTATATACCCTCTACAGGCTCCTTCCTTCCACCTTCCATCTTCCTCTTCTTTGTTTAAGACTGGTTTTCCATCTGAGCTCTCGATAATCAAGCAGGTGCTATCTTTTCTCCAAAAGTCTGTTTACTTTTCCTGTAGGCGCATCTATCCTTCCCCATGTGATGTAGGCTGCTAAATCCTTCCATTAGTCCTCTAGCCATTCCTGATTAGCCACACTTCTGGTGAAACTCTACAACTGTGATTTTTCAGTTTATTCAAGTCCCATTTTCTTAAATTTCTTCCATTTTTGCCCTTTCATCGATTTAATCTAAATTTCATCACAAATAAATTCTGATCAGAGTCCACACCTGACCCTGGAAATGTCTTAAAATTTAAAATCTGGTCCCGAATTCTCTGCCTTGCCATTACATAATCAATCTGGAATGTTCCAGTGTCCCCACGTCTCTTCCACATATGTATCCTTATTTTATGGTTCTTATAGCATATGTCAGCTATCATTAAATTGCTCGGTACAGAATACGACCAGGCGGCTTCCTCTGTCATTCCTTTCCCCGAGTCCGCATTCACCTAGTATTTTTTCTTCTCTTTCTTTTCCTACCTTTTAATTCCAGTCGCCCATCACGATTAAATTTTCGTCTCCCTTAATAACTTTTTTATCTCGTTATACATTTCTTCAGTCTCCTCATCATCTGCGGTGCATTTTGGCATGTAAACTTTTACCACTGTGGTGGCTATGGTCTTCGTCTCTATCTTGGCTACAATAAAGCATTCGCTATGCTGTTCCTAGTAAGTTATCCAGATTCCTATTTTTCACTCATTATTAAACTTTCTCCTGCATTACCCCTGTTTGATTTCGTGTTTATAGCCCTGTATTCACCTGACCTGAAGTCCTGTTCATTCTGACACCGAACTTCACTAACTCCCACTATATCTAACTGTAAACTATCCATTTCTCTTTTTCAATTTTCTAACCTACCTGCCAGGTTAAGTGATCTGACATTCCACACTCCGATCCATATAACGCCAGTTTTGCTTCTCCTGATAATGGCATCCTCCTCCTTTTGGGACTCTTCTACCTCTGGAATATTTTCCCGAGGAGTATGCCATCATCATATAACAATACAGTAGAGCTGCATGCCCCTGGGAAAAAGTACGGCGGCAGGTTCCGCTGGCTTTCAGTCGTTCACAGCTACCAGTACTGCAAGACTGTCTTGGTTGATGTTTCAAGGCCAGATCATTCTGTCATCCAGACTATTGCCCCTACAACTACTGCCGGCCGGTGTGGCCGAGCGGTTGTAGGCGCTTCAGTCTGGAACCGCAGGACCGCTACAGTCGCAGGTTCGAATCCTGCCTCGAGCATGTATGTGTGTGGTATCCTTAGGTTAGTTAGGTTTAAGTCGCTGTAAGTTCTAGGGGATTGATGACCTCAGCAGTTAAGTCCCATATTCCTCACAGCCAATTGAACCATTTGAACCTGTAACTACTGAAAAGGCCACTGCCCCTCTTCAGGAACCACACATTTGTCAGGGCTCTCAACAGATATCCATCCGTTCTGGTTGCACCTACGGTATGGCTATTTATATCACAGAGGCACACAAGCCTCCCCACCAATAGCATTGTCCGTTTTACATGAAGGGAACCTGACTACTGCAAAGAACAAAATAATAAAGATGCATGTCACACTACAGCGCTTTCAGTAAGACATCCATCGACATACTTTTTAAGTAGCTGGGGGGAAGGTGATGAATCAGTTTGAAATGTCCCCTTAGAAAAATTATACACGACTGTGCTTAAACTGACACACAATAGTTCTTAGCGCAACGCAATCTGACTTTCAAAAATCCCTACGAAAGAATGCCCCTGACTAACATTAACCTATATGTTTCACAAATCACTTACCTCACAAAAATCTTCGTTACTCGAACTACTGCAATACAGCGAGCGCCACTACTGCCAGCTAACTTTATAGTCATAATATATATATATCAGTTCATGACACCAATTCTTACAAATTTCAAAACTCCGCCATCTCTCTCCCCACGTCCACCACTGCTGGCGGGTCACCTCCAACTGCGCAATGCTACGCGCTGTTAGCATCCAGCTGCCGCTGCCCAACACTACAATGGCAGACAACAATGCAAACCAGCCACAGACTGCACACGGCTCAGCCAGTGATTTTTATACAGAGCGCTACGTGGCGGCGGCATTACCAATAAGAAAACCTGAACAGCCTACTTACATAGCCCACATGCTCCCCACAAAAAATTTTACAAATTGTTTTAGGCAGTGGCCAATAATAATTTGATAAAATTTTTCATAATTACAATAACAAAGATATCAAATGCACACACTTATTGATACAATGTTGGTCAAAAGCTAAAATTTTCTCACAGTCCATATAGACAGTCCTGATCATTCATCACAGTAAAATAGTAGTGTTTTTCTCAAAGACTGAGCAATAAAAGAAAATGCACATGGAAGTAGTGGATTTCCATGCAGTCTTGAAGAAGTAGTGTTGTCCTTCCAACAGAAAGACAGTGCTGACTCTTGACATGCAGACAGGTACTGGGCCACAACAGAGCAAACCCACCGCAGAGTCAGTCGAAGTTTTGAAGAATATTGGTAGGTAGGTCAACACAGAGTAGACCCATTGCAGTCCTGGTAGAGATTACGGTATTGGTGGGCCATCAGAGGTGCAGACCCACTGCAGTCCTTGTAGAAATAATGGTATTGGTGGGTCATCAAAGGAGTAGACCCACTGTAGTCCTTGTAGAGATGGCCAGCAGCCATCTGTTGATACTGTGCAGGTGCACAATCACCCTTGAAGAGTCTTGCGGAGAATATAGCAAGTCCATAAACCACCACTTGTCCAATCACAAAGAATTTGTTTGAAATGTCCTTAGAACCAGCAATGCTGTTAACCAGTCCCTTGCTGAATTATCAATACACTTCCAAACACTATCAGTCCCTACTTCTCACATATTGTGCATATACTATGACCAACAGAAACGTGTGCAGTGAAATGTAATTTAGAAGTTGCTTGATTTGATGAACTGGTGTCAATTACAATTTTATAACATAAGAATACAATAACAAAGGTACAAAATATATCATTAAAGAACATAACAATACAGATAACATTTGTAGTAGTACAGGCTTTACAAAAGAATCGAAACAGCAAATACACCAGTGTTACAAAAATTACGACATAAGTACATACATAAAAGATCAGAATAACTTTTGAAACATCAACTTCATACATGGGCATTAGAACAAAACAGAATAAATAATGTGTAAACATCTTTACAAAGTAAATAACATGTTATTAATGCAAATTATATTTGAGGATAACAGTATTCCTCATCATAGTGAATGTAGCTTAGTATTAGAAAAATTCTGCAACATAAGTCTTATCAGATAAACATATAAAGACAGGAAGAACATAAATACACAAGGGTACACAAACACATAGTGGGATAACACAAGGAAAGGGCAGGGTTTGTTTTACTGCAGTATTTTGCAAACAAAACTTTCTTTTCTTCTCAGAGACCTCCCTTCGTTCTTCATTATTTCCAAAAAGTCCTATCTATACCTGCTTTCTGTACTTTTCTCATATAACCTCTCAGTGCATTTCTTCAAATCCATCGCAACTCATTCTCTTATATAGGCTACCCCCTCTTAAGCTAACTTAAATCTACTGAGCTCAGATGCTTAACTAAGGAACGAGGCAATACAGCAGCACAAAACAATTTACACAAACAGCAATGATAAAAAAATGGAAATTGGCAAGAAAAAGGCAGCAATATTACAACTAATATAAGGCAATGCGCACCAAACAAGAAAAATAAATCAGTAATAAAATTGGCTTAACCTAGTAATACAAAGTGACATTCAGTAGCACTATGAATGGCAAACAGCCGCAGCAAATGCTATAACTTATACCTAAACATGACAAAGCTCAAGCAGAAAAAATATTACAGTAAAAATGTTTAATACCTATGTCACATCTTAACACTAGAGTAATGCATCACTAGAACATACGCTAGCAGATAAGTTACCAAATCGTAAAAAAAAAATTATTTTTGTAAGTCCTGTGAAGGGATGTCTGTTTGTGCACTCTTTTCTAAGGAAGTACATCATAAAATGATTCTTTACTGGGTCTGTAGACAGAAAATAGTGATATTAGTACATCTATTAAATTTTATTTTAACCAATGCTGCAGTGCAGATAGAAACTGAATATTAAACAAAATGAGCAATCTCTCAGCTAGAAAGACAATAGATATAAAAAGTTTCTCATCATTTCATTTCAGTAAATATCATAAATTAAGAACTCTACAGTGTAATCATGTTTTCAAGTTTGAGGGTGTCGTATTTACGATGCTTTCTACAAAGGAATGTCAATAGCGAGGATAATGGCCTCCTTTTTTTTTTCTCCACCTGTGCCTCTGACAGGCACACACTAATGGCTTTTTTCCAGGCGCCTGTCGCGCAGCTGGGTGCCCACGACGCATTACGTGCAGGTGGTCACTTACCTTTCTTACTGAAAAATTTACGACAGCAGTTTCAGCTACAGTGACAGTCTCTTATAAAAATATTTTCACAGGTTGAGAATTTGCGTTACAAATGTGTAGATAATAAAATCCTATAAATATAAGAGTGTCCAAAAAATTTTCGTCGGCATTGTAATACATTCACACATTTACATACATTTCATCACTCTTAAAGTACGATTCTTGGTTTCCAACAACCTTTTTCACAAACCAGAGTCCCTAACCACTACTCATTATTCCTTACCTTATTCGTAGACACTTCTTCAATATTTCATCATAACAGATATGTAGCATAATCAAATAACTTTTATACCATCAGCTTATTGATCATAAACATACCACAAGAGCATAATACACATTGTCATCGTCATAATAACATCATAAAAACTCAGCTAAATCTCAAAATCATCGTAGCTTTCTGCAATAACTTCAAAACCTAAAAAATATTCTCTGCTCATTTCAATAGTGTCATCTACCTCAAACGTACTTTAAAAATCATGATCCCATACCAACTACATCATTCAAAGCTCTCATAATATCGCAATGGTTCCGAAAAAATATGAACTGTTCACAAAGTACAGACAAAATACAATTTCATAAGTGTGAAGTTATCCAACGGTGCAATTACATAAACATCTGTCACTGATGTAGTAAAATAAATGTTTGTCTCTCTCAGTTAAATAACCAGATATCTGTGTAATTTATGTGTTAGAGAAATATGGTACCGATGTGTAAAGTTGTATAAGCAAATACCATATTAGCTAGGGCTCCTTGTGCTTGCCAAACACATGGTACACAAAGTAAGCGTGTACCCCCCTGAGGATTAATGTAATTATATCCTCAGGTGTTACAGATTACAGCAATGGAATGAAATGTATCACAGAAAACCTTTGTATCATTGTACTTCAAATATCTTTAAAAATAAACGTGTTAAGTACAAAATTAATCACTCAAATACGTGTACTGTAATGATAAACTGTGTGTCTTGTTGCAAGATAATCTCTGTGGAAGTGTTGTAGTTATCGTCCTCTGTAAGCAAAGTTATGCTGAAGTCAATGTACTTACCTCGTAATAAACGAAGTGAATTGCTTTGCGTATAAATATCTTAGTTATTACGCTTATTGCCGTGATGAAGAAAGTACTGTGCTGTAACGTATTGCTGTGCTATGGAAAAGGCTGTCTAATTGTAGCTATACCACAAAAGTTACCACTAAAACATGTTTTACTTTCCAGAATAATTCAGAAAAACTGTGCAGATATAAAACAGATGCACCGCAAAAGCACAATGTAAATTGTGTCACACATTAGTAGAGTCGTGATATAATCGTGTAGCTATCAAAGAAACCAAACGCTAAGTCATCTTTAATCTCACAGAAAGTACTTCAAATAAAGAATGTCTTTTCAACTGAACCAAAATGTTGCATTAAAACCTCATTAACAGTATATGTTCTAAGTATGTAAGCCTTATAGTCGTTATGTAATCGTGCAACTAACAAGCAAGAATGTACAAATAACAACACTGTGTCGTCTGTTCACTATAACAATACATTCATAATTTCTGTTTAAAAATGTTCCCTATGTTCTAGACTGGGTAGTTAACTACAAAACATTGTTGCATGTTAACAGTTTCTCAGTGTGACAAAGCATGTTTTATGGCAAAGACAAAGGTAAAAAGCAGATTATATTTCAATAAACGGTTTTACATGTGAAATGTGGTGTAAACCTTTACTCTTCCTAGTACGCAGAATTTCAACCTCAACGCAATTATCATGTGGTATATATCGGTTAAGAATACAGGAGTTTTTCTCAAGGTTAGCGCCCTTGTTATTTTTCTCTGAGCCAGCCGGCGCACGCGGCTGCCTGCGGTGCGAGTCATTGTCTCTCTTGGTTGGCGCGCGTCGTTATTGGGATTAGGAGACCTAACTTCTACAAATTCACCTAGTCGAGAGGGCCCTGTCCTGTAGGAATCCCGCCAGTTCTGATGCAATTCAGGTCTGTCATTTTGTCGGTAGTTTACATAGTTTCTTGTTTGTCGGTCATTTGGTGAAGAATTTCTCCCGGAATTATCACTGCACTGTGGACCGTTGCGTCTGAAGTTATTGTGTCTCCCGTGATAATAATAGTTCTGGTTGCCATATTGTCTGTTTCTATGATTGTCTCTGTCATATTCATTACTACGGAAATGCGATCTTTTTCTGTAACTATTTTTACTCTGCCAACGGTTATCATACGGGTGGTGTCTGTTTTGGTCACGATTTGTGTTGTGAGAATAGCCTTGTCGTGTCCAGTTATTATTTATTTCATCGCAGATATTGCGACGGATGTGACCTGTAATTGTTGTGTTCCTGTTTTCGCGTTCCGCGATTGTCAGTGTCAATTTCTAATTCTTGTAAGAGTCCCTGAAAAGCTTCAATCTCGTCTTTGCAACGGCCTGCCAAAATAATATGCCGTAAATGTTCAGGCAATTTGATTAAGCAAATGCGGATGAGTTCTGACGGGCTGTATGGGTTTGACAGGTACTGATTCTTGTGCAACATGTCTTCAAAATATTTCACAAAACTTGAAAATTCAGATTGTTCGAAATTTTTCATCATTATGATGCCACGTTTTACTCGGTCTTGTGTGGCTTGAGACCAATACGCTGAGAGGAAGGCATGGTAAAATTCTCCTTCACTGTGGCAATCGTGAATGGCCGATCGCATTCTTACAGCTGGTTCATTCGCTAACTAGCCACACATAAATTCTAATCTGTGCTCTAATGACCAGTAGGGGGGGGGGGGGGGGACAATGAGAGAATTGATGAAGCCACGCTTGTGGATGAATGTCGTTGCCAGAATTCTTAAATGTTTTGAATTTACGTGTAGTAATGAACAGCTTATAGTCAAAATCATCGTGTCGGCGGGTTGCATGTCGGTCACTGTTACGTCGTTTCGGCGGTTCCATCTCAAAATTCGGTGTACTTTGCCAATTTCTTTCATAATCTCCAAAGTGCCCTGTGTTATTATTTTGTGGCAGTTCCGTATTTTTATGTCCCTCTTCCCGTATTGGTGTGCGAGAGTCCTCTGAAATACGTAATTCTTGTATTACCTGTGTCAGCTGATCTTGTACTTCCCAGATTTCTCTTTGGTGTTGCGTATTAATTTGATTTTGATTTTGTTTGAATTTCCTAATTTGTTCGAACTCTTCTGTGTCATTAAAGACTACCGGTTTTGTGTCATTCAGATTATCATCTACCTTCGTAGATAAATTATTTAGCTGATCCGAAAGTTCAACTACTTTCTCTGATAATGAACTGTCCTCCATGTGTCTTTCTGAACCAATTTTCAGAGTATCTACTGTGTCCTTTAAGTTCGCTTGAGTTTTTGCAAGTTGCGTAACCGAATCGGTAGATGCAACTGAGTCAATTTTAGCTGGCTAGGTCTCATGATTTTCATGAACAATAGTTTGCAGTTCTTTTATGGTTGCTTCGTGATTCTTTAAAGCATTTTCATGCCGTGAAAAAATAGGTTGGAAATGCTCACAAATTTGTGTTTTTGCGTCATTACAGATTTTTTGACATTTCGATTCGATTTTATGTAATTCAGAAGTTAAATCTTCACGTGTTTGTTCAAGCGTATGTTCCACTGAGTCTAACTTTTGAACCTTTTGCTCCATTGCGTCTAACTTTTGCTGTGTTTGTCTCTGATTTTATTCCATTGTGTCTAACTTTTGCTGTGTTTGTCTCTGATTTTGTTCCATTGTGTCTAGCTTTTGAAGATTTTGTTCCATTGTGTCTAACTTTTGAAGCTTTTGTCCCATTTGTTTCTGATTTTGTTCCATTTGTTGCATTAATTGCAATAATAATGTATTAGTGTCTGAAATCTGTTTTTCTATGCTTTTTGGCAGTGCATTTTCACCGGCAACATTTACATTTTGACAGGCAGAAAATGTGTCTTGACTCATTTGAGAAAACGGTGAGGACCCATAACCTAAGTCTACAGTATTTGCAATATTGTGTTCTGTCATTTCGGATTCCTGAGGCGAGCTGTTGCCTACTGATCGATCGATAATTGTTCCCTGTTTACTACTTGCTTCCTTGTCTACACCATTATTTGCCACCCGCTCCATTTCCCTATGCACAATTACCAAATTACTACTTCGAATGTCTGTTAATTCACTACACAGTAGTGCTGATAAGCGACGCTCGTCGTCACTATTATTTCTCAGTTTACTTTGGAGCCTAGTGTTACGTTTTTCACACGGCATTATTGTCACAATATTTCACACGATAACACATAAAAGCACAATTTGAAGAGCAATAACAAGAGAACACATTAACATAGCACTGAAAATAATATCTAGTTAATTGCAAGCGAAGCTGCGAAATACTTGGTGCCAATCTACATGCATGCCACAACTGTTTTACTGTACAACAATGAAAGACTGCAACTACAAAGGAAATTCTCTCTATGATTACGCGCTAGCAATAAACAAAGGCTACACTAACTACACAAACTACAAGAAAAAATCAGAAGATTCCAGTGAGGTATCCTTGGCTAAGGGTCGACATATGAAACGTCCCCTTAGAAAAATTATACACGACTGTGCTTAAACTGACACACAATAGTTTTTAGCGCAACGCAATCTGACTTTCAAAAATCCCTACGAAAGAATGCCCCTGACTAACATTAACCTATATGTTTCACAAATCACTTACCTCACAAAAATCTTCGTTACTCGAACTACTGCAATACAGCGAGCGCCACTACTGCCAGCTAACTTTATAGTCATAATATACACTCCTGGAAATGGAAAAAAGAACACATTGACACCGGTGTGTCAGACCCACCATACTTGCTCCCGACACTGCGAGAGGGCTGTACAAGCAATGATCACACGCACGGCACAGCGGACACACCAGGAACCGCGGTGTTGGCCGTCGAATGGCGCTAGCTGCGCAGCATTTGTGCACCGCTGCCGTCAGTGTCAGCCAGTTTGCCGTGGCATACGGAGCTCCATCGCAGTCTTTAACACTGGTAGCATGCCGCGACAGCGTGGACGTGAACCGTATGTGCAGTTGACGGACTTTGAGCGAGGGCGTATAGTGGGCATGCGGGAGGCCGGGTGGACGTACTGCCGAATTGCTCAACACGTGGGGCGTGAGGTCTCCACAGTATATCGATGTTGTCGCCAGTGGTCGGCGGAAGGTGCACGTGCCCGGCGACCTGGGACCGGACCGCAGCGACGCACGGATGCACACCAAGACCGTAGGATCCTACGCAGTGCCGTAGGGGACCGCACCGCCACTTCCCAGCAAATTAGGGACACTGTTGCTCCTGGGGTATCGGCGAGGACCATTCGCAACCGTGTCCATGAAGCTGGGCTACGGTCCCGCACACCGTTACGCCGTCTTCCGCTCACGCCCCAACATCGTGCAGCCCGCCTCCAGTGGTGTCGCGACAGGCGTAAATGGAGGGACGAATGGAGTCGTGTCGTCTTCAGCGATGAGAGTCGCTTCTCCCTTGGTACCAATGATGGTCGTATGAGTGTTTGGCGCCTTGCAGGTGAGCGCCACAATCAGGACTGCATATGACCGAGGCACACAGGGCCAACACCCGGCATCATGGTGTGGGGAGCGATCTCCTACACTGGCCGTACACCTCTGGTGATCGTCGAGGGGACACTCAATAGTGCACTGTACATCCAAACCGTCATCGAACCCATCGTTCTACCTTTCCTAGACTGGCAAGGGAACTTGCTGTTCCAACAGGATAATGCACGTCCGCATGTATCCCGTGCCAGCCAACGTGCTCTAGAAGGTGTAAGTCAACTACCCTGGCCAGCAAGATCTCCGGATCTGTCCCCCATTGAGCATGTTTGGGACTGGATGAAGCGTCATCTCACGCGGTCTGCGCGTCCAGCACGAACGCTGGTCCAACTGAGGCGCCAGGTGGAAATGGCATGGCAAGCCGTTCCACAGGACTACATCCAGCATCTCTACGATCGTCTCCATGGGAGAATAGCAGCCTGCATTGCTACGAAAGGTGGATATACACTGTACTAGTGCCGACATTGTGCATGCTCTGTTGCCTGTGTCTATGTGCCTGTGGTTCTGTCAGTGTGATCATGTGATGTATCTGACCCCAGGAATGTGTCAATAAAGTTTCCCCTTCCTGGGACAATGAATTCACGGTGTTCTTATTTCAATTTCCAGGAGTGTATATATCAGTTCATGACACCAATTCTTACAAACTTCAAAACTCCGCCATCTCTCTCCCCACGTCCACCACTGCTGGCGGGTCACCTCCAACTGCGCAACGCTACGCGCTGTTAGCATCCAGATGCCGCTGCCCAACACTACAATGGCAGACAACAATGCAAACCAGCCACAGACTGCACACGGCACAGCCAGTGATTTTTATACAGAGCGCTACGTGGCGGCGGCGTTACCAATAAAAAAAACCTAAACAGCCTACTTACAAGTTCAACCAGAATCTGGCTGGCTGAGACGTTTGTTAACATTCGCATTCAACTCTGCTTAATGCATAATTTCGGTTTCACTTTAATAGAAGGGGAATGATCTACACAATAACAGTCACGAAAAGAATTGCACATTGTCTGTGAATAAGACCATGTTTATTTCAGGTTCCTATTTTACATAGTTTCACTTTTCTTATAGTAGAGGTAGATTATGGGTAGTTTTGATCACTAGGGGCAAAAGTCAGTACATTCTTGATCTGCGTTATGGCTTTCCAGGTACCAATGAAGGGAGAGTGCATCTGTCAACTAAGACTGCTCTCCGACCACTCGGCTGTGTTTTCTATCCACACGGACAGTGCAAGGGCTGAGTTCGCACTATGGGCAGGCCCACGGACAAAATCCAAGTATTCTGCCCAGGTCGTTTGACTACCTTCACATATTCGGGCCCTGGCATCGCTGATACGTGGTCACAGAAGATGAGAAGTGCCTGTGTATTGTCTGACAACAGAATCAGTGCAGGATACAGTCGCCGATGCACAGTGATCAATTTTCGTGCCAAGCACTGGGGTAGTTCATTCGTTTGTTCACAAGAGGAGGCCGACGTTGTCTGCTGACATTCAGTCAGTTTCTGACGTGCTGTACTGAGAGAATTGAGTTGAATGCGCTGCAATCTTTCTCAGACGATTTTGCATAAACTATGCGGTACAAAATTCATTTTTTCGTTGTTTATAGCTTTATATGTTATCTTCAGCCGGCCGCTGTGGCCAAGCGGTTCTAGGCGCTTACTTAAATGCAAATATCACAGTAACTATGATCATTAACAAAATTAAAGGCACGTCATCACGAAGGCGACAAAAATGTGGTTCAAATGGCTCTGAGCACTATGGGACTTAACATCTGAGGTCATCAGTCCCCTAGAACCTAGAACTACTTAAACTTAAGTAACCTAAGTACATCACACAAATCCATGCCCGAGGCATGAAAAGGACGGGTCACTGTTTTTTGCGTTTGGGAAATATGTTGCTGCATATGAAACTAGGCTAACATAATAAATTTTTGTTTACACTGGGATGGGGGTCTAAATCTGGCACCAATCTTGAGAAAATTGATTTTGTATGTCACAATAATTTGCGATCCTGCGCCACTGATAAAGCCAGAATGAATTATTCATATTAATCCTCATATTTCATAAACGAGATTTTCGACAATGATAGCGCAGTAAGAGGATCGTATTTTGCCATAGAGTTATTATGCGAAACTGGAGTATCTACTGTGTTATTCCGCTAAGTACAGACTATTTCGAGGAAAGACTCTAATTTTTAAGGGCCAGTGATATCTGGTTTAATGAGGAATGCTATGCGTTCTGGAACAACGTAAGTGAAGACATTACAATAAATATTTGGTATCATGGATGTGCTTTTTCATAAGCTACTGACCTACCCTCAGTTCCTCAGTTAATAAACCACTGTTTGGTTACACGTCTCGGTCACCTCTTGTTCGCATTGACGGGACTTCGAACAGTGGACGTTACATTTCAGATGTATTACGAGCAGTGGACGTTACATTTCAGATGTGTTACTAGCCTTGGCTCCACCCTTCATTCGATCCCTGCTAAACCCTACATTTGAGCAGGACAATGCACGACCGCACGTTGCAGGTCATGTGCGGAGCGCCTTCATAGTCATACAACAAAAATTCAGAAGAGATCGTGTTCGAGGTGGGCTCCGCTTCACTTTCCCACATCATGAGCAGGCAAGGGGGAAGGGGGCACAGTAGTGCCTCATTAGCGATTTTCTTCATTTGCGCATGTGGATTACACCCTCCACATGATGTCACTGCAACTAAATGTTAGAATCCCAAGTAAAGTCACCTGAACAATGACAAGTTTGATCGCCACCATAAAGAAATCAGGTTGCTATCCTGTCAGGCAGCTATCTCCTGACGAAGAACATGTTGCTAATTTTCAAAAACACGAATTGTGACTGTGGTTTTTTGCATTCCGCTCACCCAGTACATTTTATACAAGGATGTCTCCGCAGAAAACTTCCACGTCAACTGAGCATACTTTGAAGGCCCAGTATGAATCCCTGGACAGTGCATGAGGTATTAATTTTAATTGTTGAAAGGAGAAAATATGAGAATGCTTCAATTGGAACAGGGACAGATGTCTAAAAGATGTGATTGACAGAAAATCAGAAAAGGCTAATCTTCAAATGGTTTGGAAGATATGCATAGCTTTTGAACCGTTTGTTATAGATCGAAAGATAGGTACTACACACAGGAAAATTAAAGAAACCTGTGGAGATCTGTGATATGGATGTCAAAAGTTCAGGTGATATGCCAGTCACCATTTTCTTTGGGCCTTTGTCCCACTTCAACGTGCGGTCGACCTGATTTGAACGTTTTCAAATGTCTGCCAGTCATGTCACTGAGGTGGAACGTGGGAACCAACCCGTTATTCACTTAGTGGGATGTGGAAAATCGCGTAAAAACCACATTCAGGCTAGCCAGCATACAGGCCGTTATCAGTAATCCGCCAGGTGGATTCGATCGGGGCCGGCGCGCCTACCAGAGTCCAAGAAGCAGCGCATTAGCGCTCTCAGCTACCCTAGTGGGTCATCAGGTGGCATGCCAGTACTAAGGAAAAGGAAAGATTGATATGTAAAATGAATGTACAAGAACGTTGAGGACGATGTTACAGGAAGGAAAGAGGAAGTGGATGACAATTAAGATGAAATGAAAGAGATGTGATGCTACCAGAAGGATCTGATAATGAAAGACCTAAGTCAAGAAACAAGGTCCCTGGAGGAGATAATATTTGGTCAGTATTATTAAGAAACTTGGGACAACCATCAATGACGAAACTGTTCCATCTGCTATGTAGGATATATGTACAGATGAAACAACTTCACATTTAAAGAGGAATGTGGTAGGTAAACACGAAACCAAAGGAAGGCAGGTAATGGCAGGTGTGAGTATTGCCTATCAGTTTAATTGGCAATGGTTGCAAAACAGTAACAGGAATAGCTTACAAAAAAATGGAAACCATGGTAAAGTTGGGCTTCAGGAAAGAAATGATTATGTATTATTACGGACTTCCATCAAGTGCTGTGTGGTCCCACAACATGTTTAAATCGTCATACATACCAAATATATTTCTGGCTCATGCTATGCACTTCAAACACTAATAGGAAAGGATAAAACAGTCTGTCTTATACGTATAAGTGCTGGATCATAGAACGTTCAGCAGTAAGTGTCAACCTGCAAGTCGTCCGTCTATCCCACAACGCTGACTCACAGCTCCACTTGCGTCCTTCACCTACATATATGATTTGCCATACATGTTATTGGGCTTTTAGAAAACTTTGATAGTTCTGATGACACACCATATTACATTAGCAATATATCTAATGATTGCAGGAAACTTATATTAATAAATACATAGATTGCAGATGTTGATAATAATTAAGATTGTGGATTACAACATTTTAAAAAGGTCGTTGTTGTGTAAGTTGTTGCTTTTATGACGTGGGACTAGGGGAGTTCCTAGTAGATGCTTTGCCCAGAATGCTGCAAGTATTTTCTTCCTGATCAACATACCAGACTTACAAAAGGGATTTGTGGCTTAGATAACCTTCTGATGCTCAGCTTATAAGCCATCATCTGGTTGTATAATCTCCTGCTTCAATTTTTATATGTATATCTAGGTCGGCCCTTTATGTAACAGCATACACTAAACAACAGGGAACTGATTGAAAGTGTGGAAGTTGCTATAATACATTATGATCGAGTCACCAGAAGTGTGAGTAGTCAAAAAAAATAAAAAAAAATAAAACACAAGTGATTCTATTTCTTAATGTTTGTCACTAGGGGCTAAAACCTATAGTGTAATATTAGAACAATACCACAAATTTCAGAACCGTTTAAAATGATGCTGGTAACAACAAATATCTCCCATAGTAAGAATATGCACAAATATTGAAACAACTTACTGCAGTGCAGAAGTGTGACTTTGAAAATAAGTGACTTCAGAAAAAAAACGGTATCTCGACAGATGTGTGTGGAGTCTGAAAGGAATGTGGGGGCTCCAGTGTTAAGCCAGATGAACTTATTGAGAAGATCAACCAAGAGCTCCAAAGAGGATGGTGTGCATTTAAGTCGCCGAGGAGGGAAAAGGGGTAAGGTAGTTGCCCCATAAGCTGAAGGAAGTCTGCCATGGTGACACCGAGTGACTGTTACAAAGAGAAGAGGTGAAGCAAGAAACGGAAATGAGAACTCCAACAGCTTGCAGCCAAGTCATCCCGGGTGTACAGCATGACTCCCCCTTAAGAGGAAGGCCATCCTCGAGGAGGAACGTGAAACCCGAACAGAAAGAAATGCGAGAGGTAAAAGCAGTCGCGAGGACGCACTTTTTCCTGGAGGCGGGAAACAAGTGGACACTACCATCCCAAGAGCAGCCCTAATTCCTCCTTATTGGACCTAATGCCGTGAAAGTTCCATTTGAGAGCAGTCATCATAAGGGAAGGGGAGGAGAAAAAATATGAAGGGCTGTCACCTTAGCAGCTGCGGAGTGCCTCGCTACAGGGCGTAGATCCTGTTCCATGAGGTCTCTAGAGGCTTCGGCAATTTCACTGGGTCGGATTCCAGGGCAGAAAAATGGTTAGCAGTTTGAACCAGCTTCGCCGCTGAAGAGGATCTCTGAGTCGGCGAAAGAGAAGATTGCTTGCCTTTGTTTGATTTCTTGGAGCCTTTGCGGTTGGCAGATGAAGACTCAGATGTTTGTCAGCTGGAGGGACGTAAAGTGTTCGTGGTAGTATTCCTTAAACGGTCCTTTCCAGCCTGTCGGTTGTGTAGCAGGTGATTTCGCCGGCGGAGGGAAAGACTTCGTGACTTGTTGCACATCTGAAGGAGAAGGAGTCGGGGATGCTAGGGCGATACTGGGCGATTTTACAACCACGGTGCTGAATTTGAGGTCGCAAGTCTGCGTGGTCATGTCGTTCTTGGAGCGAAGTGTAGCAAGGACACAACCGTAAACGCCAGATGGAAAAACACGGTATTTTTTCCTTCACCTGGATCTCCTGGATGGCCCGCCCATCGAGATACACGGGAGATTCTCGGGAGGAGGTTGCATGATCGCCGTTGCAATCGATCCAGTTGGGAGATCGAAGTGCGCAATCGCCCTCATGAGCATCTCTACTACAAGTAACACATTTCGCCATGTTTCGAGAGGACATTCGAATGTCATTGTAACGCTGACACTGGTAGCAGCGCATTGCGTTTCGATTGTACAGTCGGATCGTGATGACTTCATAGTCTGCTTTCACCTTCGATGGAAGCACCACTCTATTAAACGTGAGAAAAGAGTGCTTGTAGCCAGTAAGGTTGCATCAAACATTTTCATTGCCCAATGGGCTGTATCGACGCCCTGAATAGAGAGGTAAGTTTGGATTTCCCCCTCAGTCAGACCGGCAAGTAGCCTAGTGTAAATATCACCACACGAAGAACTCATAATTCAATGGGCCTCGACAGAAACGGAATAGTCATGGACGAGCAAACCTGCAAGCAGTTGTTGGACTTGAGAATCATAACTGGTCTCCAAACGCAAAGTGCAGTTACAGAAACAAGAGCAGGGTTTCACAGAGCCTGCAATGGCATCAACACCAGTCTGAATAATAAACAGGTTAACTGTAGCAAAGGACTGACCTTCTTCCATGAGGAACCGAGAGTCTTGGAATCTTTAACCTCTTTTCGTTTACGTTTAGTAGACGTAGACTGAGATGGTGATTGTCTCATTGCGAGAAAATCCCTCATGATTGACAGCGTCTCCGATGATGCACTACTGTCACCCACCTTAGGTGACTGTTTACACCTCAGGTCACACCTCCCAAACTCCAGACAGAGGAGGCAATTGGCAATTTGGGAAAGTAATAGACAATCGCCCCTCCCTGAGTCTGGCCTCTATCAAGGATATGTACAAACCCTACCCATCGACCTGGAGCTGGGAATTACGCGTTACCCAGTCACCTGTTACGCGTCAGGCACGTGGGCCAGCGTTCGGAAGTGCTCAGGGAGCATGAAGAAACAAAGATGAACCTCAAACGACGAAGCGCAGGAAGGATAGGAGATGGAGAATGAAGAAAGAAAGAAAGAAAAAACAATGGAGGGATTGTTCTGATGTCAGAATACTAAAACTTCGGAACACATTCCCAAAAATATCCCAGACATGATTCCCAAGGCAACGTACAAAGAATAACAGGAAGACAGACATGCAACACTGAAAGGGAAGGGGTGCTGCAACAGCTGGGGCCCCGTAGTAGCCAAGCATAAACTCACCAAAGAGTGGCGAGTCTCCTTGTAGGTCGCTGTTGTCCTTGAAGTAACAGATTTGTAACAATTCGTTGAGTCACTGTGGTGCCAATCGCTCCTCAAGCAGCTGTTGCAGATGCAGTATGATGCACCAGAGCTATACGCAGAACGCTGCAGTCTTCCCTCGTGGTACTGTCACATGGCCACTCTACTTGCAAGCGTTACATTTTCGTGACTACTGCTACCAGCAATCATGTACATTGGCTACACTCCTACAAACTCTGCAATAAATCAGAAGCAACATCTAGCTTGTCATAGCACTATTGCATGACCTCATTAAAACTCAGTAAGGGTGTTGCAACGGCGCCTTTCTCGCGTTAATGGCATTCATGAGTAACATCAACTCACGACATTCAGTTTCATAGCTAACTGATGATCACAACCATTACAGCATGTATTTAAAGCAGCCCTGATATGCATCCTCATAATGGCACACCCAGCACCACTCTTACGTGACTGGCGTGAAATCTGAACAGACACCCTCTTTCGTTTGTGTCACACAACTCCTTCTTGGTGTTCAGATTTTTTTCCCGTCAGTGTATTATTCGCTTCATTTGACTCTTGTCAAGATCCTCAAGCACAAATATAAATGTAGGGATCGTGGAAATGGGTTCTTTTTCTTTTCAAAATAGGTACTGATCTACTAGCTATACATTCCTCTATGATATAAATAACTTTGTGCATCTTAATTCATTACTAAGTATTAAAAGAAGAAAGAGTTCATTTCTAGAGATTTTTAATAGGTTCTACTGAAATCAGAAGGAGCTAGATTCATTGCGTCTTTTGTGAGGAAGCAATCCGGCTCTAGTGAGAAGAGCAAAGTATCAATTTTGTCCCAGTCATTCGGGCAAGGTCAGAACAACAGAGTGCCTGATGTAAGCTGTGAGCCACTAACAAAAAGATTGTACCAAACGCTTGTACAAAATTCAGTGTTTAAACATTGTTTCAAAACTTTGTCAGATTATGTAAGACAACGAAAAAATAAAGAATTGAGAATCTACACATGACTCACTAATTAATTACTTCAAAAATCTACTTCTCATGAAATTCTAAGAGGCGCACAATATCAAATCTAGAAAGCTCTGCTTTTGCAGTTACATGCAGTTTACTGTAAAAACCCATGGTAGACGTTTTCATGAAGCTACCTCTTTTACTTCTTGAAATATTCCAGTTTTTTCGAAGTATTAGAAGCGCATAATACTAAAGTTTCAGAGTTCTTTTTCTGGAACTAGGTTCAGTTTAACGTAAAAACATATGGTTGAAATGACCATGAAGGTATTTCGTCTACGTTTTGAAGTGTCGAGGAAAACCAGATTTTCGTACCTAGATTTTGTTATCAAGCTACAAAGTCAAGATAACAGCACTGTTTTCATCACCTATTCAATTACAGAGTTATGTAAACAGGCAGAATACGGCGCTGCTGTCGCAATGGCTATATAAGACAACAAGAGTCTGGAGCACTTGTTAGATCGGTTACTGCAACTGCAATGGCAGGTTATCAAGATTCAAGCAAGCTTGAACGTGGTGTTATAGTCGGCGCACGAGCAATGGGGCACAACATCACCGAGACAGCGATGAAGTGGGGAATTTCTCGTACAACCATTTCACGAGTGTACCGAAAATATCAGGAATCTGGTAAAATATCAAATCTTCGACATTGCTGAGGCCGGAAAAAGATCATGCAAGAACGTGACCAACGACGATTGAAGAGAATCGTTCAACGCGACACAAGTGCGATCCTTCGGCAAAATGCTGCAGATTGCAATGCTGGACCATCAACAAGTATCAGCGAAAAAAACATTCAAAGAAACATCATCAACATGGATTTCCGGAATCGAATTCCCACTCTTGTACCTTTGATAACGGCACGACACAAAGCTTTATGCCTCGCCTGGGCCAATCAACACCGACATTTGACTGTTGATGAGTGGAAACATGTTGCCTGGTCGGACGAGTCTCATTTCAAATTGTATCGACTAGATGAACATATACGGGTAGGAATACAACCTTATGAATCTACTGAACCTGCATGTCACCAGGGAAATGTTCGAGTTGGTGGAGGCTCTGTAATGGTGTGAGGCGTGTGCAGTTGGAGTGCTGTGGGGCCCCTGATGGGTCCAGATATGACTCTGACAGGTGACACCTGCGTAGGGATTCTTTCTGACCACCTGCTGCCATTCATGTCCATTGTGCATTCCGACGGACTTGGGCAATTCCAGCAGGATAATACAACACAAGTGCAGAGTTGCTTGAGAGTGGCTTCAGGAACACTCTTCTGAGTTTAAACACATCTGCTGGCCACCGAACTTCCCAGACATGAACATTTTGGGCATATCTTGGATGCCTTGCAATATTATGTTCAGAAGAGATCTCCACCCCCTCTTACTCTTGTGGAATTATTGACAGTCCTGCGGGATCCACGGTGTCAGTTCCCTCCAGCACTGCTTCAGACATTAGTCGAGTCCATGCCACGTCGTGTTGGGGCATATCTGCGTGCTCGCGGCAGCCGTACACAATATTAGGCAGGTGTGCCAGTTTCTTTGGCTCCTCAGTGTATGCAATAATAAAGCTGTGCCAAGGTTCAGGATAATATTGTAAAGTTCACAATTGTACGGAGTTAAAACGGAGCCGGCCGGAATGGCCGTGCGTTCTAGGCGCTACAGTCTGGGACCGAGTGACCGCTACGGTCGCAGGTTCGAATCCCGCCTCGGGCATGGATGTGTGTGATGTCCTAAGGTTGGTTAGGTTTAATTAGTTCTAAGTTCTAGGCGACTGATGACCTCAGAAGTTAAGTCACATAGTGCTCAGAGCCATTTGAACCATTTGAGCCAGTTAAAACGGAGACAGTTCACATTCGATCATCTAGCATTTGGAAAATTCTGGAGTCGAAAATTTAAGAGTTGACGGGTTGACGATTTCAAGGAAGATAAATAAAGTACAGAGATCCCTACCGAAAATTGAAATCGTGGTTAGTCTTCAACTAACAACAATATAAATAATTTCATACTCAGAAAGAGTGCTGGCTGGATTCTGCTGCCAAGGCTGGAAGCAATTTTGGTGTAATCGTTCCCATCGCCGTCCGCATGGATCATATATAAACAGCGAGGTGTCCGCACTTGGGAATTTACTGTATCGTTTCCAGTCATACGGGAATGTGGTATGCTCCTCAGAGATCTTGTTCGCGTCCGATTAATCCTCGGATGGCGTCAATACTGTCTGATTTCGGTAGAATGGTATATCGCGTGGAATTCGTATAACTGTGCATAAGAGAGTTTATTGGATTGTGAATTTTCTGGGAAACCCGTGTTTTGTTCTCCGTTTCGTGTGCCGCCCGCTGTATTACAGAAAACAGCATGGCAAGTGTACGCGATTATTCTCCACTTTTAAAACTGACTTTTCATAAATGGGAACAGACAGTAGAAATAGTGTCTCAACTGTTTCGAGTGTTGAATACGATAAACAAGTTTGAATGATTTTTGATACTTATTCTTCTGCGTAAGAGCGTTGACTATAGCGTGCGTACTCTAACATTAAATGATAGCTGACTTTTATTAATCGTCTTAGTTCCTGACACCTTTACATTAATGTTAGAGAGCTATGACATTTTATTTCAGTTTAGGCGAGCTGAGAAGTGGACCTGTGGAAGGAAGAGTATGGACAGTACGTTCACATCGCTTTCTGCCTGTCCATACAAATAGCTTTAAGGCCATTGAAAAAAGGATAGGTATCTAAAAAACGCACAAAACTACCAGACATTTCAACTTCTTAATTAGGGAACAATTACTATAAGCATTACCCACAGCGCCACGCGACCTAACATCTGTAAAACGCGCTATCTATTAAATTGAATGGTAAAAATCAATTAATTAAATTTTTTATTGTAAGGGTGTGAAACCTCAGTGTTGTGAAAACTTTCAATGGTGGAATTATCTGTGAGACTGATCCACGCTGAAGGAACCATTAAATGTGCACAACGGATTAAATTAGTTCTTCAGGAATTTGTGAGTCCCCAGCAGTGAAACTGAAGTTGATGTGTTAGTAATTATTTTATTGCAAAACGTTGATCATGATAGAGGGTTAGCTAACTACGTTCATCATCCTATCTCCCAGCCTCTTTGTCAGCCTTGTAGTGTCTAGGAAGCCTGCATACTCGATTCGCTAGGGAAACAACCAAAGAAGTATTAATGAGTTTTATTAAATTAATCAAATACAATAGTTAACTTTGGTAGTTACACAGGAGTGTCGCAAGCAACGGGCGACACATGAAATAATCAGTCTTTGTTGTGACTGCTGATCTCTGACTAAAGTCTGTCGTGGACTGCTATCCAAGTGGCTAACGTGGTCACCGCCATCCAAGTTCCTATCATTGAAGCTGCTATCAAACTGGGCCGTCACCAGTCGTCGCTGCGCTTATGTCCTCCTTCACATAGGGGCCTCTGCTGTCGCGTGGAGGGAGGTCGGCCACCGTGCGATTGGCTGACTCCTCCTCACAGCCTTCCCTCCTCTGTCATTCCCGACTGGCGTGCGGGCGCTGCCTGTACGTCTTAACAATCATAAGCATGATGCTGAGTCTGAATTTCTTGTAAAAGTGTAAAAGCACAAAAATTTGGAAATGACATAAAATGAAATTATTGATGCACAATTGAAAGTTGAGTACGGTGAAATTTAAATAATTCAGAAAAGGGTTAACAAAGATAACTGGCGGGTGTTCGTTATTTGCTAAACGCAATTTCCCTTTGTTAACGATTTTCTTGCAACTTGCCAAGAACAACGCTTGTGACAGTCCTAAGAGAAACTAGTCACCCATGCAACTGAGACAATTGGGAACCACATGGAACCCATCATTCATATGACAATTCCGTCGAACTTTGGACTGCTAAACCGAAGGTGATGCTGGATCCGCAACTTACACTGACCTTAATGTTCCAGTGCTGAGCAGTTGATGGCGTAGCTGGCTGCCGGCAAGTATGCCCCTAGAAGTGCTCTGCTGGGAGCTGCCTTTCAAGTCTGCCATCGCTGTTGAGAGCAATACCTACCACCTACCACCTCCTTTGAAGCTAGAGTCCATTCTCGTTCTACGTCCGAAGACCAAGTCCCATTTCTTAGAACGAACGCCATCTGTATTTCGCGCACAGATAATTCTATCTAGCAATCTTTAAAAAGTAACATTGCAAGGTGACTTGTTTTCAAACGCTCGCCAGTGTTCATATGTGGTCCACTGCGAGAATTCGGTCAGTGGAGGCATTCCGAAGGAAGACAAATAGTGTACTGAAGTTTTCGATCAAGTTTCGTGGTAATACTGAATAGTAATTGGCAAGTACGCGATGTAGTCGAAGACTGAAGCTTTCGTGAAAGTTCAAGTTGTATTCGAATCCCGTCGCGTGACTTCGTTACTATAACTCAATACTAGCTTTCCACAAAGCATGTAATGAATTAATAGCGTCATATCAATCTATAGCGCTTAACGGGTAATACCACCGTAGAATTTACAAAAACTCATTTTTATCGGCTTGAAAACCCTTCTCAAATACGAGGCAACTCCTGAAAAAAAAAATTTGATCTACGGAATTCGGAGTTCCTCGCATAGCCTCTCGGATGACCCGAAACGGATCGCCTGCGTCAACTCGATACCTCCCGTAATGCCTGGGTACAGTTAGAAGCATTTCGGAACAGTAATACGTTAGCTTGATGTCAGCAAGAATCAGTACATCTACGAAAAAGACAGCTCTTTCCCTTGGAGTCTTGATTTTTGTGTGGTGTGTTGACCTTTGATAGTTTGTTTTTGGCTTTATGGCATACACTTAAGTATTTCAAGCAACAGTGAGTGGTAAGAAAGTGTATTCGGGTAGAAAAGCTTAGAAAACATCGCATACAACTTGGCGTCGAAACAGTATGTCATCGAAACGTCCAAAGAATAGATGTGAGGCTGAGAGCAGTCCGGAGGGAGACAGTACCTCTGGTAAGAAACTGACAGACTGTGGCCAGTATACGGATTGAGCTATGTGATTGTAAATTTTCTTCTCGGTTTCTCTGTTATTTCCCACCACGTGAAATGTAAAACGCGCATTACGGACATAATGTTTCAAGAACAAAGTCGTCGAGGCTTACGCTTCACAGATAATTATTGCTTCTCCAAACAGCCCCGAAACTGTCATGCCAAGTAGTAAGATTGAACGAAATCAACTTCCAATCGTCCTAGCAATGTGTTTGCTGTTTCGAGTAGGGCTAAGCGGAATTGTAAAGTTTTGTGCGTTCATGAAATCGTCGCCACCGATATTACCGTCTCGACCTTTCCAGAATGAGATTTTCACTCTGCAGCGGAGTGTGCGCTGATATGAAACTTCCTGGTAGACTAAAACTGTGTGCCGGACCGAGACTCGAACTCGGGACCTTTGCCTTTCGCGGGCAAGTGCTCTACCAACTGAACTAACCAAGCACGACTCAAGCCCCCACCTCACAGCTTTACTTCTGCCAGTACCTCGTCTCCTACCTTCGAAACTTTACAGAAGGTCTCTTGCGAACCTTGCAGAACTAGTACTCCTGAAAGAAAGGATATTGTGGAGACATGGCTTAGCCACAGACTAGGGGATGTTTCAAGAATGAAATTTTCACTCTGCAGTGGAGTGTGCTCTGATATGAAACCATTGATCTTTGATAATCTAACAGAAATGATTCCGATTGCAACGCAAACATTACGACTGGCCGTCCAGGGATAGCAGATTAATGGTAAAAAATTTCTAAAAGTAGAATTTTCTTCACTTTTTCTTGCATATAACATTAAAAAACTTCAAACGAGTCTTTATTCGAATACGATTTTTCAAAACGGTATGCAGCATAACTCCAACAATTTTCAGTCCTTGTGTTTCAAAATTTAACCACAACATTGAAAAACATTTCAAAGAGAACCACCTAGGAGATTTTCAATTAGTTGATTAAAACAACATTTATTAACAAATGACATCCTCTCCTGGGGAAAAGTGAAAAAATAAAAGAGTCAAGGAAACGCTTTCTAAGGCATTACAGTGGTGTTACCTCTTAATGAACTTCACCCAAGGAATCATCAAATGTAATGATGAAATAATCTGTCATCGACAAGGTGAGCAGGAACTATGAGTGAAGGAGGATCACGGTTCGTACAGAATGCACAATTATTGTCCGCCGTGTACTGATAAGCATCTCACTTGGACACTGGATGGGCTGCCCTTCTGTTTTCCTCCTGGCACTGGAGATAGGACGTGCAACAGCAATGTGGGTGAGAGGCCGTCAAGATACGGACCGAGGAAAACCGCGATCCGATAACGGCACGGCTAGGCGGTAGTTCAGGCCCCAGACGAGCTGTGACTGGTCCGCTGTCAAGGCTACACACGAGGAAACAAAGTGCCACAGCGAAGCAGCTCACCATTTCACCGCCTCTAGAGGACAGTGGAAATGGGTGGAGGCCCTCAAGATACGGATGGACTAAAAATGCGAGCCGGTAACGGCAAGGCTGGCCGTCAGTTTAGGTCCCGCATCTGGTACCACTATCTTACCCTTCTACCCCGTTCCATTCGTGCATGTCGCGTCGATGCGATTTCATATTAACTTTAACTTGACGGGCTTTCCCGTTGTAGTCATTCTGTGCAGTGTACACTGACGGAAACAAAATCGCAACACCGAAAAATAATTAATACAGTATCTTAGAAGATTTGATGACTTAGAGAAGGCTTCTGACAATGTTGAATCAAATGCAGCTGTTTACAATTTGTACAGAAATCAGCTGGTAGGGCATGATAGTGAATCAGTGGTTGGGAAGGGAGTGAGACAGGGTTGTAGCCTATCCCCGATGTTATTCAGTCTGTATGTAGAGCACGCAGTAAAGGGAACAAAAGAAATATTTGGAGTAGGAATTAAAATCCATGGAGAAGAAATAAAAACCTCAAGGTTTATCGATGACATTTTAACTCTATCAGAGAGAGAGCAAAGGACCTGGAAGAGAAGTTGAACGGAATGGATGGTGTCTTGAAAAGAGGATATAAGATGAACATCAACAAAAGCAAAACGAGGGTAATGGAACATAGTTTAATTAAATCAGGTGATACTGAGACAATTAGATTATGAAAAGAGACACTTAAAGTAGTTGATAAGATTTGCTATTTCGGAACCAAAGTAACTGATAATGGTCGAAGTACAGACGATATAAAATGTAGACTGGCAATGGCAAAGAAAGCCTTTTGAAGAACAGAAATTTGTTAACATCGAGTATAGATTTAAGTATGTGGAAGTCTTTTTCGAAAGTATTTGTATGGTGTGTAGCCATATATGGAAGTGAAACATGGACGATAATTAGTTTAGACAAGAAGACAAGTTTTCGAAATGTGGTGCTAGAGAAGAATGCTGAAGATTAGATGGGTAAATTGCGCAACTAATGAGGAGGTACTGATTAGAATTGGGGTGAAGAGAAATTTGTGGCACAACTTGACTAGAAGAATGGATTGATTTGGGTAGGAGATGTTCAGAGACATCAGGGGATTATCAGTTTAGTATTGGAGGGCAGTGTGGAAGATAAAAATTGTAGATGGAGCCCCAGAGATAAACACACTAACCAGATTCAGAAAGATGTAGGTTGCAATAGTTACTTGGAGATGAAGAAGCTTGCACATGATAGAGAGTAGCATGGAGGGCTACATTAAACCACTGTCTGGACTGAAAACCACAACAACAATGAAATTTCAGGTTTACATCTGTCCAGGTAACATATGGAAGTGATTAACGCTGTAAGGCCATAGGTTAATGTAAGCCGGGGCAGTATGGTTCAAATGGCTCTGAGCACTATGGGACTTAACATCTTAGGTCATCAGTCCAATAGAACTTAGAACTACTTAAACCTAGCTAATTTAAGGAATCACATACATCCATGTCCGAGGCAGGGTTCGAACCTGCGACTGTAGTGGTCGCATGGTTCCAAATTGAAGTTCGTAGAACCACTCGGCCACACTGGTGGGTCGGGGAAGTTTGTGGACACTACGTAGAGAATCTTGGCCGAGTGTTATCTTGTTGGAAAACAACCGCCGGAGTGCTGTTCATGGATGGCAGCACAATAGGTCGTATCACGGGACTGACGCACAGATTTCCAGTCAGGAAGCGTGGGATAACCACGAGGGCGCTCCTGCTGTCATGCGAAATCGTATTCCATATCATAAACTCCGGTTGTAGGTCAATTGTGTCTCGCATGCAGACAGATTGGTTGCAGAGCCTCAGCTGGCCTTCATGTAACCAACACCAGGCCGTCGTGGCACCGAGGCTGAAACAGTTTTCATTAGAAATTGCCAAAGAACTAGGGGAATTCGGGGCAAGACGGGGAGGTGGGGTAAGACGGGGAAGGGCTATAAGCTACAGTTAGAGTATTGCCATCTGTGGATAGCTACGTCAACATCATCAATACATAGGTCCCAGTGTGTTGACATTGCTGAAACTTAGTTTCGCGGCGGTTCCTGTGAGCTTTTCAAGGTACTTACAATTGTTATACTGATCTGCAATGTTTTACACCTTTCGAGGTCCTAAAACAAGTGTTTCGTGAACATTTGTCCAGACTGTATAT
Organism: Schistocerca gregaria; assembly: GCF_023897955.1. Taxonomy (NCBI): domain Eukaryota; kingdom Metazoa; phylum Arthropoda; class Insecta; order Orthoptera; family Acrididae; genus Schistocerca; species Schistocerca gregaria. Next base: position 235,814,762 of record NC_064928.1, read on the forward strand.
ATAGCACTGAATAGTACGTCTTATTAACAGTAAACTGCTGTGTCAGTAGTCAAAGTTCAATGCATAGTGTTCATGTAGGCGTAATATAACTTGACAGGTAGGGGGCAAGACGTTGTGGGGCAAGATGGGGAGCTTCCCGGTCTTGCCCACACTATTTGTCCAACCATTACGTTCTTATCGTCTCATGTGTTTACCCCGCTGCGGGTTATAAACACGTACATTATACGTTGAATACAATTGTAAATACACTCCTGGAAATTGAAATAAGAACACCGTGAATTCATTGTCCCAGGAAGGGGAAACTTTATTGACACATTCCTGGGGTCAGATACATCACATGATCACACTGACAGAACCACAGGCACATAGACACAGGCAACAGAGCATGCACAATGTCGGCACTAGTACAGTGTATATCCACCTTTCGCAGCAATGCAGGCTGCTATTCTCCCATGGAGACGATCGTAGAGATGCTGAATGTAGTCCTGTGGAACGGCCTGCCATGCCATTTCCATCTGGCGCCTCAGTTGGACCAGCGTTCGTGCTGGACGCGCAGACCGCGTGAGATGACGCTTCATCCAGTCCCAAACATGCTCAATGGGGGACAGATCCGGAGATCTTGCTGGCCAGGGTAGTTGACTTACACCTTCTAGAGCACGTTGGGTGGCACGGGATACATGCGGACGTGCATTGTCCTGTTGGAACAGCAAGTTCCCTTGCCGGTCTAGGAATGGCAGAACGATGGGTTCGCTGACGGTTTGGATGTACCGTGCAATATTCAGTGTCCCCTCGACGATCACCAGAGGTGTACGGCCAGTGTAGGAGATCGCTCCCCACACCATGATGCTGGGTGTTGGCCCTGTTTGCCTCGGTCGTATGCAGTCCTGATTGTGGCGCTCACCTGCACGGCGCCAAACACGCATACGACCATCATTGGCACCAAGCAGAAGCGACTCTCATTGCTGAAGACGACACGTCTCCATTCGTCCCTCCATTGACGCCTGTCGCGACACCACTGGAGGCGGGCTGCACAATGTTGGGGCGTGAGCGGAAGACGGCCTAACGGTGTGCGGGACCGTAGCCCAGCTTCATGGAGACGGTTGCGAATGTTCCTCGCCGATACCCCAGGAGCAACAGTGTCCCTAATTTGCTGGGAAGTGGTGGTGCGGTCCCCTACGGCACTGCGTAGGATCCTACGGTCTTGGCGTGCATCCGTGCGTCGCTGCGGTCCGGTCCCAGGTCGACGGGCACGTGTACCTTCCGCCGACCACTGGCGACAACATCGATATACTGTGGAGACCTCACGCCCCACGTGTTGAGCAATTCGGCGGTACGTCCACCCGGCCTCCCGCATGCCCACTATACGCCCTCGCTCAAAGTCAGTCAACTGCACATACGGTTCACGTCCACGCTGTCGCGGCATGCTACCAGTGTTAAAGACTGCGATGGAGCTCCGTATGCCACGGCAAACTGGTGACACTGACGGCGGCGGTGCACAAATGCTGCGCAGCTAGCGCCATTCGACGGCCAACACCGTGGTTCCTGATGTGTCCGCTGTGCCGTGCGTGTGATCATTGCTCGTACAGCCCTCTCGCAGTGTCCGGAGCAAGTATGGTGGGTCTGACACACCGGTGTCAATGTGTTCTTTTTTCCATTTCCAGGAGTGTAGAATGGTATTCGTTATTCCAACACTTTCCTAATTTATTACAAAGTATGCCTTAGGCTATACGGTGAATAAAAACACACAAAACCTCCAAAGTCATTATTCTTGCCTTGTTTTAAATACTGACTATTGGAAATATGGTATTTACTGTATAATATAGATTACCAGGAATGATCTGACTCAATAGTAAGTTCCACGTGTTTTATTTCAGATGGTTCGCAAGTACCGGCGACAAACGTCAAGATAGGTCATTGGAGTTAATGGAAAGCGTTGTAAATACTGTTATGGAAGGTCATATGGGTTCTTTCAGTGCTGCTCTACAGTTCAACGTGCCACAGAAATCTGTGTTTCAGCGTCGGGGTGCCCACGACACTTGTGCAGGGACAGAAAGTGATGATGACGAGGCTGTCCACACTTGTGTACTATGTGAAAGTAAGAGGCCTAAATAAAACGTAATACGTGATTCTACAATTCGCAGAACCATGTTTCAAAACCTTATTGTCACATGATTCCGTTATTCCACCCCTTATTTAAGCTTTAGAGATGAATTCGTGCTAGTTCCCCATCTTACCCCGGATATGGGGCAAGGTGGGAAATTGGTAGTTTATGTTTCAAATCGAGATATTTCTAACTAAATGTAACAAGTTTGCAGGTTTCTTTGCATGCTATTGTAATTAATTGGTTAAATAAACAAATGATAATCAGACCTATTTGAATTTGTTTGTTTTTGTCCCTTTTGTAAGGGTTTAAAATTAACTTCCCCATCTTGCCCCGCCTTCCCCTACATCCTGCCCTCCAATGAGCTCTCACGTGACCATGGCTTGGTGACAGTGCAATGCACTTCTGGCTCGAAGCTTTCCCCGAAGTAACTGTTTTGTAACAGTTCGTTGTGTCACTGTGGTGTCAATTGCTGCCCAGAGTGCCGCTGCAGATGCAGTACGATGAGCAAGAGCAATTTGCCAAACACGACGGTGTTCAATTTCGGGAGTGCCATGTGGCTGCCCGGAGCCCAGAGTTCATGCGGTGTATACTGTAGCGACCACCACTGCCAGCGATCATGTACCGTGACCACATTCCTGGCACGTCTTTCTGCAGTATCGCAGCAGGAACATTCACCCTCTCGTAGCCGTATTACACGGCCTCGTTCAAACTCAGCGAGGTGCTGATAATCGCGCCTTTGTCGCCTTAAAGGCATTATTCTTCACTAACCAACTCACAATGTATAATCTCAGAGGCAACTAACGCTCACGACCATTACATCGTGTAATTGAAACAAATCCGATTTGCATCCTCAAAGAGGTGCTACTTAGTGCCAGGCGCCAATCTTGTGCGACTGGCACGATATTAGATTAGATTTGTACTTGTTCCATAGTTAAGCAATACGACACCTCGTAATGATGTGGAACGTGTCAGGTTAATAAAAGGTGTCTATACAAGATATTACATTACACAAAATATTACATGACACTCAATTTTTTTGTGGGGGTTGGGGAATTACCCTCTTACTATATCCAAAAATTCATCTAATGAGTAGAAGGAGTTGCCATTCAGAAATTCTTTTAATTTCCTTTTAAATCCTATATAGCTATCTGTCAGACTTTTGATGCTATTAGGTAAGTTACCAAATACTTTTGTGGCAGCAGAATTTACCCCCTTCTGAGCCAAAGTTAGATTTAACCTTGAATAGTGAAGATCATCCTTTCTCCTAGTGTTGTAGCCATGTACACTGCTATTTCTTTTGAATTCGTTCGGATTGTTAATAACAAAATTCATAAGTGAATATATATATTGTGAGGCCACAGTGAAGATCTCTAGCTCTTTAAATAAGGTCTGCAGAATGATCTTGGATCAGCTCCATCAGTTATTCTGATTACACGCTTTTGTGCAATGAACACGCTTTTACTCAGTGATGAGTTACCCCAGAATATGATGTCATACGAAAGCAGAGAATGAAAACAGGCAAGTTAATTTACTCAGATGTATATCGCCAAAATTTGCAATGACCCTAATAGCGTAAGTAGCTGAACTCAAACGCTTGAGAAGATCCTCAGTGTGTTTTTTCCAGTTCAACCCCTCATCAATGCTTCCACCTAGAAATTTTGAATATTCTAACTTAGTTACCGATTTCTAATCGAAGTCTATATTTATTAATGGTGTCATTCCATTTACTGTGTGGAACTGTATATACTGTGTTTTGTCAAAGTTTAATGAGAGCCCATTTGCGGAGAACCACTTAATGATTTTCTGAAAAACATCGTTTACAATTTCATCAGTTAATTCTTGTCTGTCGGGTGTGATAGGTATACTTGTATCATCGGCAAAAAGTACCAGCTTTGCATCTTCGTGAATATAGAATGGTAAGTCATTAATATATATTAAGAACAGAAGAGGACCTAAGACCGAACCTTACGGCACCCCATTTCTTGGTTGTTCCCCAGTTTGAGAAATCACCAGTTTTTTGCATATTATATGAACTGTTTTTTTCAACTCTCTGCACTCTTCCAGTTAGGTATGATTTTAACCATTTGAACACTGTCCCATTCATACCACAGTATGTGGTAGAGGTAAATGAAATGAAATGTCGTGTGACGAGGGCCTCCCGTCGGGTAGACCGTTCGCCGGGTGCAAGTCTTTCGATTTGACGCCACTTCGGCGACTTGCGCGTCGATGGGGATGAAGTGATGATGATTACGACAACACAACACCCAGTCCCTGAGTGCAGAAAATCTCCGACCCAGACGGGAATCGAACCCGTGCCCTTTGGATTGACAGTCCGCCGCGCTGACCACTCAGCTACCGGGGCGGACTGGTAGAGGTCATCATCCAGATCTAGAAACACTCCCACCAAAGTTCGTTTACGTCCCAAAACTCCTTCTCGGTGTTGCGATTTGTTTTCCGTCAGTTTACATGAGAAGAAGAAATATTTTACCCGACACATAACAGCAAGTAGTCTCTCGGAATTTCAGTATTAAACGTTTGCATGATAGAAAGCGAATCTCTTTTAAGGTCTGCCACTGGAATTCCTTGAGAATCTTCGTAAAGCTCTTGTGCTTACTAAACAACAACGTGATGAAACACGCCGCTGTTTGTTGGCTCTTCCCTGTCTCTTTTATTAATCCCAGTTGGTAAGAGCTCAGAGAGATGAGCAGTACTCAGTGAAGCGTTGCACTAAGCAGCATCTTCTTCAACTGCTTCTTAAGCACAGATCTCTAGATTGTCGCACAGTTGACAAAATGGTAGATATCGAAGTAGACGACAGAGGGATAGAGAAACAATTAAAATCGCTCAAAAGAGGAAAGGCCACTGGTCCTGATGGGATTCCAGTTCGATTTTACACAGAGTACGCGAAGGAACTTGGCCCCCTTCTTGCAGCGGTGTACCGTAGGTTTCTAGAAGAGCGAAGCGTTCCAAAGGATTGGAAAAGGGCACAGGTCATCCCCGTTTTCAAGAAGGAACGTCGAACAGATGTGCAGAACTATAGACCTATATCTCTAACGTCGATCAGTTGTAGAATTTTGGAACACGTATTATGTTCGAGTATAATGTCTTTTCTGGAGACTAGAAATCTACTCTGTAGGAATCAGCATGGGTTTCGAAAAAGACGGTCGTGTGAAACCCAGCTCGCGTTATTCGTCCACGAGACTCAGAGGGCCTTAAACACGGGTTCACAGGTAGATGCCGTGTTTCTTGACTTGCGCAAGGCGTTTGACACAGTTCCCCACAGTCGTTTAATGAACAAAGTAAGAGCATACGGACTATCAGATCAATTGTGTGATTGGATTGAGGAGTTCCTAGATAACAGAACGCAGCATGTCATTCTCAATGGAGAGAAGTCTTCCGAAGTAAGAGTGATTTCAGGTGTGCCGCAGGGGAGTGTCGTAGGACCGTTGCTATTCACAGTATATAAATAACCTGGTGGATGACATCGGAAGTTCACTGAGGCTTTTTGCAGATGATGCTGTGGTGTATCGAGAGGTTGCAACAATGGAAAATTATACTGAAATGCAGGAGGATCTGCAGCGAATTGACTCATGGTGCACGGAATGGCAATTGAATCTCAATGTAGACAAGTGTAATGTGATGCGAATACATAGAAAGATAGGTCCCTTATCATTTAACTACAAAATAGCAGGTCAGCAACTGAAAGCAGTTAATTCCATAAATTATCTAGGAGTACGCATTAGGAGTGATGTTAAATGGAATGATCATATAAAGTTGATCGTCGGTAAAGCAGATACCAGACTGAGATTCATTGGAAGAATCCTAAGGAAATGCAATCCGACAACAAAGGAAGTAGGTTACAGTACGCTTGTTAGCCCAATGCTTGAATACTGCTCAGCAGTGTGGGATCCGCACCAGGTAGGGTTGATAGAAGAGATAGAGAAGATCCAACGGAGAGCAGCGCGCTTCGTTACAGGATCATTTAGTAATTGCGAAAGCGTTACGGAGATGATAGATAAACTCCAGTGGAAGACTCTGCAGGAGAGACGCTCCGTAGCTCGGTACGGGCTTTTGTTAAAGTTTTGAGAACATACCTTCACCGAAGAGTCAAGCAGTATATTGCTCCCTCCTACGTATATCTCGCGAAGAGACCATGAGGATAAAATCAGAGAGATTAGAGCCCACACAGAAGCATACCGACAATCCTTCTTTCCACGTACAATACGAGACTGGAATAGAAGGGAGAACCGATAGAGGTACTCAGGATACCCTCCGCCACACACCGTCAGGTGGCTTGCGGAGTATGGATGTAGATGTAGATGTAGATGTAGAAGCACAGCAAGTCTATGAAAACGTTGTGGCCATAGATACCATGTTTATTATAGTCAGTTTAAAATTACTTTATACTTGACATCTGTCATTTGTTGCTATGGTGTTGCATCGGCCGCCGTCTAGTGCACAGAAAGACGACAAGTCACTTCGCAAATGCTATTAACGTGTAATGCGGAACAATGTTGAGGGTGGCCGGTGCAAGGTATTTCTGTCAACAGCTGATTATGAGTGACCAGTGACTGAACTGCTGCAGGCGACGCGGTAAGCAGCACTGAATTTAAACTCATATCGTAAGGCAACCGCAACCTCGTGATGTGTAATATAAAGAGAAAAGCTGTGGTCAACAATCTTCGGCACAACTAAAATCATAAACGCATTGTTCACGGTTACGAAGAGCTAACCTCTAAGAGGAAATGCAAGATAGAAAACGTTCAGTTTCAGTGCTAAACGTAAACAGTAATTTCTCGCTGTAATTGACTACCTGAGACTATCCTCTCACTGGTTACACGAGCTGCCGCGTTGCCAACCGACGATCAGTCATAGTTGGCACTTGGCTGCAGATTATAGACGACAAAGGCAGATTCCAGACGGAAAAACAATGATAGGTAGAAAAATAAGAGGAAATAGAGAAATCAATACGATGATGAAAATGAAGTGGCTAAAAATTAGAAATAAAAATCTACATTTAAACCAGTTAAATGACCAGTATGTTCATCAAACTCCTTTGATAGATATAGAAATAAAAAATTAATGGTTGACGAGGTTCGAACCTACAACCCTCACCATAACATGCTAATAAAGTAACCATTGCGCTCAAGCACAACACTGCCCAAAGTTGTTAAACTTTTGATGTCATCATGCTGTCACAACTATGAATTGCAGCCTTCAAAAACTCTGTGTCACTCAGTGTATTGCGAAACGTATCTACTTCAAGTCAACCTCTGTGATCAGGATATCCGCATATGTATCGCGTTCTGTGCGGAAGTATCTAGTAGTGTTTAGTTAGTGTACTGTATGAAACGGGTATATTTCGTTAGCATTGCTACGTGCAGCTAAGTTGTTTGTGATGACCTTATCATATGAGATGAAATCGAAATAAAAGTGACAGACTCACTAGTCGGGACCCAAAGACATCAAGAAAGAATCTCAGGGAGGAACTGGAACGATTCGGGCATGACGTTGAGAGATCTGATTGGAGGAAAACAGCTCCAGTGGATGAAATGTCAACCGTGAAGTAATTTTAAGCGGACTACAGTCGACGTAGTAAACAACAATCAACAGGTGGGCAGACTGTATCTTCGTGCTCTCAGGGCCCAGCTTCATGTGGTATTCTGGTCATTCTGGTTAGATTAAGACGTAGCTTGGTTCCACTTATACTGCCCTGGCACTGACTTCCGAAGCCTCTGTCGGCCTTCCGCCCGGGCGACTACCCACAAAGATCGCACATCCGCCACGATGTTGTCAGCACGTGCTCAGGCACTGCATCTATCGGAGTTGTCCACCTGAGAGCTACGACGAACACATACAGCTCCACTACATACGCTGTGACGCAAAGTGCTTTTCTTGCAAAAAGTCCAGACACTGTAAAATGGGAAGAGGAAGTGCAAAAACATGAGAACATCCTGTTCACCAAAAACGATAAGATCATCTTCGCCGAGGAAGAGGAGGATATGTCTGATATGCTGAGAATGATTGAAGAGCAGTATGAGCCATGGTGCGTAGAAACTAACTTTACAAAAATTGAATACTTGGTTGTACGAGGTATAGAACGGCCCTTGTTATGTATAATGGATCTACACAAAAGTGTAGCCATTCATACAAGTATTTAGCGAAGCAACGAGGAAATAAAGCACAGAATTAGAAAGGAAAAGGTGTGAGTTAAATATTTACACTCCATTATTTAGACTAAAACTACACAAAGAAGATCTACGAAATCATCATAGAGAGCATTGGTCTGTATGGTGCTAAACTGTGGTAAGTATACAAGGACAATGAAAAGAAACTGAAGTCAATGGAAATGGAGTTTCGGAGATGAACTTCTGAAGTAACAAGAAGAGACAAAATAAGGAATGACGTGATACGAAATCATATGGGAGTTACAAAAGATATTGTAGAAAGAACTGAGAATAAACGGCATGGACATCTTAGAAGAATGTCAGAGGACAGATAGCCCATTAAAATGTGTCTCTGGAGACCTCCATAACACAGAAAAAGAGGAAGATCCCGGCTACACTGGAACGACAGAGGGAGGCGTGCGGTGTAGCACAGGGCCATGCAAGGTTCAAATGGCTCTGAGCACCATGGGACTTAACAGCTATGGTCATCAGTCCCCTATAACGTAGAACTACTTAAACCTAACTAACCTAAGGACATCACACACATCCATGCATGAGGCAGGATTCGAACCTGCGACCGTAGCGGTCGCACGGTTCCAGACTGAAGCGCCTAGAGCCGCACGGCCACACCGGCCGGCGCCATACAAGGTAGACGGAAATGGAATACACTGCTTGATGTGGCAAACTCTCAGAAAAAATGAAGATGAAGATGTCTGGGCATCTATCTCCTGTGTGTCATCACGAAAAAGTGTACACATCACGATATTCAACACCTGTGCACTCTATCACACAAATGTGCTACCTGATCAAAAGTATCTCGACATCCCCATGCAATGCGGGACTGACCACTACGTGTTGTAACAGGCGAATCCGCCAGTTGAATAGGAGATGGGGATTATTATGTAGTTAGTAGATAAGCAATAAGAGAAGAATGTATATCTGGGATGGGTTAAGTCACCTCGTATGTGGACTTGTCTTTTGACGTCACGTGAGTAACAAATCTGTAAAGGACATTTGAACATATATTCTAGGTATTCACAGGTTTTTAGATTCAGATAAATATGAGAGTGTGAAATTGTGGGCCTACAGCATAGGTAAACCAGACCCATCATCATATGTCAGAAGCATGAATAAATGCTAAAGTCTCACAAAAGACGATCATGTGCTTTGTGGTTCTGACAGCCTGAAATGGATTACTATATGATAAAATCCAAAACTTAATATACTATATCTCATACAGAATCCCACAAAATAGCGTGTTTGGAAAAGAAATAACTAGTTTTCAGTTCAAATTTAATGGGGAAATTAGTCAAAAATTACATCTATATGTACATATCAGGAAAGAGAATTCCTTCAAGTTTTGTTTAATGTTAGTAGACTTCAGTGTGGGATCTATTTGTTACCCTCACACGTCGTGACGACATTACACTTCTCGCCATGTATTCACCAACATTTCAGGTGTAACTGTCTCAACGGCTGCGACGATTCTTTCCCGTAAGTGATTGTTGTCTTTGATCTTTTTACCGTACACAACATTTTTCATGTGGTCCCAAAAGAAAAAATCCATTGGGGATAAGTCTGGGCTTCGTGGTGGCCTATCCACCTTCCTGGAAAGCGAATGTCAAGCGTCGCTGCACATTGTTACTGCAATGAGGTTAATGAGGTGGGGCTCCATCTTGTTAGAAAAGCACTAGCCCCTTTTCCATCTCAGTATGATCCATTTGGGGAAGGACGTAGACTGTCAAAATGCCACAGTAAACGTTCCAATTTATTGTTTTTCCTACAAAAATGAAAGAACAAATCATACGATCTTCCATCAAACCGCACCAGACATTAACTTTAGGTGAGTCACGTTGATACTGAAGAACTTCATGTGGATGCTCTGCCTCAGTTTTCACAAGCCAAATAACACACTGCGCTTTCTGTTGCAGAGTAGACATAGTTGCTAAGATGGTCTGCACTTCAGTGCATGCATTCCTGGAGTTAACTGAGGGAAAACAGGAAGAAAAACCACTGGTGCCGTCTCAATGTCAGACCTGCCAACTGCAGGGGAGCATAACTTTGGAGAGTTGATGAATCAAACACCACAAACTAGAAGAATAGTGTATGTCACTTTGTACATATTCTATGACACATTAAAACTACGGAGCTCTTTTTCAAACACACTGTATACTGACGTCCGGTCTAATTTCACTATATAGTGAGTGATTTGGCAAATCTGACGAGTGTGCTGCCGTCTAGCAGGATTAACGGGAAGCGAATCTTCTCCAGTGTGCTACCACCTGGTGTCACTGACATAAGCTTGAGTGCTAAGGGCTAGATGTGCACACATTTAACAATGCACATTGTTTATCAAATGCGTGTGTATTTGGCCCATAAGGCAATCACGTCACGCCAGTTGTGCATGCGCAAAATCTCCTTAAAACGTTCACAGCTGAAGGTGTGCTCACGACTCTGATGCGAAGTTTCATGGACGAAATAAATCACGGGTGAACAGCCTGGTATGAGTGTGCATAGGACACAATATTTCGGCAATCGACCACGTTGCCATCATCAGGTGCGCTCCGCGACCCGCGCGCGGTCCAGGTGCAGCGTCCGTTTCCCCGCCGTCTGGGCGCTGCGTCCAATGTCTTTTCGTTCAGGAGGGTCTGCCGGCACCGCTCTCGTTATTCTTCCCTCCTGCCCCGAAGTCGGTACACTCTTGGAAATATCCTTTTTCTTCTTAATCCGGGTGATCGCGGGTCCCCATGCCTTGCTAAGGATGTAACTGCTGTCACGATTTAGTGTGGCTCCTGTACTCTGATCTCTATGGCTTCTTTGATGAGACAGTCCCAGTATTTGGAAGTCTGTGTGAGGACTTTGATTTTGTCATAATCCATGCTGTGGGGTATCGACAGGCAATGCTCAGCGATTGCCGACTTACTGGGCTGCTGCAGTCTAGTGTGCCGTCGATGTTCTCGGCATCAGTCCTCAATCGTACAAATGGGCAGCCCTATGTATACACTACCACATTGGCAAGGTATCTGATCAACCCCAGATTTACGTAGACCATGGTTGTCCTTGACACTACCAAAAAGGTTCTTGGTTTTGCTTGGAGGACAGAAGATTGTTTTCACGTGGTGTTAATGTAAAATGCGTCCAATTTTTCCGGATAAGGCACCACAAAACGGAATTATAGCCAAGGCCGCCTCCTCCTGAGGTTCGCCCTCAGTTTCCACCGGTGCTGCATGTATAGAATGTAGAGCCTTCCGAATTTGCCCTTCCTTGTAACCGTTCCTCCGAAACACGGTCTTCAGATGGTCCAATTCTTGTTGGAGACTTTCCCTGTCGGAGATGGTGTGAGCTCTGGGTACAAGAGTTTTGAGCACATCATTCTTTTGTTCCGGGTGGTAGCAGCTAGCCGCATGTAGGTACAAATCGGCGTGCGTCTTCTTCCTACACACGCTGTCGCCCAAAGTGCCGTCACCTCATCTTCTAATCAAAACATCTAGGAAAGGGAGCATCCCACCCGTTTCGATCTCTACATCTACATATACATTTATACTCCGCAAGCCACCCAACGGTGTGTGGCGGAGGGCACTTTACGTGCCACTGTCATTACCTCCCTTTTCTGTTCCAGTCGCGTATGGTTCGCGGGAAGAACGACTGTCTGAAAGCCTCCGTGCGCGCTCGAATCTCTCTAATTTTACATTCGTGATCACCTCGGGAGGTATAAGTAGGGGGAAGCAATATATTCGATACCTCATCCAGAAACGCACCCTCTCGAAACCTGGCGAGCAAGCTACACCGCTATGCAGAGCGGTTCTCTTGCAGAGTCTGACACTTGAGTTTGCTAAACATCTCCGTAACGCTATCACGATTACCAAATAACCCTGTGACGAAACGCGCCGCTCTTCTTTGGATCTTCTCTATCTCCTCTGTCAACCCGATCTGGTACGGATCCCACACTGATGAGCAATACTCAAGTATAGCTCGAACGAGTGTTTTGTAATCCATCTCCTTTGTTGATGGACTACATTTTCTAAGGACTCTCCCACTGTATCTCAACCTAGTACCCGCCTTACCAACAATTAATTTTATATGATCATTCCACTTCAAATCGTTTCACACGCATGCTCCCAGATATTTTGTTCCAGTATCATATAATCATACAATAAAGGGTCCTTCTTTCTATGTATTCGCAATACTGTAACCTCCCCACAAAATAAATTCCGTAACCTATCAATAATAAAATATGACTAATTTGTCAATAAAAAATTGTCGCTCACTTATAACCTTTCTATAATGACAGTGAATTTAAACTGGTAAATTTAGGACGTCAGCAGTGCTGCGTCATGACCCTGAAAATTCATTCTGAATAAATTGAAACATCTTACCTCAATTAGGTCGCCAGATAACGCGTATATATCTGCTCCCATAAGAAATTTTTCTGGCGCAGCACTGTGCAATGTGCCCGATAGATTTGTCATGTATAAAAAGAGGCAACTGATTTTTCCTTTCAATAATCGGGATGACCAAGGATTGGAGAAATTAGTAAATTCTTTAAATTGAAATGAATGGTTGCCAAAAGTTACTTTTAATGAGAAAGATAAATATTAAGAGATTTTTAAAACATTTACATGGGACTTGATATAACAATACTACATATGCGCGAGGCTGCTTTTTCCATTTCGTAGTAAACCACTGTGGTTGTTTAATTTATTTCTTTTTCACGGTATTGCTTTCTGAAAAATGATGAATAAGGATTAATATCACATACTCATTAAATGAAAACTTTTTCTAGTGATATAATTAAGCATACAGCATAGCATGACAGAAAACATATTAGGTCAAAAACATAGACAGTTTTAAGTGCATAAAATATACACACCGTATCATAATGTAGTAGCAAAAAATGTAGAATAGTCACAATGTTCAGATATCATAAGGCAAAATGTCAATGTCAACTGGTGTTTGTTACCTAGCAGATGCGTACTTGCAAATACCGGTGGACAAAGAATCCCAGCGAGTTTTGGTGGTTAACACGCATCTTGGGTTGTATCAATTCAAAGAACTGCCATTCGGGTGTGCATCCGCCCCTGCATTGTTTCAGCAGTATCTAAAACCTGTTTGTACGTCGGTCCCTACTTCAGCAAATTATCTGGACGATATTGTGATCTCCGGTAAGACGGAAGAAGAACATTTGGCCAATCTCAGAACATTATTTCAGGTCTTGCGGCAAAAGGTCTTCGTTTGCGGAAGGACAAAAGTGTGTTTTTTGCTCGTGACTTGCCCTACTTGGGACTTGTACTCAATGCCCAAGGCATACATCTCAGTCCAACGCACCTCCGTGCCATACAAGACTTGCCTTCGCCGCAGAATTTGAAGCACCTACAGAGTGAGCTGGGAAAAATTACATATTACAATAAATATGTGGCGCATGCCTCTTCCCTTTCAGCTCCACTTCATCGCTTACGCCGTAAAGGTGTTCCGTTCGTCTGGACGACGGAATGCGAACGCGCCTTTCGCCAGTTGAAATCGGCGTTGTTTTCCAATACTTGCCTTACGCCATTCGATCCCCAAAAGCCCCTCTTGTTGATGGTGGATGCATCGGATTTCGGGATCAGTGCTGTGCTTGCGCACAAAGATGGATCGCACGATCGCCCTATTGCCTTTGCCTCCAAATTGCTCTCGTCTGCTCAAAGAAATTATTCACAGATCGAGAAAGAAGCATTGGCTCTCGTCTTCGGTGTTACAAAGTTTCATGATTTCTTGTATGGTCGTCACTTTACCATAATCACAGACCACAAACCTTTGACATCGCTTTTTCAACCGACCAAGCCTGTACCTCCACGTACAGCACAGAAATTCAATCGCTGGTCTATTTTCCTCTCGCAGTACCGCTACGATATCTTGTATCGGTCCACTGCTAACCACGAAAACGCCGCTGCGTTGTCCCGCTTGCCTGTTGCTGAGGATAGGGCATTCGATTCCTCAGAACTTGCTTGCATGTTCATTGATGCGGAAACCGATGACGTGGTCGAATCGTTTCCGATTGATTTTCGTCGTGCAGCTACAGCCACAGCTGCCGACCCTGTCCTCGCTCCCGTTCAGCGTTTTGTTGCTACGCAATGGCCATTGTCAAAGTAACGGATCGGGGACCCATTGGTTCGCCGATTTTTTCCTCACAAGGAGAGACTTTTTCATACGTTGTGGTGTTTTGCTGTTGCTTTCTGATAATGATCAGTCCAGGGTCGTGGTACCACGTTCGTTACAGTCCTCTGTCTTACAGCTTCTCCACCAAGGACATTGGGGTATAGTGAGACCGAAACAACTTGCTAGTCAGCACTGTACTTGGTTCGGAATCGATGCCGCGATTACGAATATGTGCTCTTCTTGCATGGTGTGTGCCGAACAACAATCAGCGCAACCGCAGAATTTTTTTTCCATGGCCAAAAGCCACTTCCCCTTGGCAACGCTTACACATCGATTTTGCTGGTCCATTCTGGAATGCTCGATGGTTGGTTGTGGTACATTCATTCAGTAATTTTCCTCCGGATATCTTCCACGACTTCATCCGCTATCTTTTGCATTGAAGGTCTTCCACAGACTATTGTTTCCGACAATGGCTCACAATTCATGTCTGCAGAATTTCAGTCATTCTGCAAGGCCAGTGGTATTCAACATCTGACGTCCGCGCCGTTTTCGCCACAGTCAAACGGTGTCGCTGAACGATTGGTCAGGACTTTCAAGTCACAGATGTTGAAAGAGTCGCATTCTCGGGGGGACGCGTTATTTCTCTTTTTGTCCTCGTATCGCTCTCAGCCCCGAGATGGTCGCTCGCCGGCTGAGTTGCTCCACGGTCGTCATCATCGAACCTTGATGTCTTTGCTACATCCGTCGCATCAGGTTCCTGTGCAGCGGCAGACACCTGCTTTTGCTCCAGACGACGTTGTCTACTATCGCCACTCTCGAGGTTCACGGCGTTGGCTCGAAGGGCGCCTTCTTTGCTGCCTCGGACGCGCTATGTATCTGGTTTTGGGGGCCCCTGATGAGGTGCGCCGGCATCTCAATCAGCTGCGCCTCTGTCGTCGCACGGGCTCTGCCGCTCGCCATCTGCTTTCAGCGACGGTGCCGTTCGGTCAGCGCCCCGGGGACCCATTACTGACTCGCCTCAGCCCCAGGTGTTACCGACGCTGCCTTCCATTTTGCCCCATGGCGACGCGCCGCCGCCACCGCCGCCGCCGCCTGTTCTCCCGCCGGCGACGTCCGCAATGGACGCGTCGCCGCAACCGCCGGGCGCCTCCCTGGGTCACGCGTCGCCGATCGCTTCCCGTGACCAGTTGTTCTCCGACATGGAACTCTTGCCCGCTACGGACCATATTTCGTCTTCGCCCGTCGGGTGCCCCGGCCCGATGGAGGTCGACCCTTCGGCCCCTCCTGTCTTTCTACGGGCGCATACACCGCATGTTGGCGTGCACCCTGGAGCAGGTTTTCAGGCGTTTCCTAGCTCCCCGCGGTCCGAATGGCAGGGTGCGGGTGGCACAGCCTCGTCTGTTGTTACGCTCCCCACCTCATCGCATGCGGTCCTCCCCACGGCGGGAGGAAGCCTTATGCCACAACCGTACGCCGATTTGCGGGGGAGAAATGTGGTGTCACCGCCAGACACCACACTTGCTAGGTGGTAGCCTTTAAATCGGCCGCGGTCCGGTAGTATACGTCGGACCCGCGTGTCGCCACTATCAGTGATTGCAGACCGAGCGCCGCCACACGGCAGGTCTAGAGAGACTTCCTAGCACTCGCCCCAGTTGTACAGCCGACGTTGCTAACGATGGTTCACTGCCTACTTACGTTCTCATTTGCCGAGAAGATAGTTTAGCATAGCCTTCAGCTACATCATTTGCTACGACCTAGCAAGGCGACATTATGTTACTATTGATATTGTGAAATATGTACCGTCAAGAGCGACGTTCATCCTTAATGGATTAAAGTTAAGTATTTCACCATCTACGTCCGTTGTTTCTAAATTCTAATTTCCTTGTCCTGTTCCACACCTCACGCCAGCCTGCGTGAGCTAAAACGCGTGCCTTTCGGCCTCCTCTAGTAAAACGGTGTTTTCTCTCCTGCCAACCACAACACATAGCAGAGTATAAATATGCGCCATTTTCTAACAAGATTCATTGAAGTGTGGCAGCTCTCCTGGACGGCGGACCATGTCACACCCCTGGGCTACACGCAGCAACAGATTGGGTGACAGCGTCCGAGTCCACAGCGCGTCATTGGTTTGACCCTCTGAGGCCAACGCAGGTTCTGCAGCCAGCCAGGGCGGGCCACCCTTTGGCTCGCTACCGCAGGCAGCCGTCTCGGCTCCTGACACACGCTGGAGACTTCCCGAGGTGAGGGCCGCAGATTCAGACTCCGGATCGGGGGCAGTCGTTGCTGCTACGTTCTCAGCTGTCGCCAGTGAGGTAAAAGCAGCAGTGGGGCCGGCCTATGGCTACTAGTGGAGCAGCACTGAGTCAACGGGGAAGAAGACAACGGAGCAGGCTGCTGGCGCAGCCATCCAGACGTAATCGAAACTCTGCGGCTGGCGTACAGGGTAGGCTCAACACAGCGCGCTGCATTGGGTCGCTGGGGCAGTGGCCTCAGCAGCATTGCGGACCCCTGTGATGAGGACTGAGGTGAGTGGGGCACTGTAGCTAAAAAACAATAAATCATTTGGAAAGTTCTCGCCGTGTTTTAATACGGCAACTCCTGGCACCCACCCACTACATTTGGAGTCTTCCCGCTATATTTGGTCATCCTGATAAATTCGGTGGCACAAGCCATCCTTTACAGCTCAGAGAATGTTATGTGCCACCATGTGTAGTGAGATATTGAGGTCGTTGTGTTGTGGTATGCAGGTGTTTTGTGCAGCTACGCTTTGGTTCCATTATAGCGGTTAAGAAAACGCTAAATGTCGGAGGAACACCAATGCGGAATACATTTTGCAGCTTTCTGTACTGCACACAATGTAGAAAGTGTTCAGAGACGATCATGCATCAGTGTGACAATGCCCCCTGCTACACGACAGTTTACTTGTCCCAATAGTTTGTGGACAATAACTAATCCGAAAAGGAATGACATGCCCATAGTCATGACCTGGACCCATTGTCACACCTCTGCGATGAGTTAGAACGTCGACTTCGCTTCAGACCCCAGCGTCCTACATCACTCCCTGGTTTCGGCTCATGAGCAAGAACTGACTGCCATTCCTTCACACACATACAGACGCCTCATTAAAAATGTCCCCAGCAGAGATCAGTCAGTCATAAAGACAAAGGCAGGACACACCTAACATTAATGTCCACACTAGTACGTGTCCGGGAGCTTTTGATAATATAATGTAGATTCCTGAAGCTGCCAAAACTTTGAAGAAGGTGATTATCGCAATTAACACCACATATCAGCAAATGAGTTCCAGATTCAAACTGGAACCTATATGTCAGTGATAAATCTGAACATACGTAATGTTAGCCAGTCCACCACCTTTTCTATGGTGACAAAGCGAAGTGGCAGCTAACAATGGCCGTACAGCTAATTACGCGAGTGAGATATCTGGACGTGGAGCAAAAACCCATGTTTCTGAAACTTCCTGGCAGATTGACGAGTTCCAGTCTGGGTCCGGCACACGGTTTTAATCGGCCAGGAAGTTTCAGCGCACACTCCGCTGCAGAGTGAAAATCTCATTCTGAACCCACGTTTCTGCTTGCTGACTCGCTATTCGCTATTAACAGTTCTGAGTGGCATGCTTTCACAGCATTTGGTTTCAGAATAGACGCCCAAATCAACCTGATATTCTCTATCACTTCATTTAAAGGCTTGAGTAAATACACACATCAAAAAAAGGTTTGCCTCATCTTGGTTCTGAGAGTTCCGGAAGCTGTACAGGAAATTGGAGTACAGATCGATATAAACATCATTTCCGCGCTTTTTATTCCTCATGAAAACCACACATTGCATGTTGTATCACCATGCAGCAAGACCTTCAGAGGTGTTGTTCAAGACTTCTGTACACGCCGGTACCTCTAACACCCAGTATCACGTCCTCCTGCATAGATACATGCCTGTATTCGTCGTGGCGTACTATCCACAAGTTCACCAAGGGCTGTTAGTCCAGATTGTCCCACTCCTCAACGGCGATTCGGCGTAGATCCCTAGAAGCGGTTGGTGGTCAAGTCGTCCATAAACAGCCCTTTTCAATCCATCCCAGGCATGCTCGATAGTGTTCATGTCTGACGAATATGCTGGCCACTCTTGTCGAGCGATGTCGTTACGCTGAAGGAAGTCATTCACAAGAAATGTACGATGGGAGCGCGAATTGTCGTCCATGAAGACGAATGCCTCGCCAATATACTGCAATATACTGCCGATTTGGTTGCTCTATCACTCGAGGATGTCATTCACGTATCGTACAACCGTTACAGCACCTTCCATTACCACCAGCGACATACGTCGGCCCCACATAATGCCACCCCAAAACATCATGGAACCGCCACCTTGCTGCACTCGCTGGACTGTGTGTCTAAGACATTCCTACTGATCAGGTTGCCTCCAAACACGTCTCCGACGATCGTCTGCTTGAAGGTATATGTGACACTTATCGGTGAAGAGAACTTGATGCCAATCATCAGCGGTCCATTCGGCAAGTTGTACCGCGCTGCATGGTGTCGTGGTTGCAAAGATGGACCTCGCCATGGACGCCGGGAATGAAGTTGCAGCCTATTGCCCACAGTTTCAGTCGTAACACGACGTACTGTGGCTGCACGAAAAGCAATATTCAACATGGTGGCGTTGCTGTCAGGGTTCCTCCGTGCCATAATCCGTAGGTAGCAGTCATCCACTGCAGCAGTAGCCCTTGGGCGCCCTGAGCGAGGCATGACATCGACAGATCCTGTCTCTACTCCATGTCCGAACAACATCGCTTCGTTTCAGATGCCTGGACATTTCCCTTGTTGAGAGCCCTTTCTGGCACAAAGTAACAATGCGGCCGCGATCGAACTGCGGTATTGATCGTCTAGACGTGGTTGAACCACAGACAACACAAGCCTTGTACCCCCTTCCTGGTGGAGTGACAGGAACTGATCCGCTGTCGGTCCCTCTCCGTCTAATTGGTGCTCCTCACGTATGGTTGGTTATTTACATCTTTGGGCGGGTTTAGTGACACCTCTGAACAGTCAAAGCGACTGTGTCTGTCATACAGTATCCACAGTCAACGCCTGTCTTTAAGAGTTCTGGGAACTTTGATGATGCAAAACGTTTTTGGATGTGTGTATTTCACTCTTGTAAAAATTGCAACCTGGTCGTTGCTCCAATGATATCCTTGTACTGCTTGTGGGAGAATTACAGACCAGTTCTCAGCAAAACCACCGTGAAGCACTAAACATATACTCACCCTTTCACTTCTGCAGTGTTGTGTTGTTGCAAATGCTTCAGATGATGCTATGTTACTGGTTTCACTGACCATTTACCAAGTTCATCAATGAAACTGTCAAAGGCTGCACTTTTCCTAATTGATTTATTGTTCTCTACATCTACATCTACATGACTACTCTGCAATTCACATTTAAGTGCTTGGCAGAGGGTTCATCGAACCACAATCATACTTTCTACTATTCCACTTCCGAACAGCGAGCGGGAAAAACGAACACCTAAACCTTTCTGTTCGAGCTCTGATTTCTCTTATTTTATTTTGATGATCATTCCTACCTATGTACGTTGGGCTCAACAAAATATTTTCGCATTCGGAAGAGAAAGTTGGTGACTGAAATTTCGTAAAAAGGTCTCGCCGCGACGAAAAACGTCTATGCTGTAATGACTTCCATCCCAACTCGTGTATCATATCTGCCACATTCTCTCCCCTATAACGTGATAATACAAAACGAGCTGCCCTTTTTTGAACCCTTTCGATGTCCTCCGTCAATCCCACCTGGTAAGGATCCCACACCGCGCAGCAATATTCTAACAGAGGACGAACGAGTGTAGTGTAAGCTGTCTCTTTAGTGGACTTGTTGCATCTTCTAAGTGTCCTTCCAATGAAACGCAACCTTTGGCTCGCCTTCCCGACAATATTATCTATGTGGTCCTTCCAACTGAAGTTGTTCGTAATTTTAACACCCAGGTACTTAGTTGAATTGACAGCCTTGAGAATTGTACTATTTATCGAGTAATCGAATTCCAACGGATTTCTTTTGGAACTCATGTGGAACATCTCACACTTTTCGTTATTTAGCGTCAACTGCCACCTGACACACCATACAGCAATCTTTTCTAAATCGCTTTGTAACTAATACTGGTCTTCGGATGACCTTACTAGATGGTAAATTACAGCATCATCTGTGAACAATCTAAGAGAACTGCTCTGATTGTCACCCAGGTCATTTATATAGATCAGGAACAGCAGAGGTCCCAGGACGCTTCCCTGGGGAACACCTGATATCACTTCAGTTTTACTCGATGATTTGCCGTCTATTACTACGAACTGCGACCTTCCTGACAGGAAATCACGAATCCATTCGCATAACTGAGACGATACCCCATAGCTCCGCAGCTTGATTAGAAGTCGCTTGTGAGGAACGGTGTCAAAAGCTTTCCGGAAATCTAGAAATACGGAATCAACTTGAGATCTCCTGTCGATAGCGGCCATTACTTCGTGCGAATAAAGAGCTAGCTGCGTTGCACAAGAGCGATGTTTTCTGAAGCCATGCTGATTACGTATCAATAGATCGTTCCCTTCGAGGTGATTCATAATGTTTGAATACAGTATATGCTCCAAAACCCTACTGCAAACCGACGTCAATGATATAGGTCTGTAGTTAAATGAATTACTCCTACTACCCTTCTTGAACACTGGTGCGACCTGCGCAATTTTCCAATCTGTAGGTACAGATCTATCGGTGAGCGAGCGGTTGTATATGAGTGCTAAGTAGGGAGCTATAGTATCAGCGTAATCTGAAAGGAACCTAATCGGTATACAATCTGGACCTGAAGACTTGCCCGTATCAAGCGATTTGAGTTACTTCGCAACCCCTAGGGTATCTACTTCTAAGAAACTCATGCTAGCAGATGTTCGTGTTTCAAATTCTGGAATATTCCATTCGTCTTCCCTGGTGAAGGAATTTCGAAAAACAAGCGTCTTGCCGCTTGTGTACTTTACATACGACCAGAATTTCTTCAGATTTTCTACCAGATTTCGAGACAATGTTTCGTTGTGGAATCTATTAAAGGCATCTCGCATCGAAGTACGTGCCAAATTTCGCGCGTCTGTAAGTTTTAGCCCATCTTCGGGATTTCGCGTTCTTCTGAACTTCGCATTCTTTTTCCGTTGCCTCTGCAACAGCGTTTGGACCTTTTTTGTGTACCACGGGGGATCCATTCCATCTCTTACCAATTTATGAGGTATGAATATCTCAATTGCTGTTGCTACTATATCTTTGAATTTGAGCCACATCTCGTCTACATTCGCATAGTCAGTTCGGAAGGAATGGAAATTGTCTTTTAGGAAGGCTTCTAGTGACACTTTATCCGCTTTTTTAAATAAAATTATTTTGCGTTTGTTTCTGATGGATTTGGAAGAAATGGTATTGAGCCTAGCTACAACGACCTTGTGATCACTAATCCCTGTATCAGTCATGATGCTCTCTATCAGCTCTGGATTGTTTGTGGCTAAGAGGTCAAGCGTGTTTTCGCAACCATTTACAATTCGCGTGGGTTCGTGGACTAACTGCTCGAAATAATTTTCGGAGAAAGCATTTAGGACAATCTCGGAAGACGTTTTCTGCCTACCACCGGTTTTGAACAAGTATTTTTGCCAACATACCGAGGGTAGGTTGAAGTCCCCACCAACTATAACCGTATGAGTGGGGTATTTATTTGTTACGAGACTCAAACTTTCTCTGAACTGTTCCGCAATTGTATCATCGGAGTCTGGGGGTCGGTAGAAGGAGCCAATTATTAACTTAATTCGGCTGTTAAGTATAACCTCCACCCATACCAATTCGCACGGAGTATCTACTTCGACTTCACTACAAGATAAACCACTACTGACAGACACAAACACTCCACCACCAATTCTGCCTAATCTATCTTTCCTGAACACTGTCTGAGACTTCGTAAAAATTTCTGCAGAACTTATTTCAGGCTTTAGCCAGCTTTCTGTACCTATAACGATATCAGCTTCTGTGCTTTTTATTAGCGCTTGAAGCTCAGGGACTTTTCCAGCGCAACTACAATTTACAACTATAATTCCGACTGTTCCTTGATCCAAGCACGTCCTGTAACTGCCATGCACCCTTTGACATTGCAGCCCACCCCGTACTTTCCCGAGGCCTTCTAACCTAAAAAACCGCCCAGTCCACTCCACACAGCCTCCGCTACCCGTGTAGCCGCCAGCTGAGTGTCACATATGTAATTTGCGCACAGTTATCTGCTACGTCTTCCAAGCAAAGTGTCTGTAAAGACAGTCCTCCCTTTGCAGGGCAGTCACCACGTTCTTGAAACAAACAAGTCTCTCTCGCTTTATGTTGCAAACTACTAATGACTTCACACGCTCAACCAAGATGCGATATGTCGCATTCTCCTCCAGTAAGTTCTTCAAAGTTACCACACAAAAGTTCAAAATTCACAAAGTACACTCATAAGCAGACGTATGTAGGTTGGTGTTGAACTATCCACTTAGGTCGTAGTACATAAAACTTTGATTTTCTAATATGTGAAATAGCATAGTTGTTATCATAAATTGAAAAAGTCTCTTTAATAGCGCGAGCCATGTACATCTTCACTTTCACAACATTTTGACCTTCAACCGTTACAGTTATAGCGTCTTATTTGTTGGCACTATGGCAAGAACAGTCCCATTTCCAGATAAAATGACGGCACTATTTGAACTTGAGCCGCTTCTTTAGGATGACCATAATACAGATATGGTCTTTCAAAGACTACTTTTACAGACCTCACATTTCTTGATTTGTTCATCATGTGCTTTGATACTGATGGAACGTGGTTCAAAATTGTTTCCTTTGAAAATGTCTCTGGAATAATAGTTAAAACTTGCACTTGTCACTGTAGGCTGCACAATATTCAACAGCTGAATTGATACTCGTGACAGATTCCTGGCAACAGGTGTAACAATGCTTTGGTTCATTTCTTTCTGAAGATGGAATTTCTACTTTGAAGAGTGTGGTCAGTTTTTCTGTAGTGTATTCATCCATAGCTTTAGTAATTTCTGTGCGCTTTCATAAGGCATAGTGCATACGACTCGGCTTCATTGACCATGGTTTCTTAACAGGACTAACACCTGCCTCTGTAGTTGACTGCTTCAGGGTATTTAATTCTTCCTCTATTGATGCAAAATCTGCATCATCTGCACCATGGGAGGCTTTACCTTGTTCGGATACTATCACTGTTGTAATTCTGTCAAAACATTTATAGCACAAAAAGTCGTCATTGGAAACATCTTCACTTTTTGAAACAGAGTCTTCAAATGAGAACACTTACTCCCAACCTGAACAAAGGCTGTTTTTTTTATTTGTCTTACATATCACTCTTTAATGGATATCCAAATAGTCAGCACACTTCACTCTCCTGTGACCAGAGTCAGAAGACATTTCAAACAGTCCTTTTCACAAAACACACTGCAGCTGTGTCAACTGCCAAATTCCTCACGTAAACACATAACTCACTGGATCGTATGAGATTTGTTAGAAGCCTCTTCAGTAAACAAATTAGCACTGAACAACTACAGTACAAAATCCTGCAATGAACATCCACAGCAAAAAACCGACAAGAAACTACAACAAAGTAAAAGAAATATCTGCAACAATGCAAGTAGAAAGAAATAATAGCAACGAGGAAAGATATAAGAAATAACTGCAACAGAGACATAGAAATAAACATTGTAACAAAGAATTTAGTAAGAAACAACTTTAGTGAAGACATACATTATCCTCGAAAGCTAAAAAAATTATCTTTTAAAACAAAACTTGTCCAACTGAAAAGTGGAAGCTCTCCTTTGCAGAGAATATGCTACATGGTGCTAATCAACAGAAAAAATCTAACTTTCCTGGATTGGCATTTTTGAAAATAAATTTTTTCTGTAAATTATAAAAAAAATTCAAAAGGCGGCAGTAAAAGACCTTTGACAGATACGTCCAAACTGAGGATACCATTGTTATCATAATGCAATTATCTTTCAAATAAAAAACCTCTAACAAAATATCTAGTATTGTTACAGAGATACATCATTTTCAAAATGGTTTTCACAGTATCATCTTTGTAGGCCTGTATCTTCGGGCAGGAATTTATTTGGAGAAAAAAAAGCATGTTCCTTACTTAATCCTGAATTTTAACATATACTAACTTCAATAACGTCCAAGACTATGAAGACAACCCCCCTGCCTGAAGTGATACGGATCATGTCTTGTGTAACTATGACAAACACTGCTGTTCGCATCCCTCTCTGCAGGGTGTTACATAAAGGTACGGCCAAACTTTCAGGAAACATTCCTCACACAAAAACAAAGAAAAGATGTTATGTGGACATGTGTCCGGAAACGTTTAATATCCATGTTAGAGCTCATTTTAGTTTCGTCAGTATGTACTGTACTTCCTCAATTCACCGCCAGTTGGCCCAACTGAAGGAAGGTAATGTTGACTTCGGTGTAATCACGCCATCAACACAGATTTTTTGTGAACGTTTGAGCAGGCATTGTTGGTGATGTCTTGATTGGGCCCCATATTCTTCCACCTACGCTCAATGGAGCACGTTATCATGATTTCATACGGGATACTCTACCTGTGCTGCTAGAACATGTGCCTTTACAAGTACGACGCAAGATGTGGTTCATGCACGATGGAGCTCCTGCACATTTCAGTCGAAGTGTTCATACGCTTCTCAACAACAGATTCGGTAACCGATGGATTGGTAGAGGCGGACCAATTCCATGGCCTCCACGCTCTCCTGACCTCAACCCTCTTGACTTTCATTTATGAGGGCATTTGAAAGCTCTTGTCTACGCAACCCCGGTGCCAAATGTAGAGACTCTTCGTGCTCATATTGTGGACGGCTGTGATACAACACGCCATTCTACAGGGCTGCATCAGCGCATCAGGGATTCCATGTGACGGAGGGTGGATGCATGTATCCTCGCTAACGGAGGACATTTTGAACATTTCCTGTAACAAAGTGTTTGAAGTCACGCTGGTACGTTCTGTTGCTGTGTGTTTCCATTCCATGATTAATGTGATTTGAAGAGCTCTAACTTGAAAAGTAAGCGTTTCCGGACACATGTCCACATAACATATTTTCTTTCTTTGTGTGTGAGGAAAGTTTCCTAAAAGTTTGGCCGTACCTTTCTGTAACACCCTGTATGTGTGTATGTCTGCTAGTAGTCCGGGGTAATGGGGTCAACATAGTGACTAAATATTTCAGTGATTACTTCTACTATCTACGAACTGTATTTCTGCCTTGTTTATCAACACAGTAGACTGATAGTAGTTCACACAAACTTTCAGTGGAACAGTTTCTGGTACTGCTGAGCTGGCGAGGTCACCATCATCATCGCCTGCCGATGCCACTGGGTGGTGGCCGCTGACACTACACAGCTTATTTTTGCCCTCCCCTATCAATTTCTCACTATCTTGCTGAGTCAGTGACACTATTATCTCTTGTGATGCTAAACCCCTCCGGCAGTTTCATTGGATCACAGTCTCATATGTTCAGGCCATCATTGCTGGACCACCACACTCAATTTCTTAATATGTTCGGGTAGTCTGTGCTCTGAGGAACTGCCATTGTAAATTGATTATTTCTACTTACCCAGTAAGATACTGTTATGTATTATTATTTACGGATGCTATTTCATCATTGTATTAGGATTCCAGTGTCTAAACTATGAGTGTCAGATCACGTCTACCTTTACGTTTGATGGTTTACAAGTAATTTTAATATTAAAAATGTGATTATATAAATCTAGAGAACAGATTTTGTGCTTAAGTGGTGAATCATGTTGATGTAACTTTCTAAGTGAAGTGTCTTACTTCATAGAATGACTTGTGTATTGTGAATAATTGAATCATTTTACACAAGTGGCATGTTTTCTTTTAGTGGGTACCACAATATTTAATAGACTGCGATTTTGTTAGTAAATTTTTTTATGGTAGAGTCGGAATGTAAATTTTGGTTCTGTATAAACAAGTAACAGTGAATTTAGAATTTCTACATGCCAATAACCCTAAAGCGATTTATGGGCAGAAGGTATTTTCAATGCAAAAACTCACTATGCTACCGCTAAAGAGTTACTATTAACATGTCCTGGTGGATTATTTGGCTTTCGAGCAGTTCCACAACATTCTGAAAATTTGTACCAACTCAATTGTTGTGATAGCTTTCCAACACTGCAGAAAGTCTGTTGTAACAGAGCCCTTCCATAGGCTGTACATCCACTAACTGAGCAACTCGTTTCTCGAGGGAGTGGCTGGCACACTTTTGTAAACGTGTAAGCACCAGTTCTTATGGGAGGGCGAATGGGGTACAGGCTGGCACCGCGGTCAAGGGATGTTTACGATTTCTTGAAGAATTTTGTTCCAATCTTTGTTTTGCGTTGAATACTTCAACTACTCTCCCAGTATAACTTCATCAGTGTCTGCATGGGAAGCCCGTCTGCTGTACAGCACAGAAGCAGTTCATTACAGAAAAAACACCGGTGTGCTGCATTTCTTTAGAAGAACTGGTGTACCCACGCCACCAATTAATGAACAGGCGATGCAGAGATGGAGTGAGTTGTGTGGTCGCTGGAGAGTCTTGGACGGCAGAGTGCAGTCGTTCTTCTCGCTTACGTTCCAGACTTCAGCCACAACTTATGGTTTTCCCCATCTGCCCCAGACCCTGTTCGCTAAGACCGGCCACCAGCCTCACGAAACCAGAACGGCTACCTTGTACGTTCCCTGTTCATTTATTATTATTAAAGGAACTCTTCGACAGGCGGTCGGCCTCTACCTCTGACCCAGGGCCGAGGCCATTTTGTTCTGTGTTATTTAGAATACATCACAAATATTCTTCAATTAACTGCTTTTCTTGGTCGCCTCCCTTCTGGTGTTCACCCACCCTACTCTGAATCCTATACAGCAGCACTTCCCACACGTTCAGACTCCAGCTTTCAGGTGTACTACCACCACGGCAGCTTGCACTCTGTCAACACCTGTTTCAGTTTCATGGTGGAGGTGGGGGCTCCATTTTAGATGAAGTTCGTTGGTATTGCCTGCTCTTTTGAAGGTTCTGAACTACTTCATTGAGCTTATGTCTGCCAGTGATGCCCTCCCATCCTGGTGTCGCACTGCCGTTGTCACAGATTTGTATTTGGAACGCCAGATGACACATTACGCCTTCTCCTGGTCTGCCACCATTTTCATGCAGTTCATGTGAAACCTGAAACAAAGGACGCAGAAATGTAACTCTGAGAGCTACTAAACGTTTTACAAGTAACCCTGATTCCTTATCTCATTTCAATAATGTAGTGTCTCTTCTTCTGGACATGGATATAATTGAGGCGAGGACGGCCAATGATCTCTTCAGTGCACATG
This sequence comes from Schistocerca gregaria, assembly GCF_023897955.1. Taxonomy (NCBI): domain Eukaryota; kingdom Metazoa; phylum Arthropoda; class Insecta; order Orthoptera; family Acrididae; genus Schistocerca; species Schistocerca gregaria. The sequence goes on from NC_064928.1 coordinate 235,842,629, forward strand.
CACACTAGGCTCCAGCTCTTAGGGTAATCGGCGAAATACCGCGAGGAATAAGGGTAATGGACGAGGGACACTATATCCGTGTCATGTGGGTAAGTTGAGAAATGCCGGTCTTACGGGACACCTGCTAGGTTATTTCGTGCAGTTCCTATGACCACTGCGCCCAGGTGGCGCAGTGATCAGCGAATTTGACTAGCGAGCAGGAGACCCAGTTCGAATTCTGCTGCCGGCCGCTGCGACCGAGCGGTTCTAGGATCTTCAGTCTGGAACCGCGACTGCTACGGTCGCAGGTCGAATCCTCCCTCGGGCATGGATGTATGTGATGTCCTTAGGTTAGTTAGGTTTAAGTAGTTCTAAGTTATAGGGGCCTAATGACCTCAGCAGTTAAGTCCCATATGCTCAGAGCCATTTGAACCATTTTTTTCGAATCTTGCTCTGGTACCAACTTTCAACTTTTCGCACTGATTTAAATCAGAGTCCAATCGCAGTCAGTGTTTGTAGTTCCTTTGTGTCTTACCTCAGCCATATTACAAGCTGTAAAGTTCTGAAATGATAGCCAGACCTTATCGAGACGTAATGCTCCTGGAACTGCACGATATGTAGGGGCGACCTGCTTCGTCAGATAGCGATAGTGGCAGATAGTGGCAGATAGAAGCAATTAGCTTCAGTTAGCTGCTGTTACCGGCACCGAGTTCTTTCCTTTGCTGCTAGTAGCACTTCAGCCGGAGCAATGGATGTGCGCGTCTCATACTTGCTGGTATCCGCGCTGTTGGTAGTTACGGCGAAGCCGAGTACTAACAGACTGGGTGAGTTTCGCTATAATAAAGATTAAATTCCACAGTGAAACGTGTAAAATGGGAAGCTGGTTTAGTAGAAACTTTTGGAGCATTTTTTTCCATTGCCACGCGTTAATCTATGCGTCATTTCATTTCTCTTATTTTATCCTGATCAGTTTGTAACTGCTACTCTTTCCTCTCCCCTGCCAATCCTTCATCTCAGAGTAAAATTTATGTCAAACATCCTTAAATACTTGTATGTAATTAGTACAGCAAATAGATTATTTTTATGAACGATGAATAAAACTGTTGCAAAAGGAAGTCCACTTCGTGACAAACGAAGACCAGTTTGTAGTTGAAATGTAATACATATGATGTGTTGCTATAAAAAAAACTACATGTATTGCAATCTGCCTTCCTCTACCATTTTTGCACTCAGTGATTCCCTCTAGTAATACTGAATTTATTTCCTAATGTCTTACCGTGTGTCCTGTCGTCCTGCCACTTCTTTCATTCAGATTTTTCAATATATTGTTTCTCTCACGATCCTGCACAGAATTTTCATATCTCTTACTTTATAAAGGGGGAAAACTATTTAAACCGACAAACTCTGGGAGGTTGTAGGGGACATCAAAACAAATATTTTTCCCTAATGTCATTTTTTCCTATGAGGAGTATTTAAACCGGTAGAGGAAGATTTCTCTGGTGGCAAATTAACTAAACCAACAAAGATGTTTCCATTTTTTTGACCAAGAGACAACACATTAACACAACCCAATTTCAATCAGAGTAGATTTTCAACAATGCCTCCACCTACACGTAAACAAAGGTTACACCGTCGGATCATGTTCTGTCTGACACGGGCTAAAACCTCAGGAATATCCTGAATAGTTTCTGCTGCTTCTACTATCCGGGTAACCAGATCCTCTTCTGATGCAACAGGAGTTGCGTAAACAAGGTTGAGCATCTCTCCCCACACAAAAAGGTTCAGAGGGGACCTATTGGGGATCGAGCAGGTCATGGTACAGGACCACCTCTGCCAGTGAACGTTTCTGCGATCCGTCGGTCCAGGAATCTACGCACACGACGACTGAAATGTGCCGGCACCCCGTCATGTTTGAACCACATGCGTTGTCCTGTAGAGAGCGGGACGTCTTCCAGCAATTCTGGCAATGCTCTGGCAAGAAAATTGTAATAGTTTCTGCCATTTAATGGCCTAGGTAGCAGCTACGGCCCAATTAAACAGTTTCCAACAATACCGATCCACACATTAACGTAGAACCGTACTTGATGAGCGCTAGTAACTGTGGCATGTTACATTATGCTCACTCCAAACATGCGAATTGTGCATGTTGAAGACTCCATCACGCCCGAACGTTCCTTCATCGGTAAACACCACAGAGGATGGAAATGTAGGATGCATTTCACACTGTTCCAGGTACCACTGCGAAAACTGTGCTCTGGGTGGATAATCAACTGGTTCCAGGTTGTGGACACGCTGTAAGTGAAATGGACGTAACAATTGCTCTCGAAGAACTGTTCTTACATTCGTCTGATTCGTACCCATGTTACGTGCAATTGCACGAGTGCTGATTGAAGTATCCCTCTCGACATGCTGCAAGACAGATTCCTCAAATTGCAGCGTTCTTACCGTGCGACGGCGTCCCTGTCCAGGTAATCTACCAAATGACCCGGTCTCACGCAGACGTTGGTACAGCAGCAAAGGCCGTATGATGCGGGATACGGCGATTAGGATATTGTTGTTGATAAACCCTCTGTGCAGCTCGTCCGTTTTGGTTCGGTACGTAGTACGCACCAACCATATCACTGTACTCACTACAGGTGTATCGCTCCATTAGTAAACAGAGACAATGCTCTACTACACTGGTGGACAACAGTTGCCTGCAACTGAAGAGCGTAATACGACCTCTAACAAATGAAGATCGTAATACGGCCTCCACCGGTTTAAATAATCCTCATAGGAAAGAATGACATTAAGGAAAAATATTTGTTTTTATGTCCCCTACAACCTCCCAGAGATTGTCGGTTTAAATACTTTTCACCCTGTAAGTCCAGTTTATTTTCTACATACTCCCACGTCACAACAAGCATCAATCTCCGCAACCCAGATTGCTTGTCCTGTAGCTCCCTACTCGGGAGGGTTACCGGTTGGAAAACTGGTAGTGGAAGATTATCCCTGCCAGTATCTGGTTCGCTGTGGCGGGTGAGATGGTGGCGTAAAGGTTCTGATCACCAATAGTTCCGCCAGAGTCCTGGATGAACATCCAAACGTGTCCACAGTGTCTCATTATGTGAGAGCATATGACACTGTTCATGGTGACCAGTCCATCGGATGGAGACGTTAAGCTGGTGGCCGCCTCTGTGCTTCTCGGAACGAGCAGGCTATGTGGCGGCATCTGGTTACACCAACACCACCTGGACAGCAGACCTACCTGCACCTGATAACGTCACGCACTGATGACCGTGTCTGTGTCGGAACTTCAATGTGACGCACACTGCAGCTGGTTTTCTGACCTGTAACAGCATCAGTTTCTCTGTGCTGTCTTCTCCTACATAGCCTTCTACACTACTGGCCATTAAGATTGATACACCACGAAGGTGACATCCTGCAGACGCGAAATTTAACCGACAGGAAGAGGATGCTGTGAAATGCAAATGATTACCTTTTTAGAGCATTCACACGAGGTTGGCGCCGGTGGCGACACCTACAACGTGCTGAAATGAGGAAGGTTTCCAATTGATTTCTCATACACAAACGGCAGTTGACCGGCGTTGCCTGGTGAAACATTGTTGTGATACCACGTGTAAGGAGGAGAAATGCGTACCATCACGTTTCCGGATTTGATAAAGCTCGGATTGTAGCCTATCGCGATTGCGGTTAATTGTATCGCGACATTGGTCGAGATCCAATGACTGTTAGCAGAATATGGAATCGGTGGGTTCAGGAGGGTAATATGGAACGCCGTGCTAGATCCCAACGGCCTAGTATCACTAGCAGACGAGATGACAGGCATCTTATCCGCATGGCTGTAACGGATCGTGCAGCCACGTCTCGATCCCTGGGGCGTTTGCAAGACGACAACCATCTGCACGAACAGTTCGACGACGTTTGCAGCTGCATGGACTATCAGCTCGGAGATAATTGCTGCTGTTACCCTTGACGCTGCATCATAGACAGGAGCGCCTGCGATGGTGTACTCACCGACAAACCTAGGTGAAGGAATGACAAAACGTCAATTTTTCGGATGAATCCAAGTTCTGTTTACAGCATTATGATGGTCGCATCCGCGTTTGGCGACATCGCGGTGAATGCACATTGGAAGCGTGTATTCGTCAACGCCACACTGGCTTATCACCCGGCGTGATTGAATGGTGTGCCATTGGTTACACGTCTCGGTCACCTCTTGTTCGCATTGACGGCGCTTTGAACATTGGACGTTACATTTCAGATGTGTTACGACCCGTGACTCTACCCTTCAATCAATCTCTGCTAAACCCTACATTTCAGCAAGATAATGCACGACTGCGTGTTGCAGGTCCTGTACGGGCCTTTCTGGATACAGAAAATGTTCGACTGTTGCCCTGGCCACCACATTCTCCAGATCTCTCACCATCTGAAAACGTCTGGTCAATGGTGGCCGAGCAACTGGTTCGTCACAATTCGCCAGTCACTACTCTTGATGAACTGCGGTATCGTGTTGAAGCTGCATGGGCAGCTGTACATGTACACGCCATCCAAGCTCTGTTTGACTCGATGCCCAGGCGTATCAAGGCCGGTATTGCAGCCAGAGTTGGTTGTTCTGGATACTGATTTCTCAGGATATATGCACCCAAATTGCCTGAATATGTAATTACATGTCAGTTCCAGTATAATATATTTGTCCAATGAATACCAGTTTACATCTGCATTTCTTGTGTAGCAATTTTAATGGCCAGTAGTGTAATTAAACTAAGGAAATTTATGCCATTATGTAAAACAACAGAACAAAACTCCTCTACGATTTGTCAGCGTCTAAAATTGTTGTGACAATATACTACAAACACGAATCTGTAGGCCTGAAAAAAACTGTGATTTTAAACATCTTTATCTCCCACCCTGGGGATTTATCTTTACTACAATTACTTAAGGTAAAAATCAGTCTTTTTTTGTTTTTCATTCGTTACCTTATCGGTCCACCTAATTTTCAGCACTCCTCTCTAGCACCACATCTCAGATGTTGTGTTGTGCTCCATATGAACATTCTCAGAAGTTTCTTCCTCAAATTAAGGCCTATATGTCATTCTGGTAAAATTCTCTTGGCCAGGAATGTCATTTTAGCCAGAGATAGTCTGCTTTTGATGCCATTCTTGCTCCGACCGTCATGGGTTAGTTTGCTAGCTAGGTAGCAGAATTTTTAACTTCTCCTACTTTTTGATCACCAATCCTCAAGTCAAGTTTCTCGCTATTCTCACATCTGCTACTTCTCATTACTTTCGTCCTTCTTCGACATACTCTCAATCCATATTCTGTACTCATTGAACTATTCGTTCCATTCACCAGGTCCTTTATTCTTCTTCACTCTCACGCAGAAAAGCAATGTCATCAGTGAAACTTATCATTTACATCCTTTCACTTTGAATTTAAACTCCACTCTTGAACCTTTCTTTATCTCTGTAATTGCTTTTTCATGGTATAGATTGATCAATAGGGGCGAAAGACCACACCCCTGCCTCACACCGTTTTTAATCCGAGCACTTCGTTCCTCATCTCCCACTGTGATTTTTGCCTCTTCGTTCTTGTAAATTACTCGTCTTTCCCTGTAGTTTACGCTCATTTTTCTCAGAATTTCGTACATCTTCCACCATTTTATAATGACGAATGCCTTTTCCATGTCGACAGATCCTATGAACATCTCTTGATTTTTCTTCAGTCGTGCATCCATTTACAAGCCGTAACGTGAGAACTGCCTATCAGGTGCCTTTGCCTTTCCTAAAGCCAAAGTGATCAACGCCTAACAGATCCTCAATTTTGTTTTCCATTCTTCTGTATCTTATTCTTGTCAGCAACTTGGATGCAAGTCCTGTTAAGTTGATTTTGTGATAATTCCCCCACATGTCGGCTCTTGCAATCTTCGGAACTCCGTGGATGCCGTTTTTCGGAAAATCAGATGGTATATCGCCAGGCTCATACATTCTAGACAGCAACGTGAATAGTCGTTCTGTTGCCATTTCCCAAGATGATGTTAGAAATTCTGATGGAATGTTATCTATCCCTTCTTCCTTATTTGTAGAGGCTGTCAATGTACTCTTTTCACTTAGCTACTCTCTCCTCTGCACGTAACAGTGGAATTCCTATTGTACTCTTAATGCTACCATCCTCGCATTTAATTCCTATTGTACTCTTAATGCCACCATCCTCGCTTTTAATTTCACCCAAGGTTGTTTTGACTTTCCTATATGCTGAGTCAGTCCTTCTGACAATCATTTCTGTTTCGATTTTTTTACATTTTTCATGCAGCCGTTTCGTCTTAGGCCCCTGCACTTCCTGTTTATTTCATTCCTCAGCGACTTGTTTTTCTGTGTTCCTGAATTTCCCTTAACATTTTTGTACTTCTTTCTTTCTTCAAAAAATGTCTCTGAGCACTATGGGACTTAACTTCTGAGGTCATGTCCCCTAGAACTTAAAAAAAATCCTTATTGACAACATCTATAACATTTATACAAAAGGAGCCCACCACCTTAATGATTAGTGGGTCATAATAATAGCGAAGGCAGAAAGGTGGAAGGAGTATATAGAGGGTCTATAAAAGGGCGTTGTACTTGAGGACAATATTATGGAAATGGAAGAGGATGTGGATGAAGACGAAATGGGAGATAAGATACTGCGTGAAGAGTTTGACAGAGTACTGAAAGACCTGAGTCGAAACAAGGCCCCGGGAGTAGACAACATTACTTTAGAACTACTGACAGCCTTGGGAGAACCAGTCATGACAAAACTCTACCATCTGGTGAGCAAGATGTAACAGGCGAAATTCCCTCAGACTTCCAGAAGAAAATAATAATTCCAATCCCAAAGAAAGCAGGTGTTGACAGATGTGAAAATTACCGAACTATCAGCCTAATAAGTCACAGCTGCAAAATACTAACGCGAATTCCTTACAGACGAATGGAAAAACTGGCAGATGCGGACCTCGGGGAGGATCAGTTTGGATTCCGTAGAAATGATGGAACACGTGCGGCAATACTAACCTTACGACTTATCTTAGAAGAAAGATTAAGAAAAGGCAAACCTACGTTTCTAGCATTTGTAGGCTTAGAGAAACCTTTTGACAATGTTGATTGGAATACCCTCTTTCAAATTCTGAAGGTGGCAGCGGTAAAATACAGGGAGCGAAAGGCTATTTACAATTTGTACAGAAACCAGATGACAGTTATAACAGTCGAGGGGCATGAAAGGGAAGCGGTGGTTGGGAAGGGAGTGAGGCAGGGTTGTAGCGTCTCCCCGATGTTATTCAATCTGTATATTGAGCAAGCAGTAAAGGAAACAAAAGAAAAATTCGGAATTGGTATTAAAATTCATGGAGAAGAAATAAAAACTTTGAGGTTCGCCGATGACATTGTAATTCTGTCAGCGACAGGAAAGGACTTGGAAGAGCAGTTGAACGGAATGGATAGTGTGTTGAAAGGAGGATATAAGATGGACATCCACAGAAGCAAAACGAGGATAATGGAATGTAGTAGAATTAAGTCGGGTGATGCTGAGGGAATTAGATTAGGAAATGAGACACTTAAGGTAGTGAAGGAGTTTTGCTATTTAGGGAGCTAAATAACTGATGATGGTCGAAGTAGAGAGGATATGTAATGTAGACTAGCAAAGGCAAGGAAAGCGTTTCTGAAGAAGAGAAATTTGTATGGAGTGTAGCCATGTATGGAAATGAAACATGGACGATAAATAGTTTGGACCAGAAGAGAATAGAAGCTTTTGAAATGTGGTGTTACAGAAGAATGCTTAAGATTAGATGGGTAGATCACATAACTAATGAGGAAGTATTGAATAGAATTGGGGAGAAGAGGAGTTTGTGGCACAACTTGACAAAAAGAAGGGACCGGTTGGTAGGACATGTTCTGAGGCATCAAGGGATCACAAATTTAGCATCGGAGGACAGCGTGGAGGGTAAAAATCGTAGAGGGAGACCAAGAGATGAATACACTAAGGAGATTCAGAAAGATGTAGGTTGTAGTAAGCACTGGGAGATGAAGAAGCTTGCACAGGATAGAGTAGCATGGAGAGCTGCATCAAACCAGTCTCAGGACTGAAGACCAGAACAACAACAACAATAATACTACAATGTTATATATTCAGCAGCTATTTTTATTGTTATTACAATGATACTGTGTTTATTGTTGTGAGCTACAGACAGGACACAATACAGGGTAATAGGCAGACTACAGCTATTAATCTATACTACTAGCTAATTGTTAGTTTTCTTACCTACTTGTTAATTCCTAACTGCCTGCAGCGTTACAGGAGTGTCAGCGTAGATATAAACCTACTACTTTAGGCCCTGCCCATCGAGATAATCCCTATGAGCGTGCCCCTGACACTGGGCAGGCCTAATCTACTAGTCGCTGCAGATTCCTAACTTTATATCTATATCTAAAGCTACAACTACCGTACTAACCTACGTCAATTCCGGTGCTATTTGGCCTAGATTAGTGTACCCCGTTCCCCCTGGTCCTGCACGTGGCGGATTGCAACTGAAAGTCGACCTGTCCACGCACAGGCGGTATAGGATCAGTGTAATTGGACATGTTCAGCATTTGTCTTTAGTCGTTAAAGTCCCTCAGAATGCTGTCAGTACTTTCCGTGATACCTCGTTCGCCAGACTATTTAGAATTTCAAAAGTCCGAATGGGGGCTATTCCAGAATCTTTTGGCAATGGAGAGATCTTCATGACCCTTTTTCATTTACAGGCTACATGTCTTGTGGACACACGTTATATGTCTTTAATACAGTGGTTTTATTGCGTTCTGCATCCTCATGCCGTTGATCATTGCTGATTCTTCCGCTCTTAGGGGCAGTTTCCAAACTCAAGTGGAAGAGAATGTTTTGAACCTCTAACAACTCCTGCACCATCTTTTGACAAATCCGTTGGCAGAATGGGGGTGACTTCTTATGCCGGACGCCTTCGGCTCCCATTGCTGATGAGTTTTTTCAGAATTTAAGCGGTGGTGAGGTTTCAACACAAAACTGAGACCTGTTTGATTAGTAAATAAACACACTACCCATAGACCACGGGTGCATAAACCAGTCATATGCAACACGAAACACACATTCCGTTTTAAAATAAAACAGTGGAGCCCCTACAGAACATAAGGGTTTATTTTACTGAGTACTTTAATAAATTTTTGTCTCCTCTAATCTTTCAAAATATACTGACAGCACACGAAACCCATATCATTCGACAAAATGGAACACCTCCTGAGACAATGTTCATTAAATCAAAAAACATGACAAAGACATTTTATTCACCTAATGTTTCAGTCCTCTAGGAAACTCAAACACAAGAAATTTATTTTTCTTTCATATCCTCGACTGAAAATTCTGTCAGAGTGCGATTGATTTACCATGTAATTCTTCTTCCTTCATTGCTCAATCTGTTAAACAATGAATTCACTAAAACAAGTTTAAAAGGTATTTTCAGCTCAAAATTAATTCGGAAGTAGCTATACTTGTATAAATGACCAAAATGACCCTGTAGATATTTATATACCTGTCAAAAAGCATCCTGCAGGTTGTAATGTACCTACAACTAATATTTAACGTAGCTACATCAAATATGTGACGTTCCTACAACAAATAGAACCTATTTTCGTCCGTGAAAATGGACTCGATAAGCAACCTGAGCTGTCATTAATCGGAACGTAACCTGCATAACACTGTTTGCGTTTTGTGTGAGTGTCAGTTTCACTGTCATTTAGGCCGTCAGCAGATCGTTACATGAAAAACTTAAAACTAATAGTTGGATAAGTTATCTGACTGCGTATCTGAATATGAGAAACTACTGGAACAAATGAACATATAACAATGAATAGATTATTGTACATGACATGCTGTGGTGTGTCAGTGTCTCTGTTTTGGCTGTAAGTTTTGCACTCACCTATTTAGATGACTGCTTTTTTCCATGTGGTTTACAGTAATTCACAGCAGAATGCAGCAGCAGCGGCTAAAGCTTAGTGTTACTAAGAATAAATTGAATAATAATGAGTCAGCTTGGGTCCTGTTAACTATTAAATAACTTTTAAGAAGAGATTTCATAAATTAAGTCTATTTAAGAGCTCAGAAATCATCATGACCTATTGGTCATAGTTTGACAAATATTGGTAATGGCGAAATTCCTGACAATGACATAAGCATCAATAATGGCTGAGTACCACATAACTATTTCAATTTGAAAGTTACCTTAACATTTAATAACCACAGCATATTTATTTGGAGGATAAGGCTGCTTCTTTAACCGACAAGCAAATCATGGGATTATTGCAAACTCAGACTAACAATCACGAGCCTAACATTGTAATTGCGCTTTACTCTATCTTGCGAATTTTACCTTGAATTCAATCTTCCAGCGTGGTTAAGCCATCTAAACCTCTCCTGGCTATATAAATTAAATCAAGCCTTGAGTGTGGTAAGTGCTGTCATCGCCGGCGTGAGGGCAGCGCGACACGTCTTCTGTCTCTGACCTCTCGACCGACACTACTTAAAGTCGCGCTCCCAAGTTTCGCCCTCTTTGTTACTAGTCTCGCAAAAATGCTTAGAATCACGCTTCCATGTTTCGCCCTCAGACTATTACTGTCGATATGTCGGTGCTTATTTATTTCCATTCTTACACAACGCAAAGAATCTTGTTAAGTTGTCTATATTGTTTCCAATATAATGGAGAGTTCTAATACACTCCTTAACAGCTCTTTGAATTAAAAATCCTGTAAACTGGGAAACCTGGTGGGAATAATAAGTAATGCTAAATAGTTTCGAGCCACAGAATTAATGGTAGGTTATTCTTCATCACAGAAAAGTTGTTCGGCGACTGGAATCGGTAAACCACTAAAAATATTGAGGCAGATACATAACACCCACAGCAATGCACTACAAGATAGTGAGAAGTTTGTCTCTCTGTAGCAGAACATAATCAAGATAAAATATTTTATTTCGTGAATACTAGGAATACACACATGGTTAAAATTCGCTCAACATACATCGAAAATCATGTAGAAAGTTTCACTTTGTTAGCGGTCTCAAGCAAATCAGGGTGAAGAAATAAGTACATAATTCTTTATAACTCTCCCGGAACACAAACTAATATTAGAACAGGATTATTTAACATAGGTATCACAATAAAAATCAGTGATATCGTTCTGAACGATGAGCACACATTGCACATATTAACAGGTTACGTTACTCAGAAAATTTGACACACGTTTAATTGTTAGGCACATTGTAAGCTGAAGGAAGTTGGGCATAGATTACAATGCCAACTTCACTGGAGACTTACTCACTCTTTGGCTTGTGGAATACGTTATCGAAATGAAATTTGTCTTTTCATGATACATAAGGTGAACATCTCATAAAACTAAAATTCGAAAAGTATTTATAGGTATAAAGAAGCATCATTTGGAAACAGAAACTGAAAAGATGCAGCAAATTACTGCAGGAGTAAAATACGGACAAGTTGTCTCATGTCAGCACGTTGTAGGTGTCGCCACCGGCGCCAACCTTGTGTGAATGCTCTGAAAAGCTAATCATTTGCATATCATAGCATCTTCTTCCTGTCGGTTAAATTTCACGTCTGTAGCACGTCATATTCTTGGTGTAGCAATTTTAATGGCCAGTAGTGTACGAACGAGAAGTTCCTCTCTTGTTTCCGCTCTGCGCTTGTAGACATAGCTCTTCCGCCACCTCCACAAACAGTAATCCAAAGGGGTAAGATAGGGTGACCTCGGAGGCCAAGCAATGACTCCACGGCGAGCGATCCAACGACCAGGATACGCTGTGTTGAGATACTGTGTCACTGGCTGTACGGAATGTGTAGGAGCTCCGTCATGCTGACGGTACATACGAGCTCGTGTTGTCAAAGGGATATCCGCCACGTATTCTGGTAACACATTTTGAAGAAACTCAAGATACCGTGTCCCAGTAAGACGGTTATCTAAATCAACTGGACTGATGAGTTGGTCATCAACAATAACGCATCACACGTTGACTGAGAAACGTTGTTGAAAATTCGTTTCCACAATGGCGTTCGCATTTTCATTAGCTCATATATGAGAGTTGTGAGTGTTGTTGCGGGTAAATGTTGACTCATACGTGGAATTAATCGCACATTGGCAATGATCCATTGACAGAATTCTATCCGGGAGGCAGCATCTCCTTCATTCAGATGAAAGGGATACAGACTGTGCTCGTGTACTGTGCGTAGTCCTCGTGTTTGTGGAATACCAAGTTGGGCAGCAATTCCTCTAGAGCTAGTAGTAGGGTTGCGTTCCACTACTTGAATAATGTTCTCAACTGCATTAGGAGTTTGTTGTACGGGACGTTCAGAGACAACATTTACGCTGGGAAGTGTACCACGCTCACGCAATCCGTGAAACACCCTGATAAACATCCTGCTATCTGTCACTCTGCGATTCAGAAATCGTTGTTGGTATTGTCGCACAGCAGCTCTAGAATTTCGACTGGCCAAACACCATGTCAGCATACTCTGCATGTATGAAGATCCGTGGCATTTTCACTCCACAAAACTGTATTCTTTGTTCACGTAACAACACTACAGTACCGTGCACTACGAAAAGCACTGTCGGACTGAGACTTGAGGTCAGCAACTGCACCATGCGCAGGTGAACTGCCTACTGACACGGTCAGTAAGGACGACGCAACACGTTTGCCGCTCCTAGTTGTTTTCATTGGTTTATCCGGAAATGGATGAGAAAAGGGCATTAGGAGGTTTTTGTTCAGAATCACCACTAGTATCACCTCTCAAATGATGTACCTTTCGTCCTGATTCACCCAGTATGTTACACCTGTGATATGTGGTACAGGTGGAAAAAATATAAAACTTTGGAACTGTATGTCCATCGTAAATCCAGCAGGCGATAACAGGGATGTAAGGGTTTTCTTCGATGTTCCACTTCCGTTAAAATTGTTGAGGAACCATTTCATAGATAGAGACATTACGCTGTCTAATGGGTAAAAAAAACCAGCTTGATACCCACAGTGGTTACGGTTACTACAAGCCACACCACAAGTTGGGAAACGGGGCCAAATTCTAGTAGTTTACTGTCGAGTTGAGATTTTCACACACAAATGTTTTATTCATATCTTACAGAAACTAGCAGTACGGCAATAAACAGCCTTTTAAACATGCCGCTAACGGCAATCAAGTGATTTATAGTAATACAACAATTTTAAAATTTCTTTTAAAAACGGCAATCAACAGTTTAAAACTAAACAGTTTAAAACTAAAAAAAAGAAAAAAAGCCATAGAAGCTAACAGTACGGCAATAAGAGCCTTTGAAACCACGCCGCTAACGACCATCAAGTAATTTATAGCAATACCACAATTTAAAAAAAAATCTTTTTTTAAGGAAACACACAGAAGCTAGCAGTACGGCAATAACAGGCTTTCAAAACACGCCGCTAACGGCAATCAAGTAATTTATAGCAATACAAAACTTTAAAAAATGTTAAACAACATTAGTAAACAGGCTACTAAATACAGAACTTTGGTAATAAATTATGGTGAGGTAGTAAAGCTACCAACACAGCCATTTAAAAAACATCAAAGGTCTCAGCAAACACACAGTTAATGACAATAAAGGAATGGAGGAATTTAAAAAAAAAGTTTTTAAACAAAAGTGTCCTGGAATATCATTAGAACATAACAAATATGACGGACCCGTGTAAGGCGGCCACAAACCACCCACTCAGGGATGCTCAGGCTAGGCAGAATACTGAACAATTTAAATACACCCGTAAACACAATTACCACTTTCAGGCTAGTCACTGCACCGACTTTTAGCCACCAAAAACTTGTAATAAGATGGCTTAACTTGCTGACAGAATTACAGCTAACCTCGTGCAAGGAAACATTACACCACACAGTCCTGAATGAGCGACCACATGATCAACCAACAAGAAGCATGAATTTACTTATAACACACTAAAGAATAGCGAAACAATTAAACTGCCAAAACTACACCTCCCATTGGGCAGTAACGAGAGGAGGAGGAAAGATCACTGTCTTCAATTACACCAGCGCCGGGGACAGGAAACCCGATCGCCGGAGGCCACAAGAGACACTGGTTATGCAAACTTATTACTTAATGACTTAACGTTCCACTAACCTAACTTGCAATTATGCTCGAACAGGCAGTACACGATCTCCGGTGGCAAGGATCCACACATCCGACCGCGCACGCGTCGCCAGTGTACACAACACCTCACGGACACGTGACAACACGGTCTGTCACCAGAGTTCACGTCTTCTCTGCAACGTTGACGGGTAGTGACCGCTCCTTCAAGTTAGGTGTCTCCATTTTAAACTCCAGTGCTGAAACGGAGGACTTAAAGAAGCTTGTTATAGTCCCACCAAGGTGAAATGAACAGCAACTACTCGTGGGGCGATTCTGTATCCAACCAACCCGAGGGGAGATCATCCGTCAACTCGACCCGCTCGTTACACACAACCGACATACACCACGTGGCGACTCGGTACAACCGACCACGCCTGGTCCGCGCTGGCGAGCCACACCGCCCTCCCGTGTCCACCAGACTCTCTCCGAGCGCTCAACGCTCCTACTGCCGCGCCACCACACGAGGTTACCACCGGTCAGAGATCTCACTTCCTCCATAGCAGTTTCACGGACGCAAAACCGCAGATATCGATAGCAGAGAGAAAAGACCACCAAGCAGCCACTTAATGACAGACAACAAATCAAACAAACATGTCAGATTTTCACGACCAACATCCCAGACTTTGAAGTATATTTTTCACAAATACATTTAAAGTAATTTTATTGCACTCGTTATCGACATCTTTGATACCATGAACTGTAAAGTTCCAAGAAATTAACTTCTGTGTAGTGGATTTTGAATGAATTTTACAAAAAAAATATGGTTCAAATGGCTCTGAACACTATGGGACTTAACTTCTGAGGTCATCAGTCCCCTAGAACTTAGAACTACTTAAACCTAGCTAACCTAAGGACATCACACACATCCATGCCCGTGGCAGGATTCGAACCTGCGACCGTAGCGGAATTAATTTTACAATTCAGGAGAATACTCTAAAGAGATTCCTAGACATCTGTTCAGCAACGGTCGCTGTTATAGAGACAGATGGTTGTCTTTTGCAAAAAGATTTCGTTACATCAATAAAATCTCTCTTTGGTGTTTTCGAAAGTCTAAGGAGGACGGATTGCTGGGAATTTTTCTTTTCAAATGGTAATAAACTTAGGCCATTTGAAGTAAAGAACAGGGTGCGCCTCCTAATAATGCTGGGTAATGCAGATGTTACTTATTTCTCTGGGAACACCCCAGTTACAAAAGGACTAAACACACAGCTTTGTCTGTGTGACGTCGACTCTGCTTATGGGTCCCTGAGATTCATTGCCAGTAAGTTCTGTCTGAATTGTGTAAAAGAGCAGCTAGTGCGAGAGATCCCAGAAAGTACGAATGTCGAAGAAATGTATTAACAGCAGTGATATCAGTGTACAATGTCACTGTAATCCCGGATTTTCTTCCAGATGCGGTGAAATACGTTGAAAGCTATATTTCATTTAAGCACTCAAAACGCTGAAAAAACGCTAGGTTTTTCAGCAGCAGAAAGTCAAGTTGGGCAGCCTAATAGAGACTAGATATCAAACTATATCAGGTAGTCGTCTTCACTCTCCGACACCATCATGTACGAACAAAGTGTTGTAGTTTAAAGAAAAATTTGCTACTTTTCATGGAAATGGGGTGTGCAGAGTAACTAAACACCGGATTTCAAAATTCCTTCTGTTGCGCCCTGACCACTCATCTCATATGGGGTGCCTAGGAAACGCGCTTAGTCGGATTGCTAGACAACAATATAAGCAAATCGTATTAATGAATTTTTATTACAGTTGGATAAATGACAATATTTAACGTTCCGAAATTACAAAGAGGCATCGCAAGCAATGGGTGACAGGCAAATGAGAAGTTTCTTCAGTATTTTCAGCTCTTAATTGCCTAGACTTCAACTAGGCTGCGACCAGGTGCAGCGGCGATTATGTTCTCTTCGCCCAGATGGCGCTCCTGACTCGGTGTCGTCCTAGAGAGGGGTCGGTCAGCCTACTATTGGCTGACGTCGTCTCACAGCCCTCTCTGCTGTGAAGTTCCTGGTTGACGTGCCGGCGCTTGATGTTACGTCGGAACATCTTCACAAAAGAAAACGCCTAACATTCTGCGTGGTGTCTGTTTGTTCTAAGTCGTGTCTCCCTACGACTTTCGCGCAACGACGCTCTGAGCGTGTTTTTTTAGGGAATTGACTAGTTTGAACCTGGGACCTGTTGTTGGTAAGGAGACGCCAGACCACACATGACATGTAGAGTTCAGAAGAGTTCAGTGAGACTAGCGATGATATAGCCAAATACTTAATGATTTCAGCGTCAGCTCCACTGCACTCCCTGTAAAAGAATCTTAATACTGACTAAATTTAGTGGAAGGAGTTCAACGAATTCCTATTTTTAGTTATCTGGTAAAATAATGTCGAAAAAACAGTTAAGTTTACCATTGGAAATTTTATTCTACTCACAAAACATTATTTATAAATGGCACTATTGTTAAAAGGAAATGTTTTAATACAGGATGATAAAAACCAACTGCGTTCAACAAAAATGTGAACGAATATTCCCTCAATGGGTATCCAAGTTCTACAATGGATCAAAGGATGACCTATGCCTTATCACATCTATAATCTAGGTTTAATTTAAGTTTCACAATAGAGAAAACTATCAAAATGGTCTACAGTGACCCTCAATTATCTTTAATTACTTATCTAACTTGTCGTAAATTACAGTGGCTGATGTGGCTTCTGAATAATTACGTTACAGAAAAATCATCGCGTTCCAGATTTTTACTTCAAGTAGCAAATGTGAACACAATGAGATTTAATTGACTATCGACACTAGTATTACGTAAAAAGGGGGTCTAACAGATGAAACTTCTGAAGTTCTGAGTGATGCTTTATGCGCTGTTATGCGGCATCGCGTGCGTTCATTACCTTGTCGTTGGTTAGGCAGCGTCAGGGGGCGGCGGGCGGAGCAGCTCCATACAATTCGCTGTCTCGGAAGCAACTCTCTCCTAACTTCTCCTTACTACAATTTACCGCAGTTGGTTTAAAAAAAAAAAAGGTAATTGGCTGTGTTTTCAACTGACCAATCAGGGTCTCGATGTTAACCTTAAGCTCTGCCTACAAAAATTCTGTCCATCCAATGAGAAATGTTATACTTTTCGTGGTGGGGCAATGTTTTTAACGTTTGTAACGTAACAGAGACGCGAAAAAGTCTCACACTAAAACTTGCAGCTGGTGTGGCCATTTTAGTGTTATCATAAGATCTATACTGTTCTTCTAGAGGGCTCTATCTTTTAAATG
This sequence comes from Schistocerca gregaria, assembly GCF_023897955.1. Taxonomy (NCBI): domain Eukaryota; kingdom Metazoa; phylum Arthropoda; class Insecta; order Orthoptera; family Acrididae; genus Schistocerca; species Schistocerca gregaria. The sequence continues at coordinate 235,860,075 of NC_064928.1, forward strand.
GGCTTGGGGGTGCTCCTGGCGGTTGGCTGGCGACGTGAGTGTCCGTCCCTTATCGTGGGGCCTTCTAGCTTAACAAGGTTCTGCTCTCGGCTTACGTTCTCGTTTCTTCTCTCAGAACTGCGTCTGTTTCACGGTGGGAAGGTATGACATGCATTTAGGCCTTCTTGTGTTAGTCTGTGGTATTCCATTTGCTCACTCGTTGATCGTATTACTTTGGTTAATTTAATGTCAGGATTTATTTGGAGCTATGTGACATACTGCCGGATTTGCTTATCATGTCAGGGTTTTCATGGAAGGTGTTGGATTTGCCTGACACCTTAAACACGAAGCAGATATACCAAAATTCGGATATAGAACAACTGCCAACATGAGTAATTTAGAAGCAGATATTTTTAATACAGCTTAAAACAGTTAAGAAAGGCAAGTCTTATGGTCCAGACTGTATACCAGTCAGATTACTTTGAGAGCATGCTGATACAATAGCTCCATACTTACGTAGCAATCAAATCTATGGCTCGCTTGTAGATTTATCTGTACCCAATGGCTGGAAAGTTACACAAGTCATACCAGCACCCAAGAAAGGAAAGAGGAGTAATTCGTTGAACTACAGACCATATCACTAATGTCGAATTGCAGTAGGATTTTGAAACATATGCTGGGTTCAAAGATTATGAATAACGTTGTAACCTCCCCCCAGTTTCGTACCAAACTATATTATTTGCATACGCTGGAGATGAAGTTATGTTTTAATTATTTTAACATAATATATATCTTTCCTCAGTGTCATGAGACTCATTGTTGTCCACTTCCGTTATTGTGAAAACTACTAAACGATAACATCTCCTTTCTTAAATGCTGGAATTTATTAATTAAATCACTCAATTTATAAACATTTATGAACATCAAATACTATGTGCCATTCTGCCACTCATCTCCGGACTCGCTACCGAGCAACCTCTCCCTCTAGCCTCTCACACCCAACTTCCACCCATGGACTCCAACACTCGACTACTGCACTGTAGTCTTTGCTTAAACCATGTATGATCTCTGCACAGTGCATACTCGATTCTACGTAAGGGTACTGTACCCTTACATATCCCCATCAAAATATTACTTTAATATGAAAAAATGTAATGGTGATATTAGATTTGAATATTAAAGTAGAAAGATATATAAAAAGCCAAAAAAGAAAAAAATGTAAAATTACGTTATTCAGTCAAAACTATTTGCTTATTAATGGAGAACCTCAAGTCATTAAGAATAATTTTCATTTGTGTAAAGAAAAATGTGTTTAAGAAATTCACGTATCACTTAATCACAGTACATTAATCAAATTATATCATTAAATCACTCATTAATTAGCAACAAGATAAGTCAGGTTAATAGCAAATGCTTGTGCGCACTACATAATGTCATTGAATTAACATAGCAACATGAAACGCAATGCTGTAACGTCCCAAATAAATAGTATGGCTAATTGTGATACGCAAATAACAAGTGTCTATTAGCTTGTTCATGAATTTTTTTTCTAATGAATTAAATACTAATGATCAGATAGTCACTGTATTGAATGAATAGAAACATAGGCCTAACTGAATGAATGTGATCAAACAATAAACAAAATAATAAACAGACAACTCTAACTACTACACAATATTCACAGGAAAATATTTTATTACTACCCCACATAAATTAACACTCCAAGTGGCAGCATATTTTGAAAATGCGATACTGTTATATTTATGGCACACAGTTTACAGGGTTAGTAATACAAGAAATTGACAAAAGGCACATACCTTGGAAAGTAATCCATAAACAAACAATCACCATGGAAAATACATTTTTTTCTACGTAGCACTTCATATCTAATTACTCTGCTTTAGCTCCCTGCCTATATCTTGAGTCGTAAATCACACACAAACACGCTGCTTCACTACGCACTGGCCTGTGGCATCGATGCCGCCGGGGATATACCACCACAATAACAATAACACTTTCACTGTTTACTCTGCTTTTACACTTCCCTATATGATGCGACGCAAATCACACGTATTCGTAGCTTTCAATGAATTATAGTGCTGTGGCATCGAAGCCGCCGGGGACAGTAGACTCGTTGTCTCTGCATATTTGGTGGAATTGTAGTAACAGCGTCATAACAGCGACTCCCTCGCCGTGGAGCTTGTTGTTGATCAGTTGGCCGCTGACGTCAGCGTCCCATGGTTGCTGGAATTTATTAATTAAATCACTCAATTTATAAACATTTATGAACATCAAACACTGAGTGCCATTCTGCCACTCATCTCCGGCCTCACTACCGAGCAACCTCTCTCTCTAGCCTCTCACACCCGACTTCCACCCACGGACCCCAACACTCGACTACTGCTTACCCACTCGCACATTGTTGACTGCAGTGCAGTCTTTGTTTAAACCATGTATGATCTCTGCATAGTACAACGTCAAAGAAAATTGACATATAGTCAACATAGAATCAGAAAATATCGTTCTTGTGAAACACAACTATTTCTTTATGCTCACAAAATAATGAGTGCTTTCGACAAAGGACGTCAAATTGATTCCATATTTTTTTTATTTCCAGATGGCTTTTGACACTGTTCTTCACAAGCGACTTCTAATTACTCATCGAGTAATACAGAAGTACTATCTGGCGTTCCTCAAGGAAGTGCTATATGCCTCTTTTGTTCCCGATTTACGCAAACGATTCAGGACACAAGCTGAGCAGTCGTCTTAGACTGTTTGCAGCTGATTCTGGCGTTTACTGTCAAGTAAAGCCATCAGATGATTAAAATAAATTGCAGAGTTATTTAGACAAGATATCATCATGGTGCGAAAAGTGACAATTGACACTAAATAATATAAAGTGTGAAGTCCATTATGATTATCCGGGCTGTTATGCCGTGGTCGGTTGATGAATTTTGTGCCGTCACGTGACGTCACGCCGCGGCGCGGGAGCGCGCGGACACGGAATTTAACGGCAGTCAGTAGCGAGTCAGCGGCTGTGTTGGAGCTTCCATCGAGCTACAGACCCGCTTGAAGATGTCTCCCGCAGACGGAGACGAAACGTTGGGAATTGAGACAAAATTCATTAACCGACCGCGGCACAACAGGCCGGATAATCATAATGGATATGACATTTCCGGCCGTGAAAGTCTACGTTCTAGTATCATAAAGTGTGAAGTCATCCACATGTGCACTAAAAAGAATCCTCTTAATTTAAGTGATGCGATAAAACGCACAAAACTAAGATCGCTAAATTCAACTAAATACTTTGGAATTACAATTACGAATAACTTAAATCGGAATGGGCACATAGATAATGTTGTGGGGAAAAATAAACCAAAGATTGTGATTTATTGGCAGACCTCTTAGAAAAAAATGGCTCTGAGCACTATGGGACTTAACATCTATGGTCATCAGTTCCCTAGAACTTAGAACTACTTAAACCTAACTAACCTAAGGACATCACACAACACCCAATCATCACGAGGCAGAGCAAATCCCTGACCCCGCCGGGAATCGAACCCGGGCAAACCTCTTAGAAAATGCACCATGTCTACCAAAGAGACTTCTTACATTACGCTTGTCCTCCCTCTTCTGGAGGATTTATGTGCGATGTGGGATCCACGTCAAATGCGACTGACGAAGGACATTGATAAAGTTAAGAGAAGAACAGCTTGTTTTCTATTACCGCGAAATAAGGAAGAGAGAGCCAGGGATATGATACACGAATTGGAGTGCCAGTCATTAAGATAAAGGCCTTTCTCGCTGCGGCAACATCTTCTCATGAAGTTTCATCGCTAACTTTCTACTCAGAATGTGAAAATATTTCGTTTTCGCCCAACTACATAGGGAGAAATGATTATCATAATAAAATAAGAGAAATAAGTACTGGCACGGTAAGATCTAAGTGTTCATTTTTCACGTGCTGGTGTTCGAGAGTGGAACGGTAGAGAAATACCTTAAAGGTGATTCGGTGAATACTCTGACAGCCACTTAATTGTGAATTGCAGAGTCATCATGCAGGTGTAGATGTAGAAACCAAATATTAAGGTAAAGTTTCTGTTCCCAAGGTTCACGACACTTGTTGAAAGAACGAGACTATTTATAATGATTAAGTATCTGAAACCAGAAGGAAAGGTGGAAGTCACGAAGTGATGTGCTACAAAGGGGAAACAGCTACAGACTGCACCTTCATTTGGTAAAAGAAAATAGAAATCTGGAACAACCTACATTGCTTTTCCATCGAACGACTGAGTTGTTTCTCATCCTATCGTTTATGTGGTCCTGATGTGTAATACATCTGTGATGCCACTTGATTTGATTAGTCCAATTGTGTAGTGAACGAACACGAAAGTGAAATGAAGAGTAACACGCTACAGCGTCTGTGGTGCGACGCATTTGCGTACTATCACACTGCTACACTGCTCTGCTCTGTACAGCCTCGCTGTCAGATCACGGTGCTCGAGCCAATAGATAGGGATGGGAAAATTTCTAAAAATATCGATATACTGCGTGATCAAAAAGTCCGTGTAAATTTGAAAACTGAATAAATCACGGAATAATGTAGATAGAGAGGTACAAATTGACACACATGCTTGGAATGACATGGGGTTTTATTAGAACAAAAAATATACAAACGTTCAAAAGATGTCCGACAGATGGCGCTTCATCTGATCACAATAGCAATAATTAGCATAACAAAGTAAGACAAAGCAAAGATGATGTTCTTTACAGGAAATTCTCAATATGTCCACCATCATTCCTCAACAATAGCTGTAGTCGAGGAATAATGTTGTGAACAGCACTGTAAAGCATGCCCGGAGTTATGGTGAGGCATTGGCGTCGGATGTTGTCTTTCAGCATCCCTAGAGATGTCGGTCGATCACGATACACTTGCGACTTCAGGTAACCCCAAAGCCAATAATCGCACGGACTGAGGTCTCGGGACCTGGGAGGTCAAGCATGACGAAAGTGGCGGCTGAGCACACGATCATCACCAAACGACGCGCGCAAGAGATCCGTCACGCGTCTAGCAATACTTTTTTTTCTAATAAAACCCCATGTCATTCCAAGCATGTATGTCAATTTTTACCTCTCTATCTGCATTATTCCATGGTTTATTAAGTTATCAAATTTATACTGAGTTTTTGGTCACCCAGTACATTCTGTCTATATTCGTAAGATATTACGACATAAAGGTCGATATTTTCAATACTTACACATATTAAAAAAAACTGATTCAAGTCACAGAAATGTTAATCAAACATTTAAAAATTGAGAAATACTTTATTATACTCAACATTAACAGATGAAAGACACACGATGTATATTAAAGTCACTTTATTTACTAAAAACTAATTAATGCAGCCAATAATACTAGCCGATAGTATGTCATCTCTCTCCTTCTCTCTCCCTCTCTCTTTTATGAAAATTATCGGTTTTTTAACGTTTGGAATCGTGGATGAAAGTATTTGTAAATCGCGATGTCGTGTATATTTCGCATACTCCTGGTAGCGGCTAAAATATATGCTAACAATCATCGATGTTCCTACGTAGCCAAGTAAATCTGAGTAAAGATAGTAGTTTGGGATGAAACTATTTACATATTTTGTCAACACACGCATACAGCTTAAAAATACCGTAGTTTGCTTAAAACTGTCAATAAACATTTTTGCAGAGAGATACCCGATACAATCACCTACGTAACATCACTATTATCCTCAATGATACGTAAATTCTTTGTTAAACATGCTGTGTACATAGCTCCGCGTAGTCAGCGCATACACAAATTTCCCAGTAGAGTGCGCCCCGCTAAGCACAACAGCACAGGCGCAGCGCTCGTCCGTCTCCGCACTACGAGATGGCGCTGCCTTAGAGACAGACCAAATTCTGTTTCCGCCGATCCATGTATTAATATGTAACACAGCCAATGAGATTGGTGCTTATGCAGAACCTTTTCTCCTCGCGGATCACACTCGTGCAGTGATACATGAAAGCGTGAGGTATTATAATGAGTGTACAGACCTCCAGTTAGTCTACATTTGTCTGCACCAGCCTGTACCAGTCTCTAGTCAAGTTTCAGTGTGCACCTAATAGGATTACCATATTCCTGTACATAGGCTTGAAGATAAATGTATAGACACGTTTGTCAAGTATCAGAGATATATGTGAGAATAAGATGAACGTACCAAGACCAAAGGAACTTCAGATTGTCAATTGTAAATAGCATGCAGAATAAAGTTAAGTAATTCTATATTTGTTATTATTCTAATAAATGTGTGTGAAAATTAACCAAGTTCTGTTTAAAGTTGGTCACCGTCAGTCTGCTACTCTAAGCGTGCAAGTGGCATTTCTACCGTCTGACCTAACAGCAGAAGATAAATACGCCACGATAAGACTATGAGACATGTTGCTGACACTCGCCTACTTCGTTAGAGCGACAAGTGAAATAATCTGATGGTATGTGTACTGAAGGTCTTACAGTATGCACACAACAAAACACTGACATTTTATACTGCTAGTTATGATCTGAACAATATTTGTGGCAGTGGGAACAGTTAGCAATTTACTCATAAGCAAGCCTGAGAGTGATATTATTTATTATGTTTGCGTGCGTCATGTGCATTTAATGAAAACTTTTCTCCAAAAAATATTTTCTTTTCCTGATAGCAGAACATTCAATTTTTTTTCTTGTTATCTTGGGGGTGATTAATGGCATTTCATGTAATGGCTGCCAGTGCGCCATTGAGACCTAAGACTGGCAGATGGCCAATGATAGAGTTCTAGCGATAATTAATTACTCCCACTTAAGTATATTCACATGTAGGGAGAGGTATATAATGAGATTTAAAGGACGAATACTTTTTATACATCTGTTGTGATAAAAAATTACGTACAATTAACAAAGTTGTGGGTTCAGAAGCAACCTCTAACAAAAGCAGCTAATAGATTCTAGAGCTGACACCAATGTATTCATTTTATTCCTCCAAGTCTTTATCCCACAGTTATACAGAAATTCCTTGACATAATATAGTCTTTGTTCAAAAATGTTCAAACTGTCTCTCAGCACTATGGGACTTAATATCTGAGGTCATCAGTCCCTAGACTTAGAACTACCTAAACCTAACTAACCTAAGGACATCACCTACATCCATGCCCGAGGCAGAATTCGAACCTGCGACCGTAGCAGGAGCGCGGCTCCGGACTGAAGCACCTAGAACAGCTCGGCCACACCGCCTGGCTATAGTCTTTGTTATTCTTAGTATTTGCTACACAGAAATATATTATCAGTATTTTTATGTTCGAAACGCGTAAAGGTGTAGACTTTTCTCGTTCCGAAATAATATTTTATCAGAGAGAGCACGTTTTTCATACATAAACAAGCATATTTTTCTTCTAGACATTAACAGATCTCCCGTTTAATATGTTCCCAGGTCGGTCTGCTTCTGTTAACTGGCTCAGTCAAGTTTACGAAGGAAGCAACTCTTTCGGACGAAAGACAAGATGCTTAGCATATTAAGTACTTTTCAGTGTGTTCTGGCAAAACACATGTGAAATGACGACTAAACATTTCAGACAGCAGAGTCTATTTTCCATTAAATGACAGTGCAGTAATGTGTGTGATTTCTGCGCAAAGTGTACGCTACAGTTACGGTGCATCTGCCTTTCATTGATGCAGTCTGGGGGTAAGAGAAGTGCGCATTCCGCCCCATAGTAGCGAACAGGGGATGATAAATTGCACCATTCTAATATAGTGCTATCACCAAAGGTGTGCATTTTCCTTGTTGTACCTGTCATTTGCAGTGGTAGAAATGACACACGGCAGTAATAAGCTCTCATCAATATGCTTTACAGGTACATTCATGTTCAAATCTAGTGCTCATTTGTAGTAATGAATACGAAATTAAATTAAGCCAGTTGTAGGAAATTTACTGTCAGATTGCAAAGATTGGTAGTAGCTGGAATAGGCAAAAAATCAGGTGAGGAGAACTGTAGTCCTCATGAATCAAGAAAAGACAGACAATTGCTTCCAAAAAGTCGGTATTAAATATCAGTTTATCGGCGTATCCCTAGTTTGAATATCGACGATGTATACATGGTGGTCCATTGATTGTGACCGGGCCAAATATCTCACGAAATAAGCGTCAAACTACAAAGAACGAAACTTGTCTAGCTTGAAGAGGGAAACCAGTTGGCGCTATGATTGGCCCCCTAGATGGCGCTACCATAGGTCAAACGGACATCAACAGTTTTTTGTTTTTTTTTAAATAGGAATCCCCATTTTTAATACATATTCGTGTAGTACGTAAAGAAATATTAATGTCTTAGTTGGACCACTTTAACGATGTGTGATCGATGGCACTGTAATAGTCACAAACATATAGCTCACAATTTTAACGAACTGTTGGTAAAAGGTAGCTTTTTTTTAAATCAAAATGCAGAACTTAGGTATGTTTGAACATTTTATTTCGGTTGTTCCATTGTGATACATGTACCTTTGTGAACTTAGCATTTCTGAGAACGCATGCTGTTACAGCGTGATTACCTGTAAATAACACATTAATGCAATAAATGCTCAAAATGATGTCCGTCAACCTCAATGCATTTGGCAATACGTGGAACGACATTCCTCTCAATAGCGAGTAGTTCGCCTTTCGTAACGTTCGCACATACATTGACAATGCGCTGACGCATGTTATCAGGCGTTGTCGGTGGATCACTACAGCAAATATCCTTCAACTTTCCCCACGGAAAGAAAGCCGGGGACGTTAGATCCGGTGAAGGTGGGGGCCATGGTATGGTGCTTTGACGACCAATCCACCTGTCATTTAACATCCTATTCAATACCGCTTCAACCGCGCGCGAGCTATGTGCCGGACACCCATCATGTTGGAAGTACATCACCATTCTGTCACTCAGTGAAACATCTTGTGAAACGTCCCCTTAGAAAAATTATACAAGACTGTGCTGAAACAGAAACACAATATTTTTGGCGCAACGCAATCTGACTTCCAAAAATCCCTACGAAAGAATGGCCCTGATTAACATTAACCTATATGTTTCACAAATCACTTACCTCACAAAAATCTTCGTTACTCAAGCTACTGCAATACAGCGAGCGCCACTACTGCCAGCTAAATAAAAGATTCAAACTACTGAAGGCACTAACTACTGATAGGTATAGTTAGCAAATGAAAGATTTTAATACAGAACAGACAATGTATTTACCTTAATAGTCATAATATATATGGTAGTTCATGACATCCAGTCTTACAAATTACAAAACTCCGCCATCTCTCTCCCCACGTCCACCACTGCTGGCGGCTCACCTCCAACTGCGCAACGCCACGCGCTGTTAACATCCAGCTGCCGCTGCCCAACACTACAATGGCAGACAACAATGCAAACTAGCCACAGACTGCGCACAGCACAGCCAGTGATTTTTCATACAGAGCGCTATGTGGCATTACCAATAAGAAAACCTAAACAGCCTACTTACATAGCCCCCATGCTCCCCACAAAAAATTTACAAATTGTTTTGGGCAGTGGCCAATATAAATTTGAAAATTTTTTTCATAATTACAATAACAAAGAAATGAAATGCACACACTTATCGATACAATGTTGGTCAAAAGCTAAAATTTTCTCACAGTCCATAAAGACAGTCCTGATGAATCAAAGTAAAATTGCAATGTTTTTCTCAAAGTCTAAGTAGTAAAAGAAAATGCACATGGAAGTAGTGGATTTCCATGCAGTCTTGAAGAGGTAGTGTTGCCCTTCCAATGGAAAGACAGTGCTGACTCTTGACATGCAGACAGGTAATGGGCCACAACAGAGCAAACCCACAGCAGAGTCAGTCGAAGTTTTCAAGAATATTGGTAGGTAGGTCGTCACAGAGTAGACCCATTGTAGTCCTGGTAGAGATTACGGTATTGGTGGGCCATCAGAGGTGCAGACCCACTGGAGTCCCTGTAGAAATTATGGTATTGGGGAGTCATCAAAGGTGTAGACCCACTTCAGTCCTTTTAGAGATAGCCAGCAGCCATCTGTTTGACTGTGCAGGTGCACAATCACCATTGAAGAGTCTTGCGGATAATATAGTAAGTCCATAACCCACCACTTATCCACTCACAAAGTTTTTTGGAATTGTTTTTAGAACCAGCAATGCTGTTAACCAGTCCCTTGCTGAATTATCAATACACTTGCAAACACTATCAGTTCCTACTTCTCACATATTGTCCATATACTATGACCAACAGAAACGTGTGCAGTGAAATGTAATTTACAAGTTACTTAATTTGGTGAACTGGTGTCAATTACAATTTTATAATATGAGAATACATTAACAAAGGTAGAAAATGTATCATTAAAGAACATAACAATACACATAACATTTGTAGTAGTACAGGCTTTACAAAAGAATCGAAATAGCAAATACATCAGTGTTACAAAAATTACGACATAAGTACATACATAAAAAATCAGAATAACTTTTGAAACATCAACTTCACACATGAGCATTAGAACGAAACAGAATAAATAATGTGTAAACATTACAAAGTAAGTAACATGTTATTAATGCAAATTATATTTGAGGATAACAGTATTCCTCATCATAGTGAATGTAGCTTAGTATTAGAAAAATTCTGCAACATAAGTCTTATCAGATAAACATATAAAGTCAGGAAGAACATAAATACACAAGGGTACACAAACACATAGTGGGATAACACAAGGAAAGGGCAGGGTTTGTTTTACTGCAGTATTTTGCAAACAAAACTTTCTTTACTTCTAAGAGATCTCCCTTCGTTCTTCATTATTTCCAAAAAGTCCTATCTATACCTGCTTTCTGTACTTTTCTCATATAACCTCACAGTGCATTTCTTCAAATCCATCGCAACTCATTCTCTTATATAGGCTACCCCCTCTTAAGCTAACTTAAATCTACTGAGCTCAGATGCTTAACTAAGGGACGAGGCAATGCAGCAGCACAAAACAATTAATACAAACAGCAATGAAAAAAATGGAAATTGGCAAAAAAAGGCAGCAGTATTACAACTAATATAAGGCAATGCGCAGCAAACAAGAAAAAATAAATCAGTAGTAAAACTGGCTTAACAGAGTAATGCAAAGTGAAATTTAGTAGGACTATGCCTAGCAAACAGCAGCAGAAAATGCAATAACTTATATCTAAATATGACAAACCCACAAGCAGAAAAAAATAGTACACTAAAGACAACAATGCAGATGAGAGAAATGTATATTCACATCTTAATGTCTATGAAATTAAAGTGGCACACTACAAATACTAATTCTAAAAAAAATTACCAAGTACTGGAAAAGAAAATTATATATGCAGTTACTGTTACTAGTCCCTTCTTATTGTTCTTTCCTTTCCAAGTGCTCCTTTTTTGGAAGAATGTGGATCATAAAATTATTATTTAATAGATCTGTTGGCAGAAAGTGTTCACATTAGCAAATGCATTTAATTTTATTTTATAAAATCAATGATGCAACACAGCTGGAAAACAGATATCAAATGAAATAAGCAACTATGGACAAAGCATAAAAATATCATTCAATAGTCATGTGACATTTCATAAGTTAGTAGAATTCTCTCAACTCTTGTAGAAAGACGTTTGTTATAATCAGGTGTCAGATGTAAGTATCTTTCTCAGTAATGAGCGTGTCGTATTTGCGGTGCTTTCTACAAGGAATGTCAATAGCGAGGATAATGGCCTCCCTTTTTTTTACCTGTGCCTCTGAAAGGCACAAACTAGTGGCTTTCTTTTGTCAGGTGGTTGTCGCGCAGCTGGGTGCCCACGACGCATTACATGCAGGTGGTCACTTAACTGTCTTATCGAAATATTTACGACACCAGTTTCCGCTACAGTGGCAGTCTCACATAAAAAATTTCACAGGTCAAGAATTTGCGTTACAAATCTGTAGAAATAAAATCATTTAAAAATAATAGTGTTCAAAAATTTTCGACAGCATAGTGATACATTCACGCATATACATAGTTTTCATAACTCTTAAAGTACGATTCCTGGTTTCCAACAACCTTTTTCACAAACCAGAGTCCCTAACCACTACTCATTATTCCTTACCTTATTCGTCAACACTTCTTCAATATTTCATCATAACAGATACGTAGCATAACCAAATAAATCATATAGCATCAGCTTAAACATACCTCAGCAGCATAATTCACATCGTCGTCGTAATAATAACATCATAACACCTCAGTCAAATCTCAAAAATGTCATAGCTTTCTGCAATAATTTCAAAGCCAAAAAAAATTCTCTGCTCATGTCAAAAGTGTCATCTACCCCAAACGTACTTTAAAAATCATGATCAGATACCAAATATATCATTCAAAGCTCTCATAGTGTCACAATGGTTCTGGAAAAATATGAACTGTCCTCAAAGTACAGACAAAATACAATTTCATAAGTGTGAAGTAATCCAACCGTATAATTACGTAAACATCTGTCACTGATGTAGTAAAAAAATGTTTGTCTCTCAGTTAAATCATCAGATAGCTGTGTAATTCTGTATTAGAGAAATATGGTACCGACGTGTAAATTTGTATAAACAAATACCATATTAGCTAGGGCTCCTTGTGCTTGCCAAACACATGGTACACAAAGTAAGCGTGTACCCCCCTGAGGAATAATGTAATTATATCCTCAGGTGTTACAGATTACAGCAATGGAATGAAATGTGTCATGGAAAACTTTCTTTCTAATTCAAATATGTTGAAAAATAAATAGTTTAATGCGTATCCTGTAGCGCTAAATGTGCGTCTTGCTGTAAGACAATCTCTGTGGAAGTGTCGTAGTTATTGTCCTCCGAAAGCTAAGTTCTGCAGAAGTCAATGCACTTACCTCATGATAAACGAAATTGAAATGCTTTGCGTATAGATATCTTAGTTATTACGCTTATTGCCGTGATGAAGTAAGTACTGTACTGTACGTATTGTTGTGCTACAGAAAAGGCTGTCTCATTGTAGCTATACCACAAACGTTACTACTAAAACATGTATTACTTTCCAGAAAAATTCAGAAAAACTGTGCAGATATAAAACAGATACACCGCAAAAGCAACATTGTAAATTATCACTCATTAGTAGCGTCGTGATAAAATCGTGTAGCTGCCACATAAACTAACCACTGTATCATCTGGTATCTCACAGAAAGTACTTTAAATCCAGAATGTATTTTCAAGTAAACCAAAATGTTGCATTAAAATCTCATTAGCAATACTGGTAAATGTTCTAAGTATGTGAGCCTTATAGTCGTTACGTAATCGTGCAACTAACAAGCAAGAATGTACACACGAAATAACACAGTGATGTCTGTTCACTATAACAATGCACTCGTAAATACTGTCTAAATAAGTTCTCTAAGTTCTAGTCTGGATAGTTAACTTCAAAACATTGTTGCATGTTAACAGATTCTTAGTGTGACAAAGTATACTAGTGACGTGATGTGAACAGCTTTATGGCAAAGACAAAGTTAAAAAGCAGATTATCTTTCAATAAACGGTTTTACATGTGAAATGTGGTGCCATCATTTACCCTTTCTAGTTCGCAGAGTTTTAACTTCAAAGCAGTTATCATGTTGTGTACGTCGGTAAGGAATGCTAAAATTTTTCTGAAGGTTAGCGTCTATGTTATTTTTCTCTGAGCCAGCCGGCGCACGCGGCTGCCTGCGGTGCGAGTCATTGTCTGTTTCTTCGTTGGCGCGCGTCGTTAATGGGATTAGGAGACCTAACTTCTACAAATTCACCTTGTCGAGAGGGCCCTCCTCTGTTTGAATCCCGCCAGTTCTGATGCAATTCAGGTCTGTCGTTAAGATCATATCGTCTGTCGTCATGTTGGTAATTTCTGTAATTAATTTCTTGTCGGTCACGTGGTGGAGAATTTCTCCCTGAATCGTAACTGCGCGCTGGACCGTTGCGTCTGAAGTTATTCCGTCTCCCGTGACGATAATAGTTCTGGTTGCCATATTGTCTGTTTCTATGATTGTCTCTGTCATGTTCATTACTACTGAAATGCGATCTTTCTCTGTAATTATTATTACTCCGCCAGTGGTTGTCATATGGGTGGTGTCTGTTTTGGTCACGATTTGCGTTATAAGAATAGACTTGTCGTGTCCAGTTATTGTTTCTGTCGTCACGGAATTGTGACGGATGTGAACTGTAGTGATTGTTTTCCTGATTTCGCATCCCCCGACTGTCTGTGTCAATTTCTAATTCTTGTAAGAGATCTTGAAAAGCTTCAATGTCGTCTTTGCAACGCCCTGCCAAAATAATATTCCTTAAATGTTCAGGCAATTTCATTATGCAAATGCGGATGAGTTCTGAAGGGCTATATGGGTTTGAAAGATATTGATTCTTATGCAACATGTCTTCAAAATATTTGACGAGACTGGAAAATTCAGATTGTTCAAAGTGTTTCATCATCATGATGCTATGTTTTACTCGGTCTTGTGTAGTTTGAGACCAATATGCTGAGAGGAAGGCGTGGTAAAATTCTCCTTCACTGTGGCAATCGTGAATGACCGATCGCATTCTTACAGCTGGTTCATTCTCTAAGTAGCCACACATAAATTCTAATCTGTGCTCTAGTGACCAGTTGGGAGGAAAACAATGAGAGAATTGATGGAGCCACGCTTGTGGATGAATGTCGTTGCCAGAATTCTTAAATGTTTTGAATTTACGTGTAGTAATGAACAGCTTATAGTCAAAACCATCGTGTCGGCGGGTCGCATATCGGTCATTGTTACGTCGTTTCGGCGGTTCCATCTCAAAATTCGGTGTACTTTGCCAATTTCTTTCGTAATTTCCGAAGTGCCCTGTGTTATTATTTTGTGGCTGTTCCGTATTTCTATGTCCCTCTTCCCGTATTAGAGCGCGAGTGTCCTCTGAAATACGTAATTGTTGTATTACCTGTGTCAGCTGATCTTGTACTTCCCGGATTTCTCTTTGGTGTTGCGTACTAATTTGATTCAGACTTTGTTTGAATTTCCTAATTTGTTCGCACTCTTCTGTGTCATTAAAGACTACCGGTTTTGTGTCATTCAAATTATCATCTACCTTCGTAGATAAATTAGTGAACTGATCCGAAAGTTCGGCTACTTTCTCCGATAGTGAACACATTTCCTCAGTGTGTTTTTCTGAACCAAGTTTCAGAGTGTCTATTTGTGTTGAAATCGAATTTACTGTGTCCTTTAAGTTTTCCTGAGTTCTTGCAAGTTGCGTAACTGAATCGGTGGATGCAACTGAGTCCATTTTAGCTTGCAAGGTGTCGTGATTTTAACGAACAACAGTTTGCAATTCTTTTATGGCTGCTTCGTGATTCTGTAATGAGTTTTCATGCCGCGAAAAAAATAGGTTGAAAATGCTCACAAATTTGTGTTTTTACGTCATTACAGATTTTTTGACATTTCGATTCAATGTTATGTAACTCAGTAGTTAAATCTTTACGTGTTTGTTCAAGTGTGGTGTCTAACTTCCGAAGATTTTGTTCCATTGTGTCCAACTGTTGCTGTGTTTGTCTCTGATTTTGTTCCATTGTGTCTAACTTCTGAAGATTTTGTTCCATTGTGTCTAACGTTTGAAGATGATGTTCCATTGTGTCTAACTTTTGAAGCTTTTGCTGTGTTTGTCTCTGATTTTGTTCCATTGTGTCTAACTTTTGAAGCTTTTGTCCCATTTGTTGCATTAATTGTAATAACAATGCACTGGTGTCTGAAACATGTTCCTTAGTCCTATTCGGCAATGCATTTGAACCGGCAATATTCGCAGTTTGAAAAACAGAAAATGTGTCTTCACTTATTTGAGAAAACGGTGAGGACGCAAAACCTGAATCTACAGTATTTGCAATATTGTGTCCTGTCATTTCGGAATCCTGAGGCGAGCTGTTGCCGACCGATCGATCGATAACGCTTTCCTGTTCACTAAGTGTTTCACTGCCTACACCATTATTTGCAACCCGCTCCATTTCCCTATGCACAATTACCAAATTACTACTTTGAACATTAGTTAATTCATTACATGGTGGCGCTAACACACTGCTTTCGTCTTCACTGTCATTTCTCAGTTTACTTTGGAGCCTAGTATTACGTTTTTCACACGCCATTATTGTCACAATATTTCACACGACAACACAAAAAAAGCACAATTTGAAAAGCAAAAATAAGAGAACACATTAACATATCACTGAAAATAATATCTAGTTAATTGCAAGCGCAGCTGCGAAATACTTTGTGCAAAACTACATGCATGCCACAACTATTTTGCTGTACAACCATGAAAGACTGCAACTACAAAGGAAATTCTCTCTATGATTACGCGCCAGCAATAAACAAAAGCTACACTAATTACACAAACTACAAGGAAAAAAATCAGAAGATTCCAGTGAGGTATCCTTGGCTAAGGGTCGACATATGAAACGTCCCCTTAGAAAAATTATACAAGACTGGTCTATGTGAAACGTCCTCTTTGAACAATTATACACGACTGTGCTTAAACTGAAACACAATATTTTTGGCGCAACGCAATCTGACTTCCAAAAATCCCTACGAAAGAATGGCCCTGATTAACATTAACCTATACGTTTCACAAATCACTTACCTCACAAAAATCTTCGTCACTCAAGCTACTGCAATACAGCGAGCGCCACTACTGCCAGCTAAATAAAAGATTCAAACTACTGAAGGCACTAACTACTGATAGGTATAGTTAGCAAATGAAAGATTTTAATACAGAACAGACAATGTATTTACCTTAATAGTCATAATATATATGATAGTTCATGACATCCAGTCTTACAAATTACAAAACTCCGCCATCTCTCTCCCCACGTGCACCACTGCTGGCGGCTCACCTCCAACTGCGCTACGCTACGCGCTGTTAACATCCAGCTGCCGCTGCCCAACACTGCAATGGCAGACAACAATGCAAACTAGCCACAGACTGCACACGGCACAGCCAGTGATTTTTATACAGAGCGCTATGTGGCGTTACCAATAAGAAAACCTAAACAGCCTACTTACACTTGTAGTAAGATCGGTAGAAAATTACGTAGGAAATCAGCATACACTTATGCCGGTTTATGTTACCGGTGTTGGTGAATGACGCTTCGTCGCTAAATAGAACGCGTGCAAAAAATCTGTAATCGTCCCGTAATTTCTCTTCTGCTCAGCGGCAGAACTGTACACGACGTTCACAGTCGTCGCCATGAAATTCCTGGTGCATAGAAATATGGTACGGGTGCAATCGATGTTGATGTAGTATTCTCAACACCTACGTTTTTGAGATTTCCGATTCTCGCGCAATTTGTCTGCTTCTGATGTGCGGATTAGCCGCGACAGCAGCTAAATACCTACTTGGGCATCATCATTTGTTGCAGGTCGTGGTTGACGTTTCACATGTGGCTGAATACTTCCTGTTTCCTTAAATAACGTTACTGTCCGGCGAACGGTCCGGAAACCTGGATGATGTCGTCCAGGATACCGAGCAGCATACATAGCACACGCCCGTTGGGAATTTTGATCACAATAGCCATACATCAACACGATATCGACCTTTTCCGCAATTGGTAAACGGTCCATTTTAACACGGGTAATGTATCACGAAGCAAATACCGTCCGCACTGGCGGAATGTTACGTGATACCACGTACTTAAACTTTTGTCACTATTACAGCGCCATCTATCACAAAGAGAAAAATGTGGTCCAACTAAAACATACGTATTTCTTTACGAACTACACGAATATGTATAAAATTGGGGGTTCCTATTTTTTAAAAAACGCAGTTGATATCCGTTTGACCCGTGGCAGCACTATCTAGCGGGCCAACCATGGCGCCATCTGGTTTCTCCCTTCAAGCTAGACGAGTTTCGTTATTTCTAGTTTTTTGGTTTGATGCTTACTTCGTGAGATATTTGGCCTGGTCACTATCAGTGGACCACCTAGTATAGATGTCGTTCCTGGAAAAGTGTCGGTATTCAGATACATCGATTATTTTGCTCATTCCTACAGTAGTAAGTGTCCTTCCCAGAAGGTTCCCCTTACCCCCTCCAGCCCAGTACCTACCCCCTCCCCCCGACGAGATGTAGATAAGTGTCTGCAACAGATCTCAGCTTTGAAAAGACGAGTACAGAGTTCAACAGAAATCTTTCACAGCGCCACGTCTTGTTTCAGATGCGTGGACTCCACGTAAAGAGGTACACGGCCGCATCGTAGGTGGCCACCCGGCAGGTGTCGGCCAGTTCACTCACCAGGCTCTTGTGCTTGCCGACGAGAAGTATATTAGTGCCGGGTCCCTCATCACCTCAACTGCAGTCCTCACCGCAGCACACAATATCGTTGGGTGAGTTGAAATAGCAGTTAGCACAACCATAGAGTAGAAATATCTCTGGAGTGAGCATTCTGTTCCGCACATGTTGTCGAAATGAAGCTAGACTTGTCACGTGATCTCGGGATGACACTGTTTAAGGCCAGTTCACATTGCCCGTCAAGTCATGTGACGTCACGTCAAGGCTTCACAGGAAAAAAGCACTGACGCTATCATTGTCAGCTAACACTATGTTAACCTACACTGCTGGCCATTAAAATTGCTACACCACGAAGATGACGTGCTACACACGCGAAATTGAACCGACAGGAAGAAGATGCTGTGATATGCAAATGATTAGCTTTTCAGACCATTCACACAAGGTTGGCGCCGGTGGCGACACCTACAACGAGCTGACATGAGGAAAGTTTCCAACAGATTTCTCATACTCAAACAGCAGTTGACCGGCGTTGCCAGACGAATCGTTGTTGTGATGCCTCGTGTAAGGAGTAGAAATGCGTAGCATCACGTTTCCGACTTTGATAAAGGTCGGATTGTAGCCTATCGCGATTGCGGCTTATCGTATCGTGACATTGCTGCTCGCGTTGGTCCAGATCCAATAACTGTTAGCAGAATATGGAATCGGTGGGTTCAGGAGGGTAATACGGAACGCCCTGCTGGATCTCAACGGCCTCGTATCACTAGCAGTCGAGATGACAGGCATCTTATCCGCATGGATCGTGCAGCCACGTCTCGAGCCCTGAGTCAACAGATGGGGGCGTTTGCAAGACAACAACCATCTGCACGAATAGTTCGACGACGTTTGCAGCACCATGGACTATCAGCTCGGAGACCACGGCTGCGGTTACCCTTGACGCTGCATCACACACAGGAGGGCCTGCGATGGTGCACTCGACAACGAACCTGGGTGCACAAACGGCAAAACGACATTTTATCGGATGAATGCAGGTTCTGTTTACAGCATCATGATGGTCGCACCCGTGTTTGGTGACATCGCGGTGAACGCGCTTGGGTCTCGTGTATTCGTCATCGCCATATTGGCGTATCACCGGCAGGATGGCATGGGGTGCCATTGGCCACCTCTTGTTCGCACTGACGGCACTTTGAACAGTGGACGTTACATTTCAGATGTGCTACGGCCTGTGGCTCTACCCTTCATTCGATGCTTTCGAAACCCTACATTTCAGCAGGATAATCCACGACCGCATGTTTCAGGTCCTGTATGCGCCTTACTGGATACAGAAAATGTTCGACTGCTGTCCTGGTCAGCACATTCTCCAGATCTCTTACCAATTAAAAACGTCTTGTCAATGGTGGCCGAGCAACTGGCTCGTCACAATACGCCAGTCACTACTCTTGATGAACTGTGGTATCGCGTTGCAGCTTCATGGGCAGCTGTACCTGTACACGCCATCCAAGCTGTGTTTGACTCAATGAACAGGCGTATCAAGGTCGTTATTATGGCTAGAGATTGTTGTTCTGGGTACTGATTTCTGAGGACCTATGCACCCAAATGGCGTGAAAATGTAATCACATGTCAGTTCTAGTATAATACATTTGTCCAATGAATAGCCGTTTTACATCTGCATTTCTTCTTGGTGTAGCAATTTTAATGGCCAGTACTGTATTTTCGCCTCACTCACTCGACCTACGTTAGTGAACTTCGTGGGTTAGTCTCTTGCTAATCTTTATTTTATTATTATTCTTTGTTTTCGTGGAAGGTTGCTGTGTTCCATAACGACGTCGATTTTTCTCGGTTGAGTGTTATTGCAGAAGCGAAACATTATTAGAGTTTTACAATAACGGAAATGAGCGATTCTCAGAAAGTATGGAAATAAGAACAAAGAACGTAAGTTGACGAAGCAATTTCCATTACATAATATTTCAAGTAAAAAGGTCAGTTGTAATGAAGGAGAAAAATTGTTGTTTACGATATTATTAATTAAATAATGGATAAATTGAAAAGACTCAATTTATTCCTTTATAGTTATTGTTTCATGTGTTTGTATGTAAAATAATATTTTTAATAGAAATAGCGTGGAACGCTGCACTAAGCCTAGGAAAGAAGAACGATCCCATACAGTGAGGACCACATGCGACAAAAAGCTGTGCCTCGGCTCAGATTGATAAACGTTAGCTCCCACTAAAACTGGCTGAATAAGTCATTTCGAATGACGGCAGTAGACCAGGGTATTCAACCGTCACTTACTTGCGTGCTGTATGTAAGTCACTTAGTTCTAAAGTTCTGTTGTAATCGTTTTCTTTTACATACACTTGTTATTACTTCTCTTTCAAACTTGTATTAATCCTCTTGTATATAGTCGGATAGGTCATTTCTTGTGTATATTATCTTCTACTTTGAATTCTGATACTTATTTCTAACTATGTCCACTCAATGGCCTATGTTAAGTACACAAATTTAGCGTATTCTACGCTCCTATAAGTTTACTTGCATCGACTCGCTCCGCTTCTTAAAACTACGTTATGCTTAAGCTAGTGATATGCTCTTAAAATTAGTGTTCTTTACAGTATAGTCTGCGACTTGGGAATAAATGTCTCTATTCGTTTTGTTTGTATAGCTGATTTACGTTGTAGTTGTCAGCTGATAGGTACTCCATTTCGTATCGCTTTTGTTTTGCCCAGCTGGCTGCGCGCCGTCGATGCCGATTAGCTTAAAAACGGTTTCCGTCGTGATGCGCTGTGTGTCTCTGCGCGTCTCGACTACAGCCGGCTGTCCTTAAAGGTGACGCTGACCTCAACTCTGCATTTTGCATACTCTGCCCCGTGCGATCAGCTATTAGGCGCTTCACATACGGTTGTTAATGTATGCTCAGCTTTAAGTGCGTCTGCACGTCCCAGTACGTTTCACCGCTCGTGACTCTCGCTTAAATCTCGCTCGCTGTGAATTCCTTCCATCATCCTTATTCTTTTGCGCCTGATGTAGTACAACTACGTCATCTGATGGTTTTCATTCGTTCAGTATTATGTATAGTTGTTTTAGTTCTTGTTGTATATTCCGTGTTTCCGCAAGGAATATCGAAGGTTTCCTTTCGTTCTATAGATATTTAAGTCTTACGAAAGTACAATATCAAAATACAAGGAAAATTTTTATTCGCTAGGTTGCATGTCATTCTTCGCATGTTAGGTAGTTGAAGAAAACTGAACATTCCTTATTGGCCAAACAGGATAGTAGAAGAGGGAGGAGGCGACAAACATCCTACCTTCTAAAACTCATATGCTAATGGGTATGCTGGCCTGTAATTTTGTAACTTTAGATTTACTTCCCATCGGCGTTATGATCTTAACAGTTGTTTACGGGTAGCGTAGGTACATTTACTTCCCGCTCTATCTCTTTAAACAAGCTGGTTGACATCGGGCTTGCGGGCGCGCCAGTTATCCAAAACAACTGGTATATCTATGTTTCCCACCTTTACCTTTATTGTTGCTTGAATAATTTCACTTACCTTGCGTGTTGTTTCTTTCTCTTCAGTCAACAAATCTCTCATTTCTATTTCCTTATCATACCTTACAAATAGATTATGGATATGCTATACGTGTAAGCTTGTTTCACTCTCTACTTCCTCTTCTCTATTTCTGTTCGTGTTCGTGTTTGTGTCGCTAATATTATTACTGTAGCACACTGACAGCCCATTGCCTTCGTCCTCTAGTCATGCTCGGTTATTGTTATTTCCTGGTAATTTTCATTTCCTTGTCGCCTAGTATCAAAGTTTTCTCTCAATTTTTTCTATCTCGGCCCTATCCATAACAATGGGGCTGATACTTATTTTCGTACCTTCGGTCACCCTGTGGCTGATAGATAAACCGAATGTGCTGATTTCCGTTGCGGCGCGGCGGTGCATAAGGATGCCATTCATTCATACTCATAGGATCATTATAGTTTCCAAAGCCGTTGCCTCTATCGTAGTTATTCCTCCCATTTGGGTGTTCAGTACCGTTACGATATCTAGGCATGGCTTGTGCATCCTCAAGAATTAGATTTATGGAGCCGAGCACTGAGAGAAAATACTCGAGGTCATATTCGGGAATGGTTACTAATTTATCCATAACATTTGCAGGCAACTTGTTGTTTATGATTTTCAATGCATCAGCGTGAAGTATCGAATTTTCCAGTAGCGGGTCTTGTTTAGATATGTTTGAGAATAGTTTCTTAGCCCCCAGAATTTTGGATGATATGATAATGGGTTGAATACCTCTCGTCTTAATCTCTCCTGGATAGCTTTTGACCAGTATTTATCTAAAAATCGTCCGGCCATTCTAATTTAGGTTTTCCGTGATTTCCCTAAATCGCTCCAGGCAAATGCCTGGATGGTGCCATTGAAAGGGCACGGCCGACTTCCTTCCCCAATCCGATGAGACCGATGACCTCGCTGATTGGTCTCTTTCCCCCAAACAATCCAATCCAATCCTATCTAAAAATGCATTCTCACATTGATCACATGTCTCGAGGAGTTCCGGTATCTCTGTAACCCACAAAAGGGCGTCGCCTTCTGCGTGTCCTACCACGTACTTGATCTTCTGAGCTTCTGTCCAAGTCCTAGGCAGTACATTCGGACAAAGACTACAGGGTGTCTTCGCTTTGTTTAATTTGAAAATAAAGGAAACTGTCAATGTTTTATTTAACTCTCGTCCATTAACAACGCTGTCCAGCAGGACGGAACAGCATTTACATGCGGTGATGACATAGCTGTCTCATAAAAGTTTTGCCTGTTGCTCGTCCCACGTGCATTGTTGTCCTCACCAGTGATTTCTCCCACCAGCGGACGGCTGTTTATAGTTCCGCTTACCGCCCCCGGCGATGATAGTATCGTCCTTTGTTTGCTAACTGTTTCATCCAGTAATCTCTGTTCTATCTGTTTGATATCATGTTCTACGCGTTTTAAAATTTCTTCTTCGTTGTCCCCCGTTACTTCCTTTGCCGCTTCTACATAGGTACACTGTTCGCATACGCATTTTTCTGCAAACGTTGTGTTCTCATCTTTCGTATCATACTTTACTTTTTCGTAAAGTTGGACAATACTGAGTTGATTCTTTTATATTCTAACTTAAGTAATCTTATCACCACGGTGATTTTCTCTACATTTTCTCGTAAGTCGTCTCAGAAAGAGCGCAGCTTCGCTACTTCTGATTGTACATTGTCTATATTAACCTGCGTATTCTTTTGCATTACCTCTAAATTATCCTGAGTTTCTCTCATTCCGGAGAGCTCCTGTCCATATGTGTGTGTGAGTGTTTCAAATTTTTCTGCCACTGAGCCTTTTAATTTCTAACTCTTATCAAGTTTGTACTTGTTTATTAATTTTCCTATCCAGATTTGCGAAATCTGCTGTGTCAACTTCGTATCCATATTATTGAGTTCTGTGCGCAAATTTTTTACCTCGTCTGAAATGTGTGTCATGTTTGTATTTACCTTCCCGAACTCGGACTTCACTGTGGTCATGTCTGCTTTCATGTTAGTCATATCTCTTTGAATTGTGCCTAAACTCGACATTTTTGAATTTATGTCTGTTTTCATTGCGTTCATGTCTTTTTGTATTGTTTCTGTCAAGGCTCGAAATAAGATCAGCTTCACTTGACAAGCGCTTAACGCGTTTACAACTACTTAAATGTTATTCAGGTCGTACACATGTTAACGGGCGTTTTCATAAAGCGAGCGTTGAACGCTGCGCTAGCTCTCGTCTATCGTCAGCGCGAGTCGCCGCTTGCTTTGAGATCATTGGTTTTCTACACTACTGCCCATTAAAATTGCTAAACCACGAAGATGAGGAGCTACGGGCGCGCAATTTAACCGACAGGAAGAAGATGCTGTGATATGCAAATGATTAGCTTTTCAGAGCATCCACCCAAGGTTGGCGCCAGTGGCGACACCTACAACGTGTTGACACGAGGAAAGTTTCCAACCGATTTCTCATACACAAACAGCAGTAGACCGGCGTTGCCTGGTGAAACGTTGTTGTGATGCCCCGTGTAGGAGGAGAAATGCGTACCATCACGTTTCCGACTTTGACAAAGGTCGGATTGTAGCCTGTCACGATTGCGGTTTATCGTATCGTGACATTGCTGCTAGCGTTGGTCGAGATCCAATGATTGTTAGCAAAATATGGAATCCGTGAGTTCAGGAGGGTAATATGGAACGCCGTGCTGGATCCCAACGGCGTCGTATCACTAGCAGTCAAGATGACAGGCATCTTATCCGAATGGCTGTAACGGATCGTGCAGCCACGTCTGGATACCTGAGTGAACAGATGGGAACGTTTGCAAGACAACAACCATCTGCACGAACAGTGCGACGAAGTTTGCAGCAGTATGGACTATCAGCTCGGAGATCATGGCTGCGGTTATTCCTGACGCTGCATCACAGACAGGAGCGCCTGCGATGGTGTACTCAACGACGAACCTGGATGGATCCGGGTTCTGTTTACAGCATAATGATGGTCGCATAGTGTATGGCGACATCGCGATGAACGCACATTGGAAGCGTGTATTCGTCATCGCCATACTGGCGTATCACCCGGCGTAATGGTATGGGGTGCCATTGGTTACACGTCTCTGTCGCCTCTTGTTCGTATTGACGGCATTGCGAACAGTGGACGTTTCATTCGATCCCTGCGAAACCCTACATTTCAGCAGGATAATGCACGACCGCATGTTGCATGTCCTATACGGCCTTTGTGGATACAGAAAATGTTCGACTGCTGCCCTGGCCAACACATTCTCCAAATCTCTCACCAACTGAAAACGTCTGGTCAATGGTGGCCGAGCAGCTGGTTCGTCACAATACGCCAGTCACTATTCTTGATGAACTGTGGTATCGTGTTAAAGCTACATGCACAGCTGTACCTGTACACGCCGTCCACGCCTTCTTTGACCCAATGCCCAGGCATATCAAGGCCGTTACTACGGCCAGAGGTGATTATTCTGGGTACTGATTTCTGAGGACCTATGCACCCAAATTGCGTGAAAATGTAATCACATGTCAGTTCTAGTATAATATAATTGTCCAATGAATACCCGTTTATCATCTGCATTTCTTCTTGGTGTGGCAATTTTAATTGGCAGTAGTGTATGTTACAGTTCAGTAGAGCGCACTTTAGGTGCGGATAGACGTATTTTATGGTTCGCTCAGTTCATCCAGAAATCGTCCGAAATGGAAACACAAGCTTTTAATACCGAATTATTTCTGGATGAAATAGAGAAACGTCCTGCGATATGGAACATGGCAAGTAGCATCTATTCAGGTAAGAACTGAAGGAGAAGGGCTTGGGAAGAACTCGTTCTCATATTCTGTGAAGGAGATGATATCATTATGTGAGTACATACATTTACATTTTCAATAAGCATGTGTTTCAAATTAAGTATTGCGATGTAGCCAATCAACTTTTCCTTCGTTGATGAAATGATTTGTTAAATGTACTCGAACATTGTCCGCCTATCGCACAGCCCAGCCGGTATTATGTGAGACTAGATTTTCCAATGGTGGAGTATGAAGAGTATCTTCATAATTATGGCCATCCCTCTTTCCGAATAATTGTGAAACGCACATATCGATTGACGATCTTTTCTGCAAAACCGGTTTAACATCTAATGGCCTATGCAAAATACGCCATTTATTGCAAATTTTACCAAAAGTACATTCGACATACCGGCGTGCTAATGTCAAACGGTTATTAAATATTTTTTAGCGTAAGTTAGTGACCTTTCCCCATAAGACCGCATTAAACTCCCCATCATGCCAAAAGCTTCGTCAGCCACTATCTCGTATGGCAACATTGTTGTTCTATTTTGTATTAACATTGCCTTTGGCTCAGGTAGGTCTAATGACCTTCCTGTCAGCTTCTTGTACATTGAAGAATTCTTGAATATGCCTGAGTCACTGTTTTTACCGTAAGCACCTATGTCAAACTATACAGAATAATAATTTGCATCCGCTAGCGCCAACAAAACTACCGAAAGATAATTTTTGGATTTATAGTACACTGAACCCGTGTGTTCAGGCTAGATTAACCGTATATGTTTCCCGTCTGAGGCTCCCAGACAATTGGAAAACTCTGCGTTCGTTTACAATGTCGTGAATATTTCATGCCTATTTTCTTTCGTTGGTTCGCTCGTAAGAATGGGTCTCAATTTTCTCCAAATAGTTTCGCATACATGTGGTATTAAAGTCGTCGCAGTAGATTTGCCAATTCTGTAATCGTAGCTTAATGTCTCAGGTGAACATCCTGTGGCTAAATATCTGAAAAAAAAACATAAAACCGGCTGGTCAACTATTACTAATTTTTTTTTCAGCGTCATCGTGCAAAAGAAATGGAAGAGTATACGAGATAATTATTTGAGAGAGATAAAGAAAATGAAGACTGTTACATCTGGATCAGAAGCTTCGAAAAATTCCTCATATATTCATTGTAATAGACTACGATTTCTACAGGCATCTGTAGCCAACAAAGATACAGAATGTAGTTACGATGCAAATAATGCAGCAGCTTCGACAGAAGCTGCTGACGTAGAAGTAATTTCTGCCTTTAAGAATCCTAAATCTGCTCCAAGAAAGAAACAAAAAATTAGTTCTGTTGACGAAAGATTTGCGAGCATATTTGAGCAAAGTTCAGCACAGAAAAATATGTCAGAACCCAAAGAAGATGACGATGAAGAGAAGCTGTTTTGTTTTTCACTCGTTAAAGAGATTTAAAAAAACGAAATATAGACGACTTCATACTAAAATTAGCTTTTATAATTTAATCGTGCAAAAGCAAATTTTCCTTCAAGGACCCCTCGGTTACGTTAGGATATGTTACATTAGGTTAGGTTAGTCCTTTGAAAATCAAGATTATCATAGTCCGTTACCACAAGAAACAAATTATTTGCGACAAGAGCAGCGTAGTCAAGCTTCTACCGAAGGCTTTCAATATCATGATCATAGATCACAGCAGTCTAGTGTGCCAAATAACAAAATGGGACCTCTATGGCCAGTAACACACACTCCATGGCCAGCACCAACCAATGCTAGCCATAAATGGGAGTTACAGTTATTCTGCAAGTAAAAAAAGTCCTTTTTTCTTCAAATTTTCTACCCTAAACAAGTACTGATTTATACATTAGTGTGTCGATTAATAAAAAACCTTACCTCAATGTAATTGCGAATTTTTCTTCTGGTGAAATACAAAATCGCACAGCGTTTTAATCTGCTACGAGTCATCGTTTATGAGAGCCAGTAAATCATCAAACGATTTGACACACATTCTGTAATAGTTAAAAAATTCGGGTCCGTATTGCCTTACCTTAGGATACAAAGTTATCTACTGGCTTTCAGTCAGCCAGTTTGAAAAAACTGGGTGGACCAAATATTTCCGTCTTCTGCCGCGTCGTTTTTGCTGTCGGTATAAAATCACCATTAAAACTGTTTCTACGTCCATCTTCGACAAATGTAGAACTCAGAGTGAACCAGGGCGGCGGTGGCAACGCGAGTTCAACGCCTGACAAGCGAGCACCATGTGAACATTATCAAAAAATTTTGCACGCGTTCAACGCGCCTTAAGCGCTTGTCGTTTCAACCTGCTATAAGGCTTGCATATCTTCCCTAGTCGCTTCTGGCCTACGCCTGTCAACAATGGCACGTCGCGCCCAACATTCAAATAATCGCCGCATGACTACAATGGCATTTTGATTTTGAAATGACATTTCCTCATTGTTTTGTCCATCCATTACAGAAATCTTTACGCCTCTGGAGTTACCAAAATTAACATTTTTTCTGTTTCAATTTTACTTCCGGGCTATTTCGCGCTCTACGGAATGCATGTTCAGATGTATGTAATTCTAATCACAATTGTTGTTTACTCATTAGGCTTTTCGTACTGATAAACAAATGTCATTCTGTCTACTTGATTGCAAATGGGGTAAACTCTGAAGCTTTAGGTTCTGGATTTTAGGAAAAAGGCGCTTGGATTTTCTAATAGGTCTACTAGGAACGCATTTCCTACATGCATTGCGCAGTCCTGCCTTCTTGTTGTGTTGTAACTGGTACATCCCTCTATTGTACGAGGCCTGTCCAGAAAGTAAGTTCCGATGGATCGCGAAATGGAAACCACAGTGAATATCAGAAATGTTTCATTTGTTAGCTACACCTTCCAGCTACTTCTCTACGTAGTCACCGTTCTGACTCAGACATTTGCCGTAGCGGTGCACCAACTTTTCAATACCCTCATCATAAAAGGCAGCCGCTAGTGCTTTCCGCCAATCCTTCACACTGGCTTACAGCTCGTTGTCTGTGCCAAAATATTGTCTTCATAGACAGCGGTTCATGTGACCAGCGATGAAACTCAGTGGGAGACAATTACGGGCTGTATTGTGGGTAACCAAACATTTCCAATTGAAACGATGCAGGAACATCTTCATTGCCCCTGCAGGATGCGGCCGAGAATTGTCTTGAAGAAGAAACCGCACGACAGTTATGTAATGTTGGTTGCATAGCTTCAGGGGGAAAAACTCACCAGGCCCTCGTACTTGGCGGGAGACACTATTTTCTGTAACATCTTTACGCGCTCACTAAGAGCCCAGGAATGAAAAGAGCGACATAATTCTACCTAGAGTCATACTAGAGACACTGCCCAACACATCTTTGCAAAGCTTTATCCGATTTTCATAGTCGTTTCCATTTCGCGACCGATCGTAACTTACTTTCTGGACAGCCCTCGTACCTTTAGTACACGGTATGTGGATCAAAACAAAATGTTCAGACATTTTGTGACCAAAATGGTACTGAAACAGAGGATGACAGACTAAAGGCCGAAATACTAAATGTCTTTCTCCAAAGCTGTTTCACAGAGGAAGATGCACTGTAGTCCCTTCTCTAGATTGTCTCACAGATGGCAAAATGGTAGATATCGAAATAGATGACAGGGGGATATAAAAAATTAAAATTGCTCAAAAGAGGAAAGGCCGCTGGACCTGATGGTATACCAGTTCGATGTTACACAGAGTACGCGGAGGAACTTGCCCCCCTTCTTTCAGCGGGGTACCATAGGTCTGTAGAAGACCGTAGCATTCCAAAAGATTGGAAAAGGGCTCAGGTCATCCCCGTTTTCAATAATGTACGTCGAACAGATTTTCAGAACTATAGACCTATATCTCTAACGTCGATCAGTTGTAGAATTTTGGAACCCGTATTATGTTCGAGTATAATGACTTTTCTCGAGACTAGAAATCTACTCTCTAGGAATCAGCATGGGTTTCGAAAAAGAGCATCGTATGAAACCCCACTTGCGCTATTCGTCCACGAGACTCAGAGTGCCATAGACACGCGTTCACAGGTAGATACCGTGTTTCTTGACTTCCGCAATGAGTCTGATACAGTTCCCCGCAGTCGTTTCACGAACAAAGTAAGAACATATGGACTATTAGATCAATTGTGTGATTGGATTGAAGAGTTCCTAGATAACAGAACGCATCATGTCATTCTCAATGGAGAGAAGTCTTCCGAAGTAAGAGTGATTTCAGGTGTGCCGCAGGGGAGTGTCGTAGGACCGTTGCTATTCACAGTATATAAATGACTTTGTGGATAACATCGAAGTTCACTGAGGCTTTTTGCGGATGATGCTGTAGTATATCGAGAGGTTGTTACAATGGAAAATTGTACTGAAATGCAGGAACGAACGAATTAACGCATGGTGCAGGGAATGGCAATTGAATCTCAGTGTAGACAAGTGTAGAATGGCAATTGAATCTCAATGTAGACAAGTGTAATGTGCTGCGAATACACAGAAAGAAAGATCCGTTATCATTTACCTACAATACAGCAGGTCAGCAACTGGAAGCAGTTAATTTCATAATTTATCTGGGAGTAGACATCAGAAGTGATGTTAAATGGAATGACCATATAAAATTAATCGTCGGTAAAGCAGATGCCAGACTGAGATTCATTAGAAGAATCCTAAGGAAAGTCAATCCAAAAACAAAGTAAGTAGGTTACAGTACATTTGTTCGCACACTGATTTAATACTGCTCACCAGTGTGGGATCTGTACTAGATAGGGCTGATAGAAAAGATAGAGAAGATCCAACGGAAAGCAGCTCTCTTTGTTACAGGATCATTTAGTAATCGCGAATGTGTTACGGAGATGATAGATAAACTCCAGTGGAAGACTCTGCAAGAGAGACGCTCAGTAGCTCTGTACGGGCTTTTGTTGAAGTTTCGAGAACATACCTTCACCGAAGAGTCAAGCAGTATATTGCTCCCTCCTACGTATATCTCGCGAAGAGACCACAAGCATAAAATAAGAGACATTAGAGCCCACACAGAGGCATACCCACAATCTTTCTTTCCACGAACAATACGAGACTGGAATAGAGGGGATACCAGATAGAGGTACTCAAGGTACCCTGTGCCACACACCGTCAGGTGGCTTGCGGAGTACGGATGTAGATATAGATGCAGTTTTCCACTTTTGGTATTGTTGTATTCTTCCTTCTAATTTATTTATTATTTCTTTTTCTTTCAGTTAGTGTTTTTTCAGTGTTAGTCAGCGTCTCCGTGATGTCATCAGAGTACATGGAACATAAAGAAATTATCTGCATACATGTATATTCATTGCTTTAACAGTACTAGGACTCACAGTTCTACCCACTACGTATCATGCCCGTCACTTGTCGGCACTTCTTAATATAATAAAAAATATATATTGAATGTGAAGATATATGGAAATAATTACATTAATCCTTTGGCGAGTCGGATAAGCACAGTAAGGACAGCCAGGCCTGTAAATGAGTAAAGAATATGTTTGTGGCAGTTCCAGATTAGCGAAATAGTCTTTCTCATGTATATTTTTGCTTATCGATTAATAATACTACGTCCAGTTTCCGTATCCGTCTACAAAATCTTGACCCTGTCCATCATTCCTTTTGTAATCGGATTTTCTTAGTACCTCCCAAGTACAACAGGTGGGCTTCCTGGATTTTCTTATATTACAGGACTACTTGGAATGACAACTCAATTTTTCACTGGTGAGATGCGAATGTACTACTTCTTGTACACACATCAAAAATGCAAATTTTTCACTTACTCTCTCAACCCAAAATGACTACCTCTGATTACGCTCTAAACTAACATGCGCCTACATTCGTTCATTAACAGAAAGGGGGTCCTTCCTCTTTCCGAAGAACAGGAAAAACATCTTAGATTTCTTAACACTTGAAAATCAAAAAGCCATGACGGTAGGCGCAGGCTCTAGGCTGGGCTACAGCTTCATCTTTTCTCTTTGCCTTTGAAGAAACTGTAAACATAAAATCAAGAAATGGAAACACCTTATAAACTTTCCAGACTGTTTCTGATCATTTTCTCTTATATACTGTGTATATAACATGTAAATTCCACTGTCGCTGCTTATACTAGCAATAAATTAATAAAAACAGTACTTACCGTGTTTCATTGATTATGGAAGTCACAATCCAGCGCTGTGATTACAGGGTGTTACAAAAAGGTACGGCCAAACTTTCAGGAAACATTCCTCACACACAAAGAAAGAAAATATGTTATGTGGACATGTGTCCGGAAACGCTTACTTTTCATGTTAGAGCTCATTTTATTACTTCGCCTCAAATCACATTAATCATGAAATGGAAACACACAGCAACAGAACGTACCAGCGTGACTTGAAACACTTTCTTACAGGAAATGTTCAAAATGTCCTCCGTTAGCGAGGATACATGCATCCACCCTCCGTCGCAAGGAATCCCTGATGCGCTGATGCAGGCCTGGAGAATGGCGTATTGTATCACAGCCGTCCGCAATACGAGCACGAAGAGTCTCTACATTTGGTACCAGGGTTACGTAGACAAGAGCTTTCAAGTGCCCCCATCAATGAAAGTCAAGAGGGTTGAGTCAGGAGAGAGTGGAGGCCACGGAATTGGTCCGCCTCTAGCAATCCATCGGTCACCGAATCTGTTGTTGAGGAGCGTACGAACACTTCGACTGAAATGTGCAGGAGCTCCATCGTGCATGGACCACATGTTGTGTCGTCCTTATAAAGGCACATGTTATAGCAGCACAGGTAGAGTATCCCGTATGAAATCATGATAACGTGCTCCATTGAGCGTAGGTGGAAGAACATGGGGCCCAATCAAGACATCACCAACAATGCCTGCCCAAACGTTCACAGAAAATCTGTGTTGATGACGTGATTGCACAATTACGTGCGGATTCTCGTCAGCTCACACATGTTGATTGTGAAAATTTACAATTTGATCACGTTGGAATGAAGCCTCATCCGTAAAGAGAACATTTGCACTGAAATGAGGATTGACACATTGTTGGATGAACCATTCGCAGAAGTGTACCCGTGGAGGCCAATCAGCTGCTGATAGTGCCTGCACACGCTGTACATGGCACGGAAACAATTGGTTCTCCCGCAGCAGTCTCCATATAGTGAGTGACATGGTAAACCTTACCTTGTACAGCAGCAACTTCTCTGACGCTGACATTAGGGTTATCGTCAACTGCATGAAGAATTGCCTCGTCCATTGTAGGTGTCATCGTCGTTCTTGGTCTTCCCCAGTCGCGAGTCATAGGCTGGAATGTTCCGTGCTCCCTAAGACGCCGATCCATTGCTTCGAACGTCTTGCTGTCGGGACACCTTCGTTGTGGAAATCTGTCTCGATAAAAACGTACCGCGCCACGGCTATTGCCCCGTGCTAATCAATACATCAAATGGGCATCTGCCAACTCCGCATTTGTAAACATTGCATTGACTGGAAACCACGTTCGTGATGAACACTAACCTGTTGATGCTACATACTGATTTGCTTGATGCTAGTACTGTAGAGCAATGAGTCGCATGTCAACACAAGCACCGAAGTCAACATGGGGACATAAACATCAACACTAATATCATAAATGAATCCAGCAGCACCTTCATAAATATCCTTCAAAGTTTTGGCATGTCCCTATTGGTCAATAGTGCAACAAGGGTAACTACAATGACTGCATCAGTAATTGACCATGTGGCCACAAATATAGACAGGGAAAAATGTGATGTAGCTGTAAATGATCTCGGACTATCAGACCATCTCTGTCAAATAACAACAGTAAAATCAGGCATCGAATCATTCCCTAAACTACAAGCCTATAAACGACATGTATCAGAAATCAAAATAAAAGATTTTTCAAAAGAACTAGAAAAACAAAGCTGGGATGAAGTGTATAAGGAAACCAAGGTGAATATGAAATTCTCCAAATTCTCCACATTGTTTAAATTGAACTTTGAAACAGCATTTCCCAAAGTATGCATGACTGTATCAACATCTCACAAAAACAGATGGATAACAGCAGGTATTAAGAAGTCCTCCCAAACACTTAAACACCTCAGTTCCATGAAAAAGATTCACAATGATCCAGAATTCTTAAATTTCTATCATAGATACAAAAAGATTTATAGGAAGGTGCTGATTGCTGCAAAAAAGTCATTTAATGACAAAATAATATATAATGCAGAGAATAAAAGCAAAGCAGTCTGGGATGCTATAAAAAAGGAAACGGGGAGAGGCAAACAAACGCAGAATAACATACTGCTAAGGGATGGGGATAAGGTAATAAATGATCCACAACACTTAGCAAACTATGTAAACGAGCATTTTTCAAGTATTGCAGAGAAGTTACAGCAAAAATTCCCCAAAACAAATATAACACCTGCAAAAATTGTTGCACTAGATACAATGATGTTACTTCCAACCACAGAGAATGAAGTCAATAAAACTGTTCAAAAGCTAAAAAATAAAAAGTCAGAAGGCTTAGATGATGTACCAATGTGTGTACTGAAACAATGCATAGGGATTATACAAGGCCCATTAACAAATATAATGAATGAATCCTTCACATCAGGGACATTTCCAGAGCAGCTAAAACAGGCAAGAGTTGTACCTTTGCTTAAGAAAGGTAATGCAGAAGACATAGAAAATTACCAGCCCATTTCCCTCCTGTCAGCATTCTCAAAAATAATAGAAGCAATTATGAAAGACAGATTAATGAATTATGTGAATAAATACAATCTTTTAAGCAAATCACAGTTTGGTTTTCGAAGT
The DNA here is from genome assembly GCF_023897955.1 of Schistocerca gregaria. Lineage (NCBI taxonomy): Eukaryota > Metazoa > Arthropoda > Insecta > Orthoptera > Acrididae > Schistocerca > Schistocerca gregaria. The sequence continues at coordinate 235,894,541 of NC_064928.1, forward strand.
GGCAAAAATACGGAGTCAGCCATAGTAGAATTCACAAAAGTTGTACTTAATGCTCTTGATAAAGATGAGTGTGTCACAGGCATATTTTTGGATCTTTCTAAGGCTTTTGATACAGTCGACCACAAGATTCTATTAAATAAATTAGAAGCATTAGGAATAAGAGGGGTAGCTAATGACTGGTTTCGATCATACCTAACAGATAGGGTACAAAGAGTAGAGATAACACATACTTCAAATAGATCTAAACATTTAGTAAAATACTTATCAGAACCAAAACATATTAATATAGGGGTTCCACAAGGTAGCATATTAGGACCAATACTATTCCTGATATACATCAATGACTTTCCCAGTAGTGTTACTCATGGTGAGAAAATTCTCTTCGCTGATGACAGCAATATTATAGTCACTGAGAGAACAAGAGAACTCCTTACCGAGAAAGCAAATGAAACTCTCAAGGAAGTTTACGATTGGTCAATAAGCAACAAATTGACATTAAACATAAAGAAAACTAATGCCATGAACTTCAGTTTGAAGAGGAAAAATGACAATGTTAAACTAAATGTAGATGGCACCTCTATAGACTGTGTAACAAATGCAAAATTTCTAGGAATGAATATTGACTCTCAGCTGAAGTGGTGCGAACACACAAAGGTACTTGCAAACAGAATGTCATCAGCATGTTATGCCCTTAGAATTCTATCATCTGTGTGTAACATGCAGTGTCTTTTAGTTACATATTATTCATATGTACACTCAATTCTTAGCTATGGCATTCTTTTTTGGGGAACAAATCCACAAAATATGAACACAATTTTCAAACTCCAGAAAAGAGCCATAAGAATAATAACCAGAAATAGTAGTCGAGCTCATTGTAAAGATCTGTTCAAAACACTGGGAATTTTAACTGCTCCATGTGAACACATTTACCAGTCAGTTGTACACATCAAAAGTAACATTGGCAATTACTGCACAAACAGCTCTGTCCATGACCATGCAACAAGAGATAGACTCAACTTACATTTACCAAGAAAAAATAAACATAAAACTCAAAACAGCATTTTCTACCAAGGAATAAAACTGTACAATAAATTACCAAAAGAGATTAAAGAAATTTCAAAAATACTCTTATTTAAGAAGGCAGCTAAAAAGTACCTGTTATGCAATACATTTTATACAGTGAAGGATTATTTAGATAAAGCAGAGTAGGGGTTTGATAAAAAAATGTTATACAAACAAATAATAATAATAATAATGATTATAAAACATCCAATATTCCACATAACACCTTCACTTTATTATTTTTCTTCTTTTTTCCTTTCTAGAGACACTCTCCCCTCAAGCTATGCATAGCACAATACAAACACCTCTTCCTCTTTCTGAGCTCAACATCTCACTCATTATGAAGGGATGCTGACTCAGTTTTTCAGGATAGCAAATGGGAACTTGCAGTACAGAAAATGGCCCAAGGATCACCTGTGTGTGTGTGTGTGTGTGTGTGTGTGTGTGTGTGTGTGTGTGTGTGTGTGTATGTGTGTGTGTGTGTATGTAGTGAGTGAAGTGTTATGAAACAATGTGTGTATAGTGTGTGCAGTGACTGATAGTGAAATATGAGTGAATAGTGTGGCATTACATTATTTAATGAGTTATTTGTAAATAAATTATTGTATACCAGGAGTAAAATCTAATGATTGTCTCTAACTAGAAGTCTGTAAATATATGTGTATACGAATTAGCTTATTGTAAATTGATCTAAGCTTGTAAATACTTTGACATGTCCTATATCCTTGTAAAAAGAGATCTACGGATGAATAAAACTACTACTGCTACTACATTACCTTCCTTCAATTGGGCCAACTGGCTGTGAATCGAGGAAGTACAGTAAATACTGACGAAACTAAAATGAGCTCTAACATGGAAATTAAGCGTTTCCGGACACATGTCCACATAACATCTTTTCTTTATTTGTGTTTGAGGAATGTTTCCTGAAAGTTTGGCCGTACCTTTTTGTAACACGCTGTTTATTTTTACGTCAGGCACCACACACTCAGATACACTGAACATCCGTTTCAGGATTCATTGCTTCAGTTCCCATAGAAGAGATTACACTGATAGGCTAAAACATTATGACTACTGCCCACTCGCGACGTTGGATGCCCTCTGGTGGCGTTGCCGGCACGTGACACGGTAACAAAAGTATTGAAGTGAACAGACTCTAGCGAAGATCTGGGCTGCAAATGGGGAAACCCATTGAGGTAAGCGACTTTGACAAAGGGGAGATTATTATTACCCAGAGCCTGTGGACGAGTATCTCTCAATCGGCGAAGCGGTTGAATTTTAATTTGCTACTGTCGTTAGGACCTACGGAAAGAGGTAGAAGGACAGTGAAACTACCACTAGGCTTTAAATGGTTGGACATCCACGATTCTTCACAAAACGTGGTATTCAGAGGCAGTAATGGAGGACAGATGGAGATTTGTGGGAATCTCTGCCGAAACAGCGCAGTGCTGATGCACGCACAAGTGTTTCATAGTACCACGTTCATCGTACATTGTTGAACATTTACGATTGCAGTGGGCATGAGAACATCGGATTAGATCGTTGATCAATGAAAACGTGTCGACTCTTCGGGTGAACCACATTTCTGCTACACTAGGTCGGTTGTCGTTTCCACAAACGATGTCATCGAGGTGGCTCGAAACGAGCAGCACTTTACTGATGGTAGAAGTGTTATGCTGTGGGAAGCAGTCTACTACGATTGCATGGAACTTGTGGTAGTACTCGAAATCACGCTGACAGCTACGAATTACCTGCATCCTTTCATGCTTGATGTCTGCTCGGAAAGCGATGTCATCTTTGGGGCAAAATGGTTCAAATGGCTCTGAGCACTATGGGGCTTAACATCTATGGTCATCAGTCCCCTAGAACTTAGAACTACTTAAACCTAACTAACCTAAGGACATCACACAACACCCAGTCATCACGAGGCAGAGAAAATCCCTGACCCCGCCGGGAATCGAACCCGGGAACCCAGGCGTGGGGATGTCATCTTTCAGTTGTATATTTTCCCACATCTCTGAGACAAAACCGTGCCTGACGTAAATCGTATGTAACCCATCTGGGTCGCTATCGGGTGCCATCACCGCGTACGCAAATTGGCAGCTCGCTGTTTACACGAATTACATGACATGATGCGTAGATATATAATGCCACATACCTCCACAAACATACAAGGCAACAATCGGATCGCTGACAGGCAGAATCAGTAATGTATTTCTTTATAAAGACGAACAAACAAGCTATTAAGCAGATGGTGATAATGTTTTGGCTCGTCAGTGTAGTTGGTATACCAATTGGCTAAATCTGGAACACCTCTCGTAGAATATTAGTCTCAACCTACAATTATTGCAGTTCTGAGCACCATATGTAGTATTTGACTTGTTAGCAATTCATTAACACAACCCAAAATCATAGCTCTGTTTTGTGCTTGTTTGAACAATCGAGTGTTATCTTATAAACTAGCTTCGGTAGCAGTAATGTACAATGTACAAGAGATAATAATCATTTTTCGCTTTTGTTCAGGCATCAGTAATGTGACTGAATAACTCTTCAGTGGAGACTAATAATGTTTTTCAGATTTTTGTTGTATGAAACGTTTATACAACCCTATAGTGACTCAACAATACATTGTTTTAACTTTTCACTGCTTTAAGGAATTCTAAGTAATTTTTATCGGTACAAAACATATAACAGTTAAAACAAAAAGTGTCTGAAAGATACTGACACTAACTTCATGGGCTTAGGCCCAACACTAAAGTCCGATGTGAGTTCAGTCACAGTTTGGCGCCTGTCCTGTTTTACCAGCCTGCCCAGCCCACGATGTGCGACTCCTGTAATGAGGGATGGCCGTCCAATCACGATTGGACATGGTTTCACCTTGGTTTCACCATGTGTCGAGGACTCACCACAGCACTCCTCGAACACCCAAAAAGTCGTGCTGTTTCTGAAATGCTCGTGCCGAGCCTCCAAGCTATCGCAATCTGCGCCCAGCCAAACTCAGATAGATGGCACGCCTTTCCCATTCCATACACGGACAGCACGCTCACTGATCTTACATGCACTGTGCGTGTATCTGATCAGATTTTTGTCGTCTCCATGGGCTTGTATCGACAGAAGGTCGATTCTGGTTGATCAGTGAATAAACACATCAGTCACTTCTACATAGAAATTCGTCAACAAAGTATAAGGAATTGGTCACGAAAACAAAAATTAGGTTCCTCTTAAACAGAAGTTCATCAGCAGTTAGTCTTTTTAAGGCTGATAACAAGTTACTGAAAACGTGTGCCCATTAATAATGGTTACCTTCCTGTAGCAAAATAATGACTTTAAATCTTTTTGAAGATTATTATTATTTGTATCATTATTATTTCCATGATCCAATCACTTGGTCTGACAAACATTGTGTTATTTATGACAAATTTCAGTAAGGAATAAATGTATTGGGAGGCAGTTGTTAATATCCTTACTTGTTTGAATAGACTTAGCACCAAGTTGTTCAGTTCACATGTGAAACGATTCATATTACACATTTTTGGAATAGAGAATATTTAGCTTGGCACTTTGAATTAACCAAAGGAAAGAAAGGTCCGCTGTGACAATACTGAATGAAAGTAAGCAAAGTATGATAGTTTCTCTATTTTTATATCATGTACGTCTGAAGAATTTATTATAAAGTATTAATACCAAGAATGTTAGGAAAACCCAGTGGAGGAAACTTCTAAATTTATTACCAAGTATTAATACCAAGAAGTTTAGGAGCTCACAGGGCGGAAACCTCAAACAAGCTATGAGCTGCATATAATGTGTTTCATCAAAGTTTAATTAGAAAGAATTGTCTATGAAACATTTATTAATGACAATGAAAATTACAAAAGCCATTTGTTCAAAACTGTTTGTTGGAAACGAAACAATCTTGACAAGTGTTAATGTTACTGACGAGAGGTCTCTGATATATCCAACAAACGTAAAGGTCTTGTGGTACACCATATGTAATTAGTTTCCAGTTGTATGATGCCTGGTAACTTAACACAATACTCTTTCTTTTTCTCATCATTTGCTTCTTAGACAGACACAAGATTTGAACCACCCTTCAATCACAAATTAATATTCTAAATTAATTAAAAGTATGTTGTGATTTGCTTCATCAGATGTCTTTGAGAGATCTTCTCGTGTAAAAAGCCTTCTCAGTTGCGTAGCCCTTAAGAAATCGATTTTATTTCTTTTCTTATGCAAGTGCTTGCGGTCAGCATTCTTCAGTCATTTGGGAAATATTCCAAAATACTGACTACAAAAATGTCAAGATATATTACTAAAATCAATCAAATAAAGTGTAATCAAATTTGTTGAGGTTTTATTGTGTTTGAGTATGTATGTAGATACACAAAACTTGGAATGCAGATTGACAGGGTGTAGTTAATTTTTCATCTTCTTTTGTATGTCGCTAATACTGACTACCAACAGTCATACATAAATATTAGTAGCAACGATAGTTTGCTTCATAACTTGAAACAACAAATTTATTGTTGCAGGTACAGCAAGTGGACCGTCCGCCTGGGAGGCATCTACCGGAATCAGGATGAGTCCACCGCCTGGATCGCGGTCTCAAGCTGGGCCCAGGTGCACCCAGAATTCAACACGTCATCCTATTACAGTTATGACGTGGCTGTCATATTCCTGCCCGAGGAAGCTCCTCTGAACAGTGAGTGGCGCAAAAATAACGTAGCGTTCTTGTTCGTAGAGAGAGAGAGAGAGAGAGAGAGAGAGAGAGAGAGAGAACATAGTGATGGAAATGACAAATGTCATTTGATGAAAGTGTGGAAGAGCCTCCAGCCTGATAGTTTTTCTTAATACACTGTATAGCTGCTTTCCTTTCAGTTATTGGTTTATTCAGTACTTTTTTTATACTGTTTGCGTATGTATACACACACGGTGGCCCACTTAGGTGTTTCAGCACAAGTATCTCTGGAGTAACAACAGAAAATCAAAAACGACTTTCATGGCTATGACTGGTAGCCAGGGGCTCAGAAAAGCAAATACTTTGAGACTTTTTAAGACGTAAGCAAATATTAATTTCAGCACAAATTTACGTTTTTCTTTGAAATTGACATTCCCATATTACTTCATAAGCAATCAATAACATGAAAAATCCCAAAAAGAATGGCGTTTTTTGCGTCGCAATGCATCAATTACATACTAAGAAAATACTAAGTGGACACTTAAAATAAACGAAATGCGCCGATATTGCTCGTACTGGAGCGTAAGTGTGAACCCCACATTCTTCACAATAGCGATGTGACTGACATACTACAATGCAACAAATGCTGGGCAATTGGTGTTTACACTAGTATAACGTGAACTGGAAACAATACAGATGTCCAGCCATCCACAATGAAAAATAAAGAAAGGGTTTTCTTATCTGTGCTTTATTTATCTTTACTATACAGCTATAATGGACATAACGGTAACGAAAAACCGAATACCACTGGCTAGGTTAAATAGAAGTAATGGTTGAGCACATGGTAATTGTACATACTTGTGTGACTTGACCGCGGCATTGATTTCAGTCCACCGAATAACAGTGTAAATAGCAATAAGTAACCATGTATTGGATCGTAGTACGTCAATCACATTGCGATTACGAGCAACATGGGGTTCACACTTGCATCTCGCTATGTGCAATAGCGGCTCGTTTCGTCTACTTCAAGCATCAAATTCACTTTGCAATTTCTCGGGTACGAAATTGACGTATTGTGGTGCAACCATTCTTTTTGTGATTTTTCATGTTATGATTGCGTCAGCAATAATATGAGTTTGTCCACTAAAAAAACATTGATTTGTGTTGAAAATAAAATTTTCTTACGTTTCAGTCTGTCTCATAGTATTTACTTTCATGATCCTCTGCCTTATTCATACCAGTGACGCCGTTTATCAGTATCTGTTGTTGTTCCAGAGATATTTGCACTGAAACGTGTAACCGGACCAACCTTTATAATAATGCAAGAGAATTTACTTTTCTCAGAGTTATTGTAAACTGAGGTTTCCACACAGTCTTTGGAGCATCGGGCTTGATATATTCATCTACTTTGGCGGTAACTGCTCAAAATACAATAAGGTCAATCCAGATTCTAGCGGCAGAATTTCGCAGAAGGATCTTAGATTTTTCCTTAGTGGCCGGCCGATGTAGCAGTGCGGTTCTAGGCGAGCTTCTGTCTGTAACCGCGTGATCGCAATGGTCGCAGGTTCGAATCCTGCGTCGGGCATGGATGTGTGTGATGTCCTTAGGTTAGTTAGGTTTAAGTAGTTCTAAGTTCTAGGGGACTGATGACCACAAATGTTAAGTCCCATAGTGCTCAGAGCTATTTTTTTTCCTTAGTGTTTTGACATAATCGAGCATCAGTCTCCAACGACTTGCTACAGAGTAACTTCATCTAGCTGATTTCTTACTCCAGTTGCATGGCCAACCACGTCAAAGTGCACATGTATCGTCTGAGGGTTGGTGCACTGCTCAGTGGTTTGGCTGTACCTCTTGAAGAAATTATGTTACAGGCATTTTCAATGCTTCGTAGGTATTTTCCCAGAAGAAAACGTTACTGGTAAAAGAAACCAAATAAATCTACGTTATTACTATACAGATAACCACTGGAGACGACGGATTGCCTACACTGTAATTTGACAAATGGACGACAACTGCAATCTAGTTAGCTGCAATTACAAGCTCAGAATTTTAAGCAGTGTACCTTCTCACTCAGTTTCAGTGATAGAAAACGCGTCTGTCTTTTCGTAACGGATAACATTTTCACTGAAATGAAGACTGTGAACTTCGGAAAAAAGGGAGTGGACAAGACGCAACATTATGCACCGCTCTGACACCTCTCCACAATGTACAGTATACTCAGCAAAATTATCACCACATCTATAGACAAAAAAATTCTGGCTCTATAAGTGGACTGATCAAGGTAGTGCAATGATAAGCACATTGGACTCGCATTTGGGAAGACGACGGTTCAGACATGCGTCTGCCCATCCTGATTTAAGCTCCCGTGATTTCCCTAAATTGGTGCAGGCAAATGCCAGGATGGTTCCTCTGAAAGGGCATGGCCAAATTCCTTCCACATTCTCCCCTGATCCGATGTGACAGATGACCTCGATTTTGTCCCCTCGCCCGAAAATCAACCAACCATCCATCTATAAGTTGATATAGCGAAATGGACCAAATACAGGTCGTTAATGAACCTTTTAACCACAGTAGCAAATGACAATAAACCATATGAATCATATTCGTGGCTTCTGAGAAATTTTGTGACTTAGTTTCAAAAAAATCTCTACTTACATCTGTTGAGAAACAAGGTGTTGATTCAATCCCTATCAGCACACTGACGAGTATGTATGAAAATGCTATAGCTTCCATTATACTCCACAACAGTTAGAAGCTTCAGACTGAAGAAAGAATCAGGCAAGAAGATCTCGAAACTGTTCTCAAGACTTCTAGAATATTATTCCTAAACTCAGTTAAATGAAGAATGTGTTAGCAGACCACATGTAAGCGCCTTCACTTTGTTGACGACATTATCCTATTTTCCTCTAATATGCATAAACTTGAACAGTAAATAGAAGAACTCAATTGTTTGAAAATGAAATCATGGAATAGGTGAATGAGTTTGATATCACATGGAACACCGGATTCAGCATTTGGTGTAGAGGAAGCAATAATATTAGTTTCTCAGTCAAAATGATCCATATGTTTAGCAGACATTCCATTAGTCAGATTAAAATTTATATTTAGTAATTGAAATGGTATTATTTCTCGTAAAGTACTTCCAGTTGTTTTTTGATTGGATTCATTGATTTAACCACTGAATCTTAATTCATAAACAACATAACACCATTTTAAGCAGTAACTCTGCTTAAAATTTTATGTTTTTTTAATGTGTATATTTGTTTTTCTCAAATGCATAAAATTTTCAGTTTTTCAAACTCTATAGATCAACAGTAATTCCTATCATTTCCTTGTTACTGTATAATTTATTACGTTTGATGTAATATTTGGTGTTAATAAACTGGAAACTTGGAAAACGTTTTTATTAATATATTGTAGAGCAACAATTTATGGAAATTTGTGAAAACCTTTAAGGTAAAATTAGTAAAAAAAGATTATTACTCTTATTGAAAATATTAAAGAAATTTTTCTGTTAGATGAATGTGAAGATAATACAGTCATTATATTTTAAGATTTCATTCATGAAAATCTGGATATATTTAGAGAATATTCTACTAGAGGTAAACATGCAGGAATAGATTGTTTTTATTTAACTCAGACATATTCTCCTAAATACCAAAGCACTTAGTTAATGTATGTTAATTTTTTAAGTATATTCAGAGACAGTGACACAAATTTTGCTCACATTTTGTCATGAGCCTATTCTAGGTGATTTTGAATTTGACGATTTAAAAAATATGTTGCTGGTATTGGAGGAACAACGAATTTGTTTTATTACAGTAGATACTAAAAGAAAAATTAATAACAGTAAATACAGAGAAGAGATTAAGAATTTTTTTAAACATTGATCAAGAATGATGTATGTAAACATTTGACATAAACGTTTAAAATAATAATAAATATAACTGTTGAACATAAATGATGAATTTAGACATTAAATGTAAAAATGCAAGTAATTATTGTTTTTTGGCCTTAATAATATGATTCTGAAATTGTTAGAAAAGCTAGACCAAATATAAAGGTAAATAATTATTTAAAAGAAGAATTTATAAATTGAAGAGACAATGAAAATGCATCAAGAAATATTAAAAAAGAAAATCAGCTAATGGAATACTTAATTTAGATACATCCGATCATGTTGGTATGCACTGGATTCGTTTTTGATTCACTTCTTCTTCACTTCTTCTATACCGAAAGAATTAGTAAACTTTTGGAAATGTGACTTTTAATGCAAAAAGAATACCAAGGCTTAATGAATTTATTTGCAGTCACTTGTTATTACTTTGTCTTTGAAATGTTATCATCACCAGCTAAAGCATAGTTAGGGGTGTGTCTAAATGGTTATGACATTAATGAAACTTTAGATATAATAAATGAAAATTCTTGGAAATTAGTTAAATCTTAAAGTCAATGCAGAATTTAAAAATCGAAGATATCCAGTCACTAGAACCAAAAATTAAGTAAGAATTCGATAATCGAAGATTGGTGATAAGCCGATTAGTACTGAAAATCAAAAATATTCAGTTGTTAGAACCAAAAATAAGAAAAGGATTAACTTCAAAATCTGAAGATATTTTATCAGAAATTAAAAATATAACATTCAGTCATCAACAGATCTAAAAATTAAAGAATATTTAAAAGTAATTAGACTCATTGGAAACAAGAATTAAAGAAATGCAATCGCTAGAACTAAAAATTAAGGAAGAATTATTGTCAGCTGAAGCAGAAAATCTGAGACTAGATACAGATTTGAAAAATAATAACATTACAGTCATTAGAAACAAAATTTAAAGATATCCAAACTCCTGTCATCTTTAGACCCAAAAATAGAAAATGGGATAAATAATTTTCATAAGAATTAAAGCAGGATTTTTAATTCAATGCAGTCAGTAATTTTTTTATATATAAATAGAGTTCGCTACTGACAGCTTAACAAGTTTGGTAATGAATATAATATTCATTGCACTTATTGCTTTATTAAAAAGATATAGTATACTTTGATATTAAAATAAAGGTTAATATGAATGACATTATGTCAGCATTAGTGGAGAATTTTAAATTTGAAGTCACTGAATCCAATTGCAGTAATCAATTTTGTTCACAAGATCGTTATAACAATATTTATGAATGTGACTTTTAATTCGAATATGAAAAAAGAAGTTCTAAATTTGTCTTTATTTTTAAGAACGCTGTGTTGCGGTTGTTTTTCCAGTCATTTGTCTAAAAACGGTTTCATCAGTCGCAAGAGTAAATACATCATCATCCAGTATATGTTGTAAATAAATTTCCCAAATATTTAAATAATTTCAATAAAAGGAATATCAAATCCTTCTTTCATTCTTAAAATGTGTTTACTGAGTTGTATACATGATTAATTTTCCATAAGTGGATGTTCCTTTCTTATAATATGTATTTGCTTATGGATATTTTTAAAATGTTTTCAAATAACATAATGAGTTTATTATAAAACTATAATCGTATATTCTTAAAATAGCAAAGATAGATTTTAAATTCTGATCATTTGCTTATGGACCACATGATGTAATAATGTACCTGTTTCTCTGTTTCCTTGGTTTATTACATCAAAGGAAAATCACATATTTCTTTCCAATTTCTATATCTGTAGCTCATTTTTCATCATATCCTTAATTTTATTTAGATCTTTTAAATGATCTGTTATACATTCATAGAGTGGTTTTTGTTCTTTTTTTATCCTTTTCGTTTATCCTTTAATTTATTATCACCATGTTTTTGAATTGAAAGTGAAATGTAATAACTAACCTCTTTTTAAATTTGTTCATTTCCTATTTTTTCACTTTAATATTAATTAATATAATCCGGATTCACTGATAAATAGTGAAGATTTTAAATTTCTTTTTAACCTCCAAGACAGCTTTAAAATTTTCAAATATATTACATTCATCTTCATGGACACTTTTTCTAATTGCTTGTCAGTATCCTTACATTGTAATATTTTGGCTATATTTTCCCTTGCAGTCACAGATTATTATTTTCATCCACAATCATTAATGCTTCTTTATTGTTATGTGTAAGTTAGTTTTTTCTTAAATCTAAAAATGAGTCTATTTATATATAGACAAAATTTATTCAATTTAATTTTTTTTAAAAACACTCAATTTTTTATTATAAATGGATTGAACAAATAAAGTGATTTGTCCAATGTATAAACATGAAAATGAAATTAATAAGGAAATAAATATAAGAAAACAAAATACACCTTCAAAAATGAATTGTATTAGTGTATAAGAAGGAACTTATCAAAAATTGAAATAAAATTACATTTACTTGTGACATTCCTACAAAAGATGTAAAAATTCTTCTTTGTATATTCATAATGTTACAGTAAACAAACAAAGGACAGGAGAATATGTTTTGTGTATCAGATAACATAAAAATAAGTACTATCAAAGTATTCAATGTTTTTGCAGAAAATTTGTTGTAAAAGATAGAATATTTGAAATCGTGTCAGAATTTATCATATTAAAAAAAGATATTAAAAATTTATGTAAACACAAACATGTTTAAAAATTAATTTTTGGTTTTATTTATTCAGACATTAACTCTTTTAATATTGACCATGTGGTTGAGTATTCTATGTTATGATATAAACCATTTATCATTGTCAAAGTCTAATACAATTTTATTACATTCAGCTATATATAATGTGTTTAGATCATCTAATCAAAATCATTTTAGTCTATTGTTTTATTCTGTCACTTTAAAAAATTTTATAACTGTCAAAAGTAATTATTTCTCAACAAATTTTTTAACTACTTCAGATTTTCTATATTCTTAATCTTCTACACTATATGCATACATTTTCGATTGTAAAGTAACATGTTCTAACATAATTGTTTTCCACTTTTATTTTTCCTACAATTTTCTTGATTAATTGTGGAATTTCATATATGTTACTTTCTGGATAATGACTTGTGCCAAACTCATTTACCATAGATTTCATGTCTTTATAAAACCTTTTGTTATTGTATAGTAAATAAAAGAATCAGTATCCATACAACATAAATTAATATTTTCATCATATTTTCGTTTCATTACAATATAGTAGAAAGCTTACATTTTTACATTGGAATGTGTGTTTTCCATTTGGCTGAGCATAGACACGAATCTATCTTTCGCGAGTAGTTGGAGTGAATGACCCCCCCCCCCACAACTCGATGGAGTCAGTTTCTGCGTGAAGGCGTGAGCGGCAGACGCAAGGTCGTCATCTCGCTGTTGCGCGGTGACGATTTGACAGCCAGCAGCTTTCATGTTCCATGGTTTTTAGTTCAGGGCAGCTTAAGAGCTGGTTCCATCTAGCACAGTGACTGAGTGCATGCCTCGGTCCTCGGTTGAGGAGTCCGTTGTGGGTCTGTCGTGCTAGCTGAAGTAGTGTTATCCTTATGTTCAGAGGCGTGGTTCGGACAAGGAATGTGCACTGTGCAGTTGAATGCTTAAAGGTTCAACAACTGGATCACAAGAATTCGGCCGTTCAGTCTGGCGCGAATATAAATATCGCGCAAGGTGGCAACAGGCATTCGAATGGAAGTACGGATCTGACCCGACATCCAAACACAGAGTCTCCCATAAGCTGAGACCAGTCAGAAGACCAACTCGCTGCACGATCGCTATGTCATCACTGTCTCCCTGACACCCTGAATGTCTGACTGACTTCTCTCTGTGTCACAGACTGGATCTTCCTTGGCTACTCGCATAGCTCACAGACTGCCCTAATTTCCCATTGTATCAGTGTTGTTATTGTTGGATCAAAATTGCAACTACACTCAACGGTTGACCCACGTCAGCCTCCCAGTGTTCGTACAGGGCGAAAATTTCGGATGTTGTAGTGGTCGTCCTGTCACTCAGGAACTCCCTTCTTGCTCTGACGTGTTCATGTTGCGGCAGTTCCGAGTTGGCTTCAGTATCCCCATGTAACTGCGCAAGTGCTTCGCGGAATTCCTGAATTGTCAAGGAGGCAGCCACACAACAAAACGCTCACTGGCTTCTGAAGGAAGGGCAAGTGTCTGCACGTATGTGACTTGTTGGCATTCTTCTTGCTGTCCATCAGACTTTACTCAGTGCAGCCCTTCCCGAGCGAGTAAAACACCTGAGAAGGTGTGAAGTCTTTGAGCCTCCTCGCTCCGGTGGCAGCTTAAACGACTCCTCCAGTCGTCAGCGCCGGCAGTGAAGTAGTTCGGTGTCGATGGCTTCTACTGTATCGAGAACATCAAATGCAGTTTTTGCCGAGAGAAAACTCTTAAAAAAACGAAGTGTGTAACATAGAGTAACGTATTGCACTTGTAGAATGTCAGAAAGTTTCCATAATGTTCAGGGAGCTACCTCTGAACAGTAACAGAATAGAAAGAGTATTCCAGACAGCAGACTACACAACTTCTACGTCTGCAACATGAGAACGCGATAGTTGGTTCAGGAAACTCATGAAACGCAATTTGTAACAATTACGAAAGACAAGATCGTAGTGGATCCCATTCACATTTTAATACCTTTGCAGCAGTGGATCCCATTCACATTTTAATACCTTTGCAGACTATCTCTCATGCTGGGAAAGGAGAAGGGATGGTTGGATGAACACAGTAAGACAAGGATGTTATTCGATCTTTGACATAAGACTAAATACAATTTTATACACCTGTTGTTGTGGTCGTCAGTCCTGAGACTGATTGATGTAGCTCTCCATGCTACTCTATCCTGTGCAAGCATCTTCATCTCCCAGTACCCACTGCAACCTACATCCTTCTGAATCTGCGTAGTGTAGTCATCTCTTGGTCTCCCTCTACGATTTTTACACTCCACACTGCCCTCCAATACTAAATTCGTGATCCCTTGATGCCTCAGAACATGTCCTACCAAACGATCCCTTCTTCTGGTCACGTTGTACCACAAACTTCTCTTCTCCCCAATTCTATTCAATACTTCCTCATTAGTTATGTGATCTACCCATCTAATCTTCAGCATTCTTCTGTAGCACCACATTTCGAAAGCTTCTATTCTCTTCTTGTCCAAACTATTTATCGTCGATGTTTCACTTCCATACATGGCTACACTCCACACAAATACTTTCAGAAATGACTTCCTGACACTTAAATCTATACTCGATGTTAACAAATTTCTCTTCTTCAGAAACGCTTTCCTTGCCATTGCCAGTCTACATTTTATATCCACTCTACTTCGACCATCATCAGTTATTTTGCTCCCCAAATAGCAAAAGTCCTTTACTACTTTAAGTGTCTGATTTCCTAATTTAATTCCCTCAGCATCACCCGACTTAATTCGACTACATTCCATTATCCTCGTTTCGCTTTTGTCGATGTTCATCTTATATCCTCCTTTCAAGACACTATCCATTCCGTTCAACTGCTCTTCCAAGTCCTTTGCTGTCTCTGTCAGAATTACAATGTCATCGGCGAACCTCAAAGTTTTTATTTCTTCTCCACGGATTTTAATACCTACTCCGAACTTTTCTTTTGTTTCCTTCACTGCTTGCTCAATATACAGATTGAATAACATCAGAGACAGGCTACAACCCTGTCTCACTCCCTTCTCCACCAATGCTTCCCCTTCATGTCCCTCGAGTCTTATAACTGCCATCTGGTTTCTGTACAAATTGTAAATAGCCTTTCGCTCCCTGTATTTTACACCTGCTACCTCTAGAATTTGAAAGAGAGTATTCCAGTCAACATTGTCAAAAGCTTTCTCTAAGTCTACAAATGCTAGAAATGTAGGTTTGCCTTTCCTTAATCTTTCTTCTAAGATACACCTATATTATGGTTATTGTAGAGTAAATTTTAAAAGGCTTGCAAAGTAGGATCATTGTACTCTCCTGCTCACTTATCTTTGGTAAGCATTTGCTAAATTTAACGGAGGCATTCCGTTAGTGAAAAGCTGAACGAGATGAAATATTATCTGTTTTCCACGTAGACGCCTCTCACTAAGCATCGGTAGGGGACCGCGTCTTTCAGCGCTTACATATGAAGACGGAAAACGTAGCTTAAATTGGTGTTGTGTCAGTAGCCATTTGTGTTACACGAATAAATTTTTATCCTGTTACAATAACCATCTCTGGCCTGTTTGATCTGGTGCTCAGTCAGATACCATGACAACGGTCCGTCGTATGTTAGTTACTTGTACAACAGCTGCCGAAGAAATTGTAACACAACTGTGGTCCTAATAGACAGTTCTTACAGATTCGTCACTGAGTTGCGATTAGGCGGATTTAGTGGAAAGTTCTGTCAGGAAAAACGTATGGACAGTTAGGTCCATCAGACCCCCGCAACTTAGATACGCAGATCAAGACCGTTTGCCGGACTCAGCCCAATCCTACACGAATATTTTTAACAGGAGCTTTTGCACTGGGACAATAACTTTTTCCCGGTCAGGTTGCCTTCAGCACAACCGGGCGACTCATTTAAAAGCAAGTAAAGTGAGGTGGAGAATCTCGGTGTGAGGATGATGATGATTCTGTGTATCACAGAACTCAGAATGCGATGGAAAATAAAAATGCTGCCAACAAAACGTGTGATATGTTCCATATATTAACGTACCCACTTGTCAACTAAAATCATTCATGTGCAGTACGTCATCTGAAATCACAACAGGCTATCGGAGTATGAAAAGAGAAGCCACACAGCAGGTAGTAAGATCGGTGAAATCTCGTACCATCAGCAGCCCACATCGAAATATGCGTGAAATACGTAACAATGTAGTCTCCTCCATCGTTACGTCTATCGGCCAATTGACGACAAGCAAAAAAGCGTCATTCACGGAAACGTGACTTCGAAATAACAAAGACAACATAGACACTTCCTAGATACCAGGAACTTAAGATACGACATCTGTTGTGAGTATAATTATAACAAACAGAGAAATTTAGATATATCATTTATTAAAGGGATTGTATAGATAATGGCAGTGTTAATACAGCATAAAGAATCACTTTTTTAGGGAATATAACAAAGAATCTTCTTCAATACCTCTGTTGTCTACCAATGGCCAAGTGCATATCAGGTAAACAGTGAGTGAGGAACTGTTGAACATAGAACTACAAAGTGTTGCGTGTAATGAAAAGGAACTCTGAAGAAGTGCCACATTTGATAAAAGCAAATGGAAGCAAAAGCTATAAGATGGAATTACGACTACGAGTTTTACTTCTTTTTCCTGAAAGAATAGATAAGGCGTCACGACGAACAGTCAAATTTGGGAACAGAGAAGAGGAAGTGTTGCGGGATATGGAGCAGTGGACAGAGGAGCCTGCAGTCACAACAGCCATACTGTCATGCACACTAAACAAGGTGCAGGCCGACGATGCTCATAAAAAGTAAGAGGCACGCAGCAGAAGCAGTAAAAGCAAAACAATTATAAGTGGTCCTGTTGTATTTCAGATCAAACAACTGGCGGACAGTGACATTTTTTTCTGTGTGTTAAGCAGAAAACAATTATAAAACCTAAGAATATGTTTCCATTGATTTGGGCTAGGAAATAAAGTGGAAGTACTGAGAAAGCGGCAATTTTGGCTAAGGATTGGAAATAGTCTATTGAAATGAAAGAAAGAGTTCACTTGAATGTTTATAAACACTAGCAAACGTAAATAGTTCACTAGAGGATTTAATTTCTGTGTATACTACCGCCATAATAAGATTCAGTAGTGATAATGGTTGAATAGCGAATCGGCAAAGTAGTGAAATATGTAGCAATCAGTTTGGCGAAGGCCTGGAATTACTCCAAAAGAACAAAAAATTTGGAAGATTAAGAAGAACTTTATGGAAAATCTCAAAGAAAAAATTACTACGGAAATAGGGAAGCTATGTAAACTATCGGAAAAATAGCACCAAGGTTCGAACAATTTGCAGAAGAGACGAGAACATTCATTGACTTCAAACTTAAGGTACACAAACAGACACTGACATACTTGTCTGTCTGAGCAGATAAAACTGAAAAGAATTACATAAAGAAAGGTGAAAGAATAATTGGGATAGACACGACACTAAAACAGGTAGTGGAGTATGTTATAAAATCGACTAAAAGCATAGGAAGAAGGCATAGAACACTGAACGTTCCAAAATTCAATTTCAAAAAATTACAGATGTACAATATGAATTAGGATAACGAAAAAATTGCGTGCTGAGACATCAAATGAGCTACAAGAGCAAATACAAAACATTGAGTGGCATCGTAAGGAAAATGGGAATATTTCAGAAAGAAACATGTTATCTCGTTTTCAAAAGTGGCAAAGTGGCTTAGAACAAATAATGCAATATACACAGCACAAATGTAAATAAGTAGTACTATTTAAAATTGTTTAAATTTTTTCCATTGTGGGTGAACGATACAGATTAAAATATTTTGTTCTTATGGATAGGACAAGTAAAAAATCCACTGTTGGTGAGAGCCGCACAATAGATGTTGCAACAAAGAAAGTGTTGAGCTAGTCTACCACCCAAGGAATTACTGGGAGGCGGCAGTAAAAATTAAAGAAAGGCCAAAGTCACTGGAGAGGGCCAGAAATGAAGGAGAAAATTTAGGTTTGTATATTTGGCGTAAAACGATGCTCTAAGACACGCACATCATCAAAGAGAAATATTTTTTACAGTAGTAATGTATCTAGAATTAAGTTACTACTAAAGAGTAAATTTTGTCAGCACTATGAGAGAAACAAAGCATGCAATCACATTTGATAACTATCAGAGAACTTTACAATACAGTGGCCTAGGGGCAGTTAGACAATAAAAATGTTTTACAATGTGAGTTTCAGGGATACAGAGAATATCATAAAGGTTTTTTTAGATTGGTCATAACTATGATAAAAAACAAAAATGCGGTAAATCAGTTATCAGATATATAAGGTTATTACAACAGTTTTTACTGTAAGTGGAAGATGGTGAAGAAATACCGCCGATTTTCAATGACAATGAACATGAAACCGATCCCTAAGTAAATTATAAATGTGTGTCTATATAAATAAAAATATAAATGTTCGTTTGTTCAAAATTATTCATGTCTGCAAGTTCTTGACTGATTTCTTTGAAAATTCGACACAATGTTGCATTCTCATACAGACGTATTTTACGGTACCCGTTTCTATGTGTCTCTGTGTGTAACTTCAGGAGATTTTTTTTGTAACAAGGTTCCTCTATTATTAAACTTACTTGTAAATAATAATCGAAAACAACTAAATAAAAATATTTGCATTTCGCAATAGAAAGTTGTGTCAAAACTTTAAAGCAACTGGTCAACAACTTGCAGAGATTATCAGTTAGTAACATTTGCAGTTTCTGTATAAGTACATATGTAAATTTTCATTTCTTCAAAACATAATACCTCCAAAAGATCTTTATAGAGTACTTTGAAATTTTGACACAACATTATATTAGAATACTCAGATGTTTTTATATACCTACTTGAGCACTATCTGCTATATAAGTACGACATATGTAATAAATGGGAAACGCTATCGAACTGTGAATGCTGATTCTTCAGAACCGTTAATATACGAAAGTTCTTGAAAGACGGTAGTGACAGTGGCAGAGGGGGGGGGGGTCTATGAGGGCCATAGCCCCCCTCCCCCCCATGGAGTATCATATTACACTGGATAAAATGACTTCAGAGATCAGCGAATATATTACCACAACAGATTCAATCATTGTTTTATAATTATGTAGCAACATAGGTTGCAATGTATTCTAAACACATTTTAACAAAAGAATAAGTGCAGCAAAGAGCTTACTACTTAAACCAATAAATATCATTTAACTTAAAATAGGCGTCTTACTACTTAAAATACACATTTTTTACCCTGAACTCCAAAACAGTAAACAAAAACTAGTTCAAACAACACCAAATTTTACCAATTTGTCAGTACAGGACCCAAACTCTCCTTTTGTTAAGCCATATTCCACTCTCCCAACCACCATCCCCCCATAAGCCCCTCCCCCCTTCGACCGACTTCTAGAATAGCCCCTGACAGACAGCTTCGAAATTATGACACAACATTAAATTATGATACATACATAATTTTAGATACCTAATTCAGTAATATATGTATATTTCTAACTCATCAAGTACATAAGATACCTAATTCTGCAAGATATGTATATTTTTAACTCATCAAATACATATACAGGGTGGTCCACGAAATAAGCATCAAACGAAAAAATTACAAAGAACGAAAATCGTCTAGCTTGAAGGGTGAAACCAGATGGCGCTATGGTTGGCCCGCTAGATGGCGCTGCCATAGGTCAAACGGATATTAACTGGTTTTTTTTTAATAGGAACCACCATTTTTTAGTACATATTCGTGTAGTACGTAAAGAAATATGGACCACTATTTCGCTTTGTGATAGATGGCACTGTAATAGTCACAAAGGTGTAAGTACGTGGTATCACATAACATCAGCCAGTGCGGAGAGTATTTGCTTTATGATACATTACCCGTGTTAAATTGGACCGTTTACTAACTGCAGAAAAGGTCGATATCGTGTTGACGTATGGTTATTGTGATTAAAATGCCCAACGGGCGTGTGCTATGTATGCTGCTCGGTATCCTGGACGCCATCATCCAAGTGTCCGGACCGTTCGCCGGACAGTAACGTTATTTAAGGAAACAGGAAGTGTTCAGCCACATGTGAAACGTCAACCACGACCTGCACCAATGATGATGTCCAAGTAGGTGTTTTCGTTGCTGTCGCGGCTAATCCACCCATCAGTAGCAGACAAATTGCGCGAGAATCGGGAGTCTCAAAAATGTCGGTGTTGAGAATACCGCATCAACATCGGCTGCAACCGTACCATATTTCTATGCACCAGGAATAGCATGGCGACGACTTTGAACGTCGTGTACAGTTCTGCCGCTGGGCACAAGAGAAATTACACGGACTGTGACAGATTTTTTGGACGCGTTCAATTTAGCGACGAAGCGTCATTCACCAACAGCGGTAACGTAAACCGGCATGATATGCACTATTAGACAACGGAAAATCCACGATGGCTGCGACAAGTGGAACTTCAGCGACCTTGGCTGGTTAATCTGTGGTGCAGCATTATGGGAGAAAGGATAACTGGCCCCCATTTTATCGATGGAAATCTAAATGGTGCAATGTATGCTGCATTCCTACGTAATGTCCTACCGATGCTACTACCAGATGTTTCACTGCATGACAGAATCCCGATGTGCTTCCAACATGATGGATGTCCGGCACATAGCTAGCGTATGGTTGAAGCGGTATTGAATAGCATATTTCATGACAGGTGGATTGGTCGTCGAAGCACCATACCATGGCCCTCACGTTCACCGAACTTGACGTGCCCGGATTTCTTTATGTGGGGAAATTTGAAGGATATTTGCTGTAGTGATCCACCGACAACGACTGACAACATGCGTCAGCGCATTGTCAATGCATGTGCGAACATTACGGAAGGCGAACTACTCGCTGTTGAGGGGAATGTCGTTACACGTATTGCCAAATGCATTGAGGTTGACAGACATCATTTTGACCCTTTATTGCATTAATGTGGTATTTACAGGTTATCACGCTGTAACAGCATGCGTTCTCAGAAATGACAAGTTCACAGAGGTACATGTATCACATAATGTTCGAACGTACCTACGTTCTGTATTTTAATTTTAAAAACCTACCTGTCTCCAACTGCTGGTCTAAAATTGTGAGCAATATGTTTGTGACTATTACAGCGCCATCTATCACAAAGCAAAAAACGTGGTCCACCTAAAAGAATCATATTTCTTTACTACACGAATATGTAATAAAAAAAGGGGGTTCCTACTTTTAAAAAAACGCAGTTGATATCCGTTTGACCAGTGGCAGTGCCATCTATCGGGCCAACCATAGCGCCATCTGGTTTCCCCCTTCAAGCTAGACAAGTTTCGTTCTTTATAGTTTTTTCGTAAACCCTTATTTTGTGGTGATATATTTGGCCCAGCCATGTTAAATGGAACACCATATATATATATATATATATATATATATATATATATATATATATATATATATATATATATATATATACAGCAAAAATGAAGTTCTGCTTATGGCTCTTCCATTTAAGTAGGCTGAACTAAAACGTAGTGCGACGAAGTTCGATTCCCGGCAGGGTCAGGGATTTTATCTGCCTCGTGATGGCTGGGTGTTGTGTGATGTCTTTAGGTTAGTTAGGTTTAATTAGTTCTAAGTTCTAGGGAACTGATGACCATAGATGTTAAGTCCCATAGTGCTCAGAGCCATTTTAAACCATTTTTTGTGACCAAGTACAACTTGTTTCTAATGTTTATTGACATGTTTCGAAACGTGCTGAAGCCATATTGAGACAGATCCATCAGATACATCTCATTCAGATGAAATGAGTCTTCTTCATTCTCAATATGTATATTGATGTCTGTGCACCGATGTCATCCCTGTATCCTTTTCCTATTATTTAAACTGCTGCGCATGACTGGAATGAGTGAATGTGAGTCTTTGTAAGAGCAATAGGTATGATTTGTCTGCTTGGGCAGTTATGCGACTAGTGGTATCGTCAGTGAGAAGGCAGAGAAGTTTAGTATTACTGTTCATCTGGTATCTCAGGAGTTACAGAACTTAGTTGGCAGGAAGGGTCAGGATGATCACTGATTACCCTTCTCCATTAAAATGCGGGATTTGCTTAAGCCCATATTACACTGTCATGGTTCTCTGACAAACTGTAATAAAAGCTAGAACAGTGCTCTTTTTACAAAAGTTATAATAAATGTATCCTAAATGTATCCTACTACACTGTCATACTTTTGTAAAACGGCTTTTGTAAAAGATATGCGCTAAAATTCTTTTAGTGTAATATGGGCCTCGTCCAGTGCTGAATTTTGCCATAGGGATTTAATAAGAACAGGTGTCTGACAAACACACATTTGCTTCAGGTATCGGAATGCGTTGTTGTTGTGGTCTTCAGTCCTGAGACTAGTTTGATGCAGTTCTCCATGCTACTCTATCCTCTGCCAGCTTCTTCACCTCCCAGTACATACTGCAGCCTACATCCTTCTGAATCTGCTTAGTGTATCCACCTCTTGGTCTCCCTCTACGATTTTTACCCTGTACTTAGTTCGTAATATTTCACCATCTTTTTTTCAATCTTTTGGAATTTAGGGGGAAATTATATCAAGTACATTAGAAAGAATTTCAGAGAGAGAGAGGGAGAGTTGGGTTCCATGAGTTGTGCAGCATAAAGAAGCTTCGTCCTCCCATATAGTTTATACAGAGAAACTCTTCTCAATCCTTAAACTAAATTATTTATGGTATGTTACTGTAAGAAGTGTGAGAGTGCAGTTTATGTTTTCATGAGTAACCGAGACATAAATAGTAGACGGCTCTGTGCAGCTACCATGCCACATGGGCAGTGGTAGGATTTGAGTCTTCTTATTTAACCTTCAGTAAAGGGTAGTAGGGTGCATGGGCAGAACATTTATCTGACTGTGGATGTGAAAATTGAAACAATAAACAAGAATCTTAAAAGCTGTACTACAGAAATGCAAAATATCAAGAAAAGTTTTAAAAGTCATACTTGACATATGCAAACTTAGGGAAGTGTTGTAGATGGCATGATACTGATAATTGTAGAAGTTCATGAAATCGAAAAAAATGTTGTAAGATACTGAAGAAAGATTTCATGTAAATACCAATAAGGAAAAAGAACTTGCAAAGACATCACTAGAAACCTTCTGAGGTTAACCAGTATGGTAAATAGAATGGTTGACAAGTCTGAAAAAGTTGTGGATATATGAGGAGAAAATGCCATTCATTAGCAGGTGTGTGCCTGTAAGACTATACGGCAGTAGACTGCATTCTGCACTGAAATCAGTTTCATACACAACAGTATATTGACAAAGTGTAAAGTCATCAAAACAAGGAAGGCCATTCAGTGGAAATAATGATGCTAAAGGTAGAGCAGTTTGTCCATAAGAACTCTCAGAGAAATACTTAAACCAGGTACTGAACCTCCCTCTCTAACCGAAGTCCTGATTGCCATTTTCATTAATAGACACAGTGATGTTCACATAGATAAAATATACGGAGTCAACAGAGAAAAGCCACATATGGCAGGTAGACATCCTATACATTTAACCAGGCGGACAATACTGGTAGTAGAGGATATGAAACAACATCCAGTTTACCGAACAGAATATTCGTAAGAACCTCAATACCCAAGAATTATGTACCAGAAGGTAGAGAAATGTATGTTGAAATATATTCCTGATGTGCACAAGAAGCAAATGGAAGACCAAAAACCCCAAGTAGTGTGAAAGGCAAAACAGTTATTAAACTGAAATTAGATGCCAAACACAGCAACGGTGAAGGAGTTTACATTTAGCATGAAGAATGAACAATCGATCTCT
The DNA here is from genome assembly GCF_023897955.1 of Schistocerca gregaria. Classification (NCBI taxonomy): domain Eukaryota; kingdom Metazoa; phylum Arthropoda; class Insecta; order Orthoptera; family Acrididae; genus Schistocerca; species Schistocerca gregaria. The sequence goes on from NC_064928.1 coordinate 235,918,726, forward strand.
GCAACATACAAACTGTGATAACTATGACTGCTCACACCATCGGCCACTGCCAGGAAGGTCACATGTGAATTTCTAAGCTTAGAGATAGATGTTTAATCAAATCATTATGGAGACAGTAGTTTGAGAACTACACAATCCAGTGTGCAAAATTTTGGGTTGGCAGAAGAGACAGCACCGTGTTACTAGAGGAGGCCGAAATGCACGCGTTTTAGTTCACGCAGGCTGGCGTTAGGAGGGAAGGACTATACTGACGTGAGGTCTGGAACATGACAAGGAATTAGAATTCAGAAAGCGGACGTAATTAGTTTGATACCTAACTTTAATCCATTAATGATCAGCGTCGCTCTTGACGGCACACGATTTACAATATTATCAGTTCAGAATACATTCTTGAAGAATATGGTGCCTTGCTAGATCGTAACAAATGACGTAGCTGAAGGCTATGCTATACTGTCGTCTCTGCAAATGAGAGCGTACGTAGTCAGTGAACCATCGCTAGCAAAGTCGGCTGTACAACTGGGGCGAGTGCTAGGGAGTGTAGACTAGACCTGCCGTGTGGCGGCGCTCGGTCTGCAATCACTGATAGTGGCGACACGCGGGTCCGACGTATACTAACGGACCGCGGCCGATTTAAAGGCTACCACCTAGCAAGTGTGGTGTCTGGCGGTGACACCACACAAAAAATTCTCTTTTAGACATGTTATAGTATGATGTGTGGACAACTTGCCAGCAGGCAGATCTCATTGTTATGAAACAATATTCTCAAGGACAAAAGGCTTCAAATACATTTTAATAGTTACTGATACGAATCTACCTGGACTCAACCAGTGACAATAAAATGAGGAAGTAAGTTGCATAGATGTTTGAACAGTTGGTGTAGATGGATACAAATCGTTGCTCAGACAACATTCAAATTGGCGATGGAGGCGAATTTTACAATAGTTAACTGTAACAGTTTCCACAACGAAACTTTGTCTTGAAGCCTGGCAGAAAATCCAAAGATATTCTGGTCGTATGTGAAGTATGTTAGCGGCAGGAAACAATCAATGCCTACTCTGCACGATAGCAATGGAGATACTATTGAAGACAGTACTGTCTAAGCAGAGTTACTAAATACAGCCTTCCGAAATTCCTTCACAAAAGAAGACGAAGTAAATATTCCAGAATTCGAATCGAGAACAGCTGCCAACATGAGTAACGTAGAAGTAAATATTCTCGGAATAGTGAAGCAACTTAAATCACTTAATAAAAGCAAGTCTTGTGGTGCAGACTGTATACCAATTAGGTTCCTTTCGGAATATGCTGATGCATTAGCTCCATACTTAACAATCATATACAACCGTTAGCTCGACGAGAGATCCGTAGACAAAGACTGGAAAGTTTCACAGGTCTTACCAATATTGAAGAAAGGTAGTAGCAGTAATCCCCGAAATTACAGGCCCACATCATTAACGTTGATATGCAGCAGGATTTTGGATCATATATTGTATTCGAACATTATGAATTACCTCGAAGAAAACGGTCTACTGACACACAGTCAACATGGATTTAGAAAACATCGTTCTTGTGAAACACAAGCAACTCTTTATTCACATGAAGTGCTCAGTGCTATTGACAAGGGATTTCAGATTGATTCTTTATTTCTGGATTTCCGGAAAGCTTTGGACACTGTATCACACAAGCGGTTCTTAGTGAAATTGAGTGCTTACGGAATATCGCCTCAGTAATGTGACAGGATCTGTGACTTCCTGCCAGAGAGGTCACAGTTCTTCGTAACTGACGGAAAGTCATCGAGTAAAACAGAAGTGATTTCTGGCGTTCTCCAACGCAGTGTTATAGGCCCTTTGGTGTTCCTTGTCTATTTAAACGATTTGGAAGACAATCTGAGCAGCTGTCTTCGGTTGTTTGCAGATGACTCTGTAGTTTATTGACTAATAAAGTCATCAGAAGATCAAAACAAACTGCCAAACGATTTAGAAGAAATATCGGAATGGTGCGAAAAGTGGCAGTTGACCTTAAATAACGAAAAGTGTGAGGAAGTCATCCACATGAGTTCTAAAAGGAACTCGTTGAACTTCGGTTACATGATAAATCAGTCTAATCTAAAAGCCGCAAATGCAACTAAATACCTAGATCTTACAATTACGAAGTACTTAAATTGCAAGGAACACATACAAAATGTTGTGGGGAAGGCTAACCAAAGATTGCGTTTTATTGGTATGACACTTGGAAACAGATCTACTCAGGAGACTGCCGACACTACGCTTGTCCGGCATATTGTAGACTACTGCTGCGAGGTGTGGGATCCTTACCAGAGAGCACTGAAGGAGTACATCGAAAAAGTTCAAAGAAGGGCAGCACGTTTTGTATTATCGCGAAATATGGGAGAGAGTATCACAGAAACGAAACGGGATTTGGGCTGGACATCATTAAAAGAAAGGCGTTTTTCGTTGTGACGGAATCTTCTCACGAAATTCCAATAACCAACTTTCTCCTTCGAATGCGAAAATATTTTGTTGACACCGACCTACATAGGGAGGAACGATCACCACGAAAAATATGGGAAATCGGAGCTCGTACGGAAAGATATAGGTGTTCATTCTTTCGGCGCGCTATACCAGATTGGAATAATAGAGAATTGAGAAGGTGGTTCGATGAACCCTCTTCCAGGCACTTAAATGTAATTTGCAGAGTATCCATATATATGTAGATGTAGATTAATTAACTACATGTACGAAAGTATATTAAAAATAGTTTACAATTAAAAACCAAGCCTCATTGAATATATATCAGTGTTAATGATATTACTCCTCATTGCTATGCAAATCGATAATTGATACAGGGTTATTTGTAAGGTTTCAGAAGACGACTACATGAAAATTACAACCCGTACAGAAAAAAGCAGGTATCAATTGATATAGCACCTCATATTACAAGTGCTTAATATGAAAACAATTTATGATGCAGGAAATGTTAATAAGCGCATGCAGTTCACTGAAATCGCTGACCTTAACTGTCCAGGGAACGAGAGGCAAGAGCCCACTCTATAAATCTGTTCATTGGGTTGCCTAGCTGCAGGCGTGAACAGTTTTAATAGCTGAGTTATTTGCTTACAAGTTCTGATATGCCAGCTCCCTAGTGCAGCTACACCACGGATCGGAACTTACAGAGATAGGTGTCGATTCACTGTATGTCTCGAAATTTTCAAGTAGTCATCTTGTGAAACCCTTGAGAAACTTATGAAGACCTCTGTGCAGTTTTGTATAATGAATGGGAACCAGGAATAGGTGGGGATACACCCCCCTCCCCCCCCCCCCCCCCCCCCACCGACCCTACACATGAACTTTGGATGTCGCTAAGGTGGGTGGCTTGTGTGTCTAAAGAATACCGATATCCATACCATATCGACACCCACTACAGAGGGAAATTTGGGAGTGGCAAAAATAATTTCGGGTTTCTAAAGAGGGGAATTGGTTGAATTTCAACGTCAGCGGAGCAGATGGAGGAATGTAAAGAACGGCCGTCCAAAAGGGAATGTGCTAGCTCCTATACTTTTTAACATCTACTCAAATGATGAGCCCTGCCCACAAAGGACAAAGAGATTTATTTATGCAGTTCAAGGAACATCCTTTGAACATGTTGAAGAGAAGCTCTCCCATGGTCTAGAAATTCTACGTAGCTATTACCAAGACAACCAGCTGAAGCCAAACCCAGCAAAAACACAGATTTGTGCATTCCGTCTTAGAAATAGACATGCACCAAGGAAATTTCAGGTGTTCTGGTAAGGTAACCAATTAGAACACTGCTTCACTCCCTAACATCTTGGAGTAATTCTTGATCGAGCACTTACCTGTAGAATACATTGCTTGAACACCAAACGGAAGATATCTGCAAGGAACAACATTCTTCGGAAATTATTGGGTACAACCTGGGGGACGCATCGACGCATCTTAAGAACTTCTGCTGTAGCTTTTTTTGTTGTTCAGCTGCAGAATTTGCTTGCCCTGTCTGTTGGAGATCCAGTCATGCTAAACAAGTGGATATCGCCTTGAATGAAACCTGCAGACGCATTATGGAATGTTTGAGATCTACACCACTAGATAAATTTTATTGCCTAGCGGGCATCCCACCTCCAGATATCCGTCGTGAATGTACATCCAAGTCTATGGCATTGTATCTGAAGACCCACGCATTGCACGGGTATCAGCCAGCAGTACCAAGGATCAAGTCAAGGAAAAGCTTTCTCCTTTCAATTGAAAGTCTCACTGATACACCTTCGAACTTCAGAGTCAACTCATGGCATTCCAGATCCAGGCACCCGACCGAAAGCCTCCCACCAGGACACGAAGAAAGGTGGTCAATATGGAGGGACCCTCAAAACGCTGCGTTCTGGAGTTGGAAGAACGAAGACCAACTCGATAAAGTGGTGATTTGCATGCGACTCCACAGCATGTGAACGTGGCGAAGGGCGGACAATGAGTCATCTTCTTCTCTGCAGCCTATGCCCAACGTCATGCTCGCCATATCATCGATGCCACCAAGGAAGCATACGAAGTTGCTGCATGCTGGTCACGCCGCATTTAATTGTAATTGTAATGCTTATAGCACTATGTTTTGGAACATTTTGTATAACTTATAAGCTATAATGTGTGTTTCTGATACTATTAAATAACGAAAAAAGGAGGGAATCAAACTTTCTACTATTGCAACGGCAACAGCCTCGATGACTGAGTGAGCTACCCGTGTAATATTAGCCAAAACAGCTTTGCTGTGCTGAATGTGCAGACGGCTGAAAATAAGTAGAAACAACGTCCATTGTTTTGCTCCATGGTATGCAACTTTCCTTGTTGGCTTATCCTGTGGTATAAAATTTTCCAAAGGTAAAATAGTACTCCTATTCGGATATCAGGACGGTGATTCTCAGGAAGATACAGTACCGGGAAAAAAACTATCGTTCCTAACAGAAAAAATTCGAATGAGCAGGCAGCTATAGCATTGAATGTAATAAATTTAAAACACGCTACGTCGACCACACTATTAGGAACTTTAAAACTAAATCGAAAGAGAAAGAAATATCAGCAGTTACTTGCCATCATTGGTTTACCTTCCTTCACGTTTCTCCTGAGCTGATCTCTGATGATTCGTCTGCATTGTTTTTAGTTGTTTTACGTATCACTCACAATTTTATACTTACTGTTACCTTCGAGTGTTACCTTTTGACATGAGGTATACTTTGCATTAAATCATTACATTTTAATTTACGATTTCTTCACACGTTGTAGTTCTGTATTTTCATCCCTGCTGTCCTCTGCTAACCTTCCATGTTACTTATTATCTTCTGGTTACCACTGACCCTCTTTATCTTACACCATTTCCCCTAGCTCCTGAGTAGATTAACGACACGTAAGATGTAATTTGATGCATTAATTATTATCTCATAACGTGATAACTAATTGTTACATAGCACTAGCTGACAAACCCGACATTACCTGGGCATTCACTTCGCCAGTTTTCTATTAGAAGCGAAAACAAAATATAAACTGTGTTTGTAATGTAATGCCGAAAAAATATCATTTCCATGTAGTTGTAAAAACATCCCTAAAATTATGAAACAATTTCTGTTGGCTGGGCGCAGCTGCTTCGCTTGTGTCCAACGTGATTTCTTAAACGAATCTAAGGTAACCCCTCTTCACAGTTCTATAGACGCCTGTCGTTTTCACCTACAGTCGTTTGTCCTTCACAGTTGAAAGTGTCAAAAGCACTGCCAGGTGTCACGGATTTCCTTCATTCGACCACAGGAGTGACATAGTACGAAACAATTAATGTATTGAAACTAGAGTGAAGAGCCAAAGAAACTGGTATATCTACCTAATATCGTGTAGGACCCACGCGAGCACGCAGGAATGCCGAAACACAACGTGGCATGGACTCGAATAATGTCTGAAGTAGTGCTGAAGGGAACTGACATGAATCCTGCGGGGCTGGCCATAAACACGTAAGACCATGACTGGGTGAAAATCTCTGCTGAACAGCACATTGCAAGGCATGCCATATATGTTCAATAATCCAGAATGAGATTTTCACTCTGCAGCGGCGTGTGCGCTGATATGAAACTTCCTGGCAGATTAAAACTGTGTGTCCTACCGAGACTCGAACTCGAGACCTATGCCTTTCGCGGACAAGTGCTCTACCATCTGAGCTACCGAAGCACGACTCACGCACGGTACTCACAGCTTTACTTCTTCCAGTACCTCGTCTCCTACCTTCCAAACTTTACAGAACTTCTCCTGCGAACCTTGCAGAACTAGCACTCCTGAAAGAAAGGATATTGCGGAGACATGGCTTAGCCACAGCCTGGGGGATGTTTCCAGAATGAGATTTTCCCACTGCAGCGGAGTGTGCGCTGATATGAAACTTCCTGGCAGATTAAAACAGTTTGGAAGGTAGGAGACAAGGTACTGGCAGAAGTAAAGCTTTGAGGACGGGGCGTGAGTCGCGCTTGGGTAGCTCAGTTGATAGAGCACTCCCCCCGAAAGGGTCGAGATCGAGTCTCGGTCGCGCACACAGTTTTAATCTGCCAGGAAGTTTCATGTTCAATAATGTTCATGTTTGAAATGTCTCTGGAGTTTGGTGGCAAGCGGAAGTGTTAGAATAGTGTTCCTGGAGCCACCCTGTAAAATTTTAGATTTGTGGGATGTCCCATTGTCCTGCTGGAATTGCCCAAATGCGTCGGAATGCACAATGGAGACGAATGGATGCAGGTGATCAGAGTTGTATCTAGATGTATCAAGGGTCCCATGTAACTCTAACTGCACACGCCCCACACCATTAAAGAGCTTCCACCAGCCTAAACAGTCTCCTGTTGACATGCAGGGTCCATGGATTCATGAGGTTGTCTCCATTCCCGTACACGTCCTTCCAATCGATACAATTTGAAAAGAGACTCGTCCGACCGGGCAACATGTTGCCAGTCATCAACAGTCCAATGTCGGTGTCGACTGGCACAGGCGAGGCGTAAAGCTTTGTGTCGTGCAGTCATCGAGGGTACACGAGTGGGTCTTCATCTCCGAAAGCCCGTAGCCGTGATGCTTCGTTGAGTGGTTCACACGCTGACACTTGTTGATGGCCCAGCATTGAAATCTGCAGCAATTTTGCGGAAAGGTTGCACTTCCGTCATGTTGTTGGTCCCGTTCTTGCGGGATCTTTTTCCGGCTGCAGCTACACTATGTGATCAAAAGTATCCGGACACCTCCAAAAACATACGTTTTTCGTATTAGGTCCAATGAGCAGTCACCTACTGCCAGGTACTCCATATCAGCGATCTCAGTAGTCATTAGCCATTGTGGGAGAGCAGAATGGGGCGCTCCGCGGAACTCACGGACTTCGGACGTGGTCAGGTGATTGGGTGTCAATTGTGTCGTACATCTGTATGCGACATTTCAACACTCCTAAACATATCCAGGTCTGCTCTTTCCGATATGAGACTGAAATGGAAACATGAAGGTACGTGTACAGCACAAAAGCGCACAGTCTGACCTCGTCTGTTGACTGACAGAGACCGCCATCAGGAGGGTCATAATGTGTAATAGGCAGAAATCTATCCAGGCCACACAAGAATTCCAAACAACATCAGGATCCACCGCAAGTACTGTGACAGGTAGGCGGGAGGTGAGAAAACCTGGATTTAATGTCGAGCGGCTGCTGATAAGCCACACATCACGCTGGTAAATGCTAAACGACACGACGCTTGGTGTAAGGAGCGTAAACATTGGACGATTGAACAGTGAAAAAAACTATGTGTGGAGTGACGAATCACAGTACTCGATGTGGCGATCCGATGACAGGGTGTGGGTATGGCGAATGTCCGGTGAACGTCACCTGCCAGCGTATGTAGTGCCAACTGTAAAATTCGGAGGCGGTAGTGTCATTGTGTGGTCGTGTTCATGGAGTGAGCTTGCACCCCTTGTTGTTTTTGATAGCACTATCACAGCACAGGCCTACATTGATGTTTTAAGCGCCTTCTTGCTTCCCAATGTTGAAGAGGAATTCGGGGATGGCGACTGCTTCTTTCAACACAATCGAGCACCTGTTCATAATGCACGACCTGTGGCGGAGTGGTTATACGACAATAACATACCTGTAATGGGTCCTGACATAAATCCTATAGAACGCCTTTGGGATCTTCTGAATTCGTACCAGGCCTACTCTCTTCAGTGCAGCACTCCGTAGAGAACGGACTGCCATTCCCCAAGCAACCTCCCAGCACCTGATTGAACTTATGCCTGCGGGAGTGAAAGCTGTAATCAAGGGTGGGCCAACACCATATTGAATTGCAATATTACCGATGGCTGGCGCCACGAACTTGTAAGTCATTTTCAGTTAGGTCTCCGGATACTCTTGATCACATTGTGTATGTTGGAGATTTGATGTTTTACCGGATTCCAGATATTCACGGTACACTCGTGAAATGGTCGTACGGGAAAGTCCGCACGTCATCGCTACCTCGGAGATGCTGTGTCCCATCGCTCGTGCGCCGACTGTAACACTAAACTCACTTAAATCTTGATAACCTGCTCTTGTAGCAGCAGTAACCGCCAGACACTAGCTGTCTTATACAGGCGTTGTCGAACGCTGCGCCGTATTCTGCCTGTTTACATACCTCTGTATTTGAATATGCATAGCTATACCAGTTTCTTTGGCGCATCAGTGTATATGCTAAATGATGAAGTTTTTCTGCCTCTCAATGTTTATCACGCCTTATCTCATGAACTATAATAGGCAGATGGTTCATATCCCCATAGCGATTGTTACCGGAGAGTACATTATATGTGTACCAAGTTTGCTTGAAATCGGTCTCATGGTTTATGAGGAGATTTGGAACATGCATACACACATACGTAAATCCACTTTTATAAAATGTACGGATTTAACAGTTAATTATATGCTGTTTACTCTGCTCTGTACCCGAACGCAAAACATTTGCGATTTATTTTAAACTCATTTTGTACATAATGTTTGTCGTGTAGGTTAAGGCGTTATTCACATTAGTGTTTATACTGTAATGACGAGTTGCTATACTTTTGCCATTTTATTACGTCTAGTTCAGTCTACAAAGCACCCTCCTGTAAAGCACTTGTTACCTATTTGTAATCTCATTTTAATTTGTATGATTTGTACTACATTAACTGTGTTCTAAGACATTTTTTATTTTGATTTATTAGAGTAACACTTGATAAGGGCCTCGTTGACAGAAACTGGTCAAGGTACATAGACTGACTGGGGGGGGGAGGGGGGGGGGGCGTGGCCTGCCATCATTGACAGGAATCATGCTGTCCCAAACCAGCTGGCGTCACTCTCCGATGGCCTGTCCACCACGGTTACATATTGCTCTCAGCTGATACGGTCCCTTAGGGCCGAATGCACCAGCGGCTACTAGGAACCAAGTTAACCAAAAGTCCTGTGGTCACAGATAAAGTTTAATCACGATTAAGCTGTCTCTCCACTACTCCAACGTCAAATTCCTGTTAGCAAAACGTGTTCAGCTAGCTAGAAATTTAGTTACGGTCAACTCCATGTGTCACAAACGAAAACGTTCATTATACACTCAAGTACAGTCATTCAGAGCATCACGTGATAAGGGCCTTGTTGGCAGAAATTTGTCAAGGTACATGGCCTGTGAGGGCGTAACGTGTATTCATTGGCAGCAAAAATGCTGTCCCAAACCAACTGTTGCGGCCAAACGTAGTAAGCGTTGCTTCACGCAGTGGAGAATGGCAAAACAGAGGCACGCCAGCGACCGAGGCGTTGCGAAGTAGGCAGGCACAGACAGCCTTGCTGACAGCAGCAGCTTACCGACAAACTGACGCAAGGACGCACACAGACCGAACGCTGAGCGAAGCCTGGAGAGTGCTGAGTAAGGGGAAATGAGGCCAGAACGCTATGTTACGCTGCAATATACTGCGGGAATAATAACAAAAAGCTAAACCGAGGGTAGAAACGTCCTCCTGCCGGATATAAATAGTGGAGAGCAGGCAGCAACAGACAGAAGCCATTAGGAAGTAGTTCGGATCTGAGGACGGACGTGGTCCGTGTCCGAATGTAGGTGACGATTCCGGAAGTCTGCTCCGGCTCGCAGGAGTCATCTGTTTACCGCCAGATGTCAGCTTCAGCTCTGGAGGGCGGCCCGCGTCCGGTCGGCACCGTGGCTGACTGACTACAGCGAGAACTTCCAGCAGGACCGGCCGCAGCGTGGTCTCGGTCACAGGCGCCGCCGGGGACTGACGCCCGGACTTCACGGCAACCCGGCCCCACGGCTAGTGGTCCGTACACGGCGGAATCTAGCGGACATCGCGACTGACGGCTTCCCAGCCGCCAGTGCAGCAGGCGTCGGCAGCTGACCTCACGGCGACGAGTTCATCTCAACCACAGGCCATCCTGGCTTCAGCGGAGTACTGGTGGCCTGAGGCTGCAGAGTGCGATCAGCGCGGCGCGTTCCTCGCATTGTCGGAGAATCTGCACAGCAGCAGCCAGGCGGAGGGATCCACAGGCCTGGGCAGCGACGACGAGGGAGAAACTGTAAAGAAAGTTCAATAAATAATTGCAAAACTAAACGCCGTCTCAGTGTTTGGCGCAGGCACTGTGTCTGCTGCTAACAAGTGGTGCAGAAGTTGTAACACAACTGTCTCTTACTTTCAATGCAACCACACAAGGAGATTTTACTCGTCACCACACTCAAGTATTTATAGTGTAATGAGGGAAACATTATGAGAGGAGAACAAGGAGAACACTGAAACACTAATAATGACTAGTGACACGCAGCTTTCTACAAACTGGCTCAGGCAACAGATCCTGAAGTTCAGCTACCATTCCAGAAGCTAAGGATGGATAGTAAACAGTTCTTGTCCCACTAGAATGTTCACTGACGGCGGGCTGGTGAGGACTCGCTGAAAGCATTCAACGTGAAGTGTGCAAGTAGGAGGAGGACTTCTCGGTCGTCGAGCTGACTTGGAACTGCCCGCCCTGGTGACGTCACCGCTGCAACTTCTTGGTGCGGCGGTCGCTGGGCTATATGCGCTCTCTGGAGTGAGTTGTCAACCTGTCCACGGCTGATGTGCTCCCTGGTGGTGTGGTCTGTGCTTACAACACCATACTCCTGCCCTCCCCCCTCAAATGTCCCTCCCGTGGTCGTACATACTTGTGGTGCAAAACTGATGGTGGAAGGGAGGTCTGAGTGAGGGCACAACAGACGGGACAGGCACGGGTACTGGAGCCGGGGACAGGCTCCCATCTATGTCCCAACATTCACCCTGAGCCCCTATGGGAATGCCTTGCAAACTGCAGGGAGGGCGCACGCCTACATGCAGGCTCAGGGTCTCAACTGGTGGAGGACGGCGATTGGAGAGGAACGCAGCTGGGCGCAGAACCATAGCCCACTGTGACATGGGTGGTTATGATGATGGCATCGGAGAGGAGGTTGTGTCCATCCCCATGGGAACTGCCTCAGCTAAGCTGCCATCTGATCCATGACAGATGGCTGTGACCTTGGCTCCTGGCTGCGTGCTGGTTCTGTACCACTAAACACAGTGGGAGGATCACAGAGTCTCACGGGGTGAAGCTGGCTCTGGGGCCTTTTGAACAGTGATTCTGTAAGGGAAGGAACCAAGAACATGTTGCGTCCAAGGACTCACGAAACGGTCCTCTGTTGCCACTTGTTGGGGCCAGAAGGTCCTGAAGAGTACAGCGCGCTGAACCTAAAGATGTGAGTCTTTGTACTGATCGGCACTCCTCGTTGGTGGGTGTAGCAGATGAATCAAGGTGCGATGCCAGCGGTCAGAGTGGTCCATCGCAAGGCATCGCACAGTAGGCCCACAGGAAGTGGGTGAGTTCCACGGAATTTAACCATCTTTGCCTTGAATGTTCGTATGAAACGTTAAGTTTGACGATTTGACTGCAAGTGGAACAGCGCTGTAGTCGCATGTTTAGTACTGTTGGCCATACACTCAGATTCCTGTGAGGTGAACTGCGGTCGATTATCAGACACTAACACTTGCAAAAAAATTAAATAAATGTTCTGACATTACTGGCTGATGTCGTAGAGTTTATTAGAGTCACAAAAGGAAAACGACTGAAGGCGTCCACTAGAATAAGACATCGCGAGTTCCAGATAGGTCCAGCAAAATCAATATGGATGCGTTTCCACAGAGCACTAGTGTGTGGCGAGTCAGAAAAGCGCAGAGGCGGAACCGTCTGTTGCTCCATGCAAGCAAAGCAACGTGACATCATGTCTTCAATCTGTCCATCCATCCCTGGCCAAGAACAATAGCGCTGAGCAAGCTGCTTTATCCTCACAATACCCCAACGTCCTGCTGCAGTGCGCACGGTATGCTGACTTGGGCCTGGTTATTCTCAGTGTGTTACACTAAACACCACACTGCAGTGACATGGGCAAATTGTGAACTGACCATCCTTCCCCACTAGTAACCTTGACAACACATCGGCGTTGCGACATTGACCCGTAGCGTGGTCCAAAATTTCGTAGTTGTAATTCGACGGCAATAAAGCCCATCGTAGCAATTTCTGCTCCACGTGTGGCGGAACAGGCTTGGTTGGGTGAAAGAGTGAAGTGCGTGGCTTATGATCCGTGATCACGTAAAACTTCTCTCCATAGAGGCAATCATGAAACTTGATTACACCATAAATGACCGCCAATGCTCCTTTTGCAATCTTACTGTAATTTCCACAATGAGATTTTCACTCTGCAGCGGAGTGTGCGCTGATATGAAACTTCCTGGCAGATTAAAACTGTGTGCCCGAGCGAGACTCGAACTAGGGACCTTCGCCTTTCGCGGGCAAGTGCTCTACCAATTGAGCTACGGCAGCACGACTCAGGCCCGGTACTCACAGCTTTACTATTGCCAGTATCTCGCCTCCTACCTTCTGCAAGGTTTGCAGGAGACCACCTATAAAGTTTGGAAGGTAGGAGATGTTAGCAGATGTAAAGCTGTGAGTAGCGGCCGTGTGTCGTACTTCGGTAGTTCAGTTGGTAGAGCACCTTCCCGCGAAAGGCAAAGGTCCCGAGTTCGAGTCTCGGTCGGGCACACAGTTTTAATCTGCAGGAAGTTTCTTACTGTAACTTGCCTAATCTTCGTAGTCTCGAGGCAAATGCTATTATGTGGTCGGTTGATCTGACACGATGCAACAGAATGGCGCCTAGGCCAATGTAACATGTATTTACCTTTAATACCGCTGAAATAGGCGGATCAAAATATATGAGGCACGTTTTACTAAGTAGTGCTCGTTTCAGTTGAGCAAAAAGCCACTGTCATTTCTTGGCCACGCAAATGGAACATCCTTACTCCGTAGCTTGTGAAGCGGGGCTGCAATTCGAGAGACGAAAGGAACGAATAAGAAGTAGTAGCTCATTTCCTTTACACTTTAGGGAGCGGCAACCCTTTTATGGCTCGCAAATGAGGCTGGGTGAGATGAATCCCTGCACATTAATGACATGTCCCAGATATTCTGTTCCGTCTGAAAAAAAAGCACTTGTCTATGCGACACTTGAGGCCTGCTGATAACTACACTACTGGCCATTAAAATTATTACATCAAGAAGAAATGCAGATGATAAACGGGTATTCATTCGTCAAATATATTATACTAGAACTGATATGTGATTACATTTTCACGCAATTTGGGTGCATAGATCCTGAGAAATCAATACCCAGAACAACCAGCTCTGGCCTTGATACGTCAAACAAAGCTCGGATGGCGTGTAAAGGTACAGCTGCCCATGCAGCTTCAACACGATACCACAGTTCATCAAGGGTAGTGACTGGCGTATTGTTACGAGCCAGTTGCTCGGCCACTATTGACCAGAGGTTGAGAGATCTAGAGAATGTGCTGGCCAGGGCAGCAGTCGATCATATTCTATATCCAGAAAGGCCCGTACAGGACCTGCAACATGCGGTCGTGCATTATCCTGCTGAAATGTAGGGTTTCGCAGGGATCTAATTAAGGCTAGAATCACGGGTCGAACCACATCTAAAATATAACGTCCACTGTTCGGTGCTGTCAATGCGAACAAGAGGTGACCGAGATGTGCAACCAGTGGCACCCCATACCATCACGGCGGGTGACACGCCAGTATGGCGATGACGAATACACGCTTCCAATGTGTGTTCAGCGCGATGTCGCCAAACACGGATGCGACCATCATGATGCTGTAAAGAGAACCCGGATTCACCCGAAAAAATTACGTTTTGCCATTCGTTCTCCCAGGTTCGTCGTTGAGTACACCATCGTAGGCACTCCTGTCTGTGATGCAGCGTCAGGGATAACCGCAACCATGATCTCCGAGCTAATAGTCCATGCTGCTTCAAACGTCGTTGCACTGTTCGTGCAGATGGTTGTTGTCTTGCAAACGTTCCCATCTGTTCACTCAGGGATCCAGACGTGGCTGCACGATCCTTTACAGCCATACGGATAAGATGTCTGTCATCTTGACTGCTAGTGATACGACGCCGTTGGGATCCAGCACGGCGTTCCATATTACCCTCCTGAACCCACCGATTCCATATTCTGCTAACAGTCATTGGACCTCGACCAAAGCGAGCAGCAATGTCACGATACGATAAACTGCAATCGCGAGAGGGTACAATCCGACCTTTGTCAAAGTCGGAAACGTGATGGTACGCATTTCTCCTCCTTACACGGGGCATCACAACAACGTTTCACCAGGCAACGCGGGTCAGCTGCTGTTTGTGTATGAGAAAGCGGTTGGAAACTCTCCTCATGCAGCACGTTGTAGGTGTCGCCACCGGCACCAACCTTGGGTGGATGCTATGAAAAGCTAATAATTTGCATATCACAGCATCTTCTTCCTGTCGGTTAAATTTCGCGTCTTTAGCACGCCATCTTCGTGGTGTAGCAATTTTAATGGCCAGTAGTGTACTTAAAAAAGGCACTCGAGGTTGGCTAAATGTTCTTCCACAGAATCTCCAGACACGAAAATGTCATCAAGGTAATTAGAGCAAAAAGGCACCTTGGCAGCTACTTGTTCTCGAATGTGTTGAAAAATCGCCGATGTTAAGGCACTACCGGTGGGTAACCGTTGAACTGCAAATAACCCAGGATGATTGTTAATAACCGGAAATTCGTTTGAGTAGTCATCCAAAAGCAACAGGAAGTAAACACGCGCCAAGTCTATATGGAACAAATTACGACCCTCGCCTAATTAGTGCCCCAGGTCCTCTGGCCGGGGCAGCAGGAACGTGTCTATCAGTCTGATAGCTCACAGTCGACTTAAAATTAACACAAAGTCGAAGAGGTCCTGAAGGTATGCGAAGGACGACTAATGTGGAAGGCCACTGACTTCCACTGATATGGCGCAATCACCCAATCAGCTTGCCATTGCTGTAATTGTTCAGCGAGCTGTTCCCTTATGGCAATGGGCAGTTGCCTATATCGACAAAACTTTGGTTGTGTATTGTCTTTAAGTGACACATGAGGTAAAAAATTGTTCGCACAACCAAGACAGTCTCTAAAAAGTTCACTAAATTTGTCACATGGAGATTGAAGCTTTGTCTGTAGGCACATCTGTTAAAATTTGCAGCACTGAATTGTGGACTGACAATCCCAAAATGTCAAAAGAATCTAAGCCAGAAATATTCTGAAAGTATTTGTTAGAAAGCACTGTGAACAAAGCTGTCTTCGTTAAACCTTGAAAAGTAGCTGGCACACAGAAAATTCCTAAAACTGGAATTTCCTGTCAGTTATGAGCTGACAATATACGCTTAGGAGGACCCAGTATTGGGGATCCTAACCGTTCGTGTTATAACGGCTACTGGAACTGTCGTGGGGTTGAAGTGACGGAAGCGCGGCGGGACCCGCGGAGCGGCCCGCGAACAACAACACAACGAGAGAGGACGGACACGACCAACGGAAGACGTAAACACAAAACGAAGGCACACACACGAGACACTAATGGCGATGATCTCCGGCGCGCGAAAGTCCACTGAACGTGTACGAGTCCGGGAACCTGCCAAGAGAGGAGGAGAGGGAGAGGGGAGAGCAGATGCCACGGGCGGAGGTGATAGGGGGGAGGGAGGAAGAGGGAGGGGAAGCCCGGGGGAAGAGGGGTGGAGGGATGGGGGAAAAGGAGAGAGAAGGGACGGAGGGTGCCTAAAGGAAAAGACACAGGAAGTGGGGGGAAGGATCAAAGTTGATAGGAGGGGTATATGGAGGGAAGGAGGACATCATCAGGGAGGGGAGATGGCGGAAGCCATCTTGGGAGAGGGTAAGGAGGGTGGAGAGATGGAGACGGGATGGGACGTGGGAATACAGGCCCGGCAGCAGGCGGGGGTGGGAGAGGATGGGCGAGACAAGTGGGTGAGGAGGATTGAGTTTTCGGGAGGTGTACAAGATCTGTATCCTCTCAAGGAAAAGGAGGAGGTGGGGGAAAGGAATGAGATAGTACAGGATCCACATGGGGGAGGGGAGACGGATGCGATAGGCGAGGCGGAGAGCATGGCATTCAAGGATTTGAAGGGATTTATAAAAGGTAGGGGGGGGGGGCGGAGATCCAGGCCAGATGGGCGTAACAAAGGATAGGGCGGATGAGGGATTTATAGGTGTGGAGGATGGTGGAGGGGTCCAGACCCCACATATGGGCAGAAAGGGGCTTGAGGAGATGGAGTCGGGAGCAGGCTTGGATTGTCCGGACATGGCGGGTCCAGGAGAGGCGACAGTCGAGGGTGACGCCAAGGTACTTAACAGTGGGGGTGAGGGCGATAGGAGGCCATAGATGGCGAGATATAAATCAAGGAGGTGGCAGGAAGAGGTGGTTTTGGCTACAATTATCGTCTTGCTGGCTGAGCGCGAAGCATGCGCATAGGTACACTACTGGGGGCGCCGCTATTGGCGGCTGGGACCACGTGTTCCACTGTGGCACCCTCAGACTAAATGCAGGCCAAGAGGCGTGCACCGCCACAGCTTACAACACGATGGTCCAGACCTCTGTGGGTCTTTGACGTCCATGACATCTGGGACGCCAGTGATGCCAGGGCCGGCGAGGCACAGGCCAGGGTGCAAGCGACTGAGGGGGGCTCTGCTGGTGACGCACACATACCATACACCCAAGGAGCAGGCGCTCAATATTGCCAGGCCAATACACAGGCCAATACACATTCCGGCGAGCCAAAACTTTCATATGGGACATCCCCTACTGCCCATGGTGTAACAAACTGAGCACCCGAAGCTGCAATTCTGGATGGATGACCACCCTGTTGGCATCCGACTCCGTGGCCAACAAAAGGAAATCATCGACCACGGAGGGCCTGTGGGACAGGTGGCGCCAGGGGCTAAAATAGGACTGCATCCAACGTGTATCAGAGGACAGCCATCCATGGACCACATAGTTGAGAACCTGCCAGAAGACAGGGTCGTGGCGGGTAGCCGCAGCAACATCAGCAGCCATAAGAGGAAGACTGTACAGCGCATCCCGGCAGGTGGAATCAATGTGAAAGCAGAGGACCTCCTGTTGGCCAACGGCAGGATTGGGTTCGGCTGGGACACGTGACAAACTGTCGGCAATAGCATGCTGGGCAGTGGGCTTATACCGGATGGTGTAAGCATAATTACAGTGGTGTCGCCCAGTACTGGAGACATTGAGCCTTCCATTTGGGAAGGTGAGAGTGGGCCTGAAAAGTGTAACCAAGGGTTTATGGTCCGTCAGGAGGGTGAACTTTGCCCCAAAGAGATAGGTGTGAAATTTTTGGACGGCGAACACGATCGCCAGGGCCTCCTTTTCAATCTGGGAGTAGTTCCGTTGTGCTGGGGTCAATGTCTGAGAGGCATAAGCGATGAGATGTTCAGAGCCATCGGCATCCTGGTGCGCAAGGACGGCCCCAATGCTGTATGCAAACACATCAACTACCACAACCAAACGGCGGTCTAGAGAGAAGGGAGAGCGGCAAGGGGCGGACTTCAGCATCGACTTTAAATGGAGAAAAACCTGGTCACAGACAGGAGTCAAAACAATAGGTACCCCTTTGTGACACAAGTGATTGAAGGGTTGAACAACGGAGGCAGCCTGTGGCAAGAACTTTAAGTAATAAGTAACCTTGCCCAAAAACACCTGCAGTTCTGATAAGTCCTTAGGACGAGGAAAGGCCTCAATGGCCGCGACATTACGGCCTGAAGGGTGAATGCCATCTTGCCTAAGTATTCCACTTCCGGTTGAAAAAAACAACACTTGTCCAGCAGACAGCGGAGACCAGAAGACTGTAGAGCATGAAATAAGGCGCTGAGGTTTTGCAAATGTTCCTGGAGGGAACGCCCGGTGACTAAGATGTCATCCAGATAATTCACACATGATGGGATAGGCTGTGTAAGCTGCTCCAGGAATTGCTGGAAACGGCCAGCGCCGAACAGACACCAAAGGGAAGGCGCTTGTACTTATACAATCCGAAAGGAGTCTTAATAACCATGATGTTCTGAGATTCGGCATCCAAGGGCAACTGGTGGTATGCCTCAGCCAGGTCGATCTTGGAAAAATACTCTCCCCCAGCAAGCTCGGCGAGGTCTTCCTATCAGGGAATGGGGTACGTGTAAGTCCCCATACAGGCGAACAGACCCATTGGGTTTCTGTATAACCAACAGTGGTGTCGCCCATTCACTGTAAATTACAGGTTCCAGCACGCCAGCGGCCTGGAACCGATGAAGTTCCTACTTGACTGCTCGCCGTAAGGCCACTGGAAGGGGCTGGGCCCGGAAAAAGCAAAGCTGTGCATCCGGCCATAGGGTGATATGCGCATGAAAGCCGGAAGCACATCCGAGGTCCTGTGCAAACAACAAAGCAAAAGTGGACCACAGATCGTCAAGTCCTGAAAGGGAACAGCTGTGGAAACGACCTTAACTTCGTCGGAAATTGAAAAGCTGTACAGTTGAAACGCATCCAGGCCAAATATATTCGAAGCCGACGGATGGTCGACGACAAAGAGGGTAAGGAGCCATGGAACCCGCTTGTACGTCGCCTGGACGACGAACTGCCCACAAAGGGGAGTGGCACTGTCTCTGTAGGCGACCAAATGGCGAGAGGGAGGCGAAAATGCAGGAGAGCCCAGCCGCGTATATGTCACCATATTAATCAGGGAGACATTGGCTCCAGTGTCGACCTGAAAACTGACATTCTCTGTGAAAAAGCGGAGCTTGAGGAAAAGCTTCTGCGCTGATGGGTCATCCTGTGGGACTACCGATTGCAGAGCATGGATGGTATCTTGAGGCCCAGGAGGGGCAGGACTGGATCGAGTCGAGCGACAATGACAAACCGATCGGATGTGGCCCTCCTTGTGACACAGCGTGCACGTTTTCCAGCGGTGGGGACAATCAGCCCGCGAATACGCATTAAAGCACTGTTGGATAGATGGAAGTGAGCCGCGCGACTGGGGACGAGGGGCGACCGAAGGCGCCGATGCCATAGAGGTGTCGAACAACGAGGAGTCCCGACAGCTTTGGTCCCAATCGGACGGGCCACGTCGACGTCGTGAGGGCGAAACCCGTCGTGACGCCGCGATCGCCGCCACCTGGGGTCGCGCCACAAGACACTCGTTAGCCACTTGAGCAATTTCAAAGGAGTGGGCAATGCGGAGAATCTCTTCCAAGGAGGGGTTGTCGAGTTTCAACACCGCGGTACAGACCTCATGATTGGGAGCCAGCTGAACCACAACATCCCAGATCATGGAGTCCGCATACAAAGCCTTACACTGCTGATTGGTGCACGTAAAATCGCATCGGCGGCTGAGACCCTGCAATTCCGTGACCCAGGAATCATATGATTGACCAGGCTGTCTAAGGTACTGGTGGAACTCCAGCCGAGAGGCGACCACATGATAACGTTGAGAATAATAGTTTGTCAGCAAAAGGCAGATCTCCTGGAAAGAGAGAGCCACAGGATCGGACAACGGTGCGAACTTGCAGAGAAGAAAGAAAGCGTCCAGAAAGGCCAAAGACAAAAACAACAACTGCTGCAAGGAGTCGTCTGTGACTTGAAAAACCGTGAAATGTTGTTTTAGCCGATGTAAGTAGGTTTCCAGTCCTCTTTTGCGTTATTAAAGGGTGGAAACGATGGCAGATGCGGGAAAGCATCAGACACCTGAGGGCTCAGAGGCTGTTGCGGTATCGCGTCCTGGGCATCAACTTTGTCCGTTAGCAACTGTAACGACTTTTGTAAGATGTCTAACTGGAGCTGCTGCTGCTGCATGAGCTGCTGCTGTTGCTCCACCAGGCAGACCAACTTCGCCTCCGTACCAACAACGATTGCAGTTTACCTCGTCGCCAAAAATGTTGTAACGGCGACCGGAACAGTCGTGGGGTAGTAGTGACGGAAACGTAGTGGGACCCACGGAGCGGCCCATGAACAACAACACAATGGGAGAGAACGGACACGACCGACGAAGACGTTATGAAACAACAAGAACAGACAACAATGTAACGAACCAAACAAGATGAACACATCCACTGGAATAGAAGCACGAAAGTCAAGACGCTGTCTAAGTCGATATGTTCTGAGACGCACGCGATGTTAGACTGCTGGCTGAGCTTTCTTTTATTGTGATTTCATTCTCCTGCCCGATATGGGCAGGGAAGGGCTGTCAGTGGCACGATCCGCTGCTCTTCAGCCGAGTGACAGGCAACTAAAGGAAGAATAAAATGATACATGCAGAAGGCGATAAAAAAAAGGGAACGTAAAACAGAGTAAAGGGAGAAAATGTAGGTAAAAACAGACTGACATGGAGACGTTCATGGGGGACAGTTAAAGTTAAAAAACACAGTTGGCGATTCTTAAAGCACAGAGAAGAGACTGAATGCACATGCACAGGTTAAAAGTCGGCCACAGTATTAAAAACACTCCAGAACAACACACTTAAAACCCACCTGTAGCAGACACTGCCAGGTGGGACCTGCCGAGGGAAAGGTCAGAGAGGATGGAAAAGGAGGGGAGAGCAAGGGGCAGCAGGGGAAGCGGCAGGATGAAGAGAGGAGGGGCGTCAGCGGGTACACGGAGAGGCAGGAGACACGTGGGGTGGGAGAGGAAGAGGGAAGACAGGGCAGGAGGGAGCGCAGAGACACTGAAAGGGAGCACAAGAGAGGGAGGGGGAGTAGGTGGGGGAAGCCGCTCAGGAGGAGAGGGGAGGAGAGGGAGCACTGAGGAGGAGGCAGGAACTCGCTGAGCGCGAGGCAGGCGCTTAAGTACGCTATCTGGGGCGCCGCTATTGTCCTCTGCGACCACGTGTTCCACTGTGGCACCCTCACACTAAAAGGGGTCCAGGAGGCGCACGTCAGCTTAAGGAGCGATGGTGCAGAAACCTCTATTGGTCATCGACGGCCATGACGTCTGGCGTGGATTCAAATTCTGCGTCGCGGTACCAGAGTTCGTAAGAAAGTTTGTTCAGAAGTGTAACTGAAGCATCAGAGTCCAGTTGCAATTTGACATCTTTCTTATGTTAGTGCCAAAGTGGCAAACACCTTGTCCCGACTATTTTCCACATCCGAGCAACAACCATCACTTCCTGCGTGTTGCTTCGAGCTACTACAGTGCGTGACAGGTGAAGTGCGCAAAGATTTAATAGTGGACCTGTGTTTGCGTCGGCGTGACTTGTTTGGCACATGTAAGCCATCCAGCTGGTGTTTGCTGAGATTTGCACTTGGGCGGCGATTCACAACATTCACTATAGCCACCAGGTCACACTGTTCTGTGTCCCGCTCTGCCGTTTCAACATTTATTATCAGAACTGGTGTAACAGTATGTTGATTCGGAATTTGCAGCCCACGCTGCTTTTTCATGTACAGTGACTGAACATGACCTTTTGTGTTGCAAGTATAACAAATAGAGTCGTGACAAATAGAGTACACTTATGGACACCAAAGACTTTGCTATATTTTTCTGTCAACTGGCATTCTGACATGTGTCACATGGGCCTAGCGGAAAAGGGACTGTTTACGTTCTACAGCTCTACTAACTCTGCCTTTATGAAATTCGTTAATACATGACATTTGGATCGCACACATAGCTAGATCATAAGTGTCCTGAGCTTTAGTTAACTATAACACTGTGTCCAAAGAAGGATCATTTGTTTCAAAGTAGCAGCGCGAATTCTGTCGCTACATACGTGACATTTGGATCACACACAAAGCTAAATCATAATTGTCCTGAGCTTCAGTTAATATAATTTTTTTTTGGGTCATCAGTCTACTGGCTGGTTTGATGCGGCCCGCCACGAATTCCTCCCCTGTGCTAACCTCTTCATCGCAGAGTAGCACTTGCAACCTATGTCCTCAATTATTTGCTTGACGTATTCCAATCTCTGTCTTCCTCTACAGTTTTTGCCCTCTACAGCTCCCTCTAGTACCATGGAAGTCATTCCCTCATGTCTTAGCAGATGTCCTATCACCCTGTCCCTTCTCCTTATCACTGTTTTCCCCATATTACTCTCCTTTCCGATTCTGCGTCGAACCTCCTCATTCCTTACCTTATCAGTCCACCTAATTTTCAACATTCGTCTATAGCACCACATCTCAAATGCTTCGATTCTCTTCTGTTCCGGTTTTCCCACATTCCATGTTCCACTACCATACAATGCTGTACTCCAGACGTACATCCTCAGAAATTTCTTCCTCAAATGAAGGCCGGTATATGATATTAGTAGACTTCTCTCGGCCAGAAATGCCTTTTTTGTCATAGCGAGTCTGCTTTTGATGTCCTCCTTGCTCCGTCCGTTATTGGTTATTTTACTGCCTAGGTAGCAGAATTCCTTAACTTCATTGAGTTCGTGACCATCAATCCTGATGTTATGTTTCTCGCTGTTCTCATTTCTACTACTTCTCATTACCTTCGTCTTTCTCCGATTTGCTCTCAAACCATACTGTGTACTCATTAGACTGTTCATTCCGTTCAGCAGATCATTTAATTCTTCTCCACTTTCACTCAGGATAGCAATGTCATCAGCGAATCGTATCATTGATATCCTTTCACCTTGTATTTTAATTCCACTCCTGAACCTTTCTTTTATTTCCATCATTGCTTCCTCGATGCACAGATTGAAGAGTAGGGGCGAAAGGCTACAGCCTTGTCTTACTCCCTTCTTAAAAAGAGCACTTCGTTCTTGATAGTCCACTCTTATTATTCCATCTTGGTTGTTGTACATATTGTATATGACCCGTCTCTCCCTATAGCTTACCCCTACTTTTTTCAGAATCTCGAACAGCTTGCACCATTTTATATTGTCGAATGCTTTTTCCAGGTCGACAAATCCTATGAACGTGTCTTGATTTTTCTTCAGCCTTGCTTCCATTATTAGCCGTAACGTCAGAATTGCCTCTCTCGTGCCTTTACTTTTCCTGAAGCCAAACTGATCGTGACTTAGCGCATTCTCAATTTTCTTTTCCATTCTTCTGTATATTATTCATGTAAGCAGCTTCGATGCATGAGCTGTCAAGCTGATTGTGCGATAATTCTCGCACTTGTCAGCTCTTGCCGTCTTCGGAATTGTGTGGATGATGCTTTTCCGAAAGTCAGATGGTATGTCGCCACACTCATATATTCTACACACCAACGTGAATAGTCGTTTTGTTGCCACTTCCCCTAATGATTTTAGAAATTCTGATGGAATGTTATCTATCCCTTCTGCCTTATTTGACCGTAAGTCCTCCAACGCTCTTTTAAATTCCGATTCTAATGCTGGATCCCCTATCTCTTCTAAATCGACTCCTGTTTCTTCTTCTATCACATCAGACAAATCTTCACCCTCATAGCGGCTTTCAATGTATTCTTTCCACCTATCTGCTCTCTCCTCTGCATTTAAGAGTGGAATTCCCGTCGTTCTCTTAATGTTACCACAGTGGCTTTTAATGTCACCAAAGGTTGTTTTGACTTTCCTGTATGCTGAGTCTGTCCTTCCGACAATCATATCTTTTTCGATGTCTTCACATTTTCCCTGCAGCCATTTCGTCTTAGCTTCCCTGCACTTCCTATTTATTTCATTCCTCAGCGACTTGTATTTCTGTATTCCTGATTTTCCCGGAACATGTTTGTACTTCCTCCTTTCATCAATCTACTGAAGTAATTCTTCTGTTGCCCATGGTTTCTTGGCAGCTACCTTCTTTGTACCTATGTTTTCCTTCCCAACTTCTGTGATGGACCTTTTTAGAGATGTCCATTCCTCTTCAACTGTGCTGCCTACTGCATTATTCCTTATTGCTGTATCTATAGCGTTAGAGAACTTCAAACGAATCCCGTCATTCCTTAGAATTTCCGTATCCTACTTCTTAGCGTATTGATTATTCCTGACTAATCTCTTGAACTTCAGCCTACTCGTCATCACTACTATATTGTGATCTGAGTCTATATCTGCTCCTGGGTACGCCTTACAATCTAATATCTGATTTCGGAATCTCTGTCTGACCATGATGTAATCTAATTGAAATCTTCCCGTATCTCCCGGCCTTTTCCAAGTATACCTCCTCCTCTTGTGATTCTTGAACAGGGTATTCGCTATTACTAGCTGAAACTTGTTACAGAACTCAATTAGTCTTCCTCCTCTTTCATTCCTTGTCCAAGCCCATATTCTCCTGTAACCTTTTCTTCTACTCCTTCCCCTACAACTGCATTCCAGTCGCCCATGACTATTAGATTTTCGTCCCCCTTTACATACTGCATTACCTTTTCAATATCCTCATACACTTTCTCTATCTGTTCATCTTCAGCTTGCGACGTCGGCATGTATACCTGAACTATCATTGTCGCTGTTGGTCTGCTGTCGATTCTGATTAGAACAACCCAGTCACTGAACTGTTCACAGTAACAGACCCTCTGCCCTACGTTCCTATTCATAACGAATCCTACACCTGTTATACCATTTTCTGCTGCTGTTGATATTACCCGATACTCATCCGACCAGAAATCCTTGTCTTTCTTCCACTTCACTTCACTGACCCCTACTATATCTAGATTGAGCCTTTGCATTTCCCTTTTCAGATTTTCTAGTTTCCCTACCACATTCAAGCTTCTGACATTCCACGCCCCGACTCTTAGAACGTTATCCTTCCGCTGATTATTCAATCTTTCTTTCATGGTAACCTCCCCCTTGGCAGTCCCCTCCCGGAGATCCGAATGGGGGACTATTCCGGAATCTTTTGCCAATGGAGAGATCATCATGACACCTCTTCAACTACAGGCCACATGTCTTGTGGATACACGTTACGTGTCTTTCATGCAGTGGTTTCCATTGCCTTGTGCATCCTCATGTCGTTGATCGTTGCTGATTCTTCCGCCTTTAGGGGCAATTTCCCACCCCTAGGACAAGAGAGTGCCCTGAACCTCTATCCGCTCCTCCGCCCTCTTTGACAAGGCCGTTGGCAGAATGAGGCTGACTTCTTATGCCGGATGAAAAAACCGACTCGTGGCGATAATATATTAGACCTTCTGGTGACAAACAGACCCGAACTATTTGAATCAGTTAATGCAGAACAGGGAATCAGCGATCATAAAGCGGTTACTGCGTCGATGATTTCAGCCGTAAATAGAAATATTAAAAAAGGTAGGAAGATTTTTCTGTTTAGCAAAAGTGACAAAAAGCAGATTACAGAGTACCTGACGGCTCAACACAAAAGTTTTGTCTCAAGTGCAGATAGTGTTGAGGATCAGTGGACAAAGTTCAAAACCATGGTACAATATGCGTTAGATGAGTATGTGCCAAGCAAGATCGTAAGAGATGGAAAAGAGCCACCGTGGTACAACAACCGAGTTAGAAAACTGCTGCGGAAGCAAAGGGAACTTCACAGCAAACATAAACATAGCCAAAGCCTTGCAGACAAACAAAAATTACGCGAAGCGAAATGTAGTGTGAGGAGGCCTATGCGAGAGGCTTTCAATGAATTCGAAAGTAAAGTTCTGTGTACTGACTTGGCAGAAAATCCTAAGAAATTTTGGTCCTACGTCAAAGCGGTAGGTGGATCAAAACAAAATGTCCAGACACTCTGTGACCAAAATGGTACTGAAACAGAGGATGACAGACTAAAGGCCGAATTACTAAATGTCTTCTTCCAAAGCTGTTTCACAGAGGAAGACTGCACTGTGCTTCCTTCTCTAGATTGTCGCACAGTTGACAAAATGGTAGATATCGAAGTAGACGACAGAGGGATAGAGAAACAATTAAAATCGCTCAAAAGAGGAAAGGCCGCTGGTCCTGATGGGATACCAGTTCGATTTTACACAGAGTACGCGAAGGAACTTGCCCCCCTTCTTGCAGCGGTGTACCGTAGGTCTCTAGAAGAGCGAAGCGTTCCAAAGGATTGGAAAAGGGCACAGGTCATCCCCGTTCTCAAGAAGGGACGTCGAACAGATGTGCAGAACTATAGACCTATATCTCTAACGTCGATCAGTTGTAGAATTTTGGAACACGTATTATGTTCGAGTATAATGTCTTTTCTGGAGACTAGAAATCTACTCTGTAGGAATCAGCATGGGTTTCGAAAAAGACGATCGTGTGAAACCCAGCTCGCGCTATTCGTCCACGAGACTCAGAGGGCCTTAGACACGGGTTCACAGGTAGATGCCGTGTTTCTTGACTTCCGCAAGGCGTTTGACACAGTTCCCCACAGTCGTTTAATGAACAATGTGTGATTGGATTGAGGAGTTCCTAGATAACAGAACGCAGCACGTCATTCTCAATGGAGAGAAGTCTTCCGAAGTAAGAGTGATTTCAGGTGTGCCGCAGGGGAGTGTCATAGGACCGTTGCTATTCACAATATACATAAATGACCTGGTGGATGACATAGGAAGTTCACTGAGGCTTTTTGCAGATGATGCTGTGGTGTGTCGAGAGGTTGCAACAATGGAAAATTGTACTGAAATACAGGAGGATCTGCAGCGAATTGACGCATGGTGCACGGAATGGCAATTGAATCTCAATGTAGCGAAGTGTAATGTGATGCGAATACATAGAAAGATAGGTCCCTTATCATTTAGCTACAAAATAGCAGGTCAGCAACTGGAAGCAGTTAATTCCATAAATTATCTGGGAGTACGCATTAGGAGTGATTTAAAATGGAATGATCATATAAAGTTGATCGTCGGTAAAGCAGATGCCAGACTGAGATTCATTGGAAGAATCCTAAGGAAATGCAATCCGACAACAAAGGAAGTAGGTTACAGTACGCTTGTTCGCCCAATGCTTGAATACTGCTCAGCAGTGTGGGATTCGTACCAGATAGGGTTGATAGAAGAGATAGAGAAGATCCAACGGAGAGCAGCGCGCTTCGTTACAGGATCATTTAGTAATTGCGAAAGCGTTACGGAGATGATAGATAAACTCCAGTGAAAGACTCTGCAGGAGAGACGCTCAGTAGCTCGGTACGGGCTTTTGTTAAAGTTTCGAGAACATACCTTCACCGAAGAGTCAAGCAGTATATTGCTCCCTCCTACGTATATCTCGCGAAGAGACCATGAGGATAAAATCAGAGAGATTAGAGCCCACACAGAAGCATACCGACAATCCTTCTTTCCACGTACAATACGAGACTGGAATAGAAGGGAGAACCGATAGAGGTACTCAGGGTACCCTCCGCCACACACCGTCAGGTGGCTTGCGGAGTACGGATGTAGATGTAGATGTAGATGTAGATGTCTTCGGCCGCCAATGCTGATTATTTATCAAAATTTAGGCAGTGGCGGGGATCGAACCCGAGACCGAAGACGTTTTGATTATGAATCAAAGACGCTACCCCACTTTTTTTTGTTATATATCATTTTGTTCGGTTTTGTTCGTTGCTTCTGCTCGGGGCGGACGTCGTAGGACATCCGTTGAAGGTCGTTGTTGATCAATTAACTCAGTTTTTTTTATTACAGAGGGCAGCTATCCCTCTGACCGAACACGCTCAGATACCGTGCCGGCTCCCTTAGACCACGCCCTTAACCTTAACTATAATACTGTGACCAAAGAAGGATCATGTTGTTTTAAAGTAGCAGCGCGAATTCTGTCGTTAGAAATACACTACTGGTCATTAAAATTGCTACACCACGAAGATGGCGTGCTAACGACGCGAAATTTAACCGACAGGAAGAAGATGCTTCGATATGTAAATGTGTAGATTTTTAGAGCATTCACACAAGGTTGGCGCCGGTGGCGACACCTACAACGTGCTAACATGAGGAAAATTTCCAACCGATTTCTCATACACAAATAGCAGTTGACCGGCGTTGCCTGGTGAAAGGTTGTTGTGATGCCTCGTGTAAGGAGGAGAAATGCGTACCATCACGTTTCCGACGTTGATAAAGGTCAGATTGTAGCCAATCGCGATTGTGCTTTATCGTACCGTGACATTGCTGCTCGCGTTGGTCGAGATCCAATGACTGTTAGTGGAATATGGAATCGGTGGGTTCAGGAGGGTAATACGAAACCCCGTGCTGGATCCCAATGGCCTCGTATCAATAGCGGTCGAGATGACAGGTATCTTATCCACATGGCTATAACGGATCGTGCAGCCACGTCTAGATCCCTGAGTGAACAGATGGGAACGTTTGCCAGACAACAACCATCTGCACGAACAGTGCGACGACGTTTGCAGCAGCATGGACTATCAGCTCAGAGACCATGGCTGCGGTTACACTTGACGCTGTATCACAGACAGGAGCGCCTGCAATGGTGAACTCAACGACGGACCTGGGTGCACGCATGGCAAAACGTCATTTTTTTCGGATGAATCCGTGTTCTGTTTACAGCATCATGATGGTCGCATCCGTGTTTGGCGACATCGCGGTGAACGCACATTGGAAGCGTGTATTCGTCATCGCCATACTGGCGTATCACTCGGAGTCATGGTATGGGGTGCCATTAGGTTACACGTCTCTGTCACTTGTTCGCATTGACAGCCCTTTGAACAGTGGACGTTACATTTCAGATGTGTTACGACTCGTGGTTCTACCCTTCATTCGATCCCTACGAAACCCTACATTTCAGCAGGATAATGCACGACCGCATGTTTCAGTCATGTACGGGCCTTTCTGGATATAGAAATTGATGGACCGCTGCCCTCGCCAACACATTCTCCAGATCTCTCACCAACTGATAACGTCTGGTCAATGGTGCCCGAGCAACTGGCTCGTCACAACATGCCTGTCACTACCCTTGATAAACTGTGGTGTCCTGTTGAAGCTGCATGGGCAATGTACCTGTACACGACATCCGAGCTCTGTTTGACTCAATGCCTAGGCGTATCAAGGCCGGTATTACGGCCAGAGGTGTTTGTTCTCGGTACTGATTTATCAGGATCTATGCGCCCAAACTGCGTGAAAATGTAATCACATGTCAGTTCTAGTATAATATATTTGTCGAATGAATACCTGTTTATCATCTACATTTCTTCTTGGTGTAGCAATTTTAATGGCCAGTAGTGTATTTTGAGTTATAGCGTCACACAGAGTGCCATATATGTATGATTGTCCACAACGACACAAAAATTTGCGACGCCCAGTGAGGTCTTGTAATGCAGTGATCCACTTTTTATGAGCGTGAACTGCTGCCCACTGAAGGCAGAATTGTTTCAACCTTGTAGCAGTCACGAGTGTTTCTTCATCAAAGTAAGTGGTTAACTTGCTAAGAAAAGTGTCATACTCTACCTGTTATGGTTATATGTCAAAAAACAATGTCACTGTGAGCCTGTAAACTCCCATGCCCACTACTGAAAGAAAAAATGCTTTGCTCGTCGCACCTTGCAGTTGGCGTGACACCGTATGATTCATCAACTAAGTACTCCGACCAGTCCTTATGCTGTTTATAGGAACTTCGAAATGGTGGAATGGCTGATGGTGGCTGTTGCTGAGGCGGTTTGTAGATCCTCCTGTTGTTGTTGTGTTAGCTGCATCATGGTTTGCAGCAACTGCTGGATTTGCTTGCTCTGTAACTAAGTAACCCTTCCCTATAATGAGTTTGGATTAGACGCCACACACGATATGTCACACTCATCTCAGTAGTAGTGTCCATCGTGGGTCAAAAGTCCACATACTAACGTACTAGAAGTGTAAAAAGAAATAGCAAGAGTAAGTAGGTGAGGGAGCAAAAACAAAAATTAATGCTGTATCTTGCGGAGATCCTGTCCCATCCTCGGCGCCAGCTGTTGTATCGTACTTTTGATGCGACCACAGAGAGTTATTTTACTCGTCGCCGTCCTCAACTAAATGTAGTGCACTGAGGGAAACGCTAGGAGAAGAGAACGAGTGGAACGCGGGAACACTGATAACTATTAGTGACAAGGACACAAACATTTATTGACGAATACTCAACTTTGTACAAATTGGCTGAAGCAGCATATCCACACATATCTTGGTATTGAGCTTACGCGCGTGTTTCAGCTTGTTATCGTAATGTGAGTATATACGATATGCAGAGCAAGAAAAGGAGGCCTAATTTCTTGAAATTTGAAGTTAAGGTGTAGGTTAAGAAGATCCAGGTCCTGTCAATGGCTTGACCAGTGAATAATGGCGTGCAACGTATATGGACTTCTAGTAGACACTGTTCGTTAACTAAATTGAATCTTCATCCCACTTTCGGTTTCCAGTTTAATAATATTTAGTTAAACTATAAACTGCGATGACAGTTGTCACATGGGTAACATAGATACTCCCGATGCTGCGTTGACTATCATCACTCTAAAATGGTTGCTTCATCACATAGTTTTTTAGACAGAGATTAATTTCGTAATTTCATTTGAATGAAAGTGGAGATTTTTCCAAAACTGCTCATCAACAGTGAAAAGGTTATTTACTTACAACATACAAAAATGGCGCATTTCATAAAACCAGGAGATATGAATATACACTCCTGGAAATGGAAAAAAGAACACATTGACACCGGTGTGTCAGACCCACCATACTTGCTCCGGACACTGCGAGAGGGCTGTACAAGCAATGATCACACGCACGGCACAGCGGACACACCAGGAACCGCGGTGTTGGCGTCGAATGGCGCTAGCTGCGCAGCATTTGTGCACCGCCGCCGTCAGTGTCAGCCAGTTTGCCGTGGCATACGGAGCTCCATCGCAGTCTTTAACACAGGTAGCATGCCGCGACAGCGTGGACGTGAACCGTATGTGCAGTTGACGGACTTTGAGCGAGGGCGTATAGTGGGCATGCGGGAGGCCGGGTGGACGTACCGCCAAATTGCTCAACACGTGGGGTTTGAGGTCTCCACAGTACATCGATGTTGTCGCCAGTGGTCGGCAGAAGGTGCACGTGCCCGTCGACCTGGGACCGAACCGCAGCGACGCACGGATGCACGCCAAGACCGTAGGATCCTACGCAGTGCCGTAGGGGACCGCACCGCCACTTCCCAGCAAATTAGGGACACTGTTGCTCCTGGGGTATCGGCGAAGACCATTCGCAACCGTCTCCATGAAGCTGGGCTACGGTCCCGCACACCGTTAGGCCGTCTTCCGCTCACGCCCCAACATCGTGCAGCCCGCCTCCAGTGGTGTCGCGACAGGCGTGAATGGAGGTACGAATGGAGACGTTTCGTCTTCAGCGATGAGAGTCGCTTCTGCCTTGGTGCCAATGATGGTCGTATGCGTGTTTGGCGCCGTGCAGGTGAGCGCCACAATCAGGACTGTAACGACCGAGGCACACAGGGCCAACACCCGCCATCATGGTGTGGGGAGCGATCTCCTACACTGGCCGTATACCTCTGGTGATCGTCGAGGGGACACTGAATAGTGCACGGTACATCCAAACCGTCATCGAACCCATCTTTCTACCATTCCTAGACCGGCAAGGGAACTTGCTGCTCCAACAGGACAATGCACGTCCGCATGTATCCCGTGCCACCCAACGTGCTCTAGAAGGTTTAAGTCAACTACCCTGGCCAGCAAGATCTCCGGATCTGTCCCCCATTGAGCATGTTTGGGACTGGATGAAGCGTCGTCTCACGCGGTCTGCACGTGTAGCACGAACGCTGGTCCAACTGAGGCGCCAGGTGGAAATGGCATGGCAAGCCGTTCCACAGGACTACATCCAGCATTTCTACGATCGTCTCCATGGGAGAATAGCAGCCTGCATTGCTGCGAAAGGTGGATATACACTGTACTAGTGCCGACATTGTGCATGCTCTGTTGCCTGTGTCTATGTGCCTGTGGCTCTGTCAGTGTGATCATGTGATGTATCTGACCCCAGGAATGTGTCAATAAAGTTTCCCCTTCCTAGGACAGTGAATTCACGGTGTTCTTATTTCAATTTCCAGGAGTGTATATTTACACGAAATTTCTTAATGACACAACTCTGAGTGTGCTTCCTGTGTGTTCTTTCATACATAGGCTGATGATAGTTAAGTTACCACTGGGACCACATTGCAGGCATTGACCTTTGCAAAAAGAACTGCAGCCAAAATGTTATTTACAGTAAATAATAGTACTTCACGTAATAATTCTATTGAATTAAGAAGAGAAACCCAAAATCTTCTAGAAAACAAAAGGTGAAAATTTTAATATGTTAAAAGGGGGTGAACAAAATCCAGCTACTTTTTTTCGCAGCTCCCGAAGCTACCAATTAGGCAATGGTTTCAATTATGCAGCTATGTTTCTGAACTGGTACGCACTGTTCAAAGAGCATATATACAGATGTTGTTATTTGATATTTAACCATGACAAATGCAATCAGAACTATGTGGTATTGAAATTCAC
The DNA here is from genome assembly GCF_023897955.1 of Schistocerca gregaria. Classification (NCBI taxonomy): domain Eukaryota; kingdom Metazoa; phylum Arthropoda; class Insecta; order Orthoptera; family Acrididae; genus Schistocerca; species Schistocerca gregaria. Next base: position 235,951,446 of record NC_064928.1, read on the forward strand.
TGTACCAAAGGCACCAGGAAATCCATCCAGCAGACTTAAGCTTTTTGTATTGCGGAGACATTGCTGCTATGATCCCCGATACATTACTAAACATTATTTGCGCTGTTGTACTATGTACATTAGCCCAGTTATCAATAACTATATGAAATGCACCAGATGCATATGCCCTTAATGGCATTAGAAGATTGTTGGTAGACGAGACAGGGTTGTTCCAGTAAGTATGAAATTGCGAAATCACGTTGATTTGACCTAATAAACAACACAATGTTTCATTTTAAAGACGAAATCTGTCTTCTGATTTCCTGTTAAGGTAATCTTCGGAAAGATTTCCCTTTTCCCAAAGTACACCAGTAGGGTTGCGGTTAAGATTTACATGGTCAAAATATAATATTTCTTCATATTCTGTACCATTTAAAACATGAAAACGTGCCTCCACCTAAAAACGGCATGTATTTGCTTCATTTTAACCGCAATCTACTCAAGATGAACGAGTCTCCAGCCACGATTATCTCAATCATTTTATTTTAAACGAGATTGGTGCAGTCAAATTTTGCGTCGACCAGGGTTAAATTCCGACTTAACCGTGGTTAACTTTTAATTGACGTTGGTGCAATCAGCTATTATTTTGTTGGCTACGACAGGTATAGCGACCACACTATACGGTACTTAATTGACACATTCGATAGCATTCTACGTGTGCTTATCGTGTGTGATTGGAGAACCTGACATTAATTTCTCAGATCCGTGCGCTGAGCGGTAAATACGTTAATGGAAAAGGCATTTTCAATTCACTTAACTCTACAATGATATAAATGTCGTGTGACTAGGGTATCCCGTTGGGTAGACCGTTCGCCGGGTCGAAGTCTTTCGATTTGGCGCCACTTCGGCAATTTGCGCGTCGATGGGGATGAAATGATGATGATTAGGACAACACGCTGAGCGGAGAAAATCTCCAACCCATCCGGGAATCGAACCCGGGCCAATAGATTGACATTCTGTCGCGCTGACCACTGAGCTACCGGGGGCGGACACACAATGATGTATAGTGCTGGATTAGAACAAAACTGAAATGGAATTAGGCATTTACTATACATTAAAATATCGATCTGGTATGATTATCTTGTAATTAAGTAACTGAAAGTGTGTTACACTTTTTCGTTCGTAATTATTGAGAATATTTCTCTTGTTTGAATCCAAATAACAGAACAGTATAAAAGTACATTGTCGCTCTTTTCAGTAGCTCATCAAGATCAGGCGCTTTGTTCTTTCAGCAAACTTAGTTCTTTAATTTCTTTTTAAAAGTACATTGCATTTCAGACATCCACATTCTTAAATTACTTTGAAGCAATTCACTTTCATAAAACACTCACGACAGTTCATTGGCATATGATTTAAATAACACATTGACACATGTGCTTGACAATATTCGCTACTAAGTGTGATTGTTTCGATGAGTCCACCAGTAGCATTTATTGTCTTTAGATTAAGAGCTGCATCCTGTCTACAAATGAAGTAACTTTATTGGACTCCGTTTCGTCTCAGAGTACACAGAGCTCACCTCGGTTCCGTCGTTCACATTAAAAATGGTAAAAATAATTGTGATGTTATTTAGTGTAAAGACAAATACTCGTACTTATTCTTCTTCCTCCACTACCGAGACGCTAAATAGCAAGAGGAGTGTGAAGATAAAACAAAGTAACCACTGTGAATGTCAGGTCAAACATGACTTGACAAGGAGTCTGATGTGTAGGTGGCTATACTGTATTGCAGAGTTCAGGACCGTATAACAAGGGTTTCTTTGTGAGCAGGCTTTCACGGAAAAACTGGAATCCATTTAGAATCATCGCCCACTATTATTCTGATAACCGCATCTATTACTATAGCAAAACATTGCAGGTCAGAACACCTTGCCAACTAATAAGTAGACGGCAAAGTTGAAGTACATACATCAAAAAGAGTTTTGCATCACCCCAGTTCCCACAATTCCTGAAGATAGCTGTTGACTGTGGATATTGTATCACAGACACAGCACCTTTGACTGTTCACAGATGTCACTAAACCCGCCCAAAGATGTAAACAACCAAGCATGAGCAGCACATATTAGACGGAGGGGGTTCGACAGCCTATCAGTTCCTGTCATTCCACCAGGAAGGAGGTACACGGCTCGTGTTGTCTGTAGTTCAACCATGCCTAGAGGGTCAATACCGCGGTTCGATCGCATCCGCATTGTTGCATTTTTCCTGGAAGGGCTGTCAACAATAGAAGTGTCCAGGCATCTCGGAGTGAACAAAGCGATGTTGTTCGGACATGGAGGAGGTACAGAGAGACAGGAACTGTCGATCACATGTCTAGCTCAGGCCGCCCAAGGGCTACTACAGCAGTGGATGACAGGTGCCTACGGATTATGGCTTGGAGAAGCCCTGACAACAACGCTACTATGTTGAATAATGCTTTTCTTGCAGCCACAGGACGTCGTTTTACGACTCAGACTGTGAGCAATAGGCTGCATGATGCGCAACTTCACTCTCTACGTCCATGGCGAGGTCCATCTTTGCTACCACGACCCCATGCAATGCTGTAGAGATGGGCCCAACAATTGCCAAATGGACTGCTCATGATTGGCGTCACGTTTTCTTCACCGATGAGTGTCGTATACGCCTTCAACCAGACAATCGTCGGAGACGTGTTTGCAGGCAACTCGGTCGGCTGAACGCCTTAGACACACTGTCCAGCAAGGCAGCAAGGTGGAGGCTCCCTGCTGTATTGGGGTGGCGTTATGTGGGGCCAACGTACACCGCTGGTGCCATAGAAGGCGCCGTAACGGCTGTACAATACGTGAATGGCATCCTCCGACCGATAGTGCAACAATATCGGCAGCATATTGGCTACGCATTCGTATTCATGGACGACAATTCGTGGCCCCATCGTGCACATCTTGTGAATGACTTTATTCAGGATAACGACATCGCTCGACTAGAGTGGCCATTATGTTCTCCAGACATGGCCATATCGAACATGCCTGGGATAGATTGTAAAGGACTGTTTATGGACGACGTGACCCACCAATCACTCTGAGGGACCTACACCGAATCGCCGTTGAAGAATGGGACCACCTGGACCAACAGTGCCTTAATGAACTTGTGGATAGTATGCCATGACGAATACAGTCATGCATAAATGCAAGAAGACGTGCTGCTGGTTTTTAGAGGTACGGCTGAGTACAACAGTCTGGACCACCACCTCTGAAGGTCTCTCTGTGTGATGGTACAACACGTAATGTGTGGTTTTCATGAGCAATAAAAAGGGCGGAAACGATGTTTATGTTGATCTCCATTCCAATTTTCTGTACAGGTTCCCCGGGTTCCCGGGTTTGATTCCCGGAGGAGTCAGGGATTTTCTCTGCCTCGTGACGACTGGATGTTGTGTGATGTCCCTACGTTAGTTAGGTTTAAGTAGTTCTAAGGTCTAGGGAACTGATGATCATAGATGTTAAGTCCCATAGTGCTCAGAGCCTTTTTAACCATTTTTTTGTACAGGTTCCAGAACTCTCGGAACCGAGGTGATGCAAAACTTTTTTGATGTGTGAAATTCATTCAGTGTGGGTACTAATATACTGCATTCCAAATTTAGAAAATATAAATATATAATTCGTAATATTTTGTCTTTTAGGCTACATCAACGTGGTGGCGTTACCTTCTGTTCTCGAGGTCAACGAATCCTTCGTGGGACAACGCGCTCAGGTCAGCGGCTGGGGATATATTAATGAGAGTGGTAAGTTTATTGCCTCAGTTCACTTTTTGACCCCTATCTAAACGAAGTAAAAGATAGTATGGTAATTACAATCACGTAAAGGGATGCGCACTAGACAGCATCACGAGCAGTTTTCCCCATTTCGTACACTTTTGTCGTTGCTAGACACGATGTTGTGTTTTGTGCTGCATTTGCAAATGTAACCAGCTGTACATAATGAAGTATCCTGTCTAAAGCTGTGTGGAATGTATTGTTAATTCTTCAGTCACAGAATTTTGTGGCAACTAACTTCTACCTATTTTTGAGACTGGTTATACAACGTGTGGATAGTTAAGTCATACACTGGATGAGGTGCTAAAGATTTCTCTAAAGTGCAGTGGAAGAGATTGTGACGCCGAATGGCATGCTAGTTTGTGTACTATCTATCTATCTATATCCGAATCCCGCTCCAGCTACTTCCGGGTCTGGGTGCTGATGAGTCCTCTCCATTTGGCTCGGTCCTCCCACCACTTTTCTTCCTCCACTTGCTGCCAGGTCACACCTCTCCTCTCTACAGATATTCTCACTCCCATTTTCCACCGTGTTCTTGGGCGCCTTCTAGGTCTTTTACCATCCATCTTAAGCTCTTCCATAATTTTGGGGAGTCTCTGCCCATGCATCCTCTTAACATGTCCGTACCATCTTGGTCTCTTTCTTTCAATTTCTTCTCTCATACTTCCTTGTTTAAGGTCCTTTCTAATATCTACATTCCTTACTCTGTCCATTCTTGTTTTTCCCTTAAATGCTCTGAGAAATTTCATTTCACCTGCTTGCAGTCTGCTCCAGTCCCTTCCTGTCATTGCCCATGTTTCTCCACCATAGGTGACAATAGGGATGTTATAATTCTTATACATAAGGTGTTTTTCTCTTTCTGAAACTTCATTATTCCAAATCAGGTATTTTATTGTTTGATAGAAATTGACTCCCTTCTGTAACCTCCTATTAATTTCGTTAGTTATTCTTCCATTCCTAGATATTTCACTCCCTAAATAAGTGAAACTTTCTACAACTTTGAGGGGTTCTCCATTCAAGGTAATATTTCCGTTGATCCCTTTCTCTCTTCCAAATACCATTACTTCACTCTTATCTTTATTTATTTTTGATCTACACCTTTTCACTATTTCCTTCCAGGCATTAAGCTGTAACCTCTTTATCACCCCATATTACCATATCATCTGCAAAAATAATCTTTTCGTCTTTTACTATATCTTTAACTGCCCTATTCATTCCCTCCATCATAACATTAAAAAGTGCGGGAGATAGAATACTTCCATGCTTAAGTCCTTGTCTTATTTCGAAGTATTCAGAGTTCCCCAATGGTGTTCTAATTCTAAAATTGTGTCCTCTGTACATTGTCTTTATAACATAAATGTATCCATCTTCTATATCTATCTTCTTCATTTCTTCCCAGAGTCTGTCCCTGTCAACTGAGTCATATGCCTTTTCTATGTCTATAAAAACCATTATCACCCGTTTTTTATACTCCCAACATTTTTCCATCAGTTGATGGATATAGAAAATATCAGGTCGATCATGCTTCTTCCTTTCCTAAACCCATGCTGTTCTTCACTCAGCTCCTTATCTATCTTTTCATTTATTCGATTTAGTAAAATTCATTTTCGATTGTCCCACCAGTAATCTATGGTCTCCATCTGCACTCACATTTCGAATTACCTTTACATTTGTTACTGTCTCTCCCCATTCCCTATCTACTAGAATATAATCAATTACACTCTTGGTTCCTCCATCCCAACTGTATCTGGTGATAACATGACTTTCTCTCTTCATAAATCAGCTGTTTGCTATTTTCATTCCATTCCTCTACCACAAATCCAGGAGCCTTTCCCCTTCTTCATTTCTGCCTCCATGTCCAAAACATCCCAATACGTGGTCAAATCCCTTTCTGTCTTTGCCTACCTGTGCATTAAAATCTCCCATCACTATATTAGCACTCTCTATATGGTTTTCTAACACATCTTCAAAATTGAAATTTGTGTACTAACCACTAGAAACTGTTTTATCATCACAGGCTACTGAAAATAGTCGTCAGTGGGATCTCGGAAAAACATTTCCTCCCAGCCCTTTTTTCCAACAATTCCTCTTCTCTAGGAATTGGATATCATCATCATCATCATCATAGACTTCAAATCGCTACAAATTCTAAGTGACCTCTTTGGGCACAAAATTACTACCATGGGCTAGTTGAGGACTGGCTAGACAATACTGGGGTTATTTCTTCCATGCTCTGAAATCTTTCCATTTCTGGTTTAGCTCGATCAGACATGGTGGGAAGCACTGGGCAAGTCACCACAGTAGTAACTACAGCAGTGGGTTTTAGCGATGGAGGACAAAAAGTGTCTTGACCCTATACCAAGGACCGTATCAGGTCATAGAAGTGGGACGAATTAAGCCATCTGAAGGAGCGGTAGAAGTTTTACCTCAATTGCCTATATTGTCGTTAGTCCAAGGCAATGACCCAGGAAAGCAGCAGATGGAAAATAGTGCAAGTTGAGGGGTGACAGACCACTCAGCAATCTTTCTTTTGTTTTTTTATAAACATTTATTTAAGGAACAATGTTACACATTCCAAATACATACTAAGTACATGTACTAACCATGCACACATGTTCTACATGAAATGATTTAAACAACAACAATTTGTTCATTGCAATTATGCTGATGTTCAAGAAATACAACAGGAGATTATGTTACTGACTAAATTACAAGAAAGAATTAATTGAAGATCAAGAAAAGTTTTTTAAAGACATTCAAACATGAATGAATAAACAACTGCACTTTCAATTACATGTGCTCTAATCTTTACAGAAGCATAAATATCACTTTATGAAGGATATCAGCGAGATTTTGGGATAATTTTTACTATATTAATGTATAAAATGAAATCGTCTGCTTGAGAGACAGGTTAAGGGAAGAAACCGATCTTTTACCTTCTCAGCTCAGTCGGGCTAGCTATGAGCATTTCATGCAATTTTATGGAAGTCACCAAAACTTATACAGAATATGGAAGATTTATGCCTATCGCACATAAAAACAATTTAATAATTTTATTAGACAATCTCTTAAATACTTGAGAATGGCGGAAAAGATATGTTATAAAGGTGACTAGCCTTCCAACTACACTTTCTGTACATTTATGGAATGTTAATTAACTGAAGTGATCAGACCTATGTAATAGATCTTTCACTGGGAAACTGACTTGAACATCACAGTTCAAAAATGAACATAGCAACTTGCCAGCCATTGAATATTACATTATATCAGATACAATCTTACGGTTTTAACCAATCGATAAAGACATTTCCATATACATAAAGACATTTTCATATACATACTATAAACCAATAATGCAGCTCTAATGTTTAGATGTTGACACTATTAGACACAGAATCTGACTGTCACATAGGTTCTGTATGTTAGCTTACAAAATTTCAAAAACTACTTTCTAAAGTGGAAAAAACATGCACAATAAATTTACAGTAAACATTTCAATAATCTCCTTAAGGTAACTACAATACATCACTGTCAACACAGTCTTCTTTTTTATATTAACCAATGTCCATTCTTTCAAATATAATTTTTAACATATTACCGAACTTTCTCTTGTGATTCGAATACCTTCTAATTTTGTAGCATTCACACAGCATGAGTACCTTGAGGTCTATCGTTCTGTCAAATCCTAGTTTGTTAATGACATAATCAACAAAATTACCCAGCAACCAGAACATAGCGTTATTTTTCGCCTCTGGGAAATTGCGTGCTTCAATCCTATGCATCAATGACAGCGATATACTCTCAGGAGATGTCCTTGTAATCAGAGCTATTTGCTCTCGGATCAGCTTCCAACTATTCATATGACCGCTGCAAGTGTATCTGTGAATTATTGTGTCAGCTAGATGGCATTGTCGACATAAATTTGTTTCACAGAATCCGATTGCGTACAGTCTTTTATTGGTGCCAACTATGTTGTTAAGTGTCTTGAAAATACATTAGAACTAATGTTTTTCGAAATCTCAATCCAATGAATGTTTGGAAATTGCCGTCCTATTTTGTTCCTCCCTTCTCTTTTCTTTCGTTCCCGCATTATGACTCTTGATATTAAGTGTCGTGACTGTATGATTTCGGCACTTGCATAACTGAACTCAACATAGAAAACCCTCACATGCTGTTAACTACTTTTGACATTCTACACGTCAATCGGGGGAAGCAGGCTTCGAGGTTTAATGATCTCGAAAAGTTGGCTGGTTATGCTTTCTCACAAGTCTCTTATTAAATTAACTTCCCTTCTGATAAAAAGTGCAGAGGCTTTATCCATTATATCATTTAATCTTAGTCCACCATTTTTAGGATATAAAGTGGCCACTTTAGCAGGTACTCTGAACACTTCACTTTCCCACAAAAAGTTTGTTGTTTTGGATGTTATTCTCCTCGCTATCGTTCTCGGTACTGGAAACAGCTGGGCAGTATATTAAGCTTTAGCAATGATGTATGAGTTGATATACTTCGTTCTTTGAACTTGGTTCATATATCGAGTTAATTCTCTATAATGGCTCCTCGCATTTTATCTGCTGGAGCTTTCGAATTTAAAGCCGTCATTTTCATTGGGCATGCTGTCAGGGTGATCCCAAGTGTTCTACGTTGTCGGACTAATTTTGCTCACTCGACGTTGGCATTCTCAAAACCTCTGAGATTTAACACCTTACTTTTTTTTCGTTTTCACTGGCTGCAGATGCTCTACAGTACGTATCAATCACTGTTGCTGGCGTGGTTACCTCTTCATCATTCCGTATAATGACCCCTATTTCGTCAGCATAGGCTCTTATAACTGGTTTATTTCCTGATAATGTTAATCCTTTTAATCTAGCATGGACATGTCCAAGGAAAGGTACCACTGAAATGGCGAAGAGCGACGTGGAGAGAGGACTCCCTTTGGGAACACCTCGTTTTATTTCTGTCAGCCTGGATTGCTGATAATTCATCGCTATTTTAGCATTTATTCCAGTTGCTATGTTCTTTATGAAGTCCATGACCCTGCCGTTGAAACCTAGTTTCTTCAACGTCTGTAGAAGATGTTCATGATTAACTATATCGAAGGGTTTATAAAAATTAAAAAAAAACATAAAGCACACTTAATAGAAGTTATTGCAGTGATATCCCTGAATTCAGCTAGAGTTTGAAAAATGGTTCTGCCTTACTCGCAGTTCTGATGTTTGCTAGTAATTTTATCTGTAAGGCATGAAATTCTCTTGCTTACTATTGTAGCTATTAATTTATAATCAGAATTCAGCAGTGAAATTGGACGGAAATTATTTAAATCTTTGTTTCCATTGTTTTTTGGCACAAGAACAATTTTACTCTCCTTAAACTCAGCAGGAATCATTTTACCCTGAATAACATGACTTACAGTTTCCGTGATTTTCGCACCCACTATTGGCCAGTAACGGATGTAAAACTCTGCTGGCAGGTCGTCCAGTCTTGGGGATTTTTTGGTGGTGAGGCGCACAGGCATACACATCCTCTTCACTGACTCCCTCGAGAAAATTTTCGTTGTCACCTTCTGTCCGCTGTGGGTCTAGGATGTCAAGGAATTCTTCCAAGGACGCATCACTACTTTGATTTACAGAATATAGCTCGTAATAATAGCGATAAATCTCGTCCATGATATCCTGCTGAGTTTTGAGAATCGTACCGTTTTTTGTGCGAATTTCATCAATAAAAGTCCTTCTTCCATTCTTCGAATACTTCACTAAATGATACAGGGAAGTAGTTTCGTCTTCTGACACCAAATCTGCCTTCCATTTTGTTTTCAACAATTCCACTTGATTTCTCTTCGTATTAAGTAACTTGGCTTTGGCTTTTTCGATGTTTGCTATCCGAAATCCGAAGTGAGTAATCTGCAGAGACCTGATCATATAGATCTCTCCGAACGGAATAGTAATATTCTATAGTGTATTTCATTTCTCTTGCGCTCTGGGAACTGTACTGAATAAAAACCTTTTCTAAATTTGGCTTCGCTATTTTAACCGACCAAGCGATATCAGTAGCATATCTACTATAAGCACGCAGGCATATTGCCCATGCGTCTTTAATCACGTCTTCTAAATCGTTACTTACTAAGAAGGAAATGTTCAAATTCCATTGATTCTTGAATCGGGGAACTGGCTGTCTTGTTAGATTTATGCAAGCTAAGACACTTCAATGGTCTGAAAAGTACGTAGGAATGGTCTCTACTTTTGTCACGGAAGTTTCAAGATTGTTAGAAATGTATAATCTATCAATCCTGCTACGAGATGTTGCCGTGACATAAAAGCCCTTAACAATGGAGGGTTATTTGATTTCCAACATATCCTTCATTCCAAACCAGTAATTATTTGTTTTAGTTCACTTGAGACATTAAAGTTAGGTAAATGATCTTTTCGATTTAAAACACAATTAAAATCGTCTCCAAATAATAACTGCCTTGGATTTTTCCTTAACATGTAAGTCATTTCATCTTTGAAGAAAGATGCCCTGTCAGCTCGGTGAGAATTTCCTGGCATAACCGGGAATTACTAAACCCGACCTTAGAACGTCTTGTAAGAGTGCAAAATCAGTCGCGGATTCGTACAAAAATTTCTTAAGTGCCGAAAATTTCAAACTGGACTTTATTTTATTTATGTCTATAGTGGTGACAGAATAAGACTGCGCCATTGTGCTGGCACTATGTAGTTGTTTTCATGAACTAATTCAGTTTCCCGTGATTCAGTGTTAAGTTAAACTATTAACAGTTTTCTCGGCAGGCTCAGCATGGAATAACACTTCAATCAGTTTATTAGTTACTGTTCCATTTTTTCTACTTCTGAGGTTTTCTCTTGTACCGCTAGCAGACAGATTTCCTTGTAAACTTTCTTAATTTCCTCCAGTGACTCGTGTAGGACCGTTTCGTACCGAACATTCTTTGGTCTTGGGTCACAACTATCAGTTGTCTCCAGAGGTCATTTTTTCGATTGTATTTCAGTTTCACGAGTAGTGGTAACAGGGTTTCCCTTTGTTGTTAAAAGGGGAAATTGGCTGTTTTCGTAAAGGGAGACATCAGCTTGGCCCGCTGCATTAACATCCTCAACCAGCTGATCCGGTCTATTCTTTGGTAATAGACCATTTAAGTTGTATCACATTACTTTTAAGAACAAAAGTACGCTGCGGACATTCCCGTCTGAAGTGGCCGGTTTTGTTACATATACGACATGTGGTATTATAGTGGCCAAGATAGACACGAAGCCCATGCCTACTACAGTAGTACAAGTCTATATGCCAACTATCTCTGCAGATGATGAAGAAATTGAAGAAATGTATGATGAGATAAAAGAAATTATTCAGGTAGTGAAGGGAGAGGAAAATTTAATAGTCATGGGTGACTGGAATTCGACAGTAGGAAAAGGGAGAGAAGGAAACATAGTAGGTGAATATGGATTGGGGCTAAGAAACGACAGAGGAAGCCGTCTGTTAGAATTTTTCACAGAGCTTAACTTAATCATAGCTAACACTTGGTTCAAGAATCATAAAAGAAGATTGTATACATGGAAGAACCCTGGAGATACTAAGAGGTATCAGATGGATTATATAATGGTAAGACAGAGATTTCGGTACCAGGTTTTAAATTGTAGGACATTTCCAGGGACAGATGTGGAGTCTGACCACAATCTATTGGTTATGAACTGTAGATTTAAACTGAAGAAATTGCAAAAAGTTTGGAATTTAAGGAGATGGGACCTGGATAAACTGACTAAACCAGAGGTTGTACAGTATCAGGCAGAGCATAAGGGAACAATTGACAGGAATGGGGGAAAGAAATACAGTAGAAGAAGCATGGGTAGCTCTGAGGGTTGAAGTAGTGAAGGCAGCAGAGGATCAAGTAGGTAAAAAGACGAGAGCTAGTAGAAATCCTTGGGTAACAGAAGAAATATTGAATTTAACTGATGAAAGGAGAAAATATAAAAGTGCAGTAAATAAAGCAGGCAAAAAGGAATACAAAAGTCTCAAAAATGAGATCGACAGACAGTGCAAAATGGGTAAGCAGGCATGGCTAGAGGACAAATGTAAGGATGTGGAGGCTTATCTCACTAGGGGTAAGATAGATACAGCTTACAGGAAAATTAAAGAGATCTTTGGAGAAAAGAGAGCCACTTGTATGAAATACCCTCAGACTTCAAGAAGAATATAATAATTCCAATCCCAAAGAAAGCAGGTGTTGACAGATGTGAAAATTACCGGACAATCAGTTTAATACGTCACAGCTGCAAAATACTAACGCGAATTCTTTACAGACGAATGGAAAAACTAGTAGAAGCCGTCCTCTGGGAAGATCAGTTTGGATTCCTTAGAAATGTTGGCACACGTGAGGCAATACTGACCCTACGACTTATCTTAGAAAATAGATTAAGGAAAGGCAAACCTACGTTTCTTTCATTTGGAGACTTAGAGAAAGCTTTTGACAATGTTGACTGGAATACTGTCTTTCAAATTCTAAAGGTGGCAGGAGTAAAATACAGGGAGCGAAAGGCTATTTAGAATTTGTACAGAAACCAGATGGCAGTTATAAGAGTCTAGGGACATGAAAGGGAAGCAGTGGTTGGGAAGGGAGTGAGACAGGGTTGTAGTCTCTCCCCGATGTTATTCAATCTGTATATTGAGCAAGCAGTAAAGGAAACAAAATAAAAATTTGGAGTAGGTATTAAAATCCATGGAGAAGAAATAAAAACTTTGAGGTTCGCCGATGACATCGTAATTCTGTCAGAGACAGCAAAGGACTTGGAAGAGCAGTTGAACGGAATGGATAGTGTCTTGAAATGAGGATATAAAACGAACATCAACAAAAGCAAAACGAGGATAATGGAATGTAGTCGAATTAAGTCGGGTGATGCTGGAGGTATTAGATTAGGAAATGAGTTACTTAAAGTAGTAAAGGAGTTTTGCTCTTTGGAGAGGAAAATAATTGATGATGGTCGAAGTAGAGGGGATATAAAATGTAGACTGGCAATGGCAAGGAAAGCGTTTCTGAAGAAGAGAAATTTGTTAACATCGAGTATAGATTTAAGTGTCAGGAAGTCTTTTCTGAAAGTATTTGTATGGAGTGTAGCCATGTATGGAAATGAAACATGGACGATAAATAGTTTGGACAAGAAGAGAATAGAAGCTTTAGAAATGTGGTGCTACAGAAGAATGTTGAGGATTAGGTGGGTAGATCACATAACTAATGAGGAGGTATTGAATAGGATTGGGGAGAAGAGAAGATTGTGGCACAACTTTACTAGAAGAAGGGGTCAGTTGGTAGAACATATCCTGTGGCATCAGGAGATAACAAATTTAACGTTGGAGGGCAGCGTGAAGGGTAAAGATCGTAGAGGGAGACCAAGAGATGAATACACTAAGCAGATTCAGAAGGATGTAGGTTGCAGTAGGAGATGAAGGGGCTTGCACAGGATAGATTAGCATGGAGAGCTGCATCAAATCAGTCTCAGGACTGAAGACCACAACAACATCCACAAAAACAATGACATTTGGCTTCCTGACTGTACAAACAATTTGTGCCTTATATCCACGAACAGTTATATGAGATGGAATATGTGCCTTAACGCTCATGTTTACACAGCGGACCCCGTTGAAACATTGTAGTTTAAAGCGAGGCGACAATCTTTCATTTGCAACTGATTTAACGTCCCCGTAATCTGAAAGAGCTTCCTTAATCTTATCATTTTCAATTTCAATGGGAAGTTTCAAGACACGGTTTTATAATCAATGTCAGCTCTACAAAAAATGTTGAAATGTGTGTGAAATCTTACGGGACTTAACTACTGAGGTCATCTGTTCCTAAGCTTACACACCACTTAACCTAAATTATCCTAAGGACAAACGCACACACCCATACCCGAGGGAGGACTCGATCCTCTGCCGGGACCAGCCGCACAGCCCATGACTGCAGCGCCTTAGACCGCTTCTAAGTAGGCTGTTTACGTTTTTTTATTGGTAATGCCACGTAGAGTTCTGTATGAAAATCACTGGCTGTGCTGTGCCCAGTCTGTGGATGGTTTGCATTGTTGTTTGCTATTGTAGTGTTGGGCAGCTGGATGTTAACAGCGCGTAGCGTTGGGCTGTTAGAGGTGAGCCGCCAGCAGTGGCAGATGTGGGGAGTGAGATGGCGGAGTTTTGAGAGCGGATGATCTGGACAGAGACAGTAAATTTGTAAGACTGGATATATATAATGACTTTTGAACACTATTAAGGTAAATACATTGTTTGTTCTCTATCAAAATCTTTCATCTGCTAACTCTGCCTATCAGTAGTTAGTGCCTTCATTAGTTTGAATCTTTTATTTAGCTGCCAGTATTGGCGCTCGCTGTATTGCAGTAGTTCGAGTAACTAAGATTTTTGTGAGGTAAGTGATTCATGAAAGGTATAGGTTATTGTTAGTTACCTGTATAACCCATTCATCTATTTCCAGGGATGTCAGCTGAACAGGACGTAATTCCTTATCAAAAGCAAATACCAGAGTATTCTTCCTGAGGTTTGTAGGTATGGTTAATCCAGCTACGAAATTTCAGTTAGCAACCGAAATTCCAATTAGTAGCCACACGACCAGAAGGAGCGATCAGATCACGAGGAATATGAACTAATACGGAGATTAACGGACAGACAGCACTCGCTGAAGTACAAGCACACAGATGTAAACACGGAAGTGCAGTCTGGAACGCGAGGCCACTATGGTCGCAGGTTCGAATCCTGCCTCGAACATGGATGCGTGTGATGTCCTTAGGTTAGTTAGGTTTAAGTAGTTCTGTTCTAGGGAACTGATGACCACAGAAGTTGAGTCCCATAGTGCTCAGAACCATTTGAACGGAAGTGCAGCGCAGCAGTGAACAACTCGCTAGGGAGGCTGAAACGAAACTGTCGGAACGGAATGAAGCAGCTGGGAAAGATTGCCTGTAGATGTGCCCCCACTTGCCAGCTGAAAAACGCGGGAGCCGTGTCGAGTTGAAATACAATGCGGTGACGAACAGGCATGGGAACATCAGTCAGCATGTCCAGGAGAACCTCTAACCTGAATACAAGATACGTGCTACCGTCAGGCGAGAATGTACGACCTAATTAGAGTCTCCGACGATGCCTGCCCTCGCTTTAAGGGTAAATTAGCGTTGTGAGGCATGCGTTCGTGTATGTGGGTTCACATCCGCCCACGTATGCGGGTTGTGAACGTTCATTACACGCTAGAGTGGGAATACAGCCACATCGCTGAAGAGGACACTCGCTGTGAAGCTTCGATCTGCAGTGGATTCCTGCAAAAAGTGCGACTCAAGCCCCATGTGCTTGTTGCAGTTCTGCAGTTGCAGTGCCTGGACGCGTTGTAAATGAAGCGGATGGAATCCTTCATATTGCAGAATCCGCCAAATGGTGGGTTGGGGATATACACTACTCGCCATCAGAATTACTGCACCACGGAGATGACAAGCTACAGACGCGACAGGACATCTTCCCGACAGGAAGGAGATGCTGTGATATGCAAATGATTAGCTTTCAGAGTATTCACACATGGTTGGCACTGGTGGCGACACCTACAACGTGCCGACATGAGGGAAGTTTCCAACCGATTTCTCAAACACCAACAGCAGTTGACCGGCGTTGCCTGGTGAAACGTTGTTGTGATGCCCCCTGTAAGGAGGAGAAAAGCCTACCACCACGTTTCCGACTTTGACAAAGGTCGGATTGTAGCCTATCGCGATTTCGGTTTATCGTGTCGCGACGTTACTGCTCGCGTTGGTCGAGATCCAATGACTGTTAGCAGAATATGGAATCGGTGGCTTCAGGAGGGTAATACGGAACGCCGTGCTGGATCCCAACGGCCTCGTATCACTAGCAGTCCAGATGACACGCATCTTATCCGCATGGCTGAAAGGGATCGTGCAGCCACGTCTCCATCTCTGAGTCAACAGATGGGCACTTTTGCAAGACAACCACCATCTGCACCAACACTTCGACGACGTTTGCAGCACCATGGACTATCAGCTCGGAGACCGTGGCTGCGGTTACCTTTGACGCTGCGTCACAGACAGGAGCGCCTGTGATGGTGTACTCAACGACGAACCTGGGTGCACGAATGGCAAAACCTCGTTGTTTCGGATGAATCCAGGTTCTGTTTAAAGCATCACGAGGGTGGCATCTGTGTTTGGCGACACCGCGGTGAACGCACATTGGAAGTGTGTATTCTTCATTGCCATACTGGCGTATCACCCAGCGTGATGGTATGGGGTGCTATTGGTAACACGTCTCAGTCACCTCTTGTTCGCATTGACGGCAATTTTAACAGTGGACGTTACATTTCAGATGTCGTTCGACCCGTGGCTCTATCCTTCATTCGTTCCCTGCGAAACCCTACCTTTCAGCAGGATAATGCACGACCGCATGTTGCAGGTCATGCACGGGCCTCTCTGGATACAGAAAATGTTCGACTGCTGCCCTGGCCAGCACATTCTCCAGATCTCTTACCAACTGAAAACGTCTGGTCAATGGTGGCCGAGCAAATCGATCGTCACGATACGCCAGTCCCTAATCTTGATGAATTGTGGTATCGTGTTGAAGCTGCATGGGCAGCTGTACCTGTACACGCATTCCAAGTTCTGTTTGACTCAATGCCCAGGCGTATCGAGGCCGTTATTACGGCCAGAGGTGGTTGTTCTGGGTACTGATTTCTCAGGATCTATGCACCCAAATTGCGTGAAAATGTAATCACATGTCAGTTGTAGTATAATATATTTGTCCAATGAATACCCGTTTATCATCTGCATTTCTTCTTTGTGTAGCAATTTTAATGGCCAGTAGTGTATATTTAATGCTTACATCCAGAAAGCTGTAGACCAAGTTTGAGAAACTACTGAGGTGGGGATCAAAATTGGCTCAAAATGGCTCTAAGAACTATGGGACAGGTCATCAGTCCCCTAGAATTAGAACTACTTAAACCTAAGGAAATCACAAACGTCCATGCCCGAGGCAGGATTTGAACCTAAGACCGTAGCAGCCGCGTGGTTCCGGACTGCAGCACCTAGAATATCTCGGCTACCACGGCCGTGAGATCAAATTTAATTGGCAGAAAACAGACATGCTGCGTTATGCTATGATATTTCTATGGTCACGGAGACAAAAGAAGATCTATTGGAAGTCCTCAGAACAATGGAATGAGAATAAACAAGAAAAGCCGGCCGGAGTGGCCGTGCGGTTTTAGGCGCTACATTCTGGAGCCGAGCGACCGCTACGGTCGCAGGTTCGAATCCTGCCTCGGGCATGGATGTGTGTGATGTCCTTAGGTTAGTTAGGTTTAATTAGTTTTAGGCGACTGATGACCTCTAAAGTTAAGTCGCATAGTGCTCAGAATCATTTGAACCAATAAACAAGAAAAAGACTAAAGTGATGGTCTGCAGTACAGGAGCAGAATATGAACTTCTGAGAATGAGAATTGGAAGAGAGGAGCTGGAAGTGACTCAGGAATTTACTTACATGGGAAGCAAAATCACAAGAGATGGTAGGAGCCAGAAAGAAATTACGACCAGAATACAAAAGGGCAAAATTGCATTTAATAGGAGAAGGAACTTACTCACAAGCAATAGAATCCGTCTGAAAATAAGGAAACGTATCCTGAAAGGTTTCGTTTGGAGTGTGGCCCTATACGGATGTGAAACTAGGACGATTGGGAGAGAAGAGTGCTAGAGGCCCTGGAGATGTGTTGGTACAGAAGGATGATGCAGATCAGCTTGAGAGACAAAGTAACTGGGTACTGATTTCTCAGCATCTATGCACCCAAACTGCGTGAAAACGTAATCACATGTCAGTTCTAGTATAATATATTTCTCCAATGAATACCCATTTGTCATCTGCATTTCTTCGTGGTGTAGCAATTTTAATGGTCATTAGTGTAAGTGTCGCGGGGTATACCTTGTGACGGCGTCGAGCTGCACCGTTTCGAGAAGGCTTTCTTGCGCCGCAACTGTCAGTGTTGTTCGCTGGCGACCAGCTTCCGGTTTTGCACATGGAACGAGCCGGTCGCACACAGTCGATGATGTTGGGATCCTTCTAACCGTGTGTCTCTCTCTGTGTCAATTGGTTCCGCTATGCTGGTTACCACACCACTTATGATTAGCCATCGCAAAAAGTCTCGTACTGCATTCGCCTGATATTAAAAGAATCCTTCCAGCCTATTTGCATGTACCTTTGTACATTTCTGTCCTTTTATCCCAGTTGTCACATTTGGCCCGTCTACAGGGACTACATGGTAGGGTTTTCTCCATTGGATGTCCAGTTTCCTCCATATACCCCTTCTTACGCTCCCATCTTTTAGTGGCACTAGGCCGCTCACCTGATTTCTCAGCATCTATGCACCCAAACTGCGTGAAAACGTAATCACATGTCAGTTCTAGTATAATATATTTCTCCAATGAATACCCATTTGTCATCTGCATTTCTTCGTGGTGTAGCAATTTTAATGGTCATTAGTGTAAGTGTCGCGGGGTATACCTTGTGACGGCGTCGAGCTGCACCGTTTCGAGAAGGCTTTCTTGCGCCGCAACTGTCAGTGTTGTTCGCTGGCGACCAGCTTCCGGTTTTGCACATGGAACGAGCCGGTCGCACACAGTCGATGATGTTGGGATCCTTCTAACCGTGTGTCTCTCTCTGTGTCAATTGGTTCCGCTATGCTGGTTACCACACCACTTATGATTAGCCATCGCAAAAAGTCTCGTACTGCATTCGCCTGATATTAAAAGAATCCTTCCAGCCTATTTGCATGTACCTTTGTACATTTCTGTCCTTTTATCCCAGTTGTCACATTTGGCCCGTCTACAGGGACTACATGGTAGGGTTTTCTCCATTGGATGTCCAGTTTCCTCCATATACCCCTTCTTACGCTCCCATCTTTTAGTGGCACTAGGCCGCTCACCGTAAACGTCTTTGCGTTCTGCGTTCTATCGTTCTGAATGTTACTCCTTTCCTTGTTCTCTTGAATGGCGGCCCTGGTGTAACAATTGCATCCTCTTTCGTATCTCTGCGACGTTATCATTGGAGTTATAGATAACATTCGACATGCTTCTTTGAAAACATAGCAGTAGATTGCATTTTCTGCCGAAGAATAATTCAAATAACGTACACCCTGTTGCACTTCCAGATGTTGTATTAAAATCGAATGTTGCGAATACCACCCACACGTCCTAGCCTGTCTGGTCTCTGTTTACGTAGTGTCTGAGCATCTCAGCTAACGTCCTGTGCGTTCGCTCCAGTGTACTTTTGTTTGCGGGTGTTGCCTCGTAGTTTGCAGCTTCTCAGTCTCTAGTGATCTCCATACGCGTTCATCCTGTCGCTCACGAAATTATTACTCATGTCTCTCAGCAGTGTGGTTGGTATGCCGAATTTTAAGATAATGTTCTCTACCAACGTCCTCGCGACGGTATCTGCACCTGTCTCTCCAGCGGCTCTGCCACAACGAATTTTGGCAGTGGATCTTGGAATGTCAGAAGATACTTGTTACCAACCAGCGTCTGTGGTAACGGTCCAGCTACGTCCACATCACACGTGTCGTATATAAATTCAGGGGTGGGCATTAACTCTAATGGCTGCTTAGTTTTAGCCTGGGTAATTTTATTTTTCTGTCAACTTTCGCACTCGCGAATAAACTTCTCCATGTCTGTCTTCATTCCCGGCCAGCTGCAGTATTGCTATACTCTCTCGTACGTACTACCCATACCCTGATGTCCTCCAATTGGAGACGTGCATTTGCTTCATTGTTGCTGACTTCTCCTCATTACTGAATTCCAGCTCGTTTGTTTCCTTTTGCGGTGCTCCTACCGGTGTTTCCGAAGCTCGGAGCGCACTGCTGCCTCCTCGCGTTATCAGTAGGTCGACGCTGCCTCAGCTGGGCTAACCGTATCTACAGCGTTGTCTTCCCCACTCACTGCGCTTTCCATTGCTCTAGTTGCTGGGCCACCTCCTACCCCACGTGCATTTAGAAAGCTATACAACGTATCTGCCATCTTACATTGTTTGCACTCTTTGTACCAAATCTGGTAATGATATTCTTCTAATTTCAACCTGAACTTCATCAGGCGGGACGACATATTCTAAATACTACCGATACACACGGGTAGCTTGTGATCAGTCAAATTCAACTAAATACCTAGGAATTACAATTACGAACAACTTCAATTCGACGGAACACACAGAAAATGTTGTGGGGAAGGCTAACCAAAGGTTGCGTTTTATTGGCAGGACACTTAGAAAATGTAACAAACCTACTAAGGAGACTGCCTACACTAGGCTTGTCCATCCTCTTTTAGAATACTGTTGCGTGGTGTGGGATCCTCACCAGGTAGGACTGACGGAGTACATCGAAAAACTTCAAAGAAGGGCAGCACGTTTTGTATTATCGCTAAATATGGGAGGGAGTGTCACTGAAATGATACACGATTCGGGCTGAACATCATTAAAAGAGAACCGTTTTTCGTTGCGACGGAATCGTCTCGGGAAATTCCAATCACCAACTTTCTCCTCCGAATGAGAAAATATTTTGTTGGCGCCGACCTACAGAGGGAGAAACGATCACCACGACAAAATAAGGCAAATCAGAAATGTTCGTTCTTTCCGCGCGCTATACGAGATTGGAATAATAGAGAATTCTGAAGGTGGTTCGATGAACCCTCTGCCAGGCACTTAAATTTGATTTGCCGAGTATCCACGTAGATGGAGATGTAGATGTAGATGTAGATATCTTGTCAAGTCTTCCAAACATGTAAGGTGTAAAGTACTTCATCGCTCTCTCTATTGTGAGTAGCTTTCTCTCCACAGGGCTATAATTTTGTTCAGGCTTGTTGAGTGTCCGCGATATAAAGGCTACTGGTAGGTCCTTGCCAACTGGTCCTTGACTCAGAACCGAAACAATAGCGTGCTGCCTCGCGTCCATCGTCACTATAAACTCTTTGTTCAGAGTCAGGGAACAGTAATATGGATGACTAATTATTTTCTCTTTTAATTGTTTGAAAGCTTCTTCCTGTTGAGTCGCTCAGCTACACGAAACTCCCTTATCTTATAAGAAATACAATGATTTGGCTACCTTCCTGAAGTTGCTTAAAAAAGCCTGTAGTATCCTATAAGGACTAAATACGCTTTCTGCTGTGTTGTCGTTTGTGGTTGCGGGTATTTCCTGGTGGCTTCCACTTTGGACGGATCTGGCTGAAGTCCCTTGGTCATGAACACATGCCGTAAAAAGTGGCTGCTTTTCCCAAGACTTCTCACTTACCTGTCTGAAGCCATAAAAGTGTTTTGTCTTAACCATTCGAACACTGCTACCAATTGGAAGTTATATTCCTCGAGCTAGATAATCTAGATATATAACTAGATAATCTACATACATGAAAACTTGGTTAGCCTGTATTCCTGTCAACTCAGTGTCAATCAACCTTAGGAGCAAGGATGGCGCCACCTTTAATCACACGGCCATCTGATTGTAATCAAAGCGACCTGCGGGCGTGCTAAACGCAGTCTCCTCGTGGTCTCTTTCGCACTTGGCAGTATCCCTTTGTCAGGTGCAATGTTGTAGAGTCTTTTTCTTTTCCTAAGCTGTCTAGCATGTCGTCTATAGGGGAAGAGAATACACCACACCGAGACATATTTAACTTTCTATAGCTGGCAACCACTCTCCACTCCTGTCGTCCGCTTGCGTCTACTTTCTTAGACAACATGATTAACGGGAAGTTCCAAGGACCATTACTAGGTGATATTATTCCATCTGCTAACATCCTGTCAACCTCTTTCTCTGTGCCTCTTGCTGGGCGTGCAGAATTCTGTAACGTCGTTGATTGGTAATTGTACCGGCTGCTTTTGGTAGTAACGCTCGCTGGTGATTCACGACTGTTGTTTGCGTTAACCGATCGCCCGGCAAATGGAACACATCGTTGTAGGCGCCGCACTGTTCTGAAATCGATTCTAGACTTAACAAGCTCTCTTCGTACTTGGAGTTCGTAGTGGTTTGGTGAAGGCACAGGCTCACCAAATACCTCTGACACTGGTACTCTCAAGTCTTCCTCACGACTGATTATCACGCTAGTAATATGCGAACCCTCTTTCACCGTTACTACACTACTGGACATTAAAATTGCAACACCACGAAGATGACGTGCTACAGACGCGAAAGTTAACAGGCAGGAAGAAGATGCTGTGATATGAAAATGATTAGCATTTCAGAGCACTCACACTAGCTTGCCGCCGGTGGCGACACCTGTAACGTGCCGACATGAGTAATGTTTCCAACCGATTTGTCACACACAAACAGAAGTTGACTGGCGTTGTCTGGTAAAACATTGTTGTGATGCCTCGTGTAAGGAGGAGAACTGCGTACCATCACGTTTCCGACTTTGATAAAGGTCGGATTGTAGCCTATCGCCCTTGCGGTTTATGGTATCGTGACATTGCTGCTTGCGTTGGTCAAGATGCAATGACTGTTGGCAGAATATGGGATCGGTAGGTTCAGGAGGGTAATACGGAACGCCGCGCAGGATCCCAACGGCCTCGTATCACTAACAGTCGAAATGACAGGCATCGTATCCGCATGGCTGTAACGGATCGTGCAATCACGCCTCGATCCCTGAGTCAACAGTTGGGGACGTTTGCAAGACAACAACCATCTGCACGAACATGTCGACGACGTTTGCAGCAGCATGGACGATCAGCTCGGAGACCATGGCTGCTGTTAGCTTTGACGCTGCATCACAGACAGGAGCGCCTGCGATGGTGTACTCAACGACGAACCTGGGTGCACGAATGGCAAAACGTCATTTTTTCGGATGATTACAGGTTCTGTTTACAGCATCATGATGGTCGCATCAGTGTTTGGCGACATCGCGGTGAACGCACATTGGAAGTGTGTATTCGTCATCGCCATACTGGCGTATCACCCGGCGTGATGGTATGGGGTGCTATTGATAACACGTCTCGGTCACCTCTTGTTCGCATTGACGGAATTTTGAACAGTGGACGTTACATTTTAGATGTGTTACGACCCGTGGCTCTACCCTTCATTCGATCCCTGTGAAACGTTACATTTCAGCAGGATAATGCACGACCGCATGTTGTAGGTCCTGTACGGGCCTTTCTGGATACAGAAAATGTTCGACTGCTGCCCTGGCCAGCACATTCTCCAGATATCTCACCAATTGAAAACGTCTGGTCAATGGTGTTCGAGCAACTGGCTCGTCACGATACGCCAGTCACTACTCTTGATGAACTGTGGTGTCGTTTTCAAGCTGCATGGGTAGCTGTACCTGTACAAGCCATCCAAGCTCTGTTTGACTCAATGCTCAGGCGTATCAAGGCCGTTATTACGGCCAGAGGTGGTTGTTCTGGGTAGTGATTTCTCAGGATATGTGCACCCAAATTGTGGGAAATTTAGTCACATGTCAGTTCTAGTATACTATATTTGTCCAATGAATACCCGTTTATCATCTGCATTTCTTCTTGGTGTAGCAATTTTAATGGCAGTAGTGTATTATAGCATCTGTTCTACACTTCACTGCGGCACTTCGAAATTTACGTCTACGTACATACTCCGCAATCCACGATACGGTGCGTGGCAGAGGTGCCCTGTATCACTACTTGTCATTTCCTTTCCTGCTACACTTGCAAATAGAGCGAGGGAAAAATGACTGTCTGTATGACTCCATGTAAGTCCCATTTCCTTGTATCTTACCTTCATGGCTCTTGGCGAAATGTATGTTGGCATCAGTTCAATCGTTCTGCAGCCAGCTCCAAATGCTGGCTATCTAAGTTTTCTCGACAATGTTGCGCAAAAAGAACTTTGCCTTCTGTCCAGGAACTCCCGTTTGAGTCATCGAAGAATCTCCATATTACTCATACACATGATGCCAGATAAAGTTCTACAGGCATTGGGTAAATCCGAAACCTTCCATCCGTTTGCCACAAGGTATAGGACGATTCGTCACTCCAATTACCAGTATGCAACGGCCTTGCTGCAGTGGATACACCAGTTTCCGTGACATCAACGAAGTTAAACGCTGTCGAGCATGGCCGTCACTTGGAAGGGTGACCATCCGGCCGCCATGCACTGTTGCCATTTTTCGGGATGCACACAGTCTCATGATGCCAATTGAGGAGCTACTCGACCGAATAGTAGCGGCTCCGGTCAAAGAAAACAATTATAACGACCGGGAGAGCGGTGTGCCGACCACACTCCGATCTGCATCCTCAAATGAGGATGACACGGCGGTCGGAGGGTCCCGATGGGCCACTTGTGGCCTGCAGACGGAGTGCTTTATCCAATGACCACTGCCATCACTCTTCAGACCGCAGCAGACATCGCTTAGCGTTGCTTACATGAACATGCGAATTTTGTGGCTTATGAGGAACCACTCGACCATTGAATCCCATTGTTTTTACCTCTCTACACACAGTCGTTGTGCTAACTGGAGCCGGCCGCGGTGGTCTCGCGGTTCTAGGCGCGCAGTCCAGAACCGTGCGACTGCTACGGTCGCAGGTTCGAATCCTGCCTCGGGCATGGATGTGTGTGATGTCCTTAGGTTAGTTAGGTTTAAGTAGTTCTTAGTTCTAGAGGACTAATGACCACAGCAGTTGAGTCCCATAGTGCTCAGAGCCATTTTTTGCTAACTGGAATGCTCGTAGTACTTCGGAACCCACGATTGATTCCTTTCCCTGTTTTCATGTGATTTTTTACAACTAACATCTACAATGCTCGACAGTATCTCTCTGTCAGTACATGAGGTCTATCAGGTGTTGATTTACGTGTGCTTGTTCGTTCGTGTTAACACTTCGCAGTCATATGAACAGTTTCGCACTTGAGCTCCTTAGAAGGTTTTAAATTTCCCTTACGGATTTCTTATTAAGGTGACATACAATGACCAGTACAATATGGAAGGCTCTTAGTTAATCTGCTCATCACGTTGCTCATCATGCTTCTCCACTGTCAACCAAACATCTATACTCCAAATATGTTTTATTAGATAACGTAGTTGATGCAGAATGCAGACGATATGGCTGAAACACATAGCAGATAATGAAATGGACGATGGTAGCAGACCATTTTATCGTATGGATCTGTGAACGCAGAAGGTAGCTCTGGCGTAACAGAGTAGCTATTGCTGAGGGTTCCAACCCCCTGAATTCTCTTTTGTACTTAGTTCCTCGTTATTGTCCGATCCTGTTCGAATTATCTTTTCCCAAGATTCAAACGCTCATATAATTGCTATTCTCTTGAAGCCCGCTTTGTCTTTCTTTTTGGTATCTGCGTCTTTAATATCCGTCGTTCTTCCCCTGTTACTTTTCGTATGTCTGATCAGCTCTCATTAATATTCAGGTTTAAAATCCTATATTTGTATGCAAGTGCGTTTGTGTTTTACAGTCTTACAGCCTGTCTTACAGTTAAAGAATGGACTTTTTTGCTCTTCATCGCAGTATCCACAGATAAAAAACTTTCTGGTGATTAAAACTGTGTGCCACACAAGGATTCAAACACGGGACCTCACCCTTTTGTTGATAATGAGTCGCGTTTGGGTAGCTTAGTTGTTGGATCACTTTCCCACAAAAGGCAAGGGTCCTGTGTTTGAGTCTCAGTCTGGCATACAATTTAATCAGTCAGGAACTTTCATGTCTTACATTTGTCCTACTGTGAAGACAGCCTCTTGAGATTCTTTTGCGGTATGGTTCGAGCTTTGAAATTCTGCTGGACATGTGTACTATCATAAAAATACCCATTGTGGCTCAGCTGGACTGATATGATGTTAAATGTTACAGAACTATCTCTTCCATGATATAACGACAAGATTATGTAACCATACTTTGTGTTTCATTATAGTTTTGCACCAAATACAGTAACACCATCATTATCATAATTGTAAATCTCCTAACTGAACATCAGCTACTTTCTTTCGTAAGGGAGTCCGAAATAAATACGCACAATATATTCAATTGGTATTTTGATGTGTAAAGTAACATATAATCAGAAGTATACATTAACAATGCTAGCTTATCTACAAATCAACACAACACTGCTGTGAACTGTTAATCCTTACAGATACGAATTTTTCCTGGAGGAAGAAAGATTTTTCTTTATGTTGTAATACTCTTAGGTGAGTTCTTAATGAATTTAGATACATGATTTACACAAATAAATGTACCTATTTTCAGAACATACTTCGAACCTTTGGCTTCTTTCATAGACTAAATTATTTTGAAATATTCACTGTTGTAAAAACACAAACTAATAATTCAATAATTACCGGGCAGAATAACAATAATACACTCCTGGAAATTGAAATAAGACACCGTGAATGCATTGTCCCAGGAAGGAGAAACATTATTGACACATTCCTGGGGTCAGATACATCACATGATCACACTGACAGAACCACAGGCACATAGACACAGGCAACAGAGCATGCACAATGTCGGCACTAGTACAGTGTATATCCACCTTTCGCAGCAATGCAGGCTGCTATTCTCCCATGGAGACGATCGTAGAGATGCTGGATGTAGTCCTGTGGAACGGCTTGCCATGCCATTTCCACCTGGCGCCTCAGTTGGACCAGCGTTCGTGCTGGACATGCAGACCCCGTGAGACGACGCTTCATCCAGTCCCAAACATGCTCAATGGGGGACAGATCCGGAGATCTTGCTGGCCAGGGTAGTTGACTTACACCTTCTAGAGCACGTTGGGTGGCACGGGATACATGCGGACGTGCATTGTCCTGTAGGAACAGCAAGTTCCCTTGCCGGTCTAGGAATGGTAGAACGATGGGTTCGATGACGGTTTGGATGTACCGTGCACTCTTCAGTGTCCCCTCGACGATCACCAGAGGTGTACGGCCAGTGTAGGAGATCGCTCCCCACACCATGATGCCGGGTGTTGGCCCTGTGTGCCTCGGTCGTATGCAGTCCTGATTGTGGCGCTTACCTGCACGGCGCCAAACACGCATACAACCAACATTGGCACCAAGGCAGAAGCAACTCTCATCGCTGAAGACGACACGTCTCCATTCGTCCCTCCATTCACGCCTGTCGCGACACCACTAGAGGCGGGCTGCACGAGGTTGGGGCGTGAGCGGAAGACGGCCTAACGGTGTGCGGGACCGTAGCCCAGCTTCATGGAGATGGTTGCGAATGGTCCTCGCCGATACCCCAGGAGCAACAGTGTCCCTAATTTGCTGGGAAGTGGCGGTGCGGTCCCCTACGGCACTGCGTAGGATCCTACGGTCTTGGCGTGCATCCGTGCGTCGCTGCGGTCCGGTCCCAGGTCGCCGGGCACGTGCACCTTCCGCCGACCACTGGCGACAACATCGATGTACTGTGGAGACTTCACGCCCCACGTGTTGAGCAATTCGGCGGTACGTCCACCCGGCCTCCCGCATGCCCACTATACGCCCTCGCTCAAAGTCCGTCAACTGCACATACGGTTCACATCCACGCTGTCGTGGCATGCTACCAGTGTTAAAGACTGCGATGGAGCTCCGTATGCCACGGCAAACTGGCTGACACTGACGGCGGCGGTGCACAAATGCTGCGCAGCTAGCGCCATTCGACGGCCAACACCGCGGTTCCTGGTGTGTCCGCTGTGCCGTGCGTGTGATCATTGCTTGTACAGTCCTCTCGCAGTGTCCGTAGCAAGTATGGTGGGTCTGACACACCGGTGTCAATGTGTTCTTTTTTCCATTTCCAGGAGTGTAGTATTAAATTATGCAGTGGAGTATAACTAACCAACAATCCTGTAAATCCTGGCGGCCGCTGTTACATTCACTTGTTAATGTTTTTACAGTGATGCCCAACAAACGCGAACACTTGTGCATTATGAAACGATGAACATTCAGAGATGTGTACATGAGGTTTACATTCAGCAGAAATATTTCTGTCGCAGATAATACACACTAAATATTAATGTACGTCCATCCTGTATTTAATGTCTCTGATAAGCTAGGTCGATTTTTAGGATGGTCACGGAAGACCTCCGCATATGGTGTGGCCCTGATTGTAGCTACAATTCCACCCAGGATTGCCAACTGACTGACAAGCCCCGGTGAGAGCATGCCACCCCTGCGCTGCTGGACACTTACTTGCTAGCAGCGCGACGTCACTGGTGTCCTACTCTGCTGCCAGTGCTGCCCTCCTGCACTGCAGACCAGTTGCTCCCAACTTGCCAGCCAATGACAAAGGATCGTCCTGTGGCGTTAGGTGCGCCACTGGTCGCCACGAGAAGTTTTCTTATTGGTTGTCTTGTAAACAACTCATTTTCTTTAACAAATTCACCCCTTATGTACTTCACAGTTATATGAAGATTAAGTATTCTAATTATGCATATAAGAACATAGTTAAATCCTTATTTATTTTTACTTATAACTTGTTTAATTGTTCCGTAAATATCAGATTTCTTCCAGGACTGAATGAGTGAAACTTTCTTCTCTATTTGTTGATGCTTCTTGGCACATATTAACTGATGTTATACATAATAAAGTTATTAAAATTTCATAAAAATTTACATGAAGTTGTGACAGTAATGTTGCATAGTCAGTGGGTTAACAAATTTTTCTCACAGTTTCTTTTCCCTCATCTTAGCTCCACAATGCCCTCTTCCCATTCGATTGCCAGTCTTACATCCTCCACACCAATCAAGCTTCTCTTCTTTGCTCAGTACTGGATTGCTACTTGAGCTTATATATTCATACAACTGCTTGTACTTTTTCCAAAGGATTCCTTAATTTTCCTACATGTTACATTTATTTTTCCTATAGACTTACGTGATTATAAAGTTTGGCATTTCTCCTCGAGTCATTCCTCCAGGCTTTTTTGCACTTCCTGTGTGGATAATAATATAAAATATTACTGTAGCAGACAAGATGGAGTTTCTGAAAAAGACAGTGTCAGACATTGTTTGAAATATATATTGATATGATTTTTTTAATGGAGCATAAATAATACTTAACAAATCGAACAAACTGTTACAGCAATTTGCACACTTTACAGCATTGTTAATCAAGGAAAGAAATAATTGTATCTCTATATCTCTTGATTTTTCCTCACTAGTGCTCTTTGCTAAGATTTTATTACGTTAATCTTCTGTAGGAAAGAAAGTACAGCGGAAATGGAAAATGATAGTAAACACTGATATTAATTCACCACGATTTAGAAGCTGTATTAAAAAATAAAAAATGACTTTGTACCCTTGTCGATCTTCCCTCTGGTATTTTACATGGATCTGACTTATAAACTTTCTCGTGTCAAAAAAAATTAAACACACTGACATCCTACGAGAGAAAAGCACCATGGTCCAAACTGTGAAGCGCCATGTACAACTCATAAACCGCCTTCATCAGGCCGTGGTAGTCTACCAAGGCTAAGTGGATCACGTGCTTACAGATCTACCTTTATGGTCCCGCAAATCTGAAGTCCAAATACACCAACCACCTGTCAAACTTACCTGTCTTACTCAAATGACTGCCAACTGCATGTTGTACACATGTATTTAGAAAATAGTAATTCTAGAAAGCAAAGGCAAATCTAGTGAAATATGGATCTATTGTCGAGGCTGAGTGTCGTCAAGTTTCGTTTGGTTACATTCGTTACAAGGATGGCACAAACTGTCAACTGCTTCGACCAGAGATGGCAGTGCACTAGCGAAAGTAACTTTTCCTTCTCAGTATGAAACTACCGACACGCAAGACAAGTTACTTACGCAGAGTGTTGCAGTGCCTAAGCCTGTGAGCGTGTCACAAAAGTAGAAACACGTGTAATCACCAAACAAATCCACTTCCTATGCGACTTTCCTTTAAACAGCATTATTTATCCAATATTCGTGAAGACAAAGAGTATTTTGACATAACTTCAAAGCCAAATCGTGATACGTCCAATCACTTCGGACCATACCAATGTTCTCTCAAACACCTTTAATCTTTTTAAATATTGTAATGCTTCCCATAGATACCTCAACCTGAGACTCTTGCAGAATGAAATCTGTCAGAATTTTAGTATTAGAATCAGTTGCGTTATTAGGTCCTGCTTGGAAATAAGGGGTGTTCGCTTCTTCAACAACGCTGTATTTTTTTAAAAAATATCCAGAAACGTAGCTTCTCTCTCGCCATGATGACTTGCCTTTTTTCAGCCAACAGTACACCCACTATGCTGCACTGACGGCACCTGTTCGTTTTGTGCACTCATTAATTAATATCGACCACCTGATTTAAAAGATAAACATGTAGTGAGTAATTACTCTGGTCAAGTTGCTGTTTTCACTACCATTTTTCTGAGTAAAATTCTCTATTACCTCCTACTTACATGTCGTGGATGAGAAGAGCAGTGAGCGGTGACAGTGTACACCGATATGACTGCTATTTCTCAAATTCACCAGCACACATAACTGCTGGCAAAATTTTTAAATAGTCCATCACCGATTTGAAAAAGGAAATTTAAACCCAACACATTAAAAATATTTACTTCAATATTCTTCAGTAAAGCTCTAATTAACTACAGAAGGAGTGCGCCACACAGTCACCCCTGGTATCAAGACATGTCAAGAGTTGTGGAAGGTAACTATCATTAAATCGACAGTTGCTTGTTTTGTACAACTTCCTTTACCAAACTGATCAATTATATTACATATAAAATGATAACATCTTAATAGTTTTGTGTAGTTGAAATAAGTCTCAACAGCATCACATGATTTGCTGAAGACTAATGTGTAATATACCTTATAGTACAATGTTGTATGTTTCTCTGTGGTTTCCATTCATCTCTAAATAGCAAGTATTCAACTACGTGCACGAGCTTGTAATTTGTTTGTGACGTGAAAACTGATTTAATCTCTACGACAATGGAACAAATTAGACAAATAGAATTAGTAACTAATCTAACAATGTTCACCTCAATTATTGTAAAAATTATTATTGTGATTTCAGCAACTCAGCATTCAGAGACCCTGCACTGCGAATAACTTGGAAATATTACTATTTATTTATTATTTAATGTCTCTACTGATGTGTACTGTAACTGGATATTCATGTTGGTAAGGAGACATACATATTACATGATGAAATTCTTTTGGTTGCAGAACCTTGCTGTCCGCAGAATCTTCTATGGACTGAGGTGACGGTTGTTCCCAACACAGTATGCAGTGAGTTCTACAGTGCAGGCTACATTACTGAAAGTACGCTATGAGCTGGAAACGACTACAATGGCATTTGCGCTGTGAGTAGAAAGTGTAGTTCATTTTGAGCGCTTAACCATCAGCAACTGATAATTCTACAAATTTTGAAACTCTGCATTTGTTGTTTAAACGTAAATGCTTCATGCAGTTAAAATTATTACTTAATATTGTTACAATTTATTTCATTGAATTAACAGAATTTGCTATTGGTAACTAAGACACTCAGTCAGCTTGCACACACTGATGACCTCTCAGAATATGTTGTAATCAAGCAAGCAGGTACAGCCAGTCCGCGTTTTTTTAATTGCTTTTAATATCTTACTGTCAGCAGATGTCAGTGTGACAGGCTGGAAGGAGGTGAAACCAACAGATGCATTTCTTCTCTAAGACTTTTGACTGATAACTTTGTTGATACTTTAGCAGGCCTACTCGCTCTGTTGGCGGCAATAATATCAAAACCAACTAAAATGGCAAACATTGCCATTTAATTACAATGAAGTTATTTGTGGAATAATAGAAAATGAACAAGTGGCTGTTAAAAGCAAATTTACTTAACTCAGGTCTTATTGATGTAGCATTCTTCTTTAGCAGGTTGTCCAGTTCGATTATCTCGCTTCCTACAAGATTTATTGGTTGTTGCTTTCATATATGTATGGTGAAATTTGATAACATATCAGAGACAGATTTCGCTTCACTTTCTTGATCAATGTTTGTTGTTTGACTTCTTAATATCAGTCAGTATTTTTTGCACGATTCGAAGAAGACACTTAAAAAATATTGCTCAACATGACTGTTTCTATCTCATTCCATAATAACTGCACCATACCAGATTCCAGAACCTGATCAAGTATGTCATTACACAACTAAAACTGACTCGCAGCTCAGTTAGATACAAACTGATTACTGCTTGTTACAAATGCAGATCAAGTGCTGTGATAAATAAAGACATAATACATAGATATGTGTATATATCGGTCTTTACAACCCAGAGTCTAATACAATTTACTACCTTGTTAAATGTTTTCAGAATTATTCATATAATTACAAAGAATGTTAATATTTCCAAATCGTGATTATAGTTTTACCTTTTTGAATGATGATAAGAAACAGTAGGTATAATATTGATTGTGTATCATGAGGGTCATTACTTTCACCTGCATAGTATCGTAATATACAATATTTCGTGAATAATGGGGTGTGTTCAGCAGTTCCATTACAATAGCCCACCAAGAAATTTGTAAGCATGCACATGCAAAAATAAACTACATCACTAATATAATGAAACCGTTCAAAGTTGTGTTTTGAAAATAAAAAGCAAATTACTTTCCTTACTGAAATGTGTTTGCCTTATATAGACCTAATGATGATTAAGTATTTTTTTAAACCAAATACATGAAATGACCTTTTGCACATAGGATTAGAGAATGATTGGTTGACTAATTAAATACTACTAGACATAATTACATTTAATACTTAAGTTTTTCATAAAATGAAGCTCTTTACATTTGACATGCAAAGCCATATGTACTCTCACAAACTGCCTATTGGCTTCTGTCTCGGGCTCTTCAGTCAACGTTCATCTGATGAACTAAGGCCGAAGAACCCAAGACAGAAGCCAATAGGCAGTTTGTCAACAAGTAGCCACGAAAGCCTTAACAATTTTGCATGTTTACTTTCTTCACTTTTTCGGTGTTTATAATAGCAGATTAGTACAGGAGCATTAAGGTCTCTCTTCACTTCATTACAAGAAAATGGTACAAACATCAAGTTTTCTTTCACTTCACTCAATTTTATCATTTTTGAGTCCTTTATATTTGATTTTTATCTTATTTCAAATACATTAGTCGTGTTTCATATCTTACTCTGGTAAAATACTCTGTTACATTAGTGGGAATGCTTTTTTCTGCTTCGCATAGTAGAATGTCCCTTATACAGGGTGACAATTATTGATCTATATGAAATAAAATCGTCATAACTTCTGAACCATTTGCATTAGAACGTTCAAACTCCATGGTTGGCCGTTGAGCATGAAGGCAGTTAGTACTACATATATACATTGGTTTTGCAACGAAGACCTCTTTCGTTTGGATGGGTTCATCAATAAGCATAATTGGCGCATTTCGGGATCGAGAAGTCTCTTCACCCTCAACAGATGACTTTGTGATGTGCAATGTCCAGTCACAGAATAATCAGTGCAACATTCTTTGATGGCACAGTGACTAATAAATGGTACATGCAGATTTGTAAGATAATTTCATCCCAATCATCCAAAGTGACCCTGATTTCGACAAGATGCAGTTCATGCAGCATTGAGTGTGTTTGGTATCCTGAAGGACCACTCTGGAGACCACATTTTTGCTCTGATATACCCAGAGACCACTGGATTGACTACGATATTCTCCTAATATGAACACATGTGACTCCTTTTTGTGGGGCTAGATTAACGAGAAGATGTACAGTGATAACCCCAAAATGACTGCTGAGCTGGAAACAGCTATTCAAGAGGTCATCGATAGCATCTATGTTCCAAAACTCCAGCACGTCATGCAGAATTTCGTTATTCGTTTGCGCCACATCATTGTCAAGGATGGCAGGCATATGGAACATGTCTTTACCAATATCTGAATATCCATAGTGACGTTTACATGTTGAATAAAGTGTGCGCACGCAGTAGTTTGCAACTAATTTTAGTTTTCTTTTCGTACGATTCAATAATTGTCACTGTATATGAATGTGATGGCTGCTACAGAAAGCATAACTTATTAATTTCTGGTCACATTTCCAGCTATACATAAGTAAATGGGTATAAAGGTCAAATACGTGGGATTAACTTAATATGGAAGGACTTGGCAAACATGAATTTCTTAAAGCAAAACATATTGACCTAAAGAACAGGTCAGAGTCAGCAATAGCATAACTTAATACGGTCCATAAAATAAAGTAATCATATCATCACTTAACATATACAGAGACATATTATTAAAATTTGGTATTTAGTACCTACATAACTGCATATCAAGCTGTTTTTCTATGAACTCTGTCATAGTCAATCACTAATGAATAAAGTTTCTTAAATTCAGATTTAAACCTTTTCATCATCATCTGCACAACATCAAAAACATCATAAAGTATCTTCCACATCTCACAGAGATTGTCTTTCATTATATCATCTCAACTCATTCCTAAACCCATCAACTTCATATAATAGATAATTTTGTAAGCAATATGTTCATAAAAAACTGCAAAATATTTCAATACATATACAGGGTGTTACAAAAAGGTACGGCCAAACTTTCAGGAAACATTCCTCACACACAAAGAAAGAAAATATGTTATGTGGACATGTGTCCAGAAACGCTTACTTTCCATGTCAGAGCTCATGTTATTACTTCTCTTCAAATCACATTAATCATGGAATGGAAACACACAGCAACAGAACGTACCAGCGTGACTTCAAACACTTTGTTACAGGAAATGTTCAAAATGTCCTGCGTCAGCGAGGATACATGCAACCACCCTCCGTCGCATCGAACCCCTGATGTGCTGATGCAGCCCTGGAGAATGGCGTGTTGTATCACAGCCGTCCACAATACGAGTACGAAGATTCTCTACATTTGGTACCGGTGTTGCGTAGACAAGGACTTAAAATGCCCCCATAAATGAAAGTCAAGAGGGTTGAGGTCAGGAGAGCGTGGAGGCCATGGAATTGGTCCGCCTCTACCAATCCATCGGTCACCGAATCTGTTGTTGAGAAGCGTACGAACACTTCGACTGAAATGTGCAGGAGCTCCATCGTGCATAAACCACATGTTTTATCGTACTTGTAAAGGCACATGTTCTAGCAGCACAGGTAGAGTATCCCGTATGAAACCATGATAACGTGCTCCATTGAGCGTAGGTGGAAGAAACTAAAGTGAGCTCTAACATGGAAATTAAGCGTTTCCGGACACATGTCCACATAACATCTTTTCTTTATTTGTGTGTAAGGAATGTTTCCTGAAAGTTTGGCCGTACCTTTTTGTAACACACTGTATTTCATTCAGCTATTCATTCGAAAAGTATTACATTTATTGCCTATTATTAACAACACCTTCATCGTCTGTAAGTTCTGAAAAACCAGATTTCTTGTTTTCGTAGCATCTTTTACATAATGTTACTAAGACAACAATTTCAAACTCATCATCATGTATGAAGTAGGATTCCGAAAACTTCAGTTCTTAGCCAGATTTTAGTTCTTCTATCATAATACAAGTGCTGTGCATGAACTGACATTGTACGAACACTAACTCATCTTCATAATGACAAAATAAGTTTCCTACAACGACAATTGACATAATTTCGGATATTCAGATATAATTTAACTGTCTAACATAAAATATATTTACCACATGGATTATGTTAAATAGCAAATTTTATGTTAATCATCAGATGTCAGTTTAGCTTTCAAAAGGAATATCATTTAGTTTTGAAAAGTAACATAGCTTAATAATGGATTATTTGCAAAAGACAGACCGTACTTACTAGTAACAGGAACAAGAGATAAGCATTATTCAAACGCTGCAACTAGGGAAGGACAGTGCCTCAAAATATCTCGATGCAAGGAAAGAGAGAAAGTTGGTACTGTTGCAGAAGTTTAGCTGAAACTACTGCTCATCAACAGAAGGAGATAGAAAGAATAGCTGTAGTTACAAGACAATACAGTAAGAATAAGAAAGTGGGAGCCTCAAACATTAAGGTGGGTAGCATCTGACATGAACCAAGATCGGCAGAATGGATGACTATGGTCATGTCCCTAACAGCAGCATCAGAAACTTTATCATGAAAATTTGTCTGTATCTTGGCTCTGTATACCAGAGGAGATGTGAAAATGAAGGTGAGTATGTGTATTTACACATAAGGGAAACATTACTAACACATATATATATACGTTAGTAATATATATATATATATATATATATATATATATATATATATATATATATATATATATATATATATAGTGGAATTGTAACACCATACAGCCAGACCTTCAGAGGTTGTGCTCCAGATTTTTCTGTACACACTGGTACCTCTAATACCCAGTAGCACGTCCTCTTGCATTGATGCATGCCTGCATGTCTGCATTGGTCGTGGCATACTGTCCACAAGTTCATCAAGGCACTATTGGTCCAGATGGTCCCACTCCTCACCAGCGATTTGGCGAAGATCCCTCAGAGTGGTTGATGTGTCACATCTTCCATAAACAGCCCTTTCAATCTATCCCAGGCATGTTCGATGAGGCTCATGTCTGGAGAACATGCTGGGCACTCTAGTCGAGCGATGTCGTTATCCTGAAGGAAGTCATTCACAAGATGTGCACGATGGGGTCGCGAATTGTCGCCCATGGAGACGAATGCCTCGCCAGTGTGCTGCTGATATGGTTGCACTATCAGTCGGAGGATGGCATTCACGTAATCGTACAGACGTTATGGCACCTCCCATAATCACCAGTGACGTACGTCGGACCCACATACTGCCACCCCAAAACAGCAGGGAACTTCCACGTTCAGCCTCGTTGGGTTTCCTCCATACACTTCTTAGACAATTGTCTGGTTGAAGGCATATGCGACACTCATTGGTGAAGACAACGTGATGCCAATCCTGAGCGGTCCATTTGGCATGTTGTTGGGCCCATCTGTACCACGCTGCATGGTGTCGTGGTTGCAAGGATGGACCTCGCCATGGACGTCGGGAGTGAATTTACGCATTATGCAGCGTATTGCACACAGTTTGAGTCGTAACACAACGTCCCGTGGCTGCACGAAAAGCGTTATTCAACATGGTGGCGTTGCTGTCAGGGTTCATCCGAGCCATAATCCGTAGGTAGCGGTCATCCACTGCAGTAGTAGCCCTTTGGCGGTCTGAGTGAGGCATGTCATAGACAGTTCCTGTGTCTCTGTATCTCCTCCATGTCCGAACAACATCGCTTTGTTCACTCCCAGATGCCTGGACGCTTCCCTTGTTGAGAGCCCTTCCTAGCACAATGTAACATTGCGGACGCGATTGAACCGCAGTATTGACCGTCTAGGCATGGTTGAACTACAGACAACACAACGCGTGTACCTCCTCCCTGGTGGAATGAGTGGAATTCATCGGATGTCGAACCCCCTCCATCTAGTAGGCTGTGCTCGTGCATGGTTGTCGTCTTTGGGCTGGTTTAGTGACATCCTGAACAGTCAAACGGACTTTGTCCTGCACAGGAATGTACGGAATCTGACAAAGATACTATAAGAAAACAGGGGAAAACACTAAAGAGAAGACATGATGGTAAAGCAAAAATAACAATATTGAAGGCTGGCGACTATGTACTGGTGATATCACATGAAATGCGCAAAATTTTAAATACAGAACTAAAAAAGTTTATCGACATATACATTGCTCCATTCGAAATTTCGGAAAACCCGCATCCTAGTGTAAATCGTGTGATTTATCCCAAACGTAGAAAACTACAGGGGCTACATCTTCGAAACCATATAAAAAGAAGGGTAAAAATTCTTAACGAATTTGAAATTAAAAGAAAAGGGTTTTCACTGCAAAAATTGCGTGTTTTCTTATACTAATCGAAAATTGAAGAATGCATTTGAGATTAGTCAGAACTATGGACATCTACATAATTACCATTATTTTCACTGTTTCATTTGCAATATATCAACAGTATATTGTGTTGAGGAAAGATTCTATGCCACATCCCCCTTCTCTATCTTTAAATCTGTCATTGTTATCTCTTACTATCCATACTACCTCTCTTCTGTTTGAATGAAAAATATTTATGATGTTCACATTTTTTGTATCCTAAATTGTCTTATTAGCCATTGGTCTTTGATAATAATTTAATTGTATCCAATTCTTGTAAACTAAACGAATTTTAATTACAGTTTCCAAAATAAATTATGGAGTATTTGTCACTTATATAGGCTCTATACAGAAACACACACACACACACACACACACACACACTCGCCCATTCACGTATAGAGGGTGTACATAAAGTCAGGGGAACAGTTTCAGTTATTTATTGCACCAGGACTAAACATTGTGCAGATGCCATACAGATTGCATTTTGAAGAGAAACTGTGAAAGTTACTTTACAGGCATTCTATATGTGAACCGTGAATGACCAGGCAGACGTCAGTACGGTAATTGAATTCTTGCCATAACCGTCCCAGCGTGGCAGGATCGTCTATGAGAGTCGCTTCCCGTATTCTCTCCCGGAGCTCTGCTACATCACGTGGTAGAGGTGGCACATACACCAGATTTTTAATGTGTCCCCAAAGAAAAAAGTCGCACGGAGTGAGATCTGGTGATTGGGGAGGCCGTTCCATGAAACAGCTGTCCTCTTCTGTAACACAGCTGATCCATCAATGTGGCAGCTCTGTGTTCAGGTACCCACGAACTTCGTGATGAAAATCGGGTGGAGACCCATCCTGCTGAAAGATGAATGGAGAGTCCAGTTGCATTTGAGGCATCAGCCATTGCTGCAACATGGGCAAGGGATGCACGACACACCAATTATTTTGGATTCCTTATTAATGTTTCTTGTACGTGCTCCACATTCACTTCACTCACATTGGGACGTCCGCTTCTCTTTGCCAGGCACAAGCGACACGTCGTAACGAATTTGTTGTGCCACTGGTAAATGATCTTCCTTGTTGGTGCCTTATTACCGTACTTGATACCAAACATCCGCTGAACAGCTGTAGCCCGCTTGTTTTTGTCGAACTCCAACACAGAGAATGCTCGGTGCGCATCTGAAATAGCCATGTTTGCGACTAGCGCTGACTATCGGCAAATTACCAAACTACGCTGTGGCAGTATACACGAAAAAAACGTTCAGGGTTTCTCTTCAAAATGACATAAGTATATCTCTACGATGTTTGGTATCTGTGCAATAAATATTTGAAAGTGTTTCTGGACTTAATGTTTACCATATATATATATATATATATATATATATATATATATATATATATATATATATATGCCAAAAAACTGCAAGTCATTTATAGCTAAACATGTTTTCAATTCAGTTTATAATTCATTACTGAATTCAGCAGGGAGATACATGCATGAAATTCGTCATTGGTCTCGTACACTTTGTGGCCATAAACATCCAACATATATATATATATATATATATATATATATATATATATATATATATATATATATATATATGTGTGTGTGTGTGTGTGTGTGTGTGTGTAATATCTTCAAAAGCATTTATGTGCTCATACCATGTTGGATGTTTATGGCTACAAAGTGTACGAGACCAATGACGAATTTCATGCATGTATCTCCCTGCTGAATTCAGTAATGAACTATAAATTGAATTGAAAACATGTTTAGCTATAAATGACTTGCAGTTTTTTGGCAAAAATTACGAACGATTTTCTGATAAAATAACTTTTGCTTTCCCTACATTCTTAAAATAATCTTTTTTCAGTTTTTCCAATGATTTCTTTCCTTGTAGCTTTCATAATATGGTATACTAGAAGAAAACATCAAACGTGACAAAAATATAATATTGTCTGCATTTACATTTTGGCAAAGTTCTATAGTGCAAAGGTTTTACAGGAATAATGTATTGCATTTCACTTTGATGTGTCCTATTACTTACCTTGACTCACTGACACTTATCACAGTTTCATAATTCTTTTCTTACCTTTCTATCTACGTTACAATAACAAACATTTTCCTGTAGGTTTTGGGTACATATTTGTATTCCACAATGACCATAGTTGTCATGTGTGTATCTAATTAGTCTCTGTGGTTTGTCCTGTGACCAACATAATTTCAGATTGTCAGACACTGTATCAGTTCTCCTAAACTGTTTCCTTTGAATACTTTGTAATATTTAACTAATTTCTCATAATTCCTTAGCTAAACAACTTTTTAGGATTATTTTGACTTCAACTGAGTCTGTTACACAAAGAGTTAGTATTTTTTTCTTACTGTATGCCTTTCATTTACTTCATCGCCGTAGTCTTGCACAACGAGCCAATTTAAGCAGGACGTAAGGCTTGCCACTAGCCGAATTTTAGCGACCTCCAAGCCGCCTAAGTCAAACATCAGCAGAGAGGAGAGACAGAGACAGAAAGATGAAGATCTAGTTGTTTTACCTGCTGACAAGGGGAACGCCACGGTAATCCTCAATGCTACAGATTACCACAAGAAAGTTGGATTGTTACTGGAGGATAGCACATATCGGATTCTCATATGGGATCCCACGTCGGCGATCAACAGGAAGACAAGGGAGCTAGTAAAAAACTCTGGCCTCTCCGACGAACTGGTGAAGGACTTAAGGCCGAGAGTACCTAGGCCACCAAAACTGTACGTTTGCCAAAGGTTCATAAGGACAACTTCCCGTTGAGACCGATTGTTAGCGTTATTGGCTCTGCTACGTACAGGCTTGCAAAACACTTAACTAAATTGTTGGCGCCTACAGTTGGCCACTGCCCACATCATATTAAGAATTCAAAAATTTTTGTTGATATCATAAAACAGATGAAGATAGGCCCAAGTGATACCATGGTCTGCCTCGACGGGGTCTCTCTGTTCACCAAAGTACCTGTGGATGACACATTACAACTGTTGGGTGCTCATTTTCCCTCAGAAATTTTGAAGTTGTTCCGGCACACTTTGACGACCACTTACTTTTTATACAGTGGAAATTATTATGAAAAGACGGATGGAACAACCATGAGTTCGCCACCATCACCAGCAATAGCGAATTTTTTCATGGAGGATTTTGAAGAACGAGCGTTGAGCAGTGCTCACCTTATAACGATATGTTTACGTAATGTGTATACATAAACGTCCCCGTTCGTAGTCGCTAATTATAACAATATGTTTACTTTTGTGCTGTAACATATAGCTATAATCAGCGGTGGAAATATATTTGCGAACGCCGACCGTGTGCGGCTGCCTCTTGTTGGATCGTCTGATCAGTCGGAAGTTGCATTGCAGGGGAGAGTAAATGCCTATTCAAAATATAATTACTTTTGGATAGCTCAACATGAATTTCCTAAGTGACCGTAGTTTATCATGCATTTACCAGTAGAATGTGGCGCGGAGAAAATATTTCGCCGCATACAACTTCCGTCCGATTTCGACGAAAGAATTCGTGACTGTGAACTCTCTATTTGGCAAAAACATAAAGAAAATTAAATAACTTCATGAAGGAGTGAGACATAGATTCTACACTAAATAAATAGTCCATACACCAATTCCATTTAAATCTGAATTTATGGCAATTAGTAGAAGAACTTACACTGCAATGAAAAATTTAACATGGATGCCGTTTTGACTGGCGCTTCTCTTCTCGTAATGACAATAATTCCTTTGACGTTTTCACAGACACGTCGCACAATAAATTGACTGCTATGCAGTATTGCACTCGGTATGTACTCGGTGACGCCTAAGGCCTGAGGATGACGCGGTGGCCGGTCGGTACTGTTGGACCTTCAAGGCCTTCTCGGACGGTGCTTTTTTGTAGATAATGTTACTAGTAACCTGAGACTTCTTGAAGATGCTGTAGTTATTTGTAACGAAGGAGAGTCTGATAAAAGGTGTACAAACATTCAGATCTTAGCGAGATTTCAAAGTATTGCAAAGACTGGTAATTAAGTTTAAGTATTGAGAAATGTTAAACTGTGCGAAAAAATATAGAATCCTTTGATCGATGAGCTACCGTTGGGATCAGGCCACTCACACAAGTACCTGGGTGTAACACCTTGTAGTGGTATGAAACGGAACCATCACATAAGCTCAGTCGTAGATAAAGCAGGTGACGGACTGGGCCTCATTGCTAGAATGTGAGGGGAATGTTATTAGTATACAAAGAAGATTACATACAAAGAGTTCGTATGATCCACTCTGCAATACTAACAAGCCTGTGGGATGCGAACCAAGGAAGGGATATTGAACGGGGAGAAAGAAGGGTAGTAGGAATGGTCACTGTTTTATTTGAGCCCCGGGAGAGGGTAACAATGATGCTGACACGAGCTCGAAGATAGGTGCGTACTCTTCCGTGAAAGTCTAGCTAGAAAACGAAGTTTTCACTCTGCAGCCAAGTGTGTGCTGGTCCGAAACTTCGTGGCAGATTAAAACTATTTGCCAGACAGAGACTCGAACTCGGGGCCTTTCCTGAGTTCGCGTCTCGGTCCAACATAGTTTTAATTTTCACAAAATTTTCTAGTTACAAAATTTCCAGAACGAACTTCAAGTGACGAATCTAGGAATACGCCACCACCAGCTAAGGATATATCACATAAATGCCAGTTCGCACATCGGCGGGTAAGCACCCATTCTTTCCGTGATACGCTGGTGAATGGAATGCGAAGGGGGGCTTATAACTGGTATAGTCCGCCTCCCCTCTCCCCCCCCCCCCCCCTCCGGCAAGTACTTCATCGTCATTTGGAGAGTTCAGATGCAGATGTAGATATTCCTGCTGGAATGTGAACTGTTATGAAGAGGAAAAACTACGTTTGCATAACTTGCAGGTAAAGCAAATCAGAAGGTGTGATTCATTAATACTATACTAGTTGACTTCAGATTGTTCACGAAATATATCTAATACAAATCACTTGTAGGTTCTATGTCTGTTCAAATCTATACTATCTGTTTCACGTCTGAATAACATGAACATCAGAAGCACAGAATGAATGGCTTTCTGGTTGGTCACAGAACTATTTGAGTGGCTGTAGACTGGCACAGAAATATAGGAGAATATTAATTGGTGTAGTCTGAGAAAGACGCCATGCATGTCGCGAGAACCTTCTAAGAAAGTGTCAAGAACTGTCCTTCAGGACAAAATGTACGAATAGTCTTCGTCCTATCACACTCCTACCGTAGAGAAGGTGAAAGTAAGATCAGGCACGTAACTGATCTCACAGAAACGTGCAAGAAGCCATTCTTCTCGTCTTGCATCTGGTGGATGTAACAAAAGGAAGCCCTCACATGACTGTCTACTAGACACTAGAAGAACGATTAATAAATAACTGGCTTTACAGGCACTCCACAAAACTACTGACAATGATAACTGTGGAGCAGCAGTATCAAACTGTAACGAATCATTAGGCCTAAGACCAATGAGAATTTTATTTAAAAGCGTAGCTAACTAATTCTTTATGTGCAAAAATATAACTTTGGTGCACAATACGTAAGATTTGCTTCAATGTTTACGAAATTTTAAATGCTCTTATCACTCTCGCTCAAATGTAACTCAACATTCATTCACTGTCCAGTGTGCAATGTTACAAGAGAGTTGTCATCAGCAGAATGTAATGGATACTGACTGTAACTAATGTTTCCATCTTTATAGAGACAATTTTACCTTTGTTAATATCAGCAGTACCTCAGTGGAAATGTCGTTGACCCGTCTCGGTTGTGAATTCCACATATGGCTCCTGCTAATAACTTCAATTACGACTAGGATGTATATTTACTTGCATTATAGTTTAACAGTTCCTCCGTCAAAGAAGAGGCTTCTGTATCAGATACGTTTGTCAACATTACTTAAGCGAATAACCACGTCTGGGAAGTAAGTGCTTTCTGATCATAACAGCATTGCTTTAGAAGATTTCTCACTGAGTCCATATTGAGTGTATATTCGCAACATGTGTTGGCAGTCGACACAGCATGTCACCTCGTGGAGAGATTTGTAAGTGCAAGGCACAGTGCTAAAGACATCGGCATGCTGACGCCACGTTAGTTTATTATGCTCCTAGATCCCAAGGAACGTCGCCCCACCCACCGTGCACCCACTCATGTCCTTGATATCCGGAATCGCACACTATAGATTTTTGTCAGAAGGGAAAGTTTTTTGTAGTGTAAGCATTTACATTATTGTACTGAATGTTTCTGGTATTGACGTGTTTGTGTCCTTCATCAGCACACTTGTGTCATTGGTGAGCACACAACTTTTTAAGACTAGTCCAACGCTCCTGGTACATCCATTATACTGTAGTTTATATGAAGATGGTATCTGTTCTTTCGGACAGATACAGTGTCTTGATTTACCTATCATCTCATTCTAGAACGCTGCATTTGTCACCACTAGTATCTGTTCTTTCAGACATGTTCGAAAGAACAGATACTAACGGTGACCATTCAGCGCTCGAGAATGAGATGATAGTTAAATCAAGGCCCTCTGCTGTCGATAGACGTTGATATACATCAACGGGGAAAGTTGAAAATGTTTGCCCCGACCAGAAATCGAACCCGTGATCTCCTGCTTAAATGGCAAATGCTCTATCCATCTGAGCCATTGAGGGCATAGAGGACAGTGTGACTGCAGGGACTTATCCCTTGCACGCTCCCCTGAGACCCACATTCCCAACTTACTGTCCACTCACTACATTAGTAGCGTCCCTGCCCATTACACTCATTACTCGCGGCAGACAATCTTACCGAGTCTCGTAAGAGTTCAGGCAATACGTGTGCAATGGATAAGTCCCTGCAGTCACACTATCTTCTGTGCCCTCGATGGCTCAGATGGATAGAGCGTCTGCCATGTAAGCA
Organism: Schistocerca gregaria; assembly: GCF_023897955.1. Lineage (NCBI taxonomy): Eukaryota > Metazoa > Arthropoda > Insecta > Orthoptera > Acrididae > Schistocerca > Schistocerca gregaria. The sequence continues at coordinate 235,996,036 of NC_064928.1, forward strand.
GGAGATCCCGGGTTCGAGTCCCGCTCGGGGCACACATTTTCAGCTGTCCCCGTTGATGTATATCAACGCCTCTCGGCAGCGGAGGGTCTTGATTTAATTATTATTTCTGTATACATTAGGTTGGCGCATACGTTTGTAGCGTTTTTGTTTTGTTCGTTGGTATTCTGATTACCGGTTTATTTACCGATTGTCATTTTTATTTGTAGATCACTGTTACTATTTGAGTTTACATGTTGTCATTTTTTCATTTGGAGACAGTGAGTGGAGCATGCTGACGCTAGGAAATGGAGTGCCACGTGAAGAAATCGTAAAATTTCCGCCATATCTTCTTCTTGAATTCAGTTGGGGATGACAGCAGTGGAGACAGCAAGAAGCAATTGTGCCTTCCGTGGCAACAATGACATTGCAAAGAGGACATCAAGAAAATGATTTACTCGTTTTATGGAGAATCGTTTTGACAGTAGTGACGCTTAAGGTTTATGGAGACCTACGGGGTTTGATGAGGATCGTTTAAGCTTTTAAACCCACAGTGACCCACGTCAGTGTACTTTGGAATTGCGAAATGTGATAAACTGCGATCATTCCACCATCGTGCGATATTTGCATGCAATGACGAAGATTCAAAAATCGGGCATATGGACACCGCATGCTCCAAGCCAAAAGCACAAAAAGCACCTGGTGGTCCTGTGTGTGCCTCTGCTCGTTCGTCATCAACTGGCTCGTGAACAACTCCGACCATTGCTGCCCTGTATCGATACTGGTAGCGAGGAATGACGCCTTCATGATGATATAACGAAAAGAAAGGAATGGTTGAGCCCAAATAAAGCAGCAACTCCTCGTATCATGACCTGCGCCCATCTACAAAAGATCTGGTGGAACTGTGACGATGTAGTGAATTGCTTGCCCCGGTATAACCGTCACAGCTGACACTTATTGTCAAAACCTGAGGCGTCTTGCAAGCGTAGTCCAAGAACAACGACCAGGAAAACTCAGTGAAGTGATGCTACTCTGCGATAACGCCCGCCCGCATTCTGCTAGACTGACAAAAAACACTACACACGCGCTGGGCTGGGGAGTCATTCCGCACCCACCTTATTTACCTGATCCTGTTCCTTAGATTTCCAAGTCTTCCACTCTCTATCGAGTCGAGGGGCATGAAAAGGAAGCAGTGGTTGGGAAGGGAGTGAGACAGGTTGTAGCCTCTCCCCGATGTTATTCAATCTGTATACTGAGCAAGCAGTAAAGTAAACAAAAGAAAAATCTATGGAGAAGAAAGAAAAGCTTTGAGGTTCGCCGATGACATTGTAATTCTTTCAGAGACATCAAAGGACTTGGAAGAGCAGTTGAACGGAATGGACAGTGTGTTGAAAGGAGGATATAAGATGAACATCAACAAAAGCAAAACGAGGATAATGGAATGTAGTCGAATTAAGTCGGGTGATGCTGAGGGAATTAGATTAGAAAATGAGACACTTAAAGTAGTGAAGGAGTTTTGCTATTTGGGGAGCAAAATAACTGATGATGGTCGAAGTAGAGAGGATATAAAATGTAGAATGGCAATGGCAAAGAAAGCGTTTCTGAAGAAGAGAAATTTGTTAACATCGAGTATAGATTTAAGTGTCAAGAAGCCGTTTCTGAAAGTATTTGTATGGAGTGTAGCCATGTAAGGAAGTGAAACATGGACAATAAATAGTTTGGACAAGAAGAGGATAGAAGCTTTCGAAATGTGGTGCTACAGAAGAATGTTGAGGATTAGGTGGGTAGATCACATAACTAATGAGGAGGTATTGAATAGGATTGGGGAGAAGAGAAGATTGTGGACAACTTGGCAAGAAGAAGGGACCGGTTGATAGGACATGTTCTGAGGCATCAAGGGATCACAAATTTAGCATTGGAGGGCAGCGTGAAGGGTTAAAATCGCAGAGGAAGACCAAGAGATGAACACACTAAGCAGATTCAGAAGGATGTAGGATGCAGTAAGTGCTGGGAGATGAAGAAGCTTGCACAGGATAGGGTAGAATGGAGAGCTGCATCAAACAAGTCTCAGGACTGAAGACCGCAACAACAACAACATCGAACAACCTTCAAGGAACTTCCTTTCCGGATGAAAATTCGCACCGAACAGGCTCGACGATTTCGTGTCAAAACCACCTGTTTTCTAAAGTCACCAGCGTTGTAAATTGTAAAGGAGAACATATTTTTTGTGACGAAAGTAGCTGTCATGTGTATCTGTCGCTACGAACTTATGCATCAATCCATTAGTTCAAGGGTTAATACTGTTGGTAAGCTCATTTCATAATTGCAGGAGAGGTGTAAGTAAACAACTGTCTGCATTGCAGGGAGATAGTGGCACTGCTCTGGTTCTCAAGACCGACGGAGGGTTCAAGCAGATCGGGGTAGCCAGCTATCTGACGAAGAGCTGCGGCGCTGCCGGGGTGCCCGGCGCCTACACGAGGGTCACATCCGTACTTGACTGGATCACCAAGACGGCCCAGATCAGCGTCTAGCGAGAAGCTGGCTCTGCTTGCCGCCCAGCTCCCAACTGACGCCGTCTCACTTCTCTGACAATTTCAAAGCAAATGCTTCGACTGCGGTTCTGTCTCTGCTCTACCAGAAACCTGGTGATGGGGTTACTGGATCCTAATTACAATAAAAACACATCAGGATAGTACATTTAGTAATGGTGAAAAAATAATACGGTAGAATATATTTACAATATGTTGTAATTCTCTAATGTACCCTGCTCTATCGAATAAACGACTGTTTATTTCTTCACAACAGAGAAGCGATGGTTTCTTTCCGATGTAGCAATGGCTCTGCATTCGGCAATGACTGTAGTTTTGATTTTCAGTAACATCGTTGTCATACTTTTTAACTCATTAACATCGAGTTTCCTGAATATTGCACATGTATAGCAATTTATAAACATAAATAGTCTTCATTTGGAGAATTTGCTAAAATTTTGGAGAATCACACCAGTTTTTTAAATTTACTATTTTACTCTTATGTGGGTCAAGGACAGTGCACTGAGAACCAACATAAATTTGTCATTCATAAAATGTATCTCAGGACTGACGAGGCTATATCAGTTTACATCCTCAGTGTTCAGTCTCTGAGGAAAGGGGATACGTTGAGGACTGTGCGTTTAACAGGCCACAGTGGAGTCTATCGTATGTAATTTGTCACTTTACTTTAAGGTCCCGTTTTGCAGCTCATTGTAATTCAACTTTTCTTTACAGCTGTTTCATACACTTCGACCTGTATCAGTGAGTAGAGGATGTAACAAGTATGAATTTCCCACTTTTCACCCTATGGTTCCAAGTATACCACTGCCCATTAAAATTGCTACACCAAGAAGAAATGCAGATGATAAAAGGGTATTCATTGGACAAATATTTTATACTAGAACTGACATGTGATTACATTTTCACGCAATTTGGGTGCATAGATTCTGAGAAATCAGTATGCAGAACAACTACCTCTGGCCGTAATAACGGCCTTGATACGCCTGGGCATAGAGTCATAGAGAGCTTGGATGGCGTGTACAAGTACAGCTGCCCATGCAGCTTCAACACGATACCACAGTTCATCAAGAGTAGTGACTGGCGTAATGTGACGTGCCAGTTGCTCGGCCACAATTGACCAGACGTTTTCAATTACTGAGCGATCTGGAGAATGTGCTGGCCAGGGCAGCAGTCGAACATTTTATGTGTCCAGAAAGTACTGTACAGGACCTGCAACACGCGCTCGTGCATTATCCTGCTGAAATAAAGGGTTTCGTAGGGATAGAATGAAGGGTAGAGTCACGGGTCGTAACACATCCGAAATGTAACGTAAACTGTTCAAAGTGCTGTCAAAGAGAACAAGAGGTGACCGAGACTTGTAACCAATGGCACCCCGTACCATCACGCCGGGTGATACGCCAGTATTACGATGGCGAATACCCGCTTCCAATGTGCGTTCACCACGACCTCGCCAAACACGGATGCGTCCATCATGATGCTGTAAACAGAACCTGGATTCATCCGAAAAAATGACGTTTTGCCATTCGTGCACCCAGGTTCGTCGTTGAGTACACCATCACAGGCGCTCCTGTCTGTTATACAGCGTCAAGGGTAACCGCAGCCGCGGTCTCTGAGCTGATAGTCCATGCTGCTGTAAACGTCGTCGAACTGTTCGTGCAGATGGTTGTTGTCTTGCAAACGTCCCCATCTGTTGACTCAGGGATCAAGACGTGGCTGCACGATCCGTTACAGCCATGCGGATAAGAAGCCTGTCATCTCGACTGCTAGTGATACGAAGCCGTTGGGATCCAGCACGGTGTTCCGTATTACCCTCCTGAATCCATTGATTCCGTATTCTGCTAACAGTCATTGGATCTCGACCAACGCGAGCAGCAATGTCGCGATACGATAAACCGCAATCGCGATAGGCTACAATCCGACCTTTATCAAAGTCGGAAACGTGATGGTACGCATTTCTCCTCCTTACACGAGGCATTGCAGCAACGCTACACCAGGCAACGCCGGTCGACTGCTGTTTGTGTATGAGAATTCGGTTGGAAACTTTCCTCATGTCAGCATGTTGTGGTGTCGCCAAACTTGTGTGAATGCGCTGGAAAGCTAATTATGTATCACAGCATCTTCTTCCTGTCGGTTAAGTTTTCCGTCTGTAGCACGTCATCTTCGTGGTGTAGCAATTTTAACGGCCATTATTGTACATACAGATGAAACAATGTAATATCACCTGTCGAGGTAATCACCACCTCGAAATAGGTGTGGTCGGGCACACGTTGTCAAAGGACAACGCGTATTCCTGTTAATATCATTATTAACTATTTTAACACAAAAATATTTATAAAAATACGTATTACGCATTCTGCGTGCGGAGGGCGGCGCTTGATAGAACAGGCCACTAATATCAAAATGAAAAAAAAAATTCTACCCTATACTCAGCAATTTCTGTTTAATGGATCACAAACTGTTCTTTAGAAGTAGTAGTATTACATGCACCGCTAACATGTCCCTAATACACATCTTATTTTCTTTGTAGCTGTGAGATTCGTCTGTCACCGTACGATGACCATATAAGTTGTAGCCTCGTTCGAGAGTTAGAAAAATAATAATGCAGAACATTACGAAAGAGTTTCCTCAGTGATATTATTATTGGGATATGGCAAAAAGGGACTGAGAATCTGAGTAGGCATGGTGGTGGACCACCTGCCAAATAAACATTTCCTTAAGCGACTGCCACGGAACTGGTGGTGACATTAACTTTCACTGTCTCTTATCTCAGATGCATAGTATTTTTCACTTATGTGTTATGAGTTAATTGTAATAAATGATATTGTCTACACTACAGATTGTATGTTATCGAGATGCTTGTGAGGGCAGGTATTTCCAAACGGCGATTATCTGCTTGATTGAGAGTAACTAATGAAAGACAGCTTTACATCTGCAACTCTTCTGGGAACTTAAGGGAACACAAGTCTCTGTGGTACCTCTATCAGAATCAGTGTCAACTCAAGAAGCTCACAGTTCACTAAGAGGCTGTAGCGCCTCTGCTGAAGACAGAACTAAACTTGCATGACAACACGTATACGAATCACATCTAGCAGAATTAATCTGAAGTTAACGAGATCATCATCTTCCATATGGGTTGCATTTTTCCAAATGACGCAGATTCCATACTCTGAATAATTAACAAAATTTCAAAAGGCGTAATCAATGTTGATAGTAGTCTCTTTCCAACGCTTCACGTACTTCCCACTGGTGATTAGCACTATACATGCTAGATTACCTAAAATCACAATTACACTCATGCTTTTTACTCTTTTCGGGGGGGGGGGGTGATTTTTTGGATGCTGGGATTTATAATTTGAATATGAGAGCTGATAACTTAGTTTGAAACGCTGTCACCGTTACAGGCAACACTGTAGAAGATATGAAGATTTGTGGCCATGTGGTTAGTTCAGACAGTGGTAAAGTGGCAGGAAGTCCTTAGCACTGGCCAGAATGGAGAAGATCTGGCTGTGATGGGAGACTGATCTACAGCATGGCCCCAAGTCTGGCAGGTGACAGGTCGTACGTCTGCGAAACTATGGGGTGTGAATACAAAATAGGTGCGACGCGTCACACAGTCACCTGTAGAGTAGGCTGAAGTCTAATTTTGGTGTGAACATAACAGTTCAATTGCGAGGCGTTGCATAAGAATTGCAGTAATTAAATTTTAATTTTATCATAAAATATAGTGTTTTCCAGTAAGATACTGGTTTTAGTTCGACGTGAAATTTCGGCTTAAATTGGTTTACTCCATTAGTTACACCCATGCGACCATTTAAAATCTCTTATACCACCATCTCCAGCCTGGTATCAGAACAGACCTGTCAGATAACCTGCACAAGGGTAGGTGTTGTTCGACCATTGGGTCTCATAGTAAAATTCCTCGTTGGTTGTTTTGTATTTTGTGTGTAAGAAATGCCGCTTCTTGACATCCCTGTGTTAACGACACAGAATGAGCATTTTATTTTGTTCTGTTTGTATAGGTGATAAGTTCAAAAAATATTTGAGCCACATATAAGTCTTATCACACCTTTCTTTCTCGGACATATGTTTTCTTTGTTGGACGCTGAATAGTTCGAGTTTCTTAGTTTGTCGTAAACGCGAGTGAGTTACCTTCTTCAGCTGCCGAAATCAGTGACTCGATTTATCTTGATTTTTTTTATGGATCTGAAAATTTTATAAAGAAATTATTTACTCTTAATGACCAGTGCCTTGTCGTGAAAGAAAGAAAGTGTAACGTGTGCCACTCACCATTGAAGGTCCTACGAAAATTTTAGTGGTGCTTTATATGACAGCTTCCGGTTCCAAGGAAATGATAACAAGAGCAACGAGTTCTGGTAAGTAATTTTTCATGGTTTTCTGGTAGGTTTATCTCAAATGAACTAAAATAAGAGAAAAGAAATATGCAGTTCGTTGGAAACAAACCTGTAGTGAAGTGTTTATTTCTGTGTGTTTAGAGAATAATGACAATATTAGTAGCAAAGGCGTTCAAAACATACTGGGTACACTGGGTATGAGGTTTACTGCTTCTTCCAAAGGTTACGTTTTAGCTTCTCCGCAACTAACATGTTCGTTAGTTACATTCTCCACTGATCATTTTGTACGACAGATTGTTATGACGTGTACGAGTCATTTTACATTCACATCGCAAATTAATTTGTACATACAATTACATTTTGAACATTATGTATTGAAACGTTCCTGTTAAAACTTAAACTCGTGTTTCTAAGCGTGAAGTTGGTATCTGAGAAATGTGTGAAATTCATTATGGTATCAAAATACGTAAGTTTCGGTTCAGACTATCAAAACCATGTGGAAATTTAATTTTCAACGGAAATATGTGGAATTGATGCTACACGATGAGAAATCCATGCTATACGGTACATTTAACAATTCATCTGTGAGAAAGCAATCTGTTTTCAGTGGAATTTGTATATATAATTGGGCCATGAAGCAAGTGATTCACATTAAATTGTTGACCCTGAATAAAGCTACTCTTTGTCTTAGTCTTACAAACAATCACTGTACCAGAATTGTCATAGTGATAACAGAGTAAATGAACATAAAAATTAATTCATGTCACATTCTGGTTAAATTTCTAGAAAATTCATAATATAGTACTTTGCTGAAATCTTTTACTGGTATTTAGCCTCAGACTGTTACTGATATTTTCACAAAAACACTCTGACAATCACTGTGCCTTACAATGTACATGAGCTTCGATGGTAATTATATTTAGTGGCACACCTGTACACACAGAACACTACGTTGTTCTGCAACCTGTCACTATTAGGAATATTGACTGACTGCCCAAAACCAAACTTCATTTTCCGTACTTGCAATGTGGAATGCAAGACTGTACCTTACCCATTTTTTCACAAGGGAATAAATATACAGTGAAGCAGTAGTCAGAATGCCTAACTCCTTAAAAAGTTGTCTACAAGATAGCCATGGGTGGGTACCACATATTATTTTTCTTGAAAATGAATAGCCTCAGAACATTTTTCCATATGACGTTATTAAATTAAATAATTATAGTATAATAATTAAAATATGTAAAATTTGGCAACTTATTGATTTGGCTCTCCCCAAGATTTGGAATGATTCTAAGTGCAAATGTCGCTGAACTAAATTGTTTTAGGAGTTCCATAATATGCTTCTTACAATTTAAATTCTCATCAATATCAACATCTAAGAATTTTCAATATTGCATTATTATTTCCTCACTATTTGTTATATTTGTTATTATTATTTCTTTACTTTCTCAGACGTTATGTCTGATTAAAAATGGAAAGTGACGTGGGCCTTGATCAAGTGTGACTTCCTTTTAACTGTATGGTATATGTTACATTGCATTTAGGAATTTTCGGGTAATTGAACATGTATCAATAATCACAGATTTCTGTAGTTGTATATATACGTTTTGATGTAGCTGTATTGCGTTGATGTACTGGTGGATATTGTGTGGCATGACTCCTGTAGTTGATAGTATAATTGGTATAATGTCAACTTTATCATTATGTCACATGTCCTTGACTTCCTCAGCCAGTTTGGATGTATTTTTCAATTTTTTCTCCTGTTTTCTTCTGTTTGTTGTATGTTGTATGGCAAGTTGCTGATGTATTATTTTTGCTACATTGTCATGACTTCTGGTGTATTCTGTATTTGCTAGTATTGTACATCCGCTTGTGATGTGATCTACTGTTTCTATTTGTTGTTTGCAAAGTCTGCATTTATCTGTTGTGGTATTGGAATCTTAAATAATATGCTTGCTGTAATATCTGGTGTTCATTGTTTGATCCTGTATTGCAGTCATGAATCCTTCCACCTCACTGTATATGTTACCTAACTGTATATGTTGCTTTTTCTTAGCCATGTGTTGGATGCGTCTTGATCGATGTGTGGCTGTGTTAGATGATGCGGGTGCTTGCCATGTAGTGTTTTCTTTTTCCAATTTACTTTCTTTGTATCTGTTGATGTTGTGTGATCTAAAGAGTTGTAGAAGTGGTTATGAAATTGCAATGGTGTAGCCGATGTATTTATATGAGTGATTGCTTTGTGTATTTTGGTAGTTTCAGCTCGTTCTATAAAGAATTTTCTTAAATTGTCTACCTGTCCATGATGTAAGTTTTTCATGCCGATAAATCCCCTTCCTCCTTCCTTTCTGCTTAATGTGAATTTTTCTGTTGCTGAATGTATGTGATGTATTCTATATTTGTGGCATTGTGATCGTGTAAGTGTATTGAGTGCTTCTAGTTCTGTGTTACTACATTTCACTACTCCAAATGAATAGGTCAATAATGGTATAGACAAGTATTTATAGCTTTTGTCTTGTTTCTTGCTGTCAGCTCAGTATTTTTGTTAGTCTTTGTCTATATTTTTCTTTTAGTTTTTCTTTAATATTTGTATTATCTGTTCCTATTTTTACCTATATCCTAGATTTATAGGCATCTGTTTTTTTCATCGCTTCTACGCAGTCGCTGTGTTTATTATTATTCTTCTTCTTATTATTATTATTTCCTTTCTGTGTGTAGCGCAGAACTCTAGACGTGCAGAAATGAGTGATGTGTATCTTTTCAAAAGTGTCTGTGAGACCATTCGCAGAAAACAAGTCAATATTTTTAACAACATCGTTTCTATTTCTTCTGTTTCTGTATGTATGTATGTTTGGACAGAATACAATACGAGTAACATCTGCCAGGCCTATGGTTGTGTTGTAGCATGGAGACTCACATGTTGTTGTTGTTGTGGTCTTCAGTCCTAAGACTGGTTTGATGCAGCTCTCCATGCTACTCTATCCTGTGCAAGCGTCTTCACCTCCCAGTACCCACTGCAACCCACATCCTTCTGAATCTGCTTAGTGTAATCATCTCTTGGTCTCCCTCTACGGGTTTTACCCTCCACGCTGCCCTCCAATACTAAATTGGTGATCCCTTCATGCCTCAGAACATGTTCTACCAACCGATCCCTTCTTCTGGTCAAGATGTGCCACAAACTTCTCTTCTCCCCAATCCTATTCAACACTTGATCATTAGTTATGTGATCTACCCATCTAATCTTCAGCATTCTTCTGTAGCACCACATTTCGAAAGCTTCTATTCTCTTCTTGTCCAAACTATTTATCGTCCATGTTTCACTTCTACATATGGCTACACTCCATACAAATACTTTCAGAAATGATTTCCTGACACTTAAATCTATACTCGATGTTAACAAATTTCTCTTCTTCGGAAAAGCTTTCCTAGCCATTGCCAGTCTACATTTTATATCCTCTCTACTTCGAGCATCATCAGTTATTTTCCTCTCCAAAGAGCAAAACTCCTTTACTACTTTAAGTAACTCATTTCCTAATCTAATACCTTCAGCATCACCCGACTAAATTCGACTACATTCCATTATCCTCGTTTTGCTTTTGTTGATGTTCGTTTTATATCCTCATTTCAAGACACTATCCATTCCGTTCAACTGCTCTTCCAAGTCCTTTGCTGTCTCTGACAGAATTACGATGTCATCGGCGAACCTCAAAGTTTTTATTTCTTCTCCATGGATTTTAATACCTACTCCAAATTTTTCTTTTGTTTCCTTTACTGCTTGCTCAATATACAGATTGAATAACATCGGGGAGAAACTACAACCCCGTCTCACTCCCTTCACAACCACTGCTTCCCTTTCATGTCCCTCGACTCTTATAACTGCCATCTGGTTTCTGTACAAATTGTAAATAGCCTTTCGCTCCCTGTATTTTACCCCTGCCACCTTTAGAATTTGAAAGACAGTATTCCAGTCAACATTGTCAAAAGCTTTCTCTAAGTCTCCAAATGAAAGAAACGTAGGTTTGCCTTTCCTTAATCTATTTTCTAAGATAAGCGTAGGGTCAGTATTGCCTCACGTGTGCCAACATTTCTACGGAATTCAAACTGATCTTCCCAGAGGACGGCTTCTACTAGTTTTTCCATTCGTCTGTAAAGAATTCGCGTTAGTATTTTGCAGCTGTGACGTATTAAACTGATTGTTCGGTAATTTTCACATCTGTCAACACCTGCTTTCTTTGCGATTGGAATTATTATATTCTTCTTGAAGTCTGAGGGTATTTCGCCTGTCTCATACATCTTGCTCACCAGATGGTAAAGTTTTGTCAGGACTGGCTCTCCCAAGGCCGTCAGTAGTTCCAATGGAATGTTGTCTACTCCGGGGGCCTTGTTTCTACTCGGGTCTTTCAGTGCTCTGTCAAACTCTACACGCAGTATCGTATCTCCCATTTCATCTTCTTCTACATCCTCTTCCAATTCCATAATATTGTCCTCAAGTACATCGCATCGCCCTTGTATAGACCCTCTATATACTCCTTCCACCTTTCTGCTTTCTCTTCTTTGCTTAGAACTGGGTTTCCATCTGAGCTCTTTATGTTCATATAAGTGGTTCTCTGATCTCCAAAGGTCTCTTTAATTTTCCTGTAGGCAGTATCTATATTACCCCTAGTGAGATAAGCCTCCACCTCCTTACACTTGTCCTCTAGTCATCCCTGCTTAGCCATTTTGCACTTCCTGTCGATCTCATTTTTGAGACGTATGTATTCCTTTTTGTCTGCTTCATTTACTGCATTTTTATATTTTCTCCTTTCATCGGTTAAATTCAATATTTCTTCTGTTACCCAAGGATTTCTACTAGCCCTCGTCTTTTTACCTACTTGATCCTCTGCTGCCTTCACTACTTCATCCCTCAAAGGTACCCATTCTTCTTCTACCGTATTTCTTTCCCCATTCCTGTCAGTTGCTCCCTTATGCTCTCCCTGAAACTCTATACAACCTCTGGTTCCTTTAGTTTATCCATGACCCAACTCCTTAAATTCCAAACTTTTTGCAGTTTCTTCAGTTTTAATCTACAGGTCATAACCAATAGATTGTGGTCAGAGTCCACATCTGCCCCTGGAAATGTCTTACAATTTAGAACTTGGTTCCTAAATATCTGTCTTACCATTATATAATCTATCTGATACCTTTTAGTATCTCCAGGCTTCTTCCATGTATACAGCGTTCTTATGGTTGACCCACATATGTGGTTTCAATGAGTATGGTAAATGTCTATCAAGGATAAGAGAAATGGATGAATTGAAAGAACCAGAGATTGTTGCAAGTTTCAGAAACAGCCTTCAGCAACAATTGACTGATGCAGGGTATAGGAATAAAACACAAGATAAATGGGAAACTTCCATAGATGAAGTACTTAAGTCAGACAAGAAGACAAGATGAAATACAAGTCCGGGAATAGCATTAGAACTATTGATACTTCTTGGCAGATTAAAACTGTGCGCCCGACCGAGACTCGAACTCGGGACCTTTGCCTTTCGCTGGCAAGTGCTCAAGTGGTAGAGCACTTGCCCGCGAAAAGCAAAGGTCCCGAGTTCGAGTCTCGGTCGGGCACACAGTTTTAATCTGCCAGGAAGTTTCGTATCAGCGTACACTCCGCTGCAGAGTGAAAATCTCGTTCATTAGAACTATTGGTTTTAACTGACAAAAGGAGAAAGAAATGTAGCAAATGAGGTAGCTGAAATGGAATAGCTACATCTCAAAAATGTAGTGGCGACTTCTGCCACTGAATGTATCTAGATGACCAAATGTAGCAGGAAGATACCGAATGTAGTGGATGGTACCAGGAGGTGCCGTATTAAAACTCGGCGAGAACTTTCCAAATGATTTATTTGTTTCAACTACAGTGCCACATCACCTCAGTCCACGTCATAGAGTCCCGCAATTTTGAGGCCACCGCCCAACGACCCAGTGCAATGCGCTGCTGTGTGTCGGCCGTGTAGGACCGCATCGTCAGGGCTGCGCCGACAGCCTGCTCAGTGGTCTTCTTCCCCATTGACTCAGCGGTGCTCTGTTGTGTAACACACCAACGACCACCTTAAAGTCAATTAAGAAAGAACATGAAGTAGGGAAAGTTATCTTGGCAGTTACGACATATTTGCCGATGAGCTAACACGAAAGAGTTTTGTCAACAATTACATTGTACATCACTGAGCATATTTGATAGCGAAAGAGACAGAAGAAACATCGTATTTCAGCAATGGACAAATATCCATGTGACAAATGTGAAATTAATATCTCAAAAGTTAAGTCCAAAGTAATTTTATCAGAGATAACTCTTATGTGTGAAGAGAGTTGTAAGCGCAACGAAGAAATTCAATGCGCCTACAATGCTGTACCATAGAAGAAGTCGCTTGCCTTGAACTCATCCAGTGCAGACGTACGAGAGCGGTTCTGATCTGAATGATTGAGATTGCGAATCGTGACGAGATTGTTTTTGAGTTTAGAAGTGTTTGTTGTGTGACGGGATTCACGGCTTAAGAAACTGATTTTATGAACTGAGACAGGAACAGGTAGACTCATTTAACCGTGCACTACGGGTTAATTGAAATCTAATAACGGAATTAGTGGACCACTGAACATGACTTTAAATTAGTTGGACCTTAAGGAGAAGTGACCATTCTATGAAACAATACACGCAGTTAGTCTTGAGTAGGACCCATGTACACGACATCATGAAAATAAAACAATTACGCTAAAGTGTTGAGTTGTGGTAATAGCCAAGAAACTATAATTCAATCGGATTGACTTAACTAAACTATTCCGTGTGCGTGTGGTTCGGGATTTGTAAGTATTCAGTGATAAAATAACAATAAACTGTTCGTTACCAGTTAAATACCCGGTGTGGACTACATCATTAAATAGTTTGATAAACGACTAAACCAATGAATACTCATGAAAGACTATTTCATTAAAGTGCAAATATTCACGTAATTAGTTGAGAAGTGAACTTTAAAATATTTTCGTATTACGACGCAATCTTACAAAGACTGAATCAAAGAGTATCTCTGGATCTCGCTGCATACCAGTACAACAATTCTATAGCAACGAGACAACAGCGTAAAGAAAAAACTGTTAACTAAAATGTTTCCTCGCAATCAGTGGTGAGTGCTATGCGAACGAGAGAAGAATTAATAACTATTGTAAACCAGGGCAATTAACAATACAATGTTAATAACAAAAAGCATCAATTACACGAGGTCGCATAAATGGAAACGCTGCGGACTTGTAATTGAGATACAACGACTACGCGAGGAACGCCTTTTCGTAAGTTTTTCAGGTTTTTTTTTTTTTAATCTACGGGCACTGACGTTATATCGCATCGCGTCCCTACTCTGCCGCGAGTGCTGTGGCAGTAGCAGCTACGGCGTCGATTACGTCAGGACGCGGTTGGAGTCCGGGAGCACGCGCCAGAGTTGGGAGCCGCCGAGACAGATCGAGGCGACAACGAGCGCCTCTATCCGGTGTCCGAATCTGTTGCTCTCGCCTCGGGATGTCTCCGTCATACACTCCTGGAAATGGAAAAAAGAACACATTGACACCGGTGTGTCAGACCCACCATACTTGCTCCGGACACTGCGAGAGGGGTGTACAAGCAATGATCACACACACGGCACAGCGGACACACCAGGAACCGCGGTGTTGGCCGTCGAATGGCGCTAGATGCGCAGCAATTGTGCACCGCCGCCGTCAGTGTCAGCCAGTTTGCCGTGGCATACGGAGCTCCATCGCAGTCTTTAACACTGGTAGCATGCCGCGACAGCGTGGACGTGAACCGTATGTGCAGTTGACGGACTTTGAGCGAGGGCGTATAGTGGGCATGCGGGAGGCCGGGTGGACGTACCGCCGAATTGCTCAACACGTGGGGCGTGATGTCTCCACAGTACATCGATGTTGTCGCCAGTGGTCGGCGGAAGGTGCACGTGCCCCTCGACCTGGGAGCGGACCGCAGCGACGCACGGATGCACGCCAAGACCGTAGGATCCTACGCAGTGCCGTAGGGGACCGCACCGCCACTTCCCAGCGAATTAGGGACACTGTTGCTCCTGGGGTATCGGCGAGGACCATTCGCAACCGTCTCCATGAAGCTGGGCTACGGTCCCGCACACCGTTAGGCCGTCTTCCGCTCACGCCCCAACATCGTGCAGCCCGCCTCCAGTGGTGTCGCGACAGGCGTGAATGGAGGGACGAATGGAGACGTGTCGTCTTCAGCGATGAGAGTCGCTTCTGCCTTGGTGCCAATGATGGTCGTATTCGTGTTTGGCGCCGTGCCGGTGAGCGCCACAATCAGGACTGCATACGACCGAGGCACACAGGGCCAACACCCGGCATCATGGTGTGGGGAGCGATCTCCTACACTGGCCGTACACCTCTGGTGATCGTCGAGGGGACACTGAATAGTGCACGGTACATCCAAACCGTCATCGAACCCATCGTTCTACCATTCCTAGACCGGCAAGGGAACTTGCTGTTCCAACAGGACAATGCACGTCCGCATGTATCCCGTGCCACCCAACGTGCTCTAGAAGGTGTAAGTCAACTACCTTGGCCAGCAAGATCTCCGGATCTGTCCCCCATTGAGCATGTTTGGGACTGGATGAAGCGTCGTCTCACGCGGTCTGCACGTTCAGCACGAACGCTGCTCCAACTGAGGCGCCAGGTGGAAATGGCATAGCAAGCCGTTCCACAGGACTACATCCTGCATCTCTACGATCGTCTCCATGGGAGAATAGCAGCCTGCATTGCTGCGAAAGGTGGATATACACTGTACTAGTGCCGACATTGTGCATGCTCTGTTGCCTGTGTCTATGTGCCTGTGGTTCTGTCAGTGTGATCATGTGATGTATCTGACCCCAGGAATGTGTCAATAAAGTTTCCCCTTCCTGGGACAATGAATTCACGGTGTTCTTATTTCAATTTCCAGGAGTGTATGTTGGAAGCCAGGACGACTGCCCGCAGTAGCGAACCATGGAGGGGCCCGCCACTGACTGCCTGACGACGGACCCCGCATCGGCTTCAGAGGGTCGAACCAGTGACGCGCCAGGGCCTGGAACGCTGATGACGCGTCTGCTGCTGCATGTAGCTGGTGGTGTGACGTGCCCCGCTGTCGAGGAGAGCTGTCACACTTCACTGCCTTGTTACAAAACCAGAACCTATGTATACACGGCTGTGTGCCTCTCTTTTGCTAACACACCGCTACGAGTCGCGTACGCACACGTGGGTTGCGCCAGTGGACCCCTTCTGCCTGTATCTTGTAACATGCAAACTGCTGCATTTACTCTTTTCAGCAGTTCGACGGCCCTCTGTCCTCCATTCTACCGGCAGTTAGTGGCTGATCGCTTCGCCTACCTCTCAAACACCAGTCTTCGTCACCTGGCACATCCAAATTTGCTACTAAAACTCCTTGCCTCAAATTCGCGTCTACAGCGCTAAAATTATCCACATTCACGGGAACTATTCGTCCGTCGTTCACCTCCTGTACGTGTACAATACTATGTTTCACAAAACAACCCAAAGGATACAAAAATTCATTATCTTCAAATGGTTCAATAACACATACCGTACCCACAGGTAGATTTGGCGCCACACTTACCTAAAGCGACATCCCGGTGCCACTAGACACACACTCATACGAATTAAGCCTTAATGCTAATGTACACGATTCAGCTGGTTTGTTCACTACATTGAACATCCCTCGCGACAGTTCTGCATTGACAACAGTTTCCCCTAGCTATCCACCAAGTTCCACAATTCGTTGTCCAAGGTCGATTTTGGCATGATGTTGATCGAAGAAATCTTCTCCTAGGACCATGTTGCAGCCCTCGCTCACCTATGGTACCACCTCCATGCATGCATTAAATCGGACTTTAATTGCGAAAGTCAACTGTCACCGACCCCAAGGGCCATTGTGATGCTTTCATCCCCAGTTAGTGCCTCTTCAACCTATAAAATCCCAAAAATCAAAACATTTAACTACAAAAATAATCAGATTCCTTACACCTCACTACCATCAACCTCAAATTCACACATAATTACACACCACAAACCAATGTTACTCCCTAAACATACTAACACTTACTCTGATGACAAAATAATATGCCCAAGCACAACATTTAAAAATGTTGCTTGCCAGGAGCCATACTCAAAAAAACCAAAAAACCTCCAGTACTTAAAAGAAAACTGATCAAAACTCACCAGATCTTCTGAATGTAACACGGGCGGCGGGCACGAACGTTGTAATGTACAGACGACGTCTGCTATTCTGACACCAAATGTAGTGAGTGAATGGTGCCAGGAGGATCCGTATTAAAACTCGGTGATAACTTTCCACATGATTTATTTGTTTGCCCCATTCACCTTGGTCTGCGTCACAGGGTCCCACAACGCTGAGGCCACCGCACCAGCGACCCAGTGCAACGTGCTGCTGTGTGTCGGCCTTGCAGGACCACATCGTCAGGGCTGCACTTACAGCCGGCTCAGTGGTGTTCTTCCCCGTTGACTCACCACTGCTCCACTAGGAGCCGCCAAGTGGCCCGCTGCATTCTCCCCCGCTAGCATAGCTGAGGTCACAGCTACAATGAGCGCCCATAATCCGGCATCTGAACCTGCAGCTCTCGCCTTGGGATGCCTCCGGCATATGGAAGCCAGGGCGACTGCCCGCGGTAGCGAGCCGTAGAGTGGCGCACCGCTGGCTGGCTGGCAACAGACCAGCGTCGGCTTCAGAGGGTCGAACCAGTGGCCTGCCGCGGACTGGAACGATGACGCCCCATGTGCCGCTGCGTGTAGCTGGTGGTGCGACACACCCCATCGTCCAGGACAGCTGCAACATTTGAATGCCCCACGTTGGCCTCAGAGAGTCGAACCAGTGACCCGCTGGGGACTGGAATGCTGATGCCCCATCTTCTGCTGCATGTAGTGTGGTGTGACATGCCCTGCTGTCCAGGAGACCTGTCACACTTCAATGCCTTGTTAGAAAACCGGCACCTACTTATATGCAGCCGTGCAACTCTGTTTTGCTAACGCACCACTCCGTCACATATGCACAACACCAGGGTTGCGCCAGTGGGTCCCTTCTCACTGTAACTTTCAACATACAAACTGCTGCATTTACTGTTTTCAGCGGTTCGACAGCACTGTGTCCTCCATTCTACTTAGCAACCGCTGGTCTGCGTAACTTACTGTCAACAGGCCAACACCTTTCCGTAACTTGTGCACTGGAAATTTTGCACTGAATCTAACCGCCAGACACCACACTTGCTAGGTAGTAGCCTTTAAATCGGCCGCGGTCCGGTGGTATACATCGGACCCGCGTGTCGCCACTATCAGTGATTGCAAACCGAGCGCCGCCACACGACAGGTCTAGAGAGACTTCCTAGCACTCGCCCCAGTTGTACAGCCGACTTTGCTAGCGATGGTTCACTGCCTACTTACGTTCTCATTTGCCGAGAAGATAGTTTAACATAGCCTTCAGCTACGTCATTTGCTACGACCTAGCAAGGCGCCATTATCAGTTACTATTGATATTGTGAAATATGTACCGTCAAGAGCGACGTTCATCCTGAATGGATTAAAGTTAAGTATTCCACCAGCTACGTCCGTTGTTTCTAAATTCTAATTTCCTTGTCCTGTTCCCGACCTCACACCAGCCTGCGTAAGCTAAATCGCGCGCCTTTCGGCCTCCTCTAGTAACACGGTATTGGCTCTCCTGCCAACCACAACATTGGCGACGAGGCACAACCGCGTTCTTATCGATATTGCCCTGATTTACTTGTGTAATGGCTTCGCCACAATCTCCAGATTTACTGTCCGAATTTTATCGCTTACAGAATCAGCAGACGCAGGCCTTACTGGATGCCCTTGGACAGCTCGTCCTGGGTCAACGTGCGATGCAAAACGATGCGGCAGCCGCCGCTCCACCTCTAACGCAGCAGCAACACGCTGTTGCACCCACTTTTCGACCTTTTGATGCTGCACTGGAAAGCTGGACTGAGTGGTCACGCCAATTTGGATTCCATCTCGCCGCGTACAGAATTCAAGATAACAAGCGGCAGCCATTGTTGTTGTCTTCGGTCGGCGTACAAACGTACCGTGTGATAGTCAAATTATTTCCCCGACGCGACGTACCAACTCTGTCCTACGAACAAATATTGTCTGCATTAGATGCATATTTCAAGGAATCAGTCAATGTAGTTGCGAAAAGGTATACCATCTTTCGTACAAAACGTACGGCAGGTCAGACTAATCGGGAGTGAGTTGCAACCTTGCAAGGAAGGCCTTGCTATGGATTGTGATTTTGAGTGTCAATGTGAACTCCCATACTCAGATACTATGGTACGTGATACAATTTCACATAACGTTTCTGTTGTTCGTATAAGGGAACAGTTTTTGAAACTAGTAAATCCGTCCCTTCAACAAGTGATGGACATATTGGATCGGCAGGACACACTTGACTTTGCTCAGGAATCATTTGAAACTTCGCCAGCAGTGTGTCAGGTTCACCGGCCCGCCGGGCGAGCTGCACGGAGCAGTAAACAGCCCTCGCGCCCGGCCGCACCGCTGCCGCCAGGCTCTCAGCCACGTGTACCGCGCCGGCAAGCAAATGCAGTGATCAAATCATGCCCGCGGTGTGCTACTAAACATTCGCGTGAGAATTGCCCGTCACGCCAAGCTATTTGCTTTTATCGTAATAAAAAAGGACATGTTCAGAGTGTTTGCCAGAAAAGCTCAGATCGGAAGCTCAAAGCCGTTCCAGGCCCTTTGCTTCGCGCCGGAATCGGAATCGAACCAAGGATACTCAGGCTCGCGAAGCTTCGGCCATGGGAATTCATGTAGTTCATTCCACTCCGCCCAGTGCCACTCTCTCTAACAGTGACCGTGTTCGTCCCAAAAATAGTGTGCGTCAACATCGCCAGAACTCCCGTCAAGTCGCAAGTGATTATGTAGCAGTGTCAGTTCACGTTGCACGAGACAGTCGCTCTTGTCGTCAGCAGGACAATAAACGTTTTGTAGACTTGGACATTAACGGCAAAGTGATACCATTCCAGCTTGATACCGGAGCTGCAGTTTCACTGATCAATCAAGACACTTACAAACTGTTGGGCACACCTCCGTTGCGTGCCGCAAATGTTAAGTTAACTAGCTATTCAGGTCAAGAGATCCCTGTGTTAGGACAGTGCAGCCTTCTTGCAACATACAAAGGACAAACAAAACTTGTGTCATTTTACGTCCTTCATTCTTCTTCTGCAGTGAACTTGTTTGGTTTCGATTTATTTCAGTTGTTTAACTTCTCTATAGTAAATCAGGTCCTATCAGTGAACCAGACGGTGCCTTCAGATAGTGTTTCTCGTCTATGTGAAGAATTTGATGACTTTTTTGCACCGGGCCTCGGTTGCGCTAAGAACTATAAAGCACATTTGGAACAGAAAGTAAACGCGCAACCGAAATTTTTCAGAGCGCGCAATGTTTCCCACGCATTGCATGATGAGGTCACAAAAACATTACACGATTTGGAATCAGAAGGTGTAATTGACCGTGTGCGGGCTACTCTCTGGGCATCACCCTTAGTACTTTTGCCAAAACCTTCCGGAATGTTGAGACTTTGTGTGGACTTCAAGGCAACAGTGATTCCACAACTAGTGATTGCAACTTTTCCTTTACCCCGCCCGGAAGATCTTTTTGACAAACTGTGCCCGGGTAAATATTTTTCGAACTTGGACCTAGCAGATGCGTACTTGCAAATACCGGTGGACAAAGAATCCCAGCGCGTTTTGGTGGTTTACACGCATCTTGGATTGTACCAATTCAAATGACTGCCATTCGGGTGTGCATCTGCCACTGCATTGTTTCAGCAATATCTACAAACTGTTTGTGCGTCGGTCCCTACTGCAGCAAATTATCTGGACGATACTGTGATCTCTGGCAAGACGGAAGACGAACATTTGGCCAATCTCAGAACATTATTTCAGGCCTTGCGACAAAATGGTCTTCGCTTGCGGAAGGACAAATGTGTGTTTTTTGCTCGTGACTTGCCATACTGGGGCCATGTACTCAATGCCCAAAGCATATATCCCAGTCCCACGCACCTTCGTGCCATACAGGACTTGCCTTCGCCGCAGACTTTGAAGCAGCTACAGAGTGTGCTGGAAAAAATTACGTATTATAACAGATATGTGCCACATGCCTCTTCCATTTCAGCTCCGCTTCATCGCTTACGCCGTAAAGGTGTTCCGTTCGTGTGGACGACGGAATGCGAACGCGCCTTTCGCCGGTTGAAATAGGCGTTGCTTTCCAATACTTGCCTTACGCCATTCTATCCCCAGAAGCCCCTCTTGTTGATGGTGGATGCCTCGGATTTCGGGATCGATGCTGTGCTTGCGCACAAAGATGGATCGCACGATCGCCCTATTGCCTTTGCCTCCAAATTGCTCTCGTCTGCTCAAAGAAATTATTCACAGATCGAGAAAGAAGCGTTGGCTCTCGTATTTGGTGTTACTTTCATAATTTCTTGTATGGTCGTCACTTTACCATAATCACAGACCACAAACCTTTGACATCGCTTTTTCATCCGACCAAGCATGTACCTCCACGTACAGCGCAGAAATTCAATCGCTGGTCTATTTTCCTCTCGCAGTACCGCTACAGTATCTTATATCGGTCCACTGCTAAGCACAGAAACGCCGCTGCGTTGTCCCGCTTGCCTGTTGCTGAGGATAGGGCATTCGATTCCTCCGAACTTGCTTGCATGCTCATTGATGCGGAAACGGTGACGTGGTCGACTCGTTTCCGATTGATTTTCGTCGTGTAGCTACAGTCACAGCTGCCGACCCTGTCCTTGCTCCCGTTCTGCGTTTTGTTGCTACGCAATGGCCCTTGTCAAAGTCACGGATCGGGGACCCGTTGGTTCGCCGATTTTTTGCCCATAAGGAGAGACTTTTTGTACGACGTGGTGTTTTGCTGTTTCGTTCTGATAATGATCAGTCCAGGGTCATGGTACCACATTCGTTACAGTCCTCTGTCTTACAGCTTCTCCACAAAGGACATTGTGGTATAGTGAGAACGAAACAACTTGCTCGTCAGCACTGTACTTGGTTCGGAATCGATGCCGCGATTACGAATATGTGCTCTTCTTGCATGGTGTGTGCCGAACAACAATCAGCACCGCCGCGGAAATTCTTTGCATGGCAAAAAGCCACTTCCCCTTGGCAACGCTTACACATCGATTTTGCTGGTCGATTGTGGAATGCTCGATGGTTGGTTGAGGTTGATACATTCAGTAATTTTCCTTTTGTTGTCCGGATGTCTTCCACGACGTCATCTTCCACCATCCAAGCGTTATCCGCTATCTTTTGCATTGAAGGTCTTCCACAGACTATTATTTCCGACAATGGGCCACGATTCATGTTCGCAGAATTTCGGTCATTCTGCAAGGCCAATGGTATTCAACATCTGACGTCCGCGCCGTTTTCGCCACAGTCAAACGGTGCCGCTGAACGATTGGTCAGGACTTTCAAGTCTCAGATGTTGAAGTTGAAAGAGTCGCATTCTTGGGAGGACGCGTTATTGCTCTTTTTGTCCTCGTATCGCTCTCAGCCCCGAGATGGTCGCTCGCCGGCTGAGTTGGGTCACGCGTCGCCGATCGCTTCCCGTGATCAGTTGTCCTCCGACATGGAACTCTTGCCCGCTCCGGACCATATGTCGTCTTCGCCCGTCGGGTGCCCCGTCCCGATGGAGGTCGACCCTTCGGCCCCTCCTGTCTCTCTGCAGGCGCATACACCGCATGTTGGCGTGCAGGTTTTCAGGTGTTTCCTAGCTCCCCGCGGTCCAAATGGCAGGGTGCGGGTGGCACAGCCTCGCCTGTTGTTACGCACCCCACCTCATCGCATACGTCAACATGGGGTCCGCCCCACGGCGGGCGGAAGCTTTATGCCACAACCGTACGCCGATTTGCGGGGGAGGAATGTGGTGTCACCGCCCAGACACCACACTTGCTAGGTGGTAGCCTTTAAATCGGCCGCGGTCCGTTAGTATACGTCGGACCCGCGTGTCGCCACTATCAGTGATTGCAGACCAAGCGCCGCCACGCGGCAGGTCTAGAGAGACTTCCTAGCACTCGCCCCAGTTGTACAGCCGACTTTGCTAGCGATGGTTCACTGCCTACTTACGTTCTCATTTGCCGAGAAGATAGTTTAGCATAGCCTTCAGCTACGTCATTTGCTACGACCTAGCAAGGCGCCATTATCAGTTACTATTGATATTGTGAAATATGTACCGTCAAGAGCGACGTTCATCCTGAATGGATTAAAGTTAAGTATTCCACCAGCTACGTCCGTTGTTTCTAAATTCTAATTTCCTTGTCCTGTTCCCGACCTCACGCCAGCCTGCGTGAGCTAAATCGTGTGCCTTTCGGCCTCCTCTAGTAACACGGTGTTGGCTCTCCTGCCAACCACAACATTTCCTATCTTAAACTGTGGTGCCGCTACAAAAAGGAGAGTGAAAAAAGTGCAGCATGTCTCAGCTGACGTGGCTAGCTGATAACTGTAAGGCTGCAGGAGGATGCAAGACGAGGGGAAGGTATGTTCTACCTACATTGTGTGGCAGCAGCGTCGTCTACTATGAGAGGTTGGAAACTATTTCTGTGGCCAGCCAGAAGGCGATGAAGAACATACTGACTATAGTTTCCAGTCTGCAAGTCCACTGAAGTTCTCTGCTCACTCAGTGGGATCAGGAACTATGATTATAAATGAAGATTTTGAGCTCTAATTGATAGATATATTTGATGGACTTTCACAGGCACAATATGGTAATACTCCTGAAGATAAGACTAATAATAAATGTGTCTATCCTAAACAACACTATGAACAGTGAAGAGGCGACCCCTATGGTAAGTACCCATTAAATAGTCTTCCTCCCTGATTTCTGATAATCAAAATAATTGCTCGCCATAAAAGTGGAAAATAAGTATGACCACTTGCCACGTGGACTTTTTAACATTACGGGTGGCACACAAACAGTTACTTCAGCGAAATCCTAGCAGTCCAGAACGGTGTACAGTCCTCGAGAGTTCACTTCCTATTTGTACAGACGACGTGTTTCGTAACAGTCTGGCTGTGACGTCACCCGAGGCAGCCTGTAAGCCGGCGTTTGACTGACGCGGATCGTATAGTAGCTGGGTGCGAAGTGAAGCGAAGTCGTTGCCTCTCAGGCTGTCTTTATATGCTGGCCCAGCGGACGGCCGAGAGACCACCTGCCGTCATTCGCCCTATGCCCCGGTAGTGGCCTCTAACCGTCCGGTTTCTCGGACACATAATATTTTATAACATTGTTGTGCATCGATTTAGAATCTTCGTAATTTCTTTATGAATGTAATTAAGTTGGCTATAATCACAGAAAAGGATTTAGCTCGCCTGCATTTAAACATTGCCATCTAGAACTTTTAGAATGGAACTAACAGTAGAACATAATCTCTATACTACAACTTTAAGAGGCCTTGTATTGATTGGTATTTGCATCAGAGTCATGAAATTTGATATAGCTCTATTATTTAGTTGAGTTTTAAGATAGTGAAAACGTTAAAAATTATGAATACTTCACCATACAGCTTATAAAACTGTGTAAGATTTGAAATGTTTTCGTTATACATCCGTCCTCTTTCTCTTCCGATGCTGTTGGTGTGTATAGCGGAGTGACATCCATGAAGCAGCAAAGGTTCCGCGCTCTTTGAAGAGTCAAAACGAGTCAGTGGTGGGCCTTCAGAAACTTAAGGTGATATAGTAGTGTGTCTGGTTTCTGAGCAATCTGTCTAACGTCTTCTACGGGAATTTCATGTGGTACAAGGTCAGATGATGGAAGGTACTGCCATTTCTTGAATAGCCACGCATATTTCTCCAGAACTGGATGCAAAAGATTCTGTTGTGACTCAGACGAATGTACTAACTTCTCTCGTTACACATTGCTTGGTAAGTTAATAATTCTGGGAACATTTCTCACTGGCAACTTCTGCCTAAACTCCTTATCACATTGAACTTATACTTTCATTACTTCCTCAACACTAGCCAATATGGAACCACATGGATTTTCAACATTTCTCTGACCAAAATTTGCAACTCATGCGAGCACATGAAACTTCCTTTCTCCTGTTTCTGATTTACTTATGCTTATTCTGATATGAAATTGCAATCGATAAAGAGCTGAGCGGACCAACTAGAAAGTCCAATCTTGGCAGTGTCCGGGGTTCGACATCAAAGCACAGAAGTTTTCCCAAACATTTGCTGGTTCTGCCAGGGGTGCCGGCCGCTGTGGTCTCGCGGTTCTAGGCGCGCAGTCCGGAACCGTATGACTGCTACGGTCGCAGGTTCGAATCCTGCCTCGGGCATGGATGTGTGTGTGATGTCCTTAGGTTAGGTTAGGTTTAAGTAGTTCTAAGTTCTAGGGGACTAATGACCACAGCAGTTGAGTCCCATAGTGCTCAGAGCCATTTGAACCATCTGCTAGGGGTGCTAATCTTTGACGCCCTTGAACATGGTTCTATCGGTCCCTGTGGGGGAGGCCTCACACCTAAAGTTCCTCGTGACTGAGACACGTGCTTACTGTCAAAACAGTGAACTGACTCACTAAACCGCACACTTATAATCTATCACCGCCTGAAAAGTTCAGGAACTCATTCCTAGTGAATATGGACGACAAGACACTATTCGTATCCTATCGGCGAAACCCTCAAAGTCATCACCATTTTTCTGCGTAAAGTGGACAAACGTTCGCTGTAATAACTGACACTCCTTTTATCAGAGTAGCGCTGTGCTAATACCTTATGCAGGGCACTAATTGTTGTGAGTTCGCGCAAGGCATCTGGTGATTCGACAAAGGTGTATGCACGTCTGAAAGTTTTAGTTTAGTTACATTTAACAGAAAACTTTCCAGCCAGAAGCAAGTGCATTCTACAGTTCAGACGTTCTGTTAAAAGGTGGTAACATTCTGGCTGGGTTCTTCCGATAATGAAGAAAGAAAAGAAACTGCAGGAAGCGCAGGAAGGGTGCTAGCATCATTTGGTACAAAAGCCACTGTTTGCGCTTAGCCATACCGGCTCGTATCGATTGATCGATCGGGTCGGCATGGTGTGATCTTTGGGCTGGGCCGTTTGACGTGGCTTTTGGCCGCGACGGACGCGCTGCGCTAGAGAGGGGCAGCCGGAGAGCCGCGCGGCGCGTTAGAATCAGGGGGAGCGCGGTTGAGCAGGCCGGGCACGACACAGAGTCTGACACGTTTGCAAGACCGAACCTGGCTTGTAGTGTTGGAACTGGACCCGGCCACATTACCCGAATAGAGTCGTGCGACCCTGATTTGGATCTGTAAAGGATTTCATAAAAGATTTGGTGAGAATTGCTTGTCAAGTTTCTGGTGCGCATATTATACTGATACTTGCTTCCCGAGTATCGGCACGATGACTGGAAACCTCTTGCCAACCAAAAGGTCCCCTCTATTTAGCGCTGTTTAAGTAAACACGTGTTGTTGTGTTTGTTCAAAGATTTATCTGGACTTTGTGATGTGATACAGTCCGAGTAAGCGAGGTGTATTAATTGCTACTATTGCTGTTCCGAGTGACGGACGGCATAAGCCAGTATGGTGAAACTGTAAGATTTTTTCCTGTGTGGACGTTGTTACAGTTGGTTTGCAACACAGGCTTAACATTGAATCTGTACGTTCTGTGTTATCTAATTGTATTACTTGTTCACTCGTAAACAGTGAAATGGTAGCCTTACTTGACTGTTTAAGTTTATCAGTATCCTGTTAAGGGGTAATTTACATGAGCTCCCCAGTTCCAGTGAGCATATGTTAACCTACTAGTGTAGTTTAAATTCCTAAGCTAACTTGGTATTATGCTATTCGCCCTCGTCGTTTAAGGTTACGTCAAGGGCATTAGTAATTGATTCACCCTTGACTATTTTATTTCAATGTTCGTGAAGTAGGCTATCATTTTATACATCGTAGTTATTTTACGTTTGAGGAATTAATGTTTGCCGTTTTCTCCCCCCCCCCCCCCCCCTCCTTTCTGTGAAATTGTATAGTAGCACGGGCTCCAAGACCTTCTTGTCAGTGTGTTAGAGTGTACTGTGTGCGGGACTCTGACCAGCTCGCCCGCTTGCTGTGGGTCGTGGGTGCAGCCGCCTCTGGTCTCGCTCCAGTGATCCCCCCTTCTGCTACTTGAATTTTCCCGTGCCTATGTGACGTCACCTGGTTTGAAAATCTGTCACGAAGGGGTGTATCTGTTTGTAATTTTTTTTTAGCAAAAATTGTGATATCCATGATTGATTAAACTTTATCTCATTATTGCAGTCTCCTTTTCCGAGCTTTACTGTGTAGAGAATGTAATTAACTTGCGAGTCACTTAATGCCTGTTTAAAGATTAATGTTGTTTGAATAGGGCGCTTGCCCGCCCTTGTAAGGATTGTTTGCTAACTCACCTTGTCACAAAAATTTTAAAGATAAAATTTTACTTCCTGAAGAAAAGTTTAAGAAAAGTTTTGTTGTTATAAACTGTGAATGTTGCTCATGTGACCCGGCCCTCCCGCTCAAAACAATTAGGGTGGACTGACCACCACATGCACTGCAGAAGCAGTAGGGGTACTTCCTGCAGTTTCACTTGCTATGTGCCTGTAGCCCGATCAAAATTACTTGACAGATGACATCTGCCACTTCGCACTACAGTGTAGCCACATGGGCTGATCAGCTACAGTTCGGTTACAGGCGAGGCACAAATGCTGCAGGTCACTTCAGAAATACTGCTACTCCCACTGCTAGCAGCTGCCGCCGCGAGATATGTCGCGAGGTGCTCTGTCGACAGCAGACGACTTTTTTTTTTAGGCCTGAATTTAAACGCACATGCTAACCCACCCGCAATCTCGTGATGTGCAATATACCTGAGAATCCGGCGATCGATAATCTGTGACAGAACTAAAATCGTGATCGCTTTGTTCACGGCGATTAAACTAACCTCTACGAGCAAACACAAGACAAATAAATTTCAAGTTCACGGCGATTAGACTAACTTCTACGAGCAAACACAAGACAAATAAATTTCATAACTTGCTTGTTTACATATCCACTTTCGGCAGCAAAATTTCAGTTTTAGCGCTAAAATCTGACTGTAATTTCTCTCTGTCACTGATTACCTGGAACTGTCCTCACACTGGCTATACAGGATACCGCGTTATCAACTGTTAAGCAGTCCCAGCTTTGGGATTATGGGCAACACGAACAGTAGAATGAAAGGAAGAAAACCTAGAGCAAATTAAAAGTCAATACGCTGATGAAAATGACATGGCAAGGTAATATACGTTTCAAAACGGTATATAAACCAATTAACTGAATAAAAATGATAATGAAACTCCTTTGATTATATTTTAAAAAATAAAAAAATTCGTTACACGTGACGAGATACTATCATACAATCTTCTGCACTTTTGGTTTCTACAACAACCACTACGGTATACCATTACCCTGTATAGAACTGTTTTATTTACGACTCCAGTTTCCCAGTCATAACGATTCACTGAAAGCCTTCAAAAATTTGGCTTCATCCACTGGAGCTTACCTAATTTCAGCCGATTTTTGTGATCATAATAACTAAGTAAAAGTCACTGAATCGCATCTTGTGCAGAAGGAGCCAGTAGTGTTTGGTTATTGCTGTGTGTTAGCATTGTTATATGGTGTTACAAAACGGTAAGGCCAAACTTTCAGGAAACATTCCTCACATACAAATAAAGAAAAAATGTTGTGTGAACATGTGTCCGGAAACGCATAATTTCCATGTTAGAACTCATTTTAGTTTCGTCAGTATGTACTGTACTTCCTCGATTCACCGCCAGTTGGCCCAATTGAAAGAAGGTGATGTTGACTTCGGTGCTTGTGTTGACATGCGACTCATTGCTCTACAGTACGTTTGGGCAGGCATTGTTGGTTATGTCTTGATTGGGCCCCATGTTCTCCCACCTACGCTCAATGGAGCACGTTATCATGATTCCACATGGGATACTCTACCTGTGCTGCTAGAACATGTGCCTTTACAAGTACGACACAACATGTGGTTTATGCACGATGGAGCTCCTGCACATTTCAGTCGAAGTGTTCGTACGCTTCTCAACAACGGATTCGGTGACCGATGGATTGGTAGAGGCGGACCAATTCCTCCACGCTCTCCTGACCTCAACCCTCTTGACTTTCATTTATGGGGACATTTGAAAGCTCTTGTCTAAGACGTTCATTTATGGGGGCATTTTGAAAGCTCTTGTCTAAGCAACACCGGTACCAAATGTAGAGACTATTCGTGCTCGTATTGTGGACGGCTGTGATACAATACGCCATTCTCTATGGATAAAGTGCCACTAGAAGCCTTCCTAAAAGACAATTTCCATTCCTTCCGAACTGACTATGCGAATGTAGATGAGATGTGGCTCAAATTCAAAGATATAGTAGCAACAGCAATTGAGAGATTCATACCTCATAAATTGGTAAGAGATGGAACGGATCCCCCGTGGTACACAAAAAAGGTCCGAACGCTGTTGCAGAGGCAACGGAAAAAGCATGCGAAGTTCAGAAGAACGCGAAATCCCGAAGATGGGCTAAAATTTACAGACGCGCGAAATTTGGCACGTACTTCGATGCGAGATGCCTTTAATAGGTTCCACAACGAAACATTGTCTCGAAATTTGGTAGAAAATCCGAAGAAATTCTGGTCGTATGTAAAGTACACAAGCGGCAAGACGCAGTCAATACCTTCGCTGCGCAGTGCCGATGGTACTGTTGTCGACGACTGTGCCGCTAAAGCGGAGTTATTGAACGCAGTTTTCCGAAATTCCTTCACCAGGGAAGACGAATGGAATATTCCAGAATTTGAAACACGAACATCTGCTTGCATGAGTTTCTTAGAAGCAGATACCTTAGGGGTTGCGAAGCAACTCAAATCGCTTGACACGGGCAAGTCTTCAGGTCCAGATTGTATACCGATTAGGTTCCTTTCAGATTACGCTGATACTATAGCTCCCTACTTAGCACTCATATACAACCGCTCGCTCACCGATAGATCTGTACCTACAGATTGGAAAATTGCGCAGGTCGCACCAGTGTTCAAGAAGGGTAGTAGGAGTAATCCATTTAACTACAGACCTATATCATTGACGTCGGTTTGCAGTAGGGTTTTGGAGCATATACTGTATTCAAACATTATGAATCACCTCGAAGGGAACGATCTATTGACACGTAATCAGCATGGCTTCAGAAAACATCGCTCTTGTGCAACGCAGCTAGCTCTTTATTCGCACGAAGTAATGGCCGCTATCGACAGGGGATCTCAAGTTGATTCCGTATTTCTAGATTTCCGGAAAGCTTTTGACACCGTTCCTCACAAGCGACTTCTAATCAAGTTGCGGAGCTATGGGGTATCGTCTCAGTTGTGCGACTGGATTCGTGATTTCCTGTCAGGAAGGTCGCAGTTCGTAGTAATAGACGGCAAATCATCGAGTAAAACTGAAGTGATATCAGATGTTCCCCAGGGAAGCGTCCTGGGACCTCTACTGTTCCTGATCTATATAAATGACCTGGGTGACAATCTGAGCAGTTCTCTTAGACTGTTCGCAGATGATGCTGTAATTTACCGTCTAGTAAGGTCATCCGAAGACCAGTATCAGCTGCAAAGCGATTTAGGAAAGATTGCTGTATGGTGTGTCAGGTGGCAGTTGACGCTAAATAACGAAAAGTGTGAGATGATCCACATGAGTTCCAAAAGAACTCCGTTGGAATTCGATTACTCGATAAATAGTACAATTCTCAAGGCTGTCAATTCAACTAAGTACCTGGGTGTTAAAATTACGAACAACTTCAGTTGGAAGGACCACATAGATAATATAGTCGGGAAGGCGAGCCAAAGGTTGCGTTTCATTGGCAGGACACTTAGCAGATGCAACAAGTCCACTAAAGAGACAGCTTACACTACACTCGTTCGTCCTCTGTTAGAATATTGCTGCGCGGTGTGGGATCCTTACCAAGTGGGATTGACGGAGGACATCGAAAGGGTGCAAAAAAGGGCAGCTCGTTTTGTATTATCACGTTATAGGGGAGAGAGTGTGGCAGATATGATACACGAGTTGGGATGGAAGTCATTACAGCATAGACGTTTTTCGTCGCGGCGAGACCTTTTTACGAAATTTCAATCACCAACTTTCTCTTCCGAATGCGAAAATATTTTGTTGAGCCCAACCTACATAGGTAGGAATGATCATCAAAATAAAATAAGAGAAATCAGAGCTCGAACAGAAAGGTTTAGGTGTTCGTTTTTCCCGCTCGCTGTTCGGGAGTGGAATATTAGAGAGATAGTATGATTGTGGTTCGATGAACCCTCTGCCAAGCACTTAAATGTGAATTGCAGAGTAGTCATGTAGATGTAGATGTAGATGGCTCTGAGCACTATGGGACATAACATCTGTGGTCATCAGTCCCCTAGAACGTAGAAGTACCTAAACCCAACTAACCTAAGGACATCACACACACCCATGCCCGAGGCAGGATTCGAACCTGCGACCGTAGCAGCCTCACGGTTGCGGACTGCAGCGCTAGAACCGCACGGCCACCGCAGCCGGCTGTACCTTTGTGAACCTATCATTTCTGAGGACGCATGCTGTTACAGCGTGATTATCTGTAAATACCACATTAATGCAATAAATGCTCAAAATGATGTCCGTCAACCTCAATGCATTTGGCAATACATGTAACGACATTCCTCTCAACAGCGAGTATTTCGCCTTCCGTAATGTTCGTACATGCATTGACATTGCGCTGACGCATGTTGTCAGGCGTTGTCGGTAGATCACGATAGCAAATATGCTTCAGCTTTCCCCACAGAAAGAAATCCTGCGTTGTCACATCCGGTGAACGTGCGGGCCAAGGTATGGTGCTTCGACGACCAATCCACCTTTCATGAAATATGCTATTCAATACTGTTTCAACCGCACGTGAGCTATGTGCCGGTCTTCCATCATGTTGGAAACACATCTCCATTCTGTCATGCAGTGAAACATCTTGTAGTAACATCGGTAGAACATTAAGTACGTAATCAGCATGCATTGCACCATTTAGATTGCCATCGATAAAATGGGGACCAATTATCGTTCCTCCCATAATGCCGCACCATACATTAACCCGCCAAGCCGCCAGGGTCGCTGATGTTCCACTTGTCGCCGCCATAGTGGATTTTCCGTTGCCCAATAGAGCATATTACGCCGGTTTACGTTACCGCTGTTGATGAATGTCGCTTCGTCGCTAAATAAAACGCATGCAAAAAATCTGTCATCGTCCCGTAATTTCTCTTGTGCCCAGTGGCAGAACTATGCACGACGTTCAAAGTCGTCGCCATACAATTAGTGGTGCATAGAAATATGGTACGGGTGCAATCGATGTTGATGTAGCATTCTCAACACCGACGTTTTTGAGATTTCCGATTCTCGCGCAATTTGTCTGCGACTGATGCGCGGATTAGCCGCGACAGAAGCTAAAACACCTACTTGGGTATCATCATTTGTTGTAGGTCGTGGTTGACGTTTCACATGTGGCTGAACACTTCCTGTTTTCTTAAATAATGTAACTATCCGGCGAACGGTCCGGACACTTGGATGATATCGTCCAGGATACCGAGCAGCATACATACCACACGCCCGCTGGACATTTTGATCACAATAGCCATACATCAACACGATATCGACCTTTTCGGCAATTGGTAAACGGTTCATTTTAAGACGGGTAATGTATCACGAAGCAAATACCGTCTGCACTGGCGGAATGTTACTTGACACCACGTTTGTGACTATTACAGCGCCATCTATCACAAAGCGAAAAAGGTGGTCCAAGTAAAACATTCATATTTCTTTACGCACTACACGAATATGTAACAAAAAATGGGGGTTCCTATTTGAAAAAATTCAGTTGATATCCGTTGGACCTATAACAGCGCCATCTAGTGGGCCAACCATAGCGCCATCTGGTTTCCCCCTTCAAGCTAGACGAGTTTTTTAGTTTAATGCTTATTTCGTGAGATATTTGGCCCAGTCACTATCAATGGACCATCCTGTGTGTGTGTGTGTGTGTGTGTGTGTGTGTGTGTGTGTGTGTGTGTGTTTGTGTGTGTGTGTGTGTGTGTGTGTGAAATACGAAATAAACGACCTAGTCCCAGGATTTGGAATCGAAACGCATCGAGAAAGAAAGCTGGACAGGGAATCGGAAGTGAACTAGTTGTTGTGACAGTTTGGCAGTAGCGAACAGTTCAGGCATGACGTTGAGCGATGTTATTGGAGTAAAGCGACTACGATGCATGAAGTCTTGTCTATCAAGTAATTTTTTTCGGGTTATAATTTGACGTACTACGTCAGCAATCTATTCCTGTGGCTGCATCTGTAATAACAACGCATTAACGTCTTCCTGGATTAGAGCGGCGTTATCCACTTCAGGATCCTTAGCAGCAGCGGCTTCCTGCCGATCCCGCCGCCGATTCGCTCCATAGCGCATTTCAGGTGTAGTTAAAAGATGGGAGACCAAAATTTCTAGAGACCATAGACTGTAATAAAGGAAAAATGTCTCAATATTTAACTAACATAAAAAACTGACCGCATCAACGTCCAGCGGTGGCAGCGTGCAGAAGGCAAAAGTACGCGTGACAGCCAGTCTTCATCGGGCGATTTCTATTCCGTTGTCAAATGTCAACCTCGAAAAAGAATTACAAATTCGCGAGAGTATTGCACAGAATAATGACTATGATCCAAAGATAGTGAGACAGTTATATCATAAGAAAATGCGAAAAAGGACAACTGCTTTAGTAAACACAAATACTCAAACCCAAGATCAGACCAAGAAATGGCTGTCGGTTCCTTATACAGGTAATGTCTCCTACAAGATAGGGCGCCTGTTGAAAAATTCAGGTTTCAAAATTTCCTACTCGACGAGTAATAGTTTAAAGCAAAATTTGGTTCATTCCCTTGAGAAAGACGGTGACAAGTCAGCGAAATCAGGCGTATATAACATTATGTGTGATGATTGCCCATGTTATTACATAGGTCAAACAGCCAGAGCTATAGCAGTAAGGTTTAAAGAACATCTTCAAATAAAGGGGGTAGGAACACGGGGGTCAGCGTTTGCGGAACATCTGGTGCAAAGGGCTCATACACCTAAACCATTACGTGACATACAGCTATCACATCATGAAGTTACGGGATATAGACTCGACACGCTTGAGGGACTACAAATTTATGCACACATAATTACAGATAGTCAATTCACTGAACGATCAACTGTATCTCAAAAAAATAGGGCATACTTCGAAGGCTTCCAGCCTAAATTAGGTTTACAATAATTCATAATGTGACCATTACAGTTTCTGTAATAATAGGACCTTTCCCACAGATGTTCATGCGAGATTTATTGGTCAGTTTATAAGGCTCTGTAGTAGACTGTAAAACGTAGTCATGCTGGATATTGTAATTAACTTACAATAGTAAAATATAAAATTAATTCATAGCAAAAAAGTTATGTGACGCGGTCGTGATAAGAGTTTGATTCTATACGTCTTGCGCATGCTGCGCCGCCCTCTGCGAGGCAGACCGCGAAGCCTTCGCGGTCCGCTGTCTCTAGTCACACGACGAGGCCCATACAACAGGCTTAAAGTGAATTTGCTACAGCTTGTTTAGTAGCAGTGACAAAACCTTATGCTTATGCATCAAGTTTTATGAAATTGACTTAGGACATGGCCTGTTTTAGGCAAACATTTAAATAATATTTTATGTAAGTACTACTCGTTGCATCCTGTAGGATGGCGTCACCCTCGATCGTCGACTCTCCTGGACTCTCCGGACAATCCAAGCCAAGGCACACTCCCGACTCCGTCTCCTCAAGCTCTTTTGCGGCCGTACGTGGGGTCTGGGCCCCTCCACCATCCACCACACCTATAAAACCGTCATCCGCCCTATCCTTCGTTACGCCCATCTGGCCTGGATCTTCGGCCTCCCTACCTTTTATAAATCCCTTCAAATCCTTGAACGCCATGCTCTCCGCCTCGCCTATCGCCTCCGTCTCCCCTCCCCCGCGCAGATCCTGTACGATCTCATTCCGTTCCCCCACCTCCTTTTCCTTGAAAGGACATGGATCCGGTAGACCTTCCGCAAACTCGATCCTCCTCACCTGCTTGTCTCGCCCATCTTCTCCCACCCCTACCTGCTGCTGCGCCTGTATTCCCACATCCCACCCGGTCTCCATCTCTCCGCTCTCTCCTTACCCGCTCCCTCTACCTGATGATGCCCTCCTCCCATCCATCTACCCCTCTTACCAACTTTGATCCTCCCTCCCTCTTCCTGTTTTTGTTCCTTTGGGCACCCTCCCACCCTTGTCTCCCTCTTCCCTCCCTCCTCCATTTCTCCCCACTCCTCCCCCATGCTTCCCCTCCCCTGTCTCTCCCCTCCTCCCCCCATCTCCTCAGCCATTGGCATCTTTGTTCTCCCCTCTCCCCCACCTCACCCTTCTTCCCCTCTTGGCAGGTCCCTGGACTCGCACATGCTAAGTGGACATTCAAGCGCTGGAGATCATCGCCATCAGTGTCTCGTGTGTGCCGTCGTGTTTAGTGTTCAGTGTTCACCGTCACACTCCATCGTTCACCTGTGCCATCGCCATCTTCAGTGTTAGTGCGTCGTGACAACAGTTTGTAGTGTGGATTATCGTCGAGTGTGAACGGCTCCGTGTTTGTCTGTATGTGTCTACTGTTTTATTACCCACCGTTATGTCACGTCTGTGTATTCTTTCTGTTGTTTATTTATCCACTCTATGGCTGAAGAGCGGCGTAACATGCTGCTGACAGCCTGCCTGTTTGTATGGGTTTGAAAATAACAATAAAGAAAAAAAACAGGTTCTAAAGAAGACGTTATTACTAACGTAGACTGTATATTCTTATATAAACAATATCAGTTGCTGTCGCTGCATGAAAATGTTAAAGATCATGACAGCCAGACTTAGTTTCGGAATATCCCGCGTCACGTGGAAGAGCCCAAAAATGTCGTCGTCGGCGAGGTCGGCAACACGGCGTGGACCGTCAGCGATGGTGAAGCCGGCAACGCCGATGTCGGTACAGACCCACGCCGGACGCCGCGGCAAAGAAGAGACGTGACATCGGCCTCCAATGACGGTGAAGTTGTGGAGTACAGTAGGCCAGTCGCCGTATGCCGACTGGTGGACCTAAGAGATCGGCGGCAGGGCGAGGGAGGGTCATACACACCACTGACGGCACTTACCAGCCATTTGTGTGCAAGCACGACGTTGCACGGAAGAGCGCGTCGAAGGCTGACTGTTGTATCTCGGGTGGTCACGACAGTAACTCATAGACTAGGAAGCGTGACACAGACCAGGCTAGCTGGGCACACTACAGCATATCAACAGCCAGTGCTATGACTGAATAATAAAACACATCTGCTTGTCTTTTGAAAAGCAGTCGTGTAGAGCGTAATAAGCATCTCCTCTCTGAGGATGAAGTCTTTCGTCAACTCAGTAGCAAACTACCTCTCTAGCCACGCCGGTTGTCACAGACCTAACTGTGCCGTCGGCAGCCGCTGTCCCGTGAAGCTGAGGCGTCGAACTGGGGAGATAATCTGTGCTGACGAACTGGCCTCTGAGAGCTGTCGTCAGTGTCTTTTATGCCAGCGCCGGAGAGGGCAACGGTGTCGTGTAATCTTCCTGGAGAGGGCAGGCGCGGCGCCAGATGCTGACGTTCGTGCTTGACGGTCTTCTGATGGCCATCTCAAGAGTGGTCTCTTATAGTGACACCACACTAACACGTGAGAATTGTGCAACATACCACTATCTCTGTCTTATGATCAATAAACGGTAACTAGCCGAAAAAGTATGTACCAAGTTATACCAAAGAAGTTCAACTTTGTAGCTGACACCAGTACGGCTGAATTAGGACAGAGGCGGGATGTGGGTATCCAGGTTTTTCAGGACGTTTCCTAAAATAAAGACCATGACAAAAGGAATAGCTGTGCCACTTGGGAGTTTGTCTGCTCCAAACCTTACAGTCCTGCGATGACGCGAGACTGACGCAGCCAGACTGGGGACATGGTGTCCTAAAAGAGCAGACAAGGAACGCGTCTGGTTCGGAGGATAGCTGATAGGCGAGAGATGGAACGCATGGTATGAGTACTCTCTTGCCAGCCTACTTGCGTCCCCCACGTGAGCGTTTCTAGCCCTCCAATTGGCTGGCAGAAGGACAGTGTAGCACGTCCCTCTGTCAGAATTGTCTTTACTATAAAGTACTCAGCTCAGTAGTACCAACTGCGGGAATGTTACCCGCGTCAACAGAGCACGGGTAGGTGTGTGTCTAGTAACAGGCCCACTGGCTGTATTATCGTAAGTCACAACACCAGAAGCAAAGAACAGAATGGAACAAAAAATTTTTAAAATTTGCCTCAGTCCCTTACATAACGCACTCAGTCTGACTGCTCACCATCCACAACACGTTGTCACTAACTGAGCTCACAAAAAAAAACAGGCTAAATTCATGGAAGCTCAAATCCACGCTACAATTTCACCAACGTACATCTAGTGTCATCTGAAAGTATAGATGTAGAACTGTTGTAGAAATCAGCGAACTACAGAACAGTCACATGTTGCATGTACAGAACTGTAAAGAGTGTATCTGTCATTGTATGGCAATACATGGACCTGCTATGAAGACCGTACCCGTCATTGTATGTGTATGGTTTAATTAATGTAACTTCATCAATAACTCATTAAGTATGTACATACGGAAAGTAATTAAAGTCTTTTTGCCAAACAGAATTCTTATTCGTACTCTATAAATGGCAGAGAAGATGCAACCAGAAAGAACGTATGTCCTTTTAGTTTTTAGATAATAGGAGGAACTGGCAGATCTCATCATTATGTCAATTTCCAGGTCACTGACAGTGAACATACGAAGTACTAAGCTAAGAGCAAGCGTATATACAGGGTGTTTCAAAAATGACCGGTATATTTGAAACGGCAATAAAAACTAAACGAGCAGCGATAGAAATACACCTTTCGAAATTACAGTAGTTACAATTTTCAACAACAGATGGCGCTGCAAGTGATGTGAAAGATATAGAAGACAACGCAGTCTGTGGGTGCGCCATTCTGTACGTCATCTTTCTGCTGTAAGCGTGTGCTGTTCGCAACGTGCAAGTGTGCTGTGGACAACATGGTTTATTCCTTAGAACAGAGGATTTTTCTGGTGTTGGAATTCCACCGCCTAGAACACAGTGTTGTTGCAACAAGACGAAGTTTTCAACGGAGGTTTAATGTAACCAAAGGACCGAAAAGCGATACAATAAAGGATCTGTTTGAAAAATTTCAACGGACTGGGAACGTGACAGATGAACGTGCTGGAAAGGTAGGGCGACCGCGTACGGCAACCACAGAGGGCAACGCGCAGCTAGTGCAGCAGGTGATCCAACAGCGGCCTCGGGTTTCCGTTCGCCGTGTTGCAGCTGCGGTCCAAATGACGCCAACGTCCACGTATCGTCTCATGCGCCAGAGTTTACACCTCTATCCATACAAAATTCAAACACGGCAACCCCTCA
This sequence comes from Schistocerca gregaria, assembly GCF_023897955.1. Taxonomy (NCBI): domain Eukaryota; kingdom Metazoa; phylum Arthropoda; class Insecta; order Orthoptera; family Acrididae; genus Schistocerca; species Schistocerca gregaria. Next base: position 236,034,595 of record NC_064928.1, read on the forward strand.
GCGCCGCTACCATTGCTGCACGAGAGACATTCGCTAACGATATAGTGCACAGGATTGATGATGGCGATATGCATGTGGGCAGCATTTGGTTTACTGAAGAAGCTTATTTTTACCTGGACAGCTTCGTCAATAAACAGAACTGGCGCATATGGGGAACCGAAAAGCCCCATGTTGCAGTCCCATCGTCCCTGCATCCTCAAAAAGTTCTGGTCTGGGCCGCCATTTCTTCCAAAGGAATAATTGGTCCATTTTTCAGATCCGAAACGATTACTGCATCACGCTATCTGGACATTCTTCGTGAATTTGTGGCGGTACAAACTCCCATAGACGACACTGTGAACACCTCGTGGTTTATGCAAGATGGTGCCCGGCCACACCGCACGGCCGACGTCTTTAATTTCCTGAATGAATATTTCGATGATCGTGTGATTGCTTTGGGCTATCCGAAACATACAGGAGACGGCGTGGATTGGCCTCCCTATTCGCCAGACATGAACCCCTGTGACTTCTTTCTGTGGGGACACTTGAAAGACCAGGTGTGCCGCCAGAATCCAGAAACAATTGAATAGCTGAAGCAGTACATCTCATCTGCATGTGAAGCTATTCCGCCAGACACGTTGTCAAAGGTTTCGGGTAATTTCATTCAGACACTACGCCATATTATTGCTACGCATGGTGGATATGTGGAAAATATCGTACTATAGAGTTTCCCAGACCGCAGCGCCATCTGTTGTTGACAATTGTAACTACTGTAATTTCGAAAGTTTGTCTGCCTGAAAATGTACTGTTGTCCCAAGCATATTGCAACAAACGGTGTATTTCTATCGCTGCTTGTTTAGTTTGTATTGCCGTTTCAGATATACTGGTCATTTTTTAAACACCCTGTATGAGCAGCATTGTTTCAAAACTTATTAAACGCATCACAGATCAGAACAGAGTCTGATCCATTGTCATCCCAATCAGCTCTTTAATGCTGTTGAATCATATTGGGTCATTTCATATTCTTTCCCATAGCAGTTTGGTGCTAAAAAAATACGAATCGGATCAAATTGTATTATGTACACCACACGCAACGGTTCAAAACGTATTATGTTCAGGACAGGTTTCCCAGCCTGTGTTATTAGCCCGCTCTTTTGCCTACTCTTTACGCTATTTTCATCTTACTGCCCATAAAATGATGTTTGAATCCATGACTGTGCACTTTCGATTACAAAGGAGGGCTTCTGAGCCGTTAGGGGAGAGAGAGAGAGAAAGGAACTAGAATGAGAAAATTTAAAAGACAGCGTGAAAAGGAAACTCAGTAAGTAATGACACCTGGTTTATTTCACGAATGATTATTTTCAGGGACATTTGTAATGTCGTTTCATTGGTGTGTTATTTGTGTGGAGCCTTAGTATCTGCATTTATGACGTGATCAGACGTATTTTTGTTTCAGGTACTTCAGTCGAGATCCACATTTAAATAATTTTGAGCCGCCATATAATCACAAAGAAGGCAGATTCAAATATGGAAGCATCCCAGTATTCCACCTGGTGAAAGCAAACAATGAAGTTTACTGCATACCGAACTAAGTGGAACAAGAAAGCAGATTCAAATATGTGATTAATGTTACACCTCCAAAATCACGAATAACTGAAAAGCATTATGAAGGAAAGTTGTGGTGTGCGTACTGTAAGACCTTCGGTACACACACCATCAGATTATTTGACTTGTCGCTCTAACGAAGTAGGCGAGTGACAGCAACATGTCTCGCGGTCTTATCGTGGCGTATTTATCTTCTGCCGTTAGGTCAGACGATAGAAATGCCACTTGCACGCTTCGAGTAGCAGATTGACGGTGACCAACTTTAAACAGACCTTAATTAATTTTCACACACATTTATTGAAATAATAACAAAGCATAAAATAACTTAACTTGGTACTGGATGCTATTTACAATTGACAATCTGAAGTTCCTTTGGTCTTGGTACGTTAATCTTATTATCACGTACCTCTGATACTTGACAAAGTGTCTATACATTTCTCTTCATGGCTATGTACAGGAATATGATAATCTTATTAGGCGCATACTGAAACTTGACTATAGACTGGTACAGACAAATGCAGACTAACTAATCGGAGGTCTGCACACTCGTTATAATACCTCGCGCGTTCATGTATCACTGCGCGAGTGTGATCCGCGAGGAGGATAGGTTCTACATTAGCAGCAATCTCATTGGCTGCATTACATATAAGTACGGTGATCGGCGGAAGCAGAATTTGGTCCGTCTCTATGGCAGCGCCATCTCGTAGTACGGAGACGGACGAGCGCTGCGCCTGCGCTGTTGTGCTTAGTGGGGCGCGCTCTATTGGTTTAGTTGTATACGCGCTGACTACGCGGAGCTATGTACACAAGAAAAGTGAAGTCGAATTTCCTTTGACAAAATGAGAGAATTACATGACGCTAAGACACTGGGTATCGATAAGCTGTTGAAAACAAGATTTGGAGACAACTGCAAGGAGAATGATAGTCTGCTGTTTTATGTCTCGGTACCCTACATCGATGCGACATCAGCTGAAACTCGTAGGCCGGCAAGAGAGACTGATGTGATTCTTCAACTTCTCCGGGCGTACTTCTTGCTCGAACAGTCCACTGGTGTACTGCCGGACCATAGTGTCTAACGGGCACACTATTTCGGCGATCAGACATGTCGCCATCGTCAGGTGCGCTGACGAACTGAGCTCCTGAGGGTGACCGGCCGTCCTAAATCCCCATCCCCGACGAGGCGTTCTCTCCGCGGTCCGCGCCGCCGCCGAGCGCCCGCGGTCGCTGAGAGGCTGGCGTCGGCGTCTGTCGTGGCGTCGGTGTAACTGCCTCGTCCGCCCTGGTCGCTCGTTCATTTTCTTTGCTGAGCCTCTGATTTAGGACGGCCGCCCGCCCAAGGAGCTCAGTTCGTCACCGCACCTGACGATGGCGACATGTCTGATCGCCGAAATATTGTGCCCGTTGGACACTATGGACCGGCAGTACAACCGTGGACTGTTCGAGCATCACTGAGATTGTTCGCACGATGAAGAATGGGTAAGTGCAAGACTGTAACATCGATCTATCGCCAACAACATCTCAGTAACTTCATTTTCTTACTGTCGAGTCGAACAGTAAAATAAAAAAAGGGAAATGAAAAAAAGGGAAATAAAAAAAGGGAAATGAAAAAAGGGAAATTAAAGTTCCAAATCATGTTATATTAAAAAGTGGCTCGATCAAAACGTGTTTTGCTAAGCGAACTGATTCAAAACGTGTAATTTAAAAATTAAAATGGTGCCTTCATGCAATGGGAAATGATTTCAAATCAGACTCGTTCTGGAACATAATCTAAATACCTAGTCCCTACCTTGGAGAATTTTGACATGTTTCATTTGATTAGGAAGAGAAATCCTTTCTTCGCTTCACGTAAAGTTATGATCTCTCCACTTAACTCGAATTTGAATGGTGCTCCTGACAAGCTCTCCACATTACTGTGTCTTAGAGACTCTCCACCATCTAGAAGACACCCTGCAAAATGCACTCACATTCTCTCGTGTCACCTCTCCGGCAGCCCACGTCGCAAACACTAGATCGGAAACACCCTTACGAATCAGCGATGGCGGGTGAGTAACGAACAAGTACGGCCATTAATTCGTCCTGTAGCGGCAATGCGTGTCACCAACGACGCCTGTATAAGGGTGAAAAGTGTGACACACCAGCTACTCACCAGGGGGTGGGAGTAGGTAGAATACACCTCCTGAATCTTCCCAGACACTCCGCAACCTGAGAGGACTTCGCTACGCCAGCAAGTCGCTGAATAATTTAGCATGATCCCGCTTCACTGTGTCCACTTTGCGACAGTCTATAAAGTGGTTGCAGCGAAGTGTATAAAGGAGCAAGAGGCAGGACAGTGAAGAAACGTTCTGAGCACCATGAATGCTTTTTTTTTTGTTTTTTGGTCATCAGTCTACTGACTGGTTTGATGCGGCCCGCCACGAATTCCTCCCCTGTGCTAACCTCTTCATCTCAGAGTAGCACTTGCAACCTACGTCCTCAATTATTTGCTTGACGTATTCCAATCTCTGTCTTCCTCTACAGTTTTTGCCCTCTACAGCTCCCTCTAGTACCATGGAAGTCATTCCCTCATGTCTTAGCAGATGTCCTATCATCCTGTCCCTTCTCCTTATCAGTGTTTTCCACATATTCCTTTCCTCTCCGATTCTGCGTAGAACCTCCTCATTCCTTACCTTATCAGTCCACCTAATTTTCAACATTCGTCTATAGCACCACATCTCAAATGCTTCAATTCTCTTCTGTTCCGGTTTTCCCACAGTCCATGTTTCACTACTCGTACCATAAAATGCTGTACTCCAGACGTACATCCTCAGAAATTTCTTCCTCAAATTAATGCCGGTATTTGATATTAGTAGACTTCTCTTGGCCAGAAATGCCTTTTTTGCCATAGCAAGTCAGCTTTTGATGTCCTCCTTGCTCCGTCCGTCATTGGTTATTTTACTGCCTAGGTAGCAGAATTCCTTAACTTCATCGACTTCGTGACCATCAATCCTGATGTTAAGTTTCTCGCTGTTCTCATTTCTACTACTTCTCATTACCTTCGTCTTTCTCCGATTTACTCTCAAACCATACTGTGTACTCATTAGACTGTTCATTCCGTTCAGCAGATCATTTAATTCTTCTTCACTTTCGCTCAGGATAGCAATGTCATCAGCGAATCGTATAATTGATATCCTTTCACATTGTATTTTAATTCCACTCCTGAACCTTTCTTTTATTTCCATCATTGCTTCCTCGATGTACAGATTGAAGAGTAGGGCCGAAAGGATACAGCCTTGTCTTACACCCTTCTTAATACGAGCACTTCGTACTTGATCGTCCACTCTTATTATTCCCTCTTGGTCGTTGTACATATTGTATATGACCCGTCTCTGCCTATAGCTTACCCCTACTTTCTCAGAATCTCGAACAGCTTGCACCATTTTATATTGTCGAACGCTTTTTCCAGGTCGACAAATCCTATGAACGTGTCTTGATTTTTCTTTAGCCTTGCTTCCATTATTAGCCGTAACGTCAGAATTGCCTCCCTCGTGCCTTTATTTTTCCTAAAGCCAAACTGACCGTCACCTAGAACAATCTCAATTTTCTTTTCCATTCTTCTGTATATTATTCTTGTAAGCAGCTTCGATGTATGAGCTGTTAAGCTGATTGTGCGATAATTCTCGCACTTGTCAGCTCTTGCCGTCTTCGGAATTGTGTGGATGATGCTTTTCCGAAAGTCAGATAGTATGTCACCAGACTCGTATATTCTACACACCTACGTGAATAGTCGTTTTGTTGCCACTTCCCCTAATGATTTTAGAAATTCTGATGGAATGTTATCTACATTTGTTTAAAACAGCTTTGTGTATTCTCGCCGTCAAAGAAGTAAGTACCAACTTGTGCAAAGAATAAAGACAACTATAACAGGAAAGTCCCTTCAGCAGTGCGACGAACTTTTAGTAAACATACCCCTCTTTTTCACTGCCTCTTATTGTGATGACCTAGATAGATGGTCGTAGCCTATGGTTTACAGGTTTACAGGCATACGAGCACTACGCTAACCCTCCATCTCCCTCTCCCCAAGCTAATCCTGAATACAGCAGGGCCGGCTAACCCAGCACTAGAATTCAAAAATTTATTAGAATATTAATTTCATTATAGACTATACACAAAAACGCACGTAGTAGAATATGGTAATGAAAGGTCCTTGGTGGAATGTAAACTGTTAATTGTATGGAGATAACAGCTTATTGAATATTAGACACACACAACCAGACACACATACACACACAGAGAAGGAGAGAGAGAGAGAGAGAGAGAGAGATAGAGAGAGAGAGAGAGAGAAACAGACAGACAGCGACAGAGAGAGAGATTGGTTGGTTGGTTTGTGGGATTAAAGGGACCAGACTACTATGGTCATGGGTCCCTTGTTCCATAAAAACTAAAACCAACCGAAGAGAATAAAAAACGAACAACAGGAAAGACAGCAGACAAAACACAGGACATGAAATACTCTGACAGAGACCAGACAAAACAAATTAAAACACACAGTGTGACGGTGGTCGGCCGACCGTAGAGAAAAAGAGGAAAAGCCAACCACCAAGAACACTTTAAAAACTCAGTTTAAAATCAGAGGCTAAAAGCCAGAATCAACACTAAAAAACTCAGATTAAAGGATAAAAAACCCCTGCCCGAATAAAACACAAAACCAAGTCCACCATGGCAGAGTCACCTGATAAAAGAGCAAAGAGCGTGTCAGGCATTGCAAAAGTCTGCCTGAGCACGGTTAAAAGGGCGCACTCCGACAGAATATGGACCACCGTCAAGGACGCCCCACAACGAGAAAGAGGGGGATCCTCACGAGGCAGTAAATAACTTAGCGTGAGTCGGGTGTGGCCAATGCGGAGCCGACAAAGGACGACTGAGTCCCTGCGGTTGGCTCGCATGGATGACCGCCACACAGTCGTCGTGTCCTTGACGGCGCGGAGTTTGTTAGGGGTGGCCAGACCGCGCCATTCAGCATCCCAAAACGAGAGAACTTTGCGGCGTAAGACTGCCCGCAAATCAGCCGCCAGGAGGCCAATCTCCAGAGATGGCGCACTGGTCGCCTCTTTCGCCAGGCGGTCAACAGTTTCATTGCCGGGTATACCAACTTGGCCTGGGGTCCAAACAAAGACCACAGACCTGCCGCTACGGGCGAGAGTATGCAGGGACTCCTGGATAGCCATCACCAGACGAGAACGAGGGAAACACTGGTCGAGAGTTCGTAAACCGCTCGGGGAATCGCTACAGGTAACGAAGGACTCACCTGAGCAGGAGCGGATATACTCTAGGGCACGAAAGATGGCGACCAGCTCAGCAGTGTAAACACTGCAGTCAGCCGGCAACGAACGTTGTTAAGAATGGTCCCCTAGAGTTAGTGCATAACCGACACGACCAGCAACCATCGAACCGTCGGTATAGACAACGCCAGAGCCCTGATACGTGGCCAGGATGGAATAAAAGCCTCCGGAGGGACTGAGTCCTTCTGGCCCTGTGCCAAGTCGAGCCAAAGGCAAGGGCGAGGCACACACTATGGGGGTGTACGCAGAGGGGCCCGGAAAAGAGGTGGTACAGGGAAACACCCAAGCCAGGAAAGAAGCTGTTTGACACGTACGGCGATCGGACAACCCAACCGGGGCCGACGTTCTGGCTGATGAACGACTGACTGCGGGAAGAGGACACGATAATTTGGATGCCCGGGCAAGCTAAAAACATGGGCAGCATAAGCAGCCAGTAATTGTTGGCGTCGTAACCGCAGTGGAGGGACACCTGCCTCCACAAGTATGCTGTCCACAGGGCTGGTTCGGAAGGCACCAGTGGCAAGGCGTATCCCGCTGTAGAGGATTGGGTCCAGCACCCGCAACGCAGATGGGATGCTGAGCCATAAGCCAGACTCCCGTAGTCCAGACGGGATTGGATTAACGCCTGGTAAAGCCGTAGGAGAGTAGATCGGTCGGCGCCCCACCTGGTGTGGCTCAGGCATCGCATAGCATTTAGATGCCGCCAACACGCCTGTTTAAGCTGCCGAATGTGAGGCAGCCAAGTCAACCGGGCATCAAAAACCACCCCAAAAAACCTATGTAACTCCACCACTTTAAGAAGCTCGCCGTCAAGATAAAGCCGCGGCTCCGGGTGAACAGTGCGTCGCCGGCAGAAATGCATAACGCAGGTCTTGGCCGCGGAAAACTGAAAACCATGCACTACAGCCCAAGACTGCGCCTTGCGGATTGCGCCCTGTAGCTGACGTTCAGCAGCTGCAACGCCAATAGAGTTGTAGTAAATGCAGAAGTCGTCAGCATACAAGGAAATGGAGACAGTATTTCCCACAGCCGCTGCGAGCCCGCTAATAGCTATTAAAAACAGACACACACTGAGAACAGAACCTTAAGAAACTTACATTTCCATTACCACAAAGTAATAAACCTTTCTTTCTGTCTGAAGGACAGCAACACATTCCTTCAAAATTATTAATCAAAATTCACCACTTGCCAGTGGAAACCCATTATACAATCACGAGTATTACACTGAAGAGCCAAAGAAACTGGCACATCTTCCTGATATCACATACGGCCCCTGCCCCAGCAGGCACGCAGAAGTGCCGCGAAACAACTTGGTATGTCTGAAGTAGTACTGGAAGCAACTGATACTATGATTCCTGCAGGGCTATCCATAAATCCGTAAGAGTACGAGGGGGTGGATATCTCTCTAACAGCACGTTGCAACACATCCCAGATATATTCAATAATGTTCATGTCTGGGGAGTGAATGGATGCAGGTCTTCAGGCAGAATGCTTACGTTCGTTTCTCCGGTCAGAATCGTATCTAGACGTATCAGGGGTCCCATATCACTCCAGCTGCACACGCCCCACACCATTACAGAGCCTCCACCAGCTTGAACGTCCGCCTACTGACATGCAGGATCCATGGATTCATGAGGTTGTCTCCATACCCCTACACGTCCATCCGCTCGATACAATTTGAAACGACACTCGTCCGACCAGGCACCATGTTTCCAGTCATGAACAGTCCAACGACGGTGTTGACGGGCCAGGCGAAGCGAAAGACTTTGTGTAGTGCAGTCACAAGTGTACACGAGTGCGCCTTCGGTTGCGAAACCCCACATCGATGATGTTTCGTTGAATAGTTCGCACGCTAACACTTGTTGATGGCCCTGCATTGAAATCTGCAGTAATTTGGGGAACAGTTGCACTTCTGTCACGTTGAACGATTCTCTAAAGTCGTCGTTGGTCCCGTTCTTGCAGGGTCTTTTTCCGGCTGCACCGGTGTCAGGGACTTTATGTTTTACCGCATTCCTGAGGCTCGTGGTTTACTGGTCGTACGGGAAAATCCCCATTTCATCGCCACCTCGGAGATGCTGTGTCGAGTTTCTCGTGCGCCGTCCATAACACCACCTTCAAACTCACTTAAATCCTGATAATCTGCCATTGCAACAGCAGTAACCCATCTAACAACTACGCCATGCACTTGTTGTCTTATATAGGCGTTGCCGACAGCAGCGCCGTCTTCCGCCTGTTTATATATCTCTGTATTTCAATATGCATGCCTATACCAGTTTCTTTGGCGCTTCAGCAATATAAATTCATAAGTTCTTCCTCCTAGATCCTGATCTATACCAGAATTTACTTAGTTATAGGTATAGTTCTAAAACAGAATACTTCTTGAGGTATGTGGAAAATGTATTGTGCTTGTGGACAGGTAGCACCAGACAATAAAAACAGTATTTTTCCATATTTAACACTACCCTAAAATTAAGTTTACGGTGAAGGTAGGTGGAGACTCAGTCCACTTCTTAGACTTTACTACTGACGCCATCAATCAAAAGCTTTAATTAAGGATTAACGTTAAAGTAACTTCTATAGACAACACTAATACTGGCCGTATTCCATGGTTCTGTAACATACAAACATGCATCCTTGCACTCCATGGAGCACCACCAGCTATTTGCATCAGAAATCATATTTGGAAAATGAGTTAAATATAATCAAAGGAATTCAATACATACTGGTTTTAGTCCTATCCTAATTGATAACATACTCAGTAGTAACATATTTAGACAGGATAATAGCACTTTTGTATTCTCCTAAGAAGGTGCTATTTCACAACTGAAAACAGATGGGTTTCCATGTTATATATTAATGGCATTTGTTAGTTACTTGCCAGCAAACTAAAATCAAGGAACTCCAATTTTTTGTACTACGAAAACTGTTCTGCAGGTTCTGTCCAACAGTAAATATAATATTTCATTTATTGAACAGAGCGGAATTTCTAGGATTCCATGAAATTTGTGTGGCAAATTATTTGTATGTCAGTCAGGTAGAGCTATGACTACTAGACTAACTGAACATAAAAGTAGTTAGAGACTGACAAAGAAAGACTTCACACTTTTGGTAAATATGATCTGATGGAATATCATTCTTGTGATATTAAACATTATGTTCTCCATAGAGTAACTAAAGGCTGAAAATAAACATTACTTGAAATTCTGGCTCTCAATAAACGCCAATCACGGACTACAGAAGTAATCCTTGATTGAAAAATGCAGAAATATATTAGGGGTGTTCAAATGAAAAGTTAAAAACTTGACAACAGCCAAACCAACTGAAATTTTGTAACCAATCTTACGTGGTCGTACGTCGTAATTTAAGATTTTTTTACTAATATAAGTAATTAGTTTGTATACTTTAACAAATATTTAACATATTGAATTATTACGTAGAAGGTGTAACTACATGAATGACGAACACTAACTTCACTTAGCGAAAGTTTATTCAGCACTTGCACACACAACAGCCCGGAGCGGACTGCCTCCGGCCCGAACACATACAATATATACACAGTTACAGAACTTTCCAGTACAATGATTCTTGACATTCGTAGATACATCTAGAATGTACTCGAACCGAATATAGAAATTAAAGTTTTACAGTCCAGATGAGTTTCGAACTCACGACCCTCCATGCAAACAATTTAGGATCATAACCACTACAGGACTGTGCTACTCAGCCTCTTCTCTGACAGTATTAATATTGGAATAATTAGCTTCCTAAGAACCTATAGGCTATGGAAGCTAAAGATGAGACTTTTTTGTTTTCATGTTCTTATAAATACAATGAAACTCTTTGTTTATCTCTCTCCCTGTTACTGTTCATTGTGTGTCGCTCTGGGAAGCACTGATGTCTATCATTGTACTGGATAGGTTCTACTCTGTAGAAATATATTGAAAGGTGAGAAAATATTGGATTTTATTTGACAAAGCTTTAACCTGTGAAAACCCTTGAATATAACTGGACAGGTATTTAACATTTTCAAATCTTAATGGAAATGATTTAGTTAAGAAGAGAAATAATCAATTTGGAACAGTTTTATAACTGGAAGTAGAAAGTAAGAAATTGATTGACTAACATTTAGTGAAGCAATTCAGAAAGTGGGAGGACGATATGTCTGAGTGGATGGAGACTAAAAGTACCGAAATAAATATGCGTGTGACATCGAAGATAACGTCAGCAGCGTAAAGAGTTACCAAGAAATACGAATTTAACACTCATGAAGTCATAGAAGCGTTGAAAGCCGATTGTAAAACAATCAACAACAAAGTTTTGCGAAGCAGACTGTAGGTTGGAATTAATCGAAATTCCAAGTCGGATTGAAAATCAAAAAAGCAGAAGGCCTTTATGATATGCGAAACAACGTTCCATTGACGATTTGTTGTATGGCATATAACCAGAGATTCCGCTCTGTGACCCAACAAAGCAGCAGAGGATTGAATAACGTACGAAGAATCCTAAAGAATGTTTGTAATCAAATTTTTATCAACGAATAAACAAGAAAAATTGCGTCAAGAGGTGTATAGTCCTGAATATCACAAAACGAAAAAGGCAGCTTAAGAATATATTTCGAACGCTATATTAACAGAACTAGATACTGGGAAGAGATAGTCCCGCACAGAGGAGTTTTCTGGGTCCTTAAAGCAAAATTAGCAGTTGACATTAGTGAAGATCTGTTTTATATGCCAGACACGGACCTGGAACATTTTTTGTCCATGATAGTTTCATCAGATTTGATTCAAGAAGACTTGAAACCTTAACGACAATGGATATAATAATTCTAATGAAAAAGCTTGAAGAAGCCATTCTAATTGGTACCAACTTAGTAGGGGCAACAATAATAATAATGAGAATCGCAATATGAATGAATATGACAATCGTTTTGGTAATGGGAATAGAAATTTTTTATATCCTCCAGGACCACCTGAACATTTTATGAAGATCAAAATAACAGTAATGGTATGCAGCACAATGCTAGTGGGAGGAGAAGGTACGATGATAATTTTAATTCCGATACCCATACCAATAACAGGAATCTTAAATGGACAGTGGCGTAATAACAACTCATGTTCTTGGCAACCATCCGCTGATGCAATAGGAACTGAGCAGAATTTGCAGATACAGAACCAATTAATATTAATGATAAAAATTCACAACCTGTACAGAGGCCATCCAGGTTCTGGACACAGCCAAATAATAGTGTTCGAAGCTACTGATGACCCATGAAGCTTACCTTCTACTTCATCAAACTGGGTCCGACAAATCTTAGCTTTCCGAGGCCGGTCAAAGAGAAAGAGGAAGGCTCGATGGCAAGCAATGTGTTAGTGCTATGGTATAACTACAGAATTAACATTAAGAATGAGTTAAATAGTGAACCATGGGAATGTAAATCTGGCAAGAGTAAGGTAATACAAGCCATGATTAAAGCTTCAATAAAAGATGTACATGTATATGTAATTACAGATACTGGGGATGGCAATTCCTGTGCGAAAGGAAAGCCATCATGGGCATGGAGGCAGGAGCTTTTATTTAGAAAGCAATAGTAGCAGTGTAAAGGTTGATCCAGTAAAAACGCCAAAGTTGTTTAGTAAATGTTGTCAGCGTATTAATACCAGACATGCTGGTCCAAAGTAGCTGCATATCACAGCTGATTTTTGTTAGGATAACTCTACTCGAGAAAAAGGATTAGAAATTAGTGATGTTATTACAATCTAAAATCTGACAAATGAACAACAAAAGGAACTATACCAAGTGTTGTCTAGGTACATTAAAGATTACAACAACAAACCTGGTATCATAAATGATTACGTTTATATGGAGGTTTATCCTCTTAAGGATTTTGCAGAGACTATTGTTCTGACCCTTGGCCAAAGAAAGAAGCAGTAACCAAAGAAATTAGCAAAATGTTAGACTGGCGAATCATAGAATCATCAAATTCTACATATAGTAGTCTATTGTTAGCTGTAGAAAAACCAGGCACAAGCATTCACTTAGTTCTGGACGTGCAAGACATAAACAAATCATTGTGCTAATAAGTATCGCCCAGAGAGCCTAGAAGAACTCTTATGCAAATTTTATCGTGATAATTCAAGACTTTGTAGCGTCTCCTGGCCAGCCGTCATAAAAAGCGTGTGATAGAATTTTTTCCGTCTGTGCAAGACCAGTTAATATCTATCGATATAGTGCTACGCACACGGCGAAAGAGAAATGATTTAAATATTAATAAACATGACCAAGTGAAGCAATAAAGCAAGACTGTGTAAACATTTCACGAATATATTATGTGTGTATGTAAAAAATTCATGATTATTTGACGTTTTTTCGGATTTTTTGACTTTGAACCCATGACATATTATTATCTTTGACAATCGTATTCTTGTTAAATGAATTAGTGATTATGATATGTGCCTCAGATAAAAAGGACAATTCAGTACATGTATAAATAGTAAAAAGCATTGTAATAATTCTCTGTTCTCTTTGGGTTTATTCCCTCTGCCACTCAATAACCACAAGCCGAATAAAATGAGCTCCAGTAGTAGAAAAGTGAGAGGTGGAGTAAGGGAGACGGAATAATTCATATTAGCCACATTTTGCTTCATCAGCTGCTCCACGGAGATGACTTTCAAAAATGCTTACAGAGCCCAAAGTGCGTCTATGTAGACTGTAAAGTGCAGCAGAGTACCCAAGCAAAATTTGGTTTACGGATTTTAATGTAATAAAAAAATATAATAAATGTTTAGATATATGGAAATAGTGAGATTAATTTTTCGGCTTGTTGGACAAGCACAATAATCTGAATTACGCCTGTAAGTAGGTAAAGAATCTGTTCATGTTAGTTCCATGAAACCAAATAGTCTTTCTCTTGTTGGGGATTTATGCTTACCAATTAATAAGACTATGTCCGATAGCTGTATCCACCTACAAAATCTTGATCGTGTCCATCATTTCTTTTGTAATGGGTCTTCGTAATAACTCTGAAGTACACACGTCGGCTTCTTGGATTTTTATTTATTACAGTAATACTTGGAATAATAACTCAATTTTTCACTGGTGAAATACGACAATATTATTTTCTCTACAAGCATAAAAAATACAGACTTTTTACTTATTCTCACAACCAAAATGGGTATCGCCGATCCCGCTCTAAAATAACGTGCATCTACCTACGTTCATTAACAGAGAGCGAGTCCTTCCTCTTACCAAGGAACTGGAAAAACATCTGAGCCGTGGTAAAAACTGCTGTTTTGAAGAGCGCGCCGCAGCGCGTAGTGTGAAGCAGTCGCCCTCCGTTTCTGGCGGTGGCGTCGCTGTGGCAATCGCGGCTTTGGTGTCTCCCTCTGGTGGGAAAGCGGGAAAGGCTGCCTGTTCACGTGCATTTAAGGGGCGTTATGAGCTCGGCAGGAGTCAGTCTGGGGTGACTCTGGGTCAGTCTCCCGTCCCCAGCTTGCTGGTCTCTCTCGTCCGAATTTGTGAGGCAGTTAGTGTCTGTCTGTCGTTCGGAGCTGCCTCTGTCACGTTTGTCGGATTCGGTGTGTTAACGAATTTATTGCTTGGAGTGTAACGGCCCAATTTCTGAAACAAGTTTTGATCTTGCCTATCATCTTGAGAGGCGGTATCTGCGTACTGTAGAGCATCGTAACTCGTTTGGCCAACCTTGTATAGTTTTATATTTCATGTGCTTTTATTTAAATGATCATTTTACTATATAAAGTTGCCACCCTCCCACCGTAAGACTTTTCTTAGAAGTTAAAATCAAGTTGCACCCTCGGTGGTAAGTCAATCTTTTAATTTTAGTGTTTCATACCATTTCCATCCCTCCTACTGGGTACCTAGTTTGTGTGCTTGTGTGAATTGTTAAAACTTTTACTTTAAGGTCATCTGGTGTGCTGCAGATTTGCACCAGTGTAGTCTTTGAGAGGTGGTTGTGAGCGGTCGTGACTACGGCCGCGTCAAAAGGGAGCGGCAAGGTCCAAAACTGTTCCCAACAAAAAACAAAAAAAAACAAAAAAAAGCTTTTAGGAATAAAATTCCTATTTGTTAAAAGCAATTTGATTTTGATTTCATCAGTTACTCCCTGGCAACTACTTCCACGCTCACATAGTGTGAGTAAATGTGTTAATGTTCTTGGTGAATAGCTAATAAGTAGAATAAATTTTTAAGAGTATCCTTTGAAATTAAATCCACGGTTCAACATCTTAGATTTTTTAACAGTTGAAAATCAAAAGTACATGACGATAGGCGCAGACTCTACACTGGGCTACCGCCTCGCCTTTTCTCTTTGCCTTTGAAGAAAACGAAAACACAAAAGCAAGAAATGCAAAAGGTACATCACAGGATATATAGTAGTTAATGCTGCAGTGGATTTAAAACATCTGTAGCAAGAACTGTGACACCACTTGTACTATAGGGTTCCGCAGGAACTCCCGTTGCCACTGTGTCTTCTGATCAAGAGTCGCCCTTTTGCAGGCGTCGCATTTCAAAAAGGCCGAGCTGCGTGCTGTGATTACTCGCCGAGTCAGCGTGCTTCCTCTGTGTTGCCACGCCTGTCTGCAAAGCCCGGAATTCAAATGGTTCAAATAGCTCTAAGTACTATGGGACTTAACATCTGAGATAATCAGTCCCATAGACTTAGAACTACTTCAACCTAACTAAACTAAGGAAATCACACACATGGATGCTCGAGGCAGGATTCGAACCTGCGACCATCGCAGCAGCGCGGTTCCGGACTGAAGCGCCTAGAAGCGCACGGCAATAGCGGCCGGCTTCGGATTTCAAGAGCGTTTACTATCACCTTGATGAATTATACACGAATAATTTAGCAGGATTTGAATTAATGTTTCACCTACACTATACTGTCTGTTAATCTATTCTTTAAACCCAGCAGGGAGAGCTGCATAGCACCAGTCGCTGGACCGAAGGTTGCAAGAGCAACAATATGGTGTCTCACTTCTCAGTGAGAGTACATGTACCTGTATGTGTTTGTGGGGGGGGGGGGGGGGGGAGGGGGGGGGGGCGCCTGGGTGCGTATTTATGAATCAACGGCAGTTAAGTTGCAAAATAGGAAGGAGGCTGTGTCGAGTTGTCCTGCTATCTGAGGATTTCAAAATTCCGCCACCTACTGCCCACGGGGCTATGCCAAAGTTATTCTCCCAGACTGCTGGTTTCGCTAGAGAGGCGATGCAGCGCCCAGAGAGGTGGTGGTAAGTCTCTTGACATGCAGTAGAGTGGAATTTGTCAACAATACTTGCCGCCTATAGCATTTCTCCGATAGGTTTTTCCTCCTTAAATCGCTAGGCCTGAAGTCACCTCTGTAGATGTCGTGCCAGCTTCCCATCCCACCGTCACGTGCAGCAAAGTAGAGCTGCCTACTATCAAGTAATCTGCAAACAAGGGGAAGAGTTGCGAGTATTCTTCCGTGTGTCCGTGTGTTGTTAATCACTTCTGGATCATGAAAGCATCGCCTAGATATCTTACACTCCTGGAAATGGAAAAAAGGACACACTGACACCGGTGTGTCAGAACCCACCATACTTGCTCCGGACACTGCGAGAGGGCTGTACAAGCAATGATCACACGCACGGCACAGCGGACACACCAGGAACCGCGGTGTTGGCCGTCGAATGGCGCTAGCTGCGCAGCATTTGTGCACCGCCGCCGTCAGTGTCAGCCAGTTTGCCGTGCCATACGGAGCTCCATCGCAGTCTTTAACACTGGTAGCATGCCGCGACAGCGTGGACGTGAACCGTATGTGCAGTTGACGGACTTTGAGCGAGGGCGTATAGTGGGCATGCGGGAGGCCGGGTGGACGTACCGCCGAATTGCTCAACACGTGGGGCGTGAGGTCTCCACAGTACATCGATGTTGTCGCCAGTGGTCGGCGGAAGGTGCACGTGCCCGTCGACCTGGGACCGGACCGCAGCGACGCACGGATGCACGCCAAGACCCTAGGATCCTACGCAGTGCCGTAGGGGACCGCACCGCCACTTCCCAGCAAATTAGGGACACTGTTGCTCCTGGGGTATCGGCGACGACCATTCGCAACCGTCTCCATGAAGCTGGGCTACGGTCCCGCACACCGTTAGGCCGTCTTCCGCTCACGCCCCAACATCGTGCAGCCCGCCTCCAGTGGTGTCGCGACAGGCGTGAATGGAGGGACGAATGGAGACGTGTAGTCTTCAGCGATGAGAGTCGCTTCTGCCTTGGTGCCAATGATGGTCGTATGCGTGTTTGGCGCCGTGCAGGTGAGTCCCACAATCAGGACTGCATACGACCGAGGCACACAGGGCCAACACCCGGCATCATGGTGTGGGCAGCGATCTCCTACACTGGCCGTACACCTCTGGTGATCGTCGAGGGGACACTGAATAGTGCACGGTACATCCAAACCGTCATCGAACCCATCGTTCTACCATTCCTAGACCGGCAAGGAGACTTGCTGTTCCAACAGGACAATGCACGTCCGCATGTGTCCCGTGCCACCCAACGTGCTCTAGAAGGTGTAAGTCAACTACCCTGGCCAGCAAGATCTCCGGATCTGTCCCCCATTGAGCATGTTTGGGACTGGATGAAGCGTCGTCTCACGCTGTCTGCACGTCCAGCACGAACGCTGGTCCAACTGAGGCGCCAGGTGGAAATGGCATGGCAAGCCGTTCCACAGGACTACATCCAGCATCTCTACGATCGTCTCCATGGGAGAATAGCAGCCTGCATTGCTGCGGAAGGTGGATATACACTGTACTAGTGCCGACATTGTGCATGCTCTGTTGCCTGTGCCTATGTGCCTGTGGTTCTGTCAGTGTGATCATGTGATGTATCTGACCCCAGGAATGTGTCAATAAAGTTTCCCCTTCCTGGGACAATGAATTCACGGTGTTCTTATTTCAATTTCCAGGAGTGTATATTCTGTCACACGTAGTTAGGGTCTTCTTGTCTAGAACGACAATCTGATGTCTGCGTGGTTTTGCGGTGGGTTGTGTGGGTGTATCGTCGGTGTGTGTGTGTGCGCTTGTGAGCGTAAGTGTGTATGCGTGAGTACCTAGTCATTCACGTATTACGTATCCGTAAATTGGGTTTGGCTCGGTTCCGACCGTTTCCGAAACGATGTATGGTTGGCGATAAGTGACGGTAACGTTTTATTTGGTTTCTCACAGGCATACCGAGTGGAGGGTCAGTCACTAGTGGGTTGACTGCCTGATGTTTTGTATTACGTATTCTTACAATGAAATGAACACCCTTAGCTGCTTACAGGCGTTGACATACGTCAACGGGGACAGATGTGAATGTGTGCCCCGACCGGGACTCGAACCCGGGACCTCCTGCTTACATGGCAGACGGTCTATCCATCTGAGCCACCGAAGACACAGAGGATAGCGCGACTGCAGGGATTTCTCTCTGGCACGCCTCCCGTGAAACCCACGTTCTCATCGTATTGTCCCGCACTACATTCGTAGTGCCCCAGCACATTATACTCATTACTCAGGGCGCGTTGCCGATTCCCGTAAGAGTTCATTTTAATTTCATTCTAACGAGCTGCATGGTCACCGATGGTATCTGTTCTTTCGGACATGTCCGAAAGAACAGATACCATCTCAGTATATATTACGTATTCTGTTTTGAGATCGTTCTCTTTGTTGGATCAGGCTCAAATCTTGTACTGATTGCCCATATCAGATGCGGTGTCAGTTGATACGTGGGAGAAACGAGTTTTGCAAGTCACCCGGAAACAAAGGACCAGTAAGCCTCGCTTGTGTACGGTGTGGCTGCTTGAGCAAGTATACATGAATGTGGTCGTCATAGTAAAGACCGTCAGCACCGCTGTGTTTCAAACTGTCACGCGGTCGGCTGCTGCTCTGTTTGCGTCGTCAGAGGGCGTGAGAGTCGCGGGTCCGTGTTCCAGTGAGTAGCGAGATTCGCCTGGCGACCAATTAGGAACGGGTTTCACCCTTTTGGCCGTGTGTACATTGCACGCACGTTTGTGTACCTTACGTTGTTGTTTTGACGTGGCCACTGCATGTCTTGAGTAGTCTCGTGGTGTTTTGCCGTTAACTGTGTACTGAGCGCATCTATTTTAACGGGTGCCATTGGCCGGCCGCTGTGGTCGAGCGGTTCTATGCGCTTCAAGTCCGGAATCACGCGGCTGCTACGGTCGCAGGTTCGAATCCTGCCTCTGGCATGGATGTTTGTGATGTCCTTAGGTTAGTTAGGTTTATGTAGTTCTTAGTCAAGGGGACTGATGCCCTCCGATGTTAAGTCCCATAGTGCTTAGAGCCATTTGAACTATTTTGAACGTGTGCCATTGTGTCGATCTCATCTTGGCTTTACAATTCTCGTCGTGTGTTGTTTCTTAATGTAGTAGGTGTTACTGAACGAACTCTGTGTATCTATATTATGGTGTTGCTTACGTTTGACCAGTCCCATGTACTAAGAAGCACCATGTGTTTAGGCATTGTGTCCGCTTTGCTCAGTTTGAGTCCTAAGGTGTCAGAAGTAAAATTTGTTGCTGGGGCTGCTCCATCTCAGCACTGATAAAACCGTGTAAAGTGATGATTATTAGCAAGGGTACCACAGTATTCTCGTATTCCACTGTAAGGTTTCATCAGGCTAATGCCAGTCAAGAATAAAGCGGTTAAGTTCCGCGTTCTAAACTGCAAACCTAGATAAAGGTACGAAGTCAGCAGACTGGCATTACGTAAGATACTTTTCTATGGCCATGGCTCTAAGTGATGTTCTAGTTTAAGTTCACAAACATCAAGTAAGCGCCCTAGTTAAAGTACCTTAAGTAGCTCCAGTCTCTACTAACGTGCGGTAGCGTTAATTGCTAAATGGGCACATAGTAATATTCTCTCCGCTTTTAACTACCTAGCTGTAAGTGTTGCCGGCCGATGTGGCCGTGCGGTTCTAGGCGCTTCAGTTTGGAACCGCGTGACCGCTACGGTCGCAGGTTCGAATCCTGCCCCGGGCACGGATGTGTGTGATGTCCTTAGGTTAGTTAGGTTTAAGTAGTTCTAAGTTCTAGGGGACCGATGACCTCAGATGTTGAGTCCCATAGTGCTCAGAGCCTGTAAGTGTTGTTTCTTAGACATAGTGCGCTTTCCCTTCACATTTAATATTTATTCACCCCGAAAATTCAGAAGTCTCTAACGATTACTCAATGCGTTTCTGCTCAACTTTTACGGCCTTAACCGACTGAATGCTTTTATTTGGCCTAGGTCTAAATATTGTCAGCCAATGATGGTGTCAGTCGGAGTGAGATCACTTTATTCAAAGACGAGACCGCGGTGTCCCAGGTGTCTCAGCTTCTCATGCCTGACGCCGAGCTCTCCAGAGAACTTAAGGTCTTTCAGGTCTCCATAGAACCCAAGACTTGTTTACGAAATTTGAGTTGGCGGTAATAGAAAAAGCTGCTGAAATTTTTTCAGTACAACCGCCTCTCACTTGCCAACACCAGTGCCCAACTTACCGACCACTTCATGTGGCTCATGGCTTAAATCCAGTGCGGAATTAATGGTGGAAATGGATTAATAAAACTTTCAGCATCGGAAATATTTTCTCTGTTGGTGTCCTTAACCACATATATTCAAATATGAAGTATCGATTGAGCACAATACGTCTATGTGACCAGCAGTAATTGCTACAACAAAGCAACTGTCTGAAAAGTCAAATCTGTTTTATTTCTTGCAAGATTTAAGAATCAGTGAAGTGTAATGTATTTCTATCGTCTTATAATGGTTCTTAATTATTTACTGTCATTTTAGGATCATGGTTCTTGGTTATTTACGTTCATTTTTCGATTACAAATGTTAATTTTTAGCTTTGATTTTAAGATTATGATTAGGTGGGAACACTTGTGAAAGTGTCCTTGAAACAGGAATTTACTTCGTTTAGTACTCCTAGTTTTATGACAACATACAAGAAACGATTACTACTCCTCTGCTATTTTGATTAAATGATTGTAGCACTCTTCAACTTGATTATCTGCTGCCTTTAGAACTATAGGTTCTAAATCTGGAACATTTTATTAATGGTCGCATTTGGAATCATATGTATTCAAGAACAGCATTGATCTTAAGAAATAATAAATCAGTTCTACATAGGACTCTTTGATGTTATAAGACTTAACCTTTATTGCACTTCCTTTATTACATTTGGGCTTACACACTCACAGAAGCAATTATAACGCTGTTAGCTTTTAAGAAGGGCCGCGCTACAGCAATATTTATCCTGTCAAGGATTTGCCGGTTCTCTTTAATTTCCTGTTGTGTACGCTAACATTGCATTGCGGACTCTTGGCAACAAGATAGTCTCCAGCCACTTTCACATATCATTTCCACAAACGATATAACAATGCCGACCCTGTAGCGGAACTGGAAAGACCAAAGAATCAGAAAAAGATACTGTGTAAGGTGTCAAGCAAATCCAACACCTCCCATGAAAGCCTTGACATGATAGCAAATCCGGCAGTATGTCACACAGCTCCTAATAAATCCTGACATTAAATTAACCAAAGTAATACGATCAACGAGTGAGCAAATGGAATACCACAGACTAACACAAGAACGCCTAAATGCATGTCATACCTTCCCACTCTGAAAGAGACGCAGTTCCGAGGGGAGAAATGAGAACAGAAGCCGAGAGCAAACTCGTGTAAGCTAGAAGGCTCTACAATAAGGGACGGACACCCACGTTTCCAGCCGACCGCCAAGACCACCCCCCAGCCCACGTTAGAAGATAGAGCCCTCCACAAGAACAATATAGATCTTACGATAACACTAAAAGGGCCGCACCAGCTGCAAGTTTTAGCGTGAGACTTATTCGCGTCTCTGTTACGTAGCAAACATTAAAAACATTGCCCCACCACGAAAAGTATAACGTTTCTCATTGGATAGGCAGAGTTTTTGTAGGCGGAGCTTAAGGTTAACACAGACCCTGATCGGTCAGTTGAAAACACAGCCAGATAGCTTTTCTTAAATCAACTTCAGTAAATTGTAGTAAGGAGAAGTTGGGAGAGAGCTGCTTCCGAGACGGCGAGGTGTGTGGAGCTGCGCCGCCTGCCGCACCATGATGCTGCCTAACCAGCGACAAGGTAATGAACGCACGCGATACCTCATAAGGCCGCATAAAGCTTCACTCAGAACTGCAGAAGTCTCATTGTTTCATCCGCTTTTTGCGTAATACTAGTGTCCATCGTCAATTGAACCTCGTGGTATTCACATTTGCTATTAGAAGTTAAAATGTGTAACGCGATGATTTTTCTGTTATATAACTATTGAGAAGCCACATCAGCCACGGTAATTTACGACAAGTTAAGTAATTAAAGATAATTGAGGGTCACTGTAGGCCATTTTGATAGTTTTCTCTTTTATGAAACTTAACTTAAACCTAGATTATAGATGTGATATGGCATAGGTCATCCTTCGGTCCATTATAGAACTTCAAAACCCATTCAGGGAATATTCATTCACATTTTTCTTGAACGCAGTTGGTTTTTATCATCCTGTATTAAAATATTTCCTTTTATCAAGGGCGCAATTTATAAACAATGTTTTGTGAGTAGAATAAAATTTACAATGATAAACTTAACTGCTTTTTCGACGTTATTTTACCAGCTAACTAAAAATAGGAAAGCCTTGAACCCCTACCACTAAATTTAGTTAGAATTAAGATTCTTTTACAGGGAGTGCAGTGGAGCTGACGCTGAAATCATTAAGTATTTGATTATATCTTCGCTAGTCTCACTGAACTATTCTGAATCCTACATGTCATGTGTGGTCTGGCGTCTCCTTACCAGCAACAGGTCCCAGGTTCAAATTAGTCAGTTCCCTAACAAACAGGCTCAGAGCGTCGTTGCACGAAAGTGGTAGGGAGACACGACTTAAAACAAACAGACACCACGCAGAATGTTAGAACTGTCAGTCGAATTCTTTGTTCCACGAAAATACTGATACATTACGTTTAAATATATGGACCAACTGAAACATTCAGTATATTCTACAATAGTTTCACATGCTTTTGGTAACAACTAAAGCCCTTGAAGATCTATAGATGAACACGCGCATGATTACGAGGAATGCCCCCCGTGTTCAACAAACGAGGTTTGTGTGGAAAAAAGAACTATTTAGTGTAGTTGTGCTAACGACGATGCTACATCTATGTTGCTAGATGTGTATGTGCCACATTGATGGACGAGAGGTCTGGTGAATGGATCTAAACTCCAGTAACGTAGCACGAGGAAATCTGCACTCACTTGGTCTGTATTTGCGTTATTGGTCAATTCTAAATAGGTAGATATATTTATGTTTTCGAAGCTGTGATTTTTTTACTAGTAATATTGTGTTCAACAAACCAACTTTGTGTGGAAAAAACTATTTGGTGTGGTTGTGCTAAGAACAATTACTATGAGATATGTGTACTAAAATTATAGTACCTTTCCTTCCTCTGCGTATTTCTCCGAAGTTGACGTACAATATGAATTGTTGGACTGAACATCCTCCTCATTTTCAATGCAAGTTAATATTGCGACGGCAATTCTTATCACTTGTAAGTTACCGTCCACGCTGAAACGATTCAAAATTTACGCAGTTCATCTGCAAAGAAATTAAACAGTGAAATCAAATTCCTATTTAATAAATGCTCTTTATGTATTAAGAACCTTCAAAATCCTGGATTAATTTGCCTTGTAAATTAAGAAAGAGGATGTGTGAAGGGATAAATCTGTATACAGCGCTTTATAAATAATCCACAGTTCAACTTCGATGATATGCGTCTTGGTTTCTCACAAAATGAGTTGCTTAAGGCTAAATTAGCATAAACGATGGAAGATTTGGGCGTAATCGGTGCTGAAACGACACATATGTTATATATAGAACCCTATTCCTTATATTTTAATTCTTATTATATCATCTCTAAGGAGCGACTGAATATCTTCTGCTCAAACTCCTTACTTTTCAGAGCAGCAAATATATTCTTATATGGGTGAATACGGCATACCACACTTATGTGCTCTATGTAGAACATGCTCTTCATCCTGGCCTCTGTACGTCTTACCCTTAATATGTTCATTTGCATGCGAAATGAATAGCACGTCTTCCAATCCAAGCTGCGTGTGCAAGAAGTTATATGTCTTCTATGAGAACCAACAAATGAAATGGAACTGTAGGAAAGTCTATTTGCTGTAAATCCCTGTTGCAACTACTGGCTCAGTCATACTCATTACTGACTATTTCACGCTTCCTGCATTCCCTGGACTTACTGTAGTGGTGTCAAAATTAATTATCATTCTATACCATACTCAACACGGTGGTAAATATAGTTGCATACGATTTTGTTGTTCAGCACCCGAAGCATACCTCTCCTTGATGGTGGTTACTCTTCATTTTATGTTTTTGCACGGAGATATAAGTAAGGCAACCAATCATAGTCCCCCAAACAGTTGAGTCTGTTTGGGGGACTATGATTGGTTGCCTTACATACAGGGTGTTACATAAAGGTACGGCCAAACTTTCAGGAAACATTCCTCACACACAAAGAAAGGAAATACATTACGTGGACATGTGTCCGGAAACGCTTACTTTCCATGTTAGAGCTCTTCAAATCACATTAATCATGGAATGGAAACACACAGCAACAGAAAGTACCAGCGTGACTTCAAACACTTTGTTACAGGAAATGTTCAAAATGTCCTCCGTTAGCGAGGATACATGCATCCACCCTCCGTCGCATGGAATCCCTGATGCGCTGATGCAGCCCTGGAGAATGGCCTATTGTATCACAGACGTCCGCAATACGAGCACGAAGAGTCTCTACATTTGGTACCGGGGTTGCGTAGACAAGGACTTAAAATGCCCCCAGAAATGAAAGTCAAAAGAGGGTTGACGTCAGGAGAGCGTGGAGGCCATGGAATTGGTCCGCCTCTAACAATCCATCGGTCACCGAATCTGTTGTTGAGAAGCGTACAAACACTTCGACTGAAATGTGCAGGAGCTCCATCGTGCATGAACCACATGTGTCGTACTTGTAAAGGCACATCTTCTAGCAGCACAGGTAGAGTATTCCGTATGAAATCATGATAACGTGCTCCATTGAGCGTAGGTGGACGGAACTAAAATGAGCTCTAACATGGAAATTAAGCGTTTCCGGACACATGTCCATATAACATCTTTTCTTTATTTGTGTGTGAGGAATGTTTACTGAAAGTTTGGCCGTACGTTTTTGTAACACCCTGTATATCAGAGTTCGTTACAGCTCCTACAGCCTCCCCTTTATAAGGATTCTTAAATATCCTGTCCTCTTCTCTTTCAAGTCAGTGAAAATCTTCCACAGCATCTGACGTTCATTGCACGTTTCTCAAACTGCTAATAGATGGGGTGAGTACGTTCTCGAACTCGTTTGCCGGAAGATGTGTTCGATCTTCTGGAGGTCCTTCAAAACTAGATTATTCGAATCTTACGAAAAGTAAAGAAAGCACTGTCAGCACAGTCTGACACTAGTTATCATCTAACAGCCTTATAGAGCTGCTCTCCAGGACATTCGTGGCATACGATTTTGTTGTTCAGCACTCGAAGCATACCTCTCCTTGATGGTGGCTACTCTTCATTTTAATTTTTTGTACGGAGATATATACGAATGTCGCCATTTGCCATACTGTGTTGATATCGCAACTCACTGTAAGATGCAACGTTCCACAACGTTACAGTGTACGCTGGTGTTCTTGACCAGGACCCAGCAGGGAAATGCAAAGTACACTAAGCACAAACGCCGCCTTTGCTGGAGTAATTTCTCGTGTTGTTCGCTTAGTACCACCCATGCTAGATGCGTTGTGATTGATCTCGCTCCGACGTCAAATTTTGAATGCATTGTGGTTAATCTTAGTGTCCAAATTTTTAATCCCAAAGATATGTCACCTCATTGGAGAAGCTGTCATAGCTCTGGAGATTATGACAGATTCAATACTCCCAAGACTAAACAACAACACAGTTACTATTACTGTAAAATAACTAGAAAGCTACTGACCATCAACACACATTGCACTAGTCCAGATTTATCATCAGTTTGTGAAAACACGACTGATAATCTTAATATTTCCTAATGAAACACATCACTACTTTTTTCTAACACATTTTTTATTATCAGCTTCAGAAGATAAATTTGTCAACTATTGGAGTTACTTACCGCTTGCTGTCGTTGACACACGTCCATAATATGACGACGCCATTCTACATGCCAACATCCTTGATGTCATAAATTCCTCTGCAGGTAAATCTTAAACAATTGCGACAAAGTCATCACCAGTAAGTTGTTTATTATGGTTATGAATTAAATCTCTATCGAAATCGCACTGTTCTTCCATGTCAGCTGCTTGCTGTATTGGGTTCGCAGGAAGCTGAAATACAGATGTGGACAAATCACTGAAAAAAAGAATCACAAGAATAAAGTAAATAATAATTCATTTGTTCTACTGCCACGTTTTACTCATGAGCTGAACTCTTCAAATAGTCCTCAATTTTATCGGCTATGCAAAATTATTCAACGGTTATTGAAATGTCAATCAATGTATCCAACTTCAAATAAGTATTTCTACCCTTCTGAAAATGAATATTGGTAAATTGAAACATGCTACTTAATGTAACATATCTGTCTATATCTATGTAATGAATCCCACAACTCTAAATCCATTTAACTTACTGCCTTTTTCCTTTTATAAGATCTGATGAAATCAAAAAGCCTACTAAAGCATTCTTTGGATTAAGATATATACACTCCTGGAAATTGAAATAAGAACACCGTGAATTCATTGTCCCAGGAAGGGGAAACTTTATTGACACATTCCTGGGGTCAGATACATCACATGATCACACTGACAGAACCACAGGCACATAGGCACAGGCAACAGAGCATGCACAATGTCGGCACTAGTACAGTGTATATCCACCTTTCGCAGCAATGCAGGCTGCTATTCTCCCATGGAGACGATCGTAGAGATGCTGGATGTAGTCCTGTGGAACGGCTTGCCATGCCATTTCCACCTGGCGCCTCAGTTGGACCAGCGTTCGTGCTGGACGTGCAGACCGCGTGAGACGACGTTTCATCCAGTCCCAAACATGCTAAATGGGGGACAGATCCGGAGATCTTGCTGGCCAGGGTAGTTGACTTACACCTTCTAGAGCACATTGGGTGGCACGGGATACATGCGGACGTGCATTGTCCTGTTGGAACAGCAAGTTCCCTTGCCGGTCTAGGAATGGTAGAACGATGGGTTCGATGACGGTTTGGATGTACTTTGCACTATTCAGTGTCCCCTGCACTATTCAGTGTCCCCTCGACGATCACCAGAGGTGTACGGCCAGTGTAGGAGATCGCTCCCCACACCATGATGCCGGGTGTTGGCCCTGTGTGCCTCGGTCGTATGCAGTCCTGACTATGGCGCTCACCTGCACGGCGCCAACACGCATACGACCATCATTGGCACCAGGGCAGAAGCGACTCTCATCGCTGAAGACGACACGTCTCCATTCGTCCCTCCATTCACGCCTGTCGCGACACCACTGGAGGCGGGCTGCACGATGTTGGGGCGTGAGCGGAAGACGGCCTAACGGTGTGCGGAACCGTAGCCCAGCTTCATGGAGACGGTTGCGAATGGTCCTCGCCGATACCCCAGGAGCAACAGTGTCCCTAATTTGCTGGGAAGTGGCGGTGCGGTCCCCTACGGCACTGCGTAGGATCCTACGGTCTTGGCGTGCATCCGTGCGTCGCTGCGGTCCGGTCCCAGGTCGACGGGCACGTGCACCTTCCGCCGACCACTGGCGACAACATCGATGTACTGTGGAGACCTCACGCCCCACGTGTTGAGCATTTCGGCGGTACGTCCACCCGGCCTCCCGCATGCCCACTATACGCCCTCGCTCAAAGTCCGTCAACTGCACATACGGTTCACGTCCACGCTGTCGCGGCATGCTACCAGTGTTA
Organism: Schistocerca gregaria; assembly: GCF_023897955.1. Lineage (NCBI taxonomy): Eukaryota > Metazoa > Arthropoda > Insecta > Orthoptera > Acrididae > Schistocerca > Schistocerca gregaria. The sequence continues at coordinate 236,062,503 of NC_064928.1, forward strand.
AAGACTGCGATGGAGCTCCGTATGCCACGGCAAACTGGTTGACACTGACGGCGGCGGTGCACAAATGCTGTGCAGCTAGCGCCATTCGACGGCCAACACCGCGGTTCCTGGTGTGTCCGCTGTGCCGTGCGTGTGATCATTGCTTGTACAGCCCTCTCGCAGTGTCCGGAGCAAGTATGGTGGGTCTGACACACCGGTGTCAATGTGTTCTTTTTTCCATTTCCAGGAGTGTATATACACTTAATAACGATAAGATAATGGACGAGTCGTGAATTTCGAGATTTTCCCGGATAATACAACGTTAAGCCGCTAGAATGCGGCGAATTTATCGTATCACACTATCGAATGTTATTGAGATGCTTGAGAAAACTTCATGGCATCTCCATCAGTTAATTATTAGACACACTTTCAACATGTCATTCTGCCATACTTCGTGTGAATATGTGATGATACTCTATCACTGTGCTTAATATAATTTGTGTAAAATAACCTGCCGTTTGCAAGAAGATTTTACTGTAACCTGACTTCGACACCGACTATCGGTGTGTTCACCAGAAAATTCAAACAGCTAGCTAAAAAGATTACAAAACAACAAACATAGACAGGAAACGCGATACAAGGTTATTACACCGGACAGATCTAGTGGAGTCTCTAAACACCTGTGGTAACAGAGGAAGAAATAAAATGGTTCAAATGCCTCTGAGCACTATGGGGCTTAATATCTATGGTCATCAGTCCCCTAGAACTTTGAACTACTTAAACCTAACTAACCTAAGGACATCACACAACACCCAGCCATCACGAGGCAGAGAAAATCCCTGACCCCGCCGGGAATCGAACCCGGGAACCCGGGCGTGGGAAGCCAGAACTAACAGAGGAAGAGATTTACGAGGAAATCATTTCATCTGTTACTACAACTGAGTATAATCTCCTCATAAATCTCTTCAGTATTGAAAGTCGCGAGCTCTATATGTTCTTATCTCGAGTTTTCTACTGAAAATATCTTGCTTGTACTCTTGTTAAATTTACTATTACAGAGATCGCCTAAACTCTTATTTTATTTTTATTGGTCCTGTGCGCAACAAATAACTTACTTGGTCTTTCTGCTGCCACTGCTTGATCTGCTGCATTCCATTGTTTAACAAAAACATAAAAAAGACTGTTATTCATGCTGAGTGCAATGCGCGTTCTGTATGGCGGCTCGTGCTGTTGCTGCGGCTGCTGCTGCTTACTGCAACTACATATAATTCAAGAAAAAGGGTTTGGTCAAATCTAAACTCAATAAATGATAACGCAAACAAAAATCTATATTCTGGAAGCGATTCTTTCTCTTTCAATTAACAAAACGCTAGAAGCTATTTGAACAATCGCATTGTTTGTAAATCTGCCTCCAGTGGCATTAAAGCAACATTACAAATCAATCAAATTCCTGAGACAGACTGAAATACTTCTCAATTGAATACATAGTGAAACAATTCCCTGACAATTAGAAAAGAAATCAATGACAAAAATCAATACTTAATCTAACAATGGTTTCCCTTAAGAATTCAACTCCTATCATTATCAAAACTACCGTCTGCTGCTACGCACATACACAAACCCTTTCCTTTAAATTAATAAGTGCGCTGCAAATTATAAAAAAATATCAACTGAATACCAAATCCTGTGTCGCTGCTGGCGGACACGGCAGTACGGCAGCTCGGCGACGACCCCTCGCCCAACACACGTGCGCACCGCAGCAGGCGGGCTCCTTCCAAACTGCCACCAGTTAATCCGTGTGCTGCGAGGCGCGACAACAATATCCCAGATTCCAGAGCTTGTGTATACGCGCTGTAGCAAACCTTTACATCCTAAGAGAGTATTGCCAACTCTCAGTATAATAATCTGTATTCTTGGTTTTTCTCTATGTTAATGCTTTTGTAATCTTGTTAGCTAACTGTTTCAATTTTCTGATGAAGATACCCAAAGTCTGTACGAAAATCCAGGTTAAAGTAAAATCGTGTTGCAACCTGCCTTCTGTATTATAAAAATTATATTGTTGTACCGTTGCGTCTCACAGCCATGTTTATAATTGTGTTCTTAAACCTGGTGATTTCATTGCGCAGTCTCTGGCTCACTGTTCGGTTCCGTTGTATGAGAATGCGTGGCTGTGTTATACCAACACAGTGTTAGCCTAGCAACAGGCTCTGTCACCACGAATCCTGTTCTGAGCCACCGAATCGCTTTGGTCGGCGACGGCGGAAGAGGGCGGACGTGAAGATGCATGAACTTAACAACCGTAGTCTAGTTTAGAAAGGGACCACGGACCGGTACAGACGGAGAAGCGTAGTTCCACCTGCTCCACAGGAGGTAGCGTTGGTGACGCGTAGGACACTGAGAGACCTCTCACAGCGGGCTGCAAGGTAAGACACGTGGAAGGACAAAGAAAGCTTTCTGTCGAGTATGAGCCCCAGGAATTTCGTACATTCAACGAACGGGAGTGTAACAGGTCCGAGATGTAAAGACCGTAGAAGAGAGTAATTGCGCCGCCGCAAATTCCTGCAAACGGTTTTACAGTGAAAAAGCGGAAGCCACTGTCGATTCTCCTCGAGTAAAGTCGATCGAGACATCGCTGGAGGAGCCGCTCGACAAGTTCGTGGAGAACTGCAATATATGGCGAAATCGTCAACAAAAAGGGAGCCGGAGATTCCTGGTGGGAGGCCATTATAGAGTTAATGCTGATAGCAAAGAGTACCACGCTCAGGACGGGACCCTGAGGAACACAGTTTCCCTGGATAAAAGTGTCCGACAAGGCAGAACCCACACGCACCCTGAAAACTCGGTCTTTTAAATATTCTTGAAGGAAACGAGGCATTCGACCTCGTAAGCCGCACGTGTAGAGGGGGCGGAGGATACCAGTCCTCCAGCAGGTTTCGTTGGCCTTCTCCAAATGGAAGAGCACGGCCACAGTCTGCGATTTTCGCAGAAGGCCGTTCAAGACATGGTTGGACAAAGTCACGAGATGGTCAACTGCAGAACGGCGTGCTCGAAATTGGGAGACTCGAGCCACCATACAAGCCGGACATGAATCATACGTACCATCATATTGCAGACACAGCTGGTCCGATACATGGGTTGGTAGCTAGAAGGAAAGTGTTTGACCAAACCGGGCTTAGGTAAGTGTACGGCAGTGGTTTCACTCCAGGGCGTGGAAAACGAGCCCTCTGCCCGTATGTGGCTGTACGTATGAAGCAGAAAGCGCTTGCCCACAAGAGAAAGGTTCTGCAACATTTTAATGTGAATATTGTCCGACCCTGGGGCGGAGGATTGACTGGAATACTCTCTTTCAAATTCTGAACGTGGCAGGGGTATAATACTGGGAGCGAAAGGCTATTTACAATTTGTACAGAAAGCAGATGAGAGTTTTAAGAGTCGAGGAGCATGAAAGGGAAGCAGTGGTTGGGAAGGGAGTGAGACAGGGTTGTAGCCTATCCTCGATGTTATTCAATCTGTATACTGAGCAAGCAGTAAAGGAAACAAAAGAAAAGTTCGGTGTAGGTATTAAAATCCATGGGGTGTCGAGTACGTGTCACAGAGAACGGACCACACGATGGGAAAGATGGGCAGTGCAGAAGGTGAGATCCAAATGGAAACAGGTATGCGTGGAGTCTCGAAGAAACATGGGTGCTCCTGTGTTAAGACAGGGGAGGTTAAGTTGATTCAGAAGTTCAGCAAAGAGGGCACCTCTCGGACAGGTACTGGGATGGTGTGCAGCAGAAGGGATTAGGTAGCTGCCCAATAAGTTAGAGGAAGTCTGCCCTGGTCAGAGTGAATGACAGAGAGATGTAAACGGTACAAAGGGAAAAAGGTCATGCAAGGAACGAAAATATGAGCTACAACAGCTTGAAGGCAGGTAGTCAGGGAGATGAATTGACTAAGAACGTCATCCTGTATGAGCAACATGACTCTCCCACATAATAGAATGTCATCCTCGGAGGAAAGGTCAAAACGCACCGGAAACAAACGCGAGAGCGCAAAGCGGCCGTGAGGACAAAATTTTGTTTCCTGAAGGCAGAGAACAAGTGGACGCTGCGATTCTAAGACCAGTCGTAAATCATGTTTGTTTGATCGAAAACCACGAACGTTTTATTGAAGGAGAGTCATAACGAGGAAAGGAGGGGAGGGGAGGGAAAAATAAGCAATTTAATGGACGATTACCACTGCACAGAAACGTGCAAATTTATTGTTATTTTTTCGTCGATCATTCGCCTCTGACGCCTTACCTGTATATCGCCTTACGTCTTCGTCGTAGGCAGGATAGTATGCCTATTCTCTGAATTCTGAGACAGTAAGAGTCAGTGAGTAGTTAACTAGTGTATCGTTTATCTGTGTAGGAACATGTGCAAAATAGTTTTACTTTCCTGCATGCTATTCCAACTGCCACAAAGGATTTGCATGAAAGCTAACACCCCTGACTTGTTTCTACATTAATCTATCAACTTCATGTAACTGTATGGTTCATTGAGCATTGTGGATTGTGCATAGTATCTGCCGTGCTTGTTAATAGCTTGTTCGACGTCCACATACAACGATGGATTGACTGACTGATTCATTCATATATTCATTCAGTTAATTATATCTCTAAACAAATCGTTTGAATTTACTTTTTACACTGGCTGCAAAACCCGCAAATAATTCGGCAGAGAAACAGAAAAGGAAGGTACCCAAAATCTGTATACCATCTTTTTTCTCTTTCCACGCATTGTGACAGTCAAATGTTTACTTAGTTGCCGATCCACATCTATTTCAATTGAGAGTACGACAGTCCTAACACAACGGTGACTTACTTATCCCTAAGATCTCTTAATTGTCCCTGTATGTAAATGCCTATCCTTATTGACGTGGTTGTTCGACTTACTATCTGATGTCAAACGAGAGGTATTTTCAGTGAAATCTACATCGAAAAATCCTCATATTCCGCAAATTAAAGTGTTTCAACGCTTACCACAGTTAGGTACATTATCTTACCATCCCACGGCAACGACAGCGAGTTGCGATTCCTCTCTCGTCGGCTCCTTAAAGCAGAATTCCTGTCCCTCCGGATCTTTATCGGCAGTGCGCCTCTTCCTCTTGAACAGGTGGCCAAAACAGAAGTCTAGCTCCTGGCGGAACAGACGGGTCACCACACGACGAAACATCTGCGGCAGGAAGGGGACAGTCTCGCTGAGAGTTTGGAAGGACATTCAACATTACTGACGTAGTCGATAACAATGCGGGATTCTTCCACTTACTTTTAAACAATGAAACAGTAATAGCCAAGAAAGCTACAAATTTTTCCATTGGTGATTACAACCTACAGAAAGTACAGCTATCGCCTCCGTGTAGTCAAAAATTTCCTGTTGAAGTGCCAACGCACTACTAAACTTGGTTAAGTTAGATCTACTTCCAAGCTCTTCGTACCCGTTCTGCCAACAGTGAATTCAAGTTTCTGTGTGACACAGTGGTTACGGTTACTACAAGCCACAGGACAAGTTGGGAGACGGGGCCAAATTTCTAGTAGTTTACTGTCGAGTTGACATTTTCACACACAAATGCTTTATTGATATCTTATAGAAACTAGCAGTACGGCAATAAACAGCCTTTTAAACAAGCCGCTAACGGCAATCAAATAATTTATATCAACGCAATAGTTAAACATTACTTTAAAAAACGGCAGTCAAGTCATTTATAGCAACACAACAGCTAATTTTTTTTTAAAACACAGAAGCTAACACTACGGCAAAACAGCCTTTCAAAACACGCCGCTAACGGCAATCCAGTAATTTATAGCAATACAACAGTTAATATAAATTTAAAGAACATTAGTAAACAGGCTACTAAAGTAAATACAGAACTTTGTTAATAAGGTACGGTGAGGTAGTGAAGCTACCTACACCGCCATTAAAAAAAAATCAAAAGTCTCAGCAAACACACGATTACTGTCAATAGAGGAATGGAGGAATTTAAAAGAAGTTTTTAAACAAAAGTGTCCTGGAATATCATTAGAGCATTACAAATATGACGGACCCGTGTAAGGCGGCCACAAATCACCCACTCAGGAATGCACAGGCTAGACAGAATACTGAACAATTTAAATACACCCGTAAACACAATTGCCACTCTCAGGCTGGTCACTGCACCGACCTTTAGCCAGCGAAAACTTGTAATAAGATGGCTTAACATGCTGACAGAATTAGAGCTAACCTCGTGCAAGGAAACATTACACCACGCAGTCCTGAATGAGCGACCACACGATCAACCAAGAAGAAGCATGAATTTACTCATAACACGCGGCACAATAGCGAAACAACACCTCCCGTCGTGCAGTAACGAGAGGAGGAGGAAAGATCACTGTCTTCAATTACACCGGTGCCGGGGACAGGAAACCCGATCGCTGAAGGCCACAAGGCAGAAGAGACACTGGTTACGCAAACTTATTACTTAATGAGTAAGCCTTCCACTAACTTAACTTGCAATTATGCTCGAACAGGCAAGGATCCACACATCCGACCGCGCATGCGTCGCCAGCGTACCGAACACGCCAGGGTTACGCGACAACACGCTCTGTCGCCGGAGTTCACATCTTCTCTGCAACGTTGACGAGTATTGACCGCTCCTTCATGTAGGTGTCTCTATTTTAAACTCCAGTGTCGAAACGGAGCACTTAAAGAAGCTTGTTAACGTCCCACCGAGGTGAAATGAACAGCAACTAATCGTGGGGCGATTCTGTGTACAACCAACCCGCGGGGAGCTCTTCCGTCAACTCGACCCGCTCGTTACACACAACCGACATACGTCACGTGGCGACTCGGTACAACCGATCACGCCTGGTCCGCGCTGGCGAGCCACACTGCCCTCCCGTGTCCACCAGACTCTCTCCGAGCGCTCAACGCTCCTACTTCCGCGCCACCACACAAAGTTACAACCTGTCAAAGACCTCACTTCCTTCATAACACTTTCCCGGAACCAAACGCAGATATCGATAGCAGAGGGAAAAGAGAACCAAGCAGCCACTTAATGACAGACAACATATCAAATAAACATGTCAGGGGAAGAAAAGGAAAACCAATGAAATCTAAATACACTCCTGGAAATGGAAAAAAGAACACATTGACACCAGTGCGTCAGACCCACCATACTTGCTCCGGACACTGCGAGAGGGCTGTACGAGCAATGATCACACGCACGGCACAGGGGACACACCAGGAACCGCGGTGTTGGCCGTCGAAAGGCGCTAGCTGCGCAGCATTTGTGCACCGCCGCCGTCAGTGTCAGCCAGTTTGCCGTGGCATACGGAGCTCCATCGCAGTCTTTAACACTGGTAGCATGCCGCGACAGCGTGGACGTGAACCGTATATGCAGTTGACGGACTTTGAGCGAGGGCGTATAGTGGGCATGCGGGAGGCCGGGTGGACGTCCCGCCGAATTGCTCAACACGTGGGGCGTGAGGTCTCCACAGTACATCGATGTTGTCGCCAGTGGTCGGCGGAAGGTGCACGTGCCCGTCGACCTGGGACCGGACCGCAGCGACGCACGGATGCACGCTAAGACCGTAGGATCCTACGCAGTGCCGTAGGGGACCGCACCGCCACTTCCCGGCAAATTAGGGACACTGTTGCTCCTCAGGTATCGGCGAGGACCATTCGCAACCGTCTCTATGAAGCTGGGCTACGGTCCCGCACACCGTTAGGCCGTCTTCCGCTCACGCCCCAACATCGTGCAGCCCGCCTCCAGTGGTGTCGCGACAGGCGTGAATGGAGGGACGAATGGAGACGTGTCGTCTTCAGCGATGAGAGTCGCTTCTGCCTTGGTGCCAATGATGGTCGTATGCGTGTTTAGCGCCGTGCAGGTGAGCGCCACAATCAGGACTGCATACGACCGAGGCACACAGGGCCAACACCCGGCATCATGGTGTGGGGAGCGATCTCCTACACTGGCCGTACACCTCTGGTGATCGTCGAGGGGACGCTGAATAGTGAACGGTACATCCAAACCGTCATCGAACCCATCGTTCTACCATTCCTAGACCGGCAAGGGAACTTGCTGTTCCAACAGGACAACGCACGTCCGCATGTATCCCGTGCCACCCAACGTGCTCTAGAAGGTGTAAGTCAACTACCCTGGCCAGCAAGATCTCCAGATCTGTCCCCCATTGAGCATGTTTGGGACTGGATAAAGCGTCGTCTCACGCGGTTTGCACGTCCAGCACGAACGCTGGTCCAACTGAGGCGCCAGGTGGAAATGACATGGCAAGCCGTTCCACAGGACTACATCCAGCATCTCTACGATCGTCTCCATGGGAGAATAGCAGCCTGCATTGCTGCGAAAGGTGGATATACACTGTACTAGTGCCGACATTGTGCATGCTCTATTGCCTGTGTCTATATGACTGTGGTTCTGTCAGTGTGATCATGTGATGTATCTGACCCCAGGAATGTGTCAATAAAGTTTCCCCTTCCTGGGACAATGAATTCACGGTGTTCTTATTTCAATTTCCAGGAGTGTACAAGGTATAGCAGGAGTCGATACACGGCTTACTGTGCCTTTGAACAAACTTCGTAAATCTTTCCGCTTTCGACATTTCATTGCGTAGTACATTGTTGAATTTTTACTAGTCGGCAAAAAATTTAATAGAAAGAGGTAATGCAGGTGGATCAATTCGTTCATCAGGAAATACATTACTCTAGGATATATAAGACGGTAATTCAGTAATCTGAAATGGAGAAGTATGCTTTCTTAGTCATTACAGCGAATCTGTTAAATTGTCAAAAAGAAGAGTTACGTTCAACAAGATTCAAAAATTGTTGGTGTCCGAGATGGAGAAGCAAGACGATAGACGGGGATGAATGTAATGATGTCCTGGAGAGGCGAAGGCTCGTCAAGGGATGTACAGCCACGTAGGAGGAGCAGTCAGTTCTTTGTACTGGTCTCACTAGCTCATTGTTCGAATACTGTGTTTTATTAGTCGGCAAAAAAACAACAGAAAGACGTAATGCAAGAGGACAAATTACTTGTTCAGAAAAAATACTACACTAAAAATATTACACATCCAGGCCGTAATGTAAAATTCGAAATTATACTTTCGTGGCCATTTTAGTGGTCTGCTAAATTCCCATGTTGTTATTGTTGCTGTCTTCAGTCCAGAGATTGGTTTGATGCAGCTCTCCATGCTAATCTATGCTGTGCAAGCTTCTTTATCTCCCAGTACCTACTGCAGCCTACATCCTTCTGAATCTGTTGAGTGTATTCATCTCTTGGTCTCCCTCCACGATTTTTACCCTCCACGCTGCCCTCCAACACTAAATTGGTGATCCCTTGATGTCTCAAAACATGTCCTACCAACCGATCCCTTCTTCTAGTCAAGTTGTGCCACAAACTCCTCTTCTCCCCAATTCTATTTAATACCTCCTCATTAGTTATGTGATCTACCCCTCTAATCTTCAGCATTCTTCTGTAGCACCACATTTCGAAAGCTTCTATTCTCTTCTTGTATAAACTATTTATCGCCAACGTTTCACTTCCCTACATGGCTACATCCAATACAAATACTTTCAGAGACGACTTCCTGACACTTAAAACTATACTCGATGTTAACAAATTTCTCTTCTTCAGAAACGCTTTCCTTGCAATTGCCAGTCTACATTTTATATCCTCTCTACTTCCACCATCATCAGTTATTTTGATTCCCAAATAGCAAAACTCATTTACTAGTTTAAGCGTCTCGTTTCCTACTCTAATTCCCGCAGCATCATCCGATTTGATTCGACTACATTCCATCATCCTCGTTTTGCTTTTGTTGATGTTCACCTTATGTCCTCCATTCAAGACACTGCCCATAAAGAAAGTTTTCTTCAGTAGACGTTCCGTAAGATTGCCTAAAACTTTAAAATTAATTGTGCATAATTTTAGCGTATCCACACTGCTACAAACTTCTGTTTGTTGCTGTAAGGGCTCCTCAGCTCGCCACCGCCAGAACCACATCTCATGATATCAGATGGTGCAGCCTAGTAAAAACATCAGAAAACTTAATGGGATCTTCTACGACAGTTGTCCTGGATGGTGAGATTTGCTTCTTAATTTACTTAAGTCCTCTTATCATCCATTTGGACGCAAATCATGGGAATCATAAGTTACGATTTTCCTTAAAGAAGTGCGTGAAACACTTAGAAGTTGGTCTGATGAACTACACTATTGGACATTAAAATTTCTACACCACGAAGATGACGTGATACAGAGGCGAAATTCAACCGACAGGAAGCAGATGCCGTGATATGCAAATGATTATTAGCTTTTCAAAGTATTCACACAAGGTAGGCGCTAGTGACCACACCTACAACGTGTTGACATGAGGAGAGTTTCCAACCGAATTCTCATACACAAACAGCAGCTGACCGGCGTTGCCTGGTGAAACGTTGTTGTGATGCCTCGTGTAAGGAGGAGAAATGCGTACCATCACGTTTCTGACTTTGATAAAGGTCGGATTGTAGCCTATCGCGATTGCGGTTTATCGTATCGCGACATAGCTGCTCCCGTTGGTCGATATCCAGTGACTGTTAACAGAATATGGAATCGGTGGGTTCCGCAGGGTAATAAGGAACACCGTGCTGGATCCCAACGGCCTCGTATCACTAGCAGTCGAGATGACAGGCATCTTATCCGCATTGCTGTAACGGATCGTGCAGCCACGTCTCGATCCCTGAGTCAACAGATGGCCACGTTTGCAAGACAACAACCATCTGCACGAGCAGTTCGACGACGTTTGCAGCAGCATGGACTATCAGCTCGAAGACCATGGCTGCGGTTACCCCTGACGCTGCATCACAGACAGGAGCGTCTGCGATGGTGTACTCAACGACGAACCTGGGTGCACGAATGGCAAAACGTCATTTTTTCGGATGAATCAAGGTTCTGTTTACAGCATAATGATGGTCGCATCCGTGTTTGGCGACATCGCGGCGAACGCACATTTGTAGCGTGTATTCGTCATCGCCATACTGACGTATCAAAGGGCATGATGATACGGGGTGCCATTGGTTACACGTCTCGGTCACCTCTTGTTACTATTGACGGCACTTTGGACAGTGGACGTTCCATTTCAGATGTGTTACGACCCTTGGCTCTACCCTTCATTCGAACCTTGCAAAACCCTACATTTCAGCAGGATAATGCACGACCGCATGTTGCAGGTCCTTCACAGGCCTCTCTGGATACAGAAGATGTTCGACTGCTGCCGTGCCAGCACATTCTCCAGATCTCTCACCAATTGAAAACGTCTGGTCAATGGTGGCCGTGCAACTGGCTCATCACAATACGCCAGTCACTACTCTTGACGAACTGTGGTATCGTGTTGAAGCTGCATGGGTAGCTGTACCTGTACACGCCATCGAAGCTCTGTATGACTCAATGCCCAGGCGTATAAAGGCCGTTTTACAGCCATAGGTGGTTGTTCTGGGTACTGATTTCTCAGGATCTATGCGCCCAAACTGCATGAAAATGTAATCACATGTCAGTTCTAGTATAATATGTTTGTCCAATGAATAACCGTTTATCATCTGCATTTCTTCCTGGTGTAGTAATTTTATGTCCAGTAGTGTATGTAGATCAGTAGAAACATTACTGTACATCTAGGAGACTATATAGTTATATCTGTGAGACTTGTATCTTTAATGGAAGAAATGAAATGAAACTTTACAGTGACTCCTTACAACTGAAAAATAAAATACTGAAACCAACAATCCAGTAATACTTTATCTATATGCTAGGGAAATATGCTAAAAACAGGACACAAAATTATCAAGTGTCTTATACAATAGTCGAAGGAGCATTATATGTGTAATGACGAAGGCGAATCGCACACAATCCTGAAATAACTCCGCTCGTAGGAATCAAATTTAAATTACCAAGTCAAAAAACAATGGTTCAAATGGCTCTGAGCACTATACGAGTTAACTTCTTAGGTCATCAGTCCCCTAGAACTTAGAACTACTTAAACCTAACTAACCTAAAGACACCACACACATCCATGCCCGAGGAAGGATTCGAACCTGCAACCGTAGCGATTACCAAGTCGTAATGTAGCTTACGCTGCATGATAGGATGTATCTCATTAACATGTGCGACCAGAAACTAAGCCCCATTATGGAATTTCTCTGCTGGCAAATATTCGGTCTAAACAATAGCTTTGACTGTTAAGATAAAATACGAAATACAACTGATGACAAACAATGCAAGTTTAGACATTCTCCTATATTGATGTTGACAGGGACGACAGAAGAGTGTACAGCATTTCCATAGTCCTATCTATGAGAACAGTTACGCCCTTTCCTTAACTAACAATTAAAACTACTTGAGCCAACAATATTGCGGTCTCTACAAATCTCACACGCCACTGTTAGACTACCGAGATACGAAACGAAGTTGCGTATTCCTCAACCATGTCGCGTATCATTGAACTCTGGGCGGGCTGCGACTTTTTTTCAAATTTCGGGAGTGAAACTGAGAAAAAAGTAATAGCAGCAGTAGCCGGCAATAAAATGAAAACCAGTTGACACTTACCGCGTAAGATACGTAGTCTTTCCACAGCAAGCGCGAAGAGATTCGTAAGCACGGAATTAGCTCCTTCGTATTACGCTTCAGACTGTCTCTTAGCAACGTCACTCGTAGTGTCCAGTCATTTCCTATTGTTGACGGCGTTGCTGGCCACCGATGTTTCGCAGTAGAGACAGTGCTTTATCGTTGCCGGAGATGAACTTTTCAATCCACATGTCGGGTCTAGTGAAGCAGGGGATACAACCCGTTGGCTTTGAGCAATGACGTCACACATTAGTCATAGATAGTAATGTCTTCACTTCGAGGCATAGATAATAAAACAGTTCTGTGTCCCGGAACAGCGCTATCATTGTACATTAAAATTATTCGCAATGATATTGAGGTAATTTGTAGTATTCGTTTGTAATCGTAGAACAATATATACTGTCTTATTTTCGTTTATAGGAATGGATTTGTCTGTTTGTGGGTATGTAATTTTCGTTACTGTCTGTCTAGGCGAGCTTCGGTTATTCCTCGATATTTCTGTGTGGTAAGTTCACTTTTCCATTTGCTTCTTTCACTGTATTTCACTATTTTGACATATTTCACTGTTTTGTTCCACCATTATGTGTATTTTCGTGTTGTGAAGTACGTAATAGAAATTTCTCGGCTGTCGATCTTCTTTCGTTTCCCAGCACTAGTATCAATACGACATTTTGGAATGTGTACTTGCTATACCACAGGCGAAAGCCCTAACACAACTGAAATTTGCACCCCGTCCTTCACTTCGCCTTTACACTGACGACACGACGAAAATTTGTATCCCGTCCTTCACTTCGCTTTTACACCGACACTATATGGGATACTATTAGCGTCCAAGGCAACAAGAAAACTGTGCCCCATAGTGAAGTACGGGATACAAATTCTACATGTGTCGTCTTCTTGTCTCCGTGTAGTTCAGTTGTGGTACAGGTTTCAAATGTAACGTACGTATATTTCCACCTTTTCGTTACCAGTGTACATATATAGAGGTCAACGGAAGCCTGGTATACATATATTACATACGTAGGTCCTTCGGTCATCAGCAGTACTGATATGTACGTAAGAAAAGACTGTTAGTAATAGCGGAAACGAAATAAACAACACATCTACAATTTGTATCCCGTGTTCCACTTGCGATTTACTGAAGCGGAGGGTACACCGTTCAAGTGAAGAACAGGACAGTAACGCTAGTGAAAACGAAGAAATCGACTTACGACAAACTCGTATTCCGTACTGTACTTAACAACACACTTCGAGTGAGCTTTTAATTTGTATCCGGTGTTTCATTTACGGTTGAGTGAAGCAGGGGATACATAGTTCAGGTGAACAACAGGACAGCAATGCTAGTTGAAACTAAGAAATCGACGTACGCTGAACTTGTATCCCGTACTGCACTTAAGCAATACAGTTCTAAAGAGTTTCGAGATACAACTGACATACATGTAACGTGATGTATTCTTTGCTAGTAATATATTTCATTCATTTCTTTCCATTGTATTTTCCGGAGAAATACTAAGATACAAACACGTGATATCGTTAAAGTGAAAATGCTTCTGGCCCTTGTATATTTGAAGTACAGTTTTTCTCTCTTGCATTCCTTTGTTTCTGAACGTTCTTCTCAGCTCTTTCATCTTTGTAATACATGCTCTCTGGCCAATTCTGACGTCATTGGTCAAAGCTGACGGGTTGTATCCCCTGCTAAACTTGACCCCACATATCTCGGGCTTTCACTGTTTGAGACCGTAAAATAGATGACGAAAATGAAATTTATAATATAATGCAGATTGCTCCTCTTGCGTCTTTCCGGTACAGTGTTGGTGTTACTTACAGTTATTATAATAACATCAAGTAGTCCTTATAAGCGCGATACCTCAATTGAAATCATTCATCTCCCACAGCAAAGTCGATTGTTCCACATTCATAGTCGTAATCGTTTTCTTGCGTTTTTAATTCTATTCTTAATGGCAAAAACCTCGCAAGAGATAACTAGGCCCGGACAAGGTACATAAAAAAAGTCTACTCTGTACTACAGTGGCCACAACAGTCAACACATTTTTGCTGTGGGATTTACAGTCACTCAAAGCACTGAATAACTAGTGATTGGATTTAAAGCAGTAAGTCCTAAGGTATGTTTTATGCGAATGAAGTCGGCATTCCTTAACTTCAATCTCCTAATTTCCCCTGAGGAAAACACAGCAGAAACAAGGACACCTTCTGAGAAACTGAGGAAAACTCATCGACAGTCTCCAAAGAATGATATAAAGGTGGTAACGGGAGTCATGAATGCTAGAAGTAATATCAACGGATTCCGTCTGATAAATTTTTCAGCATCACTTAACGTGACAATTTATAGGGCATGGTTCCAATATAAAATTATACATAAAATGACCTGAGTGTCTCCAGAAAAACAATGGTAGGAACCGAACAGATCATACATTAATAGATATCGGTTGTTGTTGTTGTTGTTGTTGTGGTCTTCAGTCCTGAGACTGGTTTGATGCACCTCTACATGCTACTCTATCCTGTGCAAGCATCTTCACCTCCCAGTACCTACTGCGACTTACATCCTTCTGAATCTGCTTGGTGTATTCATCTCTTGGTCTCCCTCTACGATTTTTACCCTCCACGCTGCCCTCCAATACTAAACTGCTGATCCCTTGATGCCTCAGAACATCTCCTACCAACCGATCCCTTCTTCTAGTCAAGTTGTGCCACAAACTTCTCTACTCCCCAGTCCAACACAATACCTCCTCATTAGTTATGTGATCCACCCATCGAATCTTCAGCATTCTTCTGTAGCACCACTTTTCGAAAGCTTCTATTCTCTTCTTGTCTAAACTATTTATCGTCCATGTTTCACTTCCACACATGGCTACACTACATACAAATACTTTCAGAAACGACTTACTGATACATAAATCTATATTCGATGTCAACAAATTTCTCTTCTTCAGAAACGCTTTCCTTGTCATTGCCTGTCTACATTTTATATCCTCTCTACTTCGACCATCATGTTATTTTGCTCCCCAAATAGCAAAACTCCTTTACTACTTTAAGTGTCTCATTTCCTAATCTAATTCCCTCAGCATCACCCGACTTCATTCGACTACAATCCATTACCCTCGTTTTGCTTTTGTTGATGTTCATCTTATATCTTCTCTTCAAGACACTATCGGTATGGCTGTAAATGTACTACAGTGTCGTAGTTTCAGAGATGCTAATAGGAACACTGATCTTTATCTCCTAATAGGAAACGATGGAGGGAGAATTTCAAATTAACGCTAAGGTAAAGGAAGTAAACTATATAAGTATAATATCTCAGAACTTAAGAAACCAAGGAAGGATGAAAACGTGGCTACTAATTTGCAAAATAGCTTGAAATCAGCGCAGCAGAAAAATACACCTACATACAGAGTGGTCCATTGATAGTGACCGTGCCAAATATCTCACGAAATAGGCGTCAAACGAAAAAACTACAAAAAAAGAAGCTTGTCTAGCTTGAAGGGGGACACCAGATGGCGCTATGGTTGATCCGCTAGATGCCGCTGCCAAAGATAAAACGATAACAACTGCGTTTTTTTTAAAATAGGAATCCCCATTTTTATTACATATTCGTGTAGTACATAAAGAAATATGAATGTTTTAGTTGGACCACTTTTTTTGCTTTGTGATAGATAGCGCTGTGATTGCCAAAACGAATAAGTACGTTGTATCACGTAACATTCCGCCAGTGAGGACGGTATTTGCTTCGTATTACATTACCAGTGTTAAAATGGACCGTTTACCAATTGCGGAAAAGGTAGATACCGTGTTGATATATATTGTGATCAAAAAACCCAACGGGCGTGTGCTATTTATGCTGCTCAGTATCCTGGACGACATCATCCAAGTGTCCGGACAGTTCGCCGAAGAGTTATTTAAGGAAACAGGAAGTGTTCAGCCACATGTGAAACGTCAATCACGACCTGCAACAAATGATCATGTCCAAGTAGGTGTTTTAGCTGCTGTCACGGCTAATCCGCACATCAGTAGCAGACAAATTGCGCGAGAATCGGGAATATCAAAAACGTCGGTGTTGAGAATGCTACATCAACATCGATTGCACCCATACCATATTTCTATGCACCAAGAATTGCAAAGCGACGACTGTGAACGTCGTGTACAGTTCTTCCACTGGGCACAAGAGAAATTATGGGACGATGACGGATTTTTTGCACGCGCTCTATTTAGCGACGAAGCGTTATTCTCCAACAGCGGTAACGTAAACCGGCATAATATGCACTACTGGACAACGGAATATCCACGATGGCTACGACAAGTGGAACATCAGCGACCTTGACGGGTTAATGTATTGTGCGGCATTATGGGAGGAAGGATAATTGGCCTCCATTTTATCGATGGTAGTCTAAATGGTGCAATGTATGCTGATTTCCTACGTAATGTTCTACCGATGTTACTACAAGGTGTTGCACTGCATTACAGAATGGCGATGTATTTCCAACATGATGGATGTCCGGCACTTAGCCCGCGTGTGGCTGAAGCGGTATTGAATAACATATTTCATGACAGGTGGATTGGTCGTCGAAACACCATACCATGTCCCGCACGTTCACCGGATCTCACGTTCCCGGATTTATTTCTGTGGGGAAAGTTGAAGGATATTTGCTATCGTGACCCACCACAGCGCCTAACAACATGCGTCAGCGCATTGTCAATGCATGTGCGAACATTACGGAAGGCGAACTACTCGCTGTTGAGAGGAATGTAGTTACATGTATTGCCAAATGCACTGAGGTTGACAGACATCATTTTGAGCATTTATTGCATTAATGTGCCTCAGATGGTTCAAATGGCTCTGAGCACTATGGGGCTTAACATCTCTGGTCATCAGTCCCCTAGAACTTAGAACTACTTAAACCTAACTAACCTAAGGACAACACACAACACCCAGCCATCGAACCCGGAACCCGGGCGCGGGAAGCGAGAACGCTACCGCACGACCACGAAATGCGGGCATTAATGTGGTATTTACAGATAATCACGCTGTAACAGCATGAGTTGACAGAAATGATAAATTCAGAATGGTACATGTATCACATTGGAACAACCGAAATAAAATTTTCAAAGGTACCTACTTTCTGTATTTTAATTTAGAAAACCTACCTGTTAGCAACTGTTCGTCTAAAATTGTGAGCCATATGTTTGTGACTATTACAGCGCCATCTATCACAAAGCGAAAAATGTGGTCCAACTAAAACATTCATATTTCTTTAGGTGCTACACGAATGTGTAAAAAAAATGGGGTTCCTATTTTTTTAAAAACGCAGTTGTTATCCGTTTGACCTATGACAGCGCCATCTGGCGGATGTACCATAGCGCCATCTGGTTTCCCCCTTGAAGCTAGACAAATTTCGTTCTTTGTAGTTTTTTCGTATGGCGCTTATTTCGTGAGATATTTGGCCTGGTCACTATTAGATATGAAATACAGAAGAAGTTATTATTGGTATGTAGCAACGAACCAGAAGGAATCAATGGTATGATGCAGATAATGAGGGGGAACGAGATAAATGAATGAAGATTAGAAACGGATACAGGCTTGGAGAGCAAGAGCAGAGGAGAGAGCTGAGCAGCATAGCGGATTCTGAAAGCAAAGAAGAGAAACTATTTTTTTAATGACAGTTGCCAGACTTTGTAAGATAATGCTGATGAAAGCAAAGTATTTTACCGTAATGTCAATAACCTTACAACTGCAAAAATTATGAACTAATCGCTTCACAGGAAGGAGTGTTGTTGGGAAAAGTACTTTTAATCAATTGTTATATCAGAGAATCTTAGACATGGGATCTGTTTTGTTTTGCTTTAGGAAGCAAAAAACCACTGGGGTCATTCACGCCCAAGTCAAAAACATATAGAACACGAACATAGAGGGGAGTTAAACTACTATACGTCAGTACCAATTGACAGATCAGGAGACAGATAAAAACAGGAACGTGGAAAAATGGCTAAAAAAACAGCATGCGGAAATGGAAGTCCAATACTAAAAAGTAAATGGCCTTCGCCATATTTCTTCGGGGGATAAAGCGTAAAACAAGGTCGGCAGCCCGTGCCTCATTCGCTAAAACGACTGATAAATCAGATGGCAAACCCAAGCTGGAACGTAAATTTTTAAGAAAATGGCATTCCAGCAGCAAGTGACGGACAGTTAAAATGTGGGCGCAAAGCGTATAAAGTGGTGCGGTAGCGCCACTTAGCAAATTACGATGGCCAAAAAGGCAGTGCCCAATACGCAGCCGAGTTAAAATAATCTCCGGGAGGAGATCATCCAATGCGCCAGGAGAGGCTTAATAAGCCGAAGCTTATTCCCGTGAAGGGAGGAGCCGGCCGGAGTGGCTGATCGGTTCTAGGCACTTCAGTCTGGAACCGCGCGACCGTTACGGTCGCAGGTTCGAATCCTGCCTCGGGCATGGATGTGTGTGATGTCCTTAGGTTAGTTAGGTTTAAGTAGTTCTAAGTTCTAGGAGACTGATGACCTCAGATGTTTAGTCCCATAGTGCTCAGAGCCATTTGAACCAATGTGGCGTTACAGGAGAATGTTGAAGATTAGATAGGTAGATCACGTAACTAATGAGGAGTTACTGAACAGAATTCGGGAGAAGAGGAATTTGTGGGACAACTTGACAAGAAGAAGGGATCGGTTGGTAGGACACGTTCTGAGGCATCAAGGGATCGCCAACTTAGTACTGGAGGGAAGCGTGGAGGGTAAAATCATAGAGGGAGACCAAGAGATGAATACGCTAAACAGATTCAGAAGGTTGTAGGTTGCAGTAGGCACTGGGAGATGAAGAAGCTTGCACAGGATAGAGTAGCATGGAGAGGTTCATCAAACCGGTCTCTGGACTGAAGACCACAACAACAACAACACATTGTTACAGAGACTGCAGTCTAATATGCGCTGTACCGGGCAACCACAATCAGAGTATGTGTTGGGAATGGGTTCCATGTGCCTCAACGCATGCGTGTACGCACCGTAGCATATTCTGTCTCACACTTTCGCATCGGCCAAGCTGCAACCGAACTGTGTCAAAGGCAGCATGAATGCTCTGCTCCAGTGTCTCCACATCTGGAATGGGCCCTGTGTACATGGTACTTCTGAGACCAGAAATGTCACGGCTTGAGATCCAGTGAACGAGCAAGCCATGCAACTGGATCCCCTCGTCCGATCCATCGAGCAGGGAGGACACGGCTGAGATGCATCCGGGTGTTAAGGAGAGGTGGGCTGAGGGACCATTAAGTAGCAGCCACATAACGCTTCGAATCATCAATGGCACTTTTTCCAGTGGGGGAGGCTTAGTCACCCGCAAGAAACACCGATAGTTCCGCCCTTTTAGGCGACGAGGAAGGAACGTTGGTCACAAAATACGGTCGCCAATATCCTGGACACACAACGCGGGTGCACCGATGCTGATGATTTGCTGTGTCCATACCATGGGGTCCTGCATACTAATCTAAAGACGACTGTTATGAAAGTTGACAATACTATTCCGCGTAAAGGTGGCTTCGTCTGTGAGCTGTATGAAAGACACAAAGCCCGGAATAATGATTGCCTGATGAAGAAACCAGTGACAAAACTACTCCTAACGTGGAAATTTTGTTGCTAGTATGCTCTGCACACGCTTTAAGTGATATGAATAGTAAAAACTTGTCGTGGAGAATGTTCCACACGGTCGTCTGGCTGTCCCTGTACTGGCTAACCAAGTACCTGGTACTGACACGGCGATCGCCTTCCATAGTGTTTTCATTCAAGCTGGTTTCCGAACATTTCGGGTGCATCCTTCATGGTTTCCTGCTTCCTGAAACGACCCTATCTCAGACAAACGGCGAAATACTGGTGCAAACATTGAATGCTGTGGTCGTTGTCTGCGAGGAAATGTCCGCTCATACAACCTTTCTAACCGCCGTCCGCTGCCATTTGCCTTTCCATAAGTAAACACCATGCCGGCAAGCTCTCGATTCGAATACTGAACCATTGTGTACAACACCGTATCACATCCACCAGACGGCGAGACAGCAAGGGAGGTGAAGCGCACAGGACATTACCAATTACTATGACAGGAGAGGGCGCCAGGACATGAGTATGAGAGACAGTACCACCGTCTAGGAAGAAACCATTCATACTGTAACTGTGGCTGCACAGTACATCAAGTGTTAGACTGCAGTCTCTGTAACAAAGTAAGATTGAATAAATGGTCTTTAGCATGGAACCATGCAATCACGGACGTAAGTTCATTAAACCTTTTTAGTTCTGTATCCTCTCATCGATCAATCCCTGGAGTTAGTACACGGTGAAAAAAATCACCCTGTTTATAACCTGTAAAGATCAAAATTATATGATCTACCTCATGCTCCACCATCATTAGACGCCCCATGGATTTTACGTAACACCTTTCGTTCAAACATCCTATAAACTGTTCACAGTGTCGGTCAGTGTCCAGGTTTCTGAGCGACATGTTAATTCGAGAAGTATTAAAGGTTTGTACATTGATGCTTTGTTCATCAAGGCATATTTCTGTACTTAAGTTGTGTGTTCAGCCCATAATAGCATTTACTAGATAGGGTGACGTGCAGCGTTATCTCCGTATTAATATCATTTTGTAATATTACTAGTGTTCCCAGAAGACGAATTCAGCAACGATTTCTATTTGCCCTGGTCCATTTCAAACATTATATTTAGTCCTGGTGGTATTATTCGCATATGTTTTGGTTGACTTATGTACACTTCCAGTTCCAATTCCATTGCATCTGCCTACAGGGCCCTATATGTTTTCCTAGCAGCTAGTTCCGTTCTTGCGATGATATCAACATCATCTGTATACGAGGAAGCTCAAACATTCTATTGTCTGTTGTGCCTAGAGTAGAAACCATTGCCTCAGAAAACATCTAGTTTCGAAAGCTGGTGTTAAATTCTTTTGTATCCGTAGTTTCCATGCTAATTTTCCTACAGTCAAACTTTGCGAGGCATTTGAAATGTTGTTGTCTACCCAGTTCATCCTTGGCTTCAATATGCTTATTTGTTTTTATTGTTTCGTACGTTAATTTAAGACTTAAAAAAACTGACGCGTTACAATTTTAGTTTACCGTGTTTCTTCCAATACCTGCCTCAGGATGGATATTTGATCAATAGTTGTTTCACAGAGTTAAAGCCTGTCTGACATCTGCTA
Organism: Schistocerca gregaria; assembly: GCF_023897955.1. Classification (NCBI taxonomy): domain Eukaryota; kingdom Metazoa; phylum Arthropoda; class Insecta; order Orthoptera; family Acrididae; genus Schistocerca; species Schistocerca gregaria. The sequence goes on from NC_064928.1 coordinate 236,084,309, forward strand.
TTTGCTCTTAGTACTAAAGGTTTTCGTGATGTTCAATAATCTGATTCCCCTACAGTTGGAACATTCCAGCATGTCAACTTTCCTTTGTAAATCACAGTCAATCATCTCGGACGACACTCTGTGTCGATATATGTGAGATCAAGGAGTGCATGTAATGAATTAGATGTTCCCCATCACACCCTAAAAACTCTCGAACAGGACATGAAGGCCCAACGGTACCGACCGGTTGCCGTGTCATCCTCAGCCCATAGGCGTCACTGGATGCGGATATGGAGGGGTATGTGCTCAGCACACCGCTCTCCCGGCCGTATGTCAGTTTCCGAGACCGGAGCCGCTACTTCTCGTTCAAGTAGCTCCTCCGTTTGCCTCACAATGGCTGACTGCACCCCGCTTGTGAACAGCGCTTGGCAGACTGGATGACAATCCATTCAAGTGTTAGCCCAGCCCGATAGCACTTAACTTCGGTGATCTGACGGAAACCGGTGTTACCATTGCGGCAAGGCCATTGGCCATCACACCCTATAAAGTGAGATAAAAGCTTTACGTTGCCATGTGACTTACTGCTGACTAGTTTCTTTACTGGGAGACGAATACCTTGCATCGATGGCAGCCTGTTTTCCTGTTCTTTCAACGCCACATACCGGAAGCTTCCATTCTCTTATTGCCTAAACTGTTTATCGTCCATATTTCACACAGAAAGACGTAATCTAGGAGGATCAATTCGTTGATCACAAAACATACTGCCTTGAAGAAAATCAGATGGTCAAATATGAAATGCCAAATTACATTTTCACGGGCATTTCAGGTGTCTGCTACATCCCCAAAAAGGAAGTATTTCCATTATCCATTTTCTTCAAATGGCTCTGAGCACTATGGGACTTAACTGCTGACGTCATCAGTCCCCTAGAATTTAGAACTACTCAAACCTAACTAACCTAAGGACATCACACACATCCATGCCGGAGGCAGGATTCGAACCTGCGACCATAGTGGTCGCGCAGTTCCAGACTGTAGCGACTAGAACCGCTCGGCCACTCCGGCCGGCATCCATTTGCCTGAAACTCCAAAGTAAATTATGTGTAGTTTCAGAATCCTCCAAACTTCTGTTATCGCCGTAAGCGCTCCTCACCTCGTCAGAGCCAGAACCACTTTCTCTGACAGGAAAACGATGCATCAATGCAAAAAGGCTCAATAAGCTTAATGGGATCTCCTGCGACACTTCTCTGGGAAGTTGAGGTGTGTTTCTTACTTCACATTGTCTTCGTATCAATCATCTGTATTCAGTATGCTATTCATGCGAAATTTTCATTAAAGGATTGCCCAATATTCTAACAGCTCTGCATAAAAGGGTGTCTCATACTCTGATACACTATTTAGGTTAGTAGAAACAGCGCTGAACGTTAAGGACACTATACCATTATATCTATAGAATTCATATCTTAATGAATGATACGAAATGAAAGTTTACAGTCACTCATTCTGACTGAAATATAAAATAGAAAAATTAACAATTAAGTAGAATTTCTAATAACAGTCATGGGCTGCAACATATTATCTGAATTATAAGGGAAATATGCTGTAAACAGAATACAAAATTTTAAGAGTGCCTGACGCACTAGTCGAAGGTTTGACCGTATATGTAATCAAAAAGGCGAATCAAATACCACCTTGAATTAGCTCCACTCTAAGGAATCAAATTTAATTTACCAAGCCCTAACGCAACTGCAGATGCATGACAGGATTTATGTTAGTCACTTATGGGATCACAGAAGATCTCTCCTAGGAAATATTGGGTTTACTCAATAATTTTCACGTTTATGATGAAACACGAAATACAACTAATGACAAACCATGCGATTTTAGACATTTTCCTGTGTCGATGTTATCAGTGAAGCGAGAAAAAGTATACATCTAAGAGAATATTCACGCCTTTTCTTTAACGCACCCTTACAAGTACTTGAGTCAATGATATTGCGGTCTCTACAAATCTAACACGTCACTACTGTACTACCGAGAAGCGAAACGAAGCTGGGGATTCCTCAACCGCATCGTGTATCATTGAACTCTTCAAATCTCGGGAGTCAAACTAAGAAAAACGTTAAAAAGATACAGTGAAAGACAGTTTACGCTTACCATGTAAGATGCGTAGTCTTTCCACGGCAAACACGAAGAGATTCGTAAGCACCGAATTAACTCTTTCGTATTACGCCTCAGCAATGTCCCTCGTCCCCTGCAAACGTTGCCAATTGTTGATGGCTTTGTTGGTCACCGATGTTATGTTGTGGAAAGAGTTTCGGGAAATGAAATTTTCCATCCACGTGTCATTGGCCGTCACTGTTTGAGCCTTTAAATAGGTGAAGACAACGAAATTTACGATAAAATACAGTTATCTTGTGTTTCGAATTTGCAGTACATTCTTGGTGTTTCAGTACTCAAGTAGTCATTATATTCGTGACACCTGATTTGAAACATTTACCTTCGGTGTGAACGTTTATTGTTCCACATCCTTAGTCGTAAACATTTTCTTGTGTTTTATTTTTATTCGTAATAGTGAAAACTTACCATAAGATAAGATGAGCTAGACAGGGTACCTTCCAGAACAGAAATGTGTTATGAACTACAGCGGCCGCAGTACTGACATATATATGTTGATTTACAGTCAATCAAAGCAATGAATAACTAGAGATAGGATTTAAAGCAATAACCCCAAGGGTTTGTTACATGAAAATAAAACCACAGTTACATAAATGCACATGCTCCTACCGAAGACAAGAAAACAGAAGACAAGGAGATCTTCTGAGTAACTGCAGAAAACATACCGCCAGTCTGTTAGAAGTGATTTGAAGATGGTCGTAATAGATATGAGTGCTAAAATAGGTAGGATAGGATCTTCTCCATTACCACTAATAGACAGGTCCTCCTTAAAGAGAGTAATAACAATGGATTCCTTCCGATACAGTATTCAGCATCACTTATTATGACGGTTCCTAGCGCGTTATTCCAGCATAAAAATATACATGAAGTGATCAGCGTGTCACCAGACGACAATACTGGGAACCAAATCGATCATAGATTAATGTATACCGGCATGGTTCTGATGGACTACTGTGCCTTAGTTTCAGAGGTGCTATTATAAACAGTGATCTTGACCTCCTCATAGCAAAAATTAAACATAAAGTTAAAGCAGATAGGCAAAGTAAGTGTAATACCTGAAAACTTTAGGGCCCAAATAAAGGTGAACACCTAGCCATTAATTTGGAAAATAGATTGAAAGTAATCCTACAGAAATAAACCAACAATCTATATGAGACGTGGAATAAAATTGGAAGTGAAATACAGGCTGCAGCATAGGCAGTGATTGCTATCGAACAACAAACCAGAAGACATGAATGGTATGATGAAGAGAGAAAGGGCAACTAGATAAATGAATGAAGCATAAAAAAAGATTCAGGTTAGAAGAGCAAGAGTAGGAAAAAAGAAGTACAGAAAAGCAGATTCTGAAAGCAAAGAAGAGAAGCTGCTTTGAAAGGCAGTTGCAGGACACTGGATCATGGGATAACGCTAATGAAAGCAAGCTAATCTACAGAAGCACCAGTAATGTAACTTCCTGGCAGATTAAAACTGAGTGCTGGACCGAGACTCGAACTCGAGACCTTTGCCTTTTGCAGGCAAGTGCTCTACCAATTGAGCTACCCAAGCGCGACTCACGCCCTGTCCTCACAGCCACAGTGTGGGGGATGTTTCCTGAAGGAGATTTTCACTCTGCAGCGAAGTGTGCGCTGATATGAAACTTCCTGGCAGATTAAAACTGTGAGCTGGACCGAGACCCGAACTGTGGCTGTGGCTAAGCCATGTCTCCGCAATATCCTTTCTTTCAGGAGTGCTAGTGTTGCAAGGTTCGCAGGAGAGCTGTAAAGTTTGGAAGGTAGAAGGCGAGGTACTGGCAGAAGTAAAGCTGTGAGGACGGCGCGTTAGTCGTGCTTGGGTAGCTCAGTTGGTAGAGCCCTTGCCCGCGAAAGCCAAAGGTCCCGAGTTCGAGTCTCGGCCCGGCAAACACTTTTAATGTGCCAGGAAGTTTCATATCAGCGCATACTCCGGTGCAGAGTGAAAATCTCATTCCAGCACCAATAATCTTAGAAAAGAGTTTCAATCAATAACAACACAACACAATGTAGGGGAAAAAATTGTGAACTAAAGGCGTCACAGGAAGGAGGGTTACATCGCTGGGCAAAGTACTTTAAGTATTATTATATTAAGAGAATGCTAAGGCGTGTCATCTAACTGAATAGCAACAAGTGGAAGAAGAGGAAAATAGAATGCCATGCTGGCAAGAGATTCGTCTAGCAGTAAAGGATCAAGCCAACAATAAGTCATCCGGTAATGACAAGCTGCCAGATCAGCTTTTTATGTGTTGGAGAACATCTAATTAATTGCATGCACCTCCTTATCTCCAATATGTGGACGCAGAATGTCATCCCAGATGACTGGGATATGGGAGTAATACAAGATACAGATAGGAAATATACCAGCTAGAGGGGAATTGCATTACTGGAAATCACCTATAAAATATTCTCCTCACTGCTTTGTGCCCGTGTAAAAGCTGTAGCAGTAAAACCAACTGGGATACATCAGACAGGCTTTAGATATGACAAATCAATTACTGACCAAATATCCAACCTTAGGCAGATATTGGAAAAAAAAAAAACAAGTAAATTCGAAATCGGAACGCATCAGTTCTTTTTTATCTTCAAGCAGCACACGAAACAATAAAAAGAAGTTAACTTATTGAAAACATGTATCAACTGGGTATACTACAACATTTAATATGCCTCGTTAGTTACACTACCGGAAAAATAGTATGGAGCGTGTCTGCGGCCCGTTGTCTTGTGGTAGCGTTCTCGCTTCCCGCGCACGGAGTTCCGTGTTCGATTTCTCTGCCTCGAGATGACTGGGTATTGTGAGTCTTTCATTATCATTTCGTCCTCATTCACGCGCAAGTTGCCATAGTGGCGTTAAAGAACTTACGGAGCGGTGGCCGAACCGCCCCGCCAGGGGTCTCCCGGCCGCCAATGCCACACGCTCACATTGGTACGGAGAGTAGGGATAGAAGTAAATTTGGCACCAAGTTTTGAAACTAGCTGGGGACTGATCCGATAGGATGTACTTTTTAATTAGCACCAGAGAGGTGCAGCTTCTGGCCTGTGCAAGAACGGAACTCGCTTCTAAGCGCCCTGGCAGCAGCAGAAACAGAAACGGCACGGGAATAAAGCATCAATAAAAGCAAACACTTGAAAATAATACGACCAGAACCAAATACAACGTTAGAAATTGAGCAGGTCTGTTAGTGAATTTATCTATCTGCCAAAACTGGTACCATCAGAATATGATTTTAGTAGGGTAATATAGCGGCGCAACTACCTACCTTGTAAATGTTATGTACAGAAATTTGTCTACAAGATTAAACTGTCAACTGTATAAAGATGTAATACGTCCAGTATTGGCATATCGCTCAGAAACCTGGACACTGACACAAGAGTGTGAAGAGTTAATTGGATGTTTTGAACGGAAGGTGTTAAGAAAAGTCTGTGGGGCGTCTCATGATGATGGAGCATGACGTAGTGGATATAATTTTGGAATTTGCAATCTATATAGGTCTCTTGAAATGCTAAGGCACATTAAACTAAACCGCCTGAAATGGGTAAACCAAGTTGTTCCCAAGGACCATAAGAACACCAAAAACATAGTGCTGTTACAGAACCCAGTGAGAGAAAGAGGCAGCGGAAGACCAAGACTTCGATACTAGGAAGATGTACAAGACGATTTAAAAATTACTGGAGTCAGAGAAAAGGGATGAAAGACGCTGGACAAGGAAGAATATAATGATCTCCTTGAACACGCGAAGACCTGTCAATGGCTGTAGGACCACAAAGAAAGAGAAGTCAAGTTCTTTGTAGCTTCTTCTATTAGCAGTCTATTCAAGTACCTCTGTAGTTTTAAACAAATATCAGAAACCGTCTAGAATTGTGTCTTTCGTCAGTCTCAGTAAGTAATTTTCCAAATACTGTATTTTATTAGACGGCAAATGCAGGAGGATAAATTCAATTATCAGAATATACACTTCCCTAAAGAAAATTAGATGGTCATGTCGTAATATGAAATAAAAAATGCTCTACTCGCCATTCAAATTGCTGCACCACGAAGATAACGTGCTACAGACGCGAAATTTAACTGACAGGAAGAAGATGCTGTGATATGCAAATGATTAGCTTTTCAGAGCAGTCACACAAGGGTGGCGCCGGTGGTGACACCTACATCTTGCTGACATGAGGAAAGTTTCCAACCGTTTTTGCGTACACAAACAGCAGTTGACCGGCGTTGTTTGGTGAAATGTTGTTGTGATGCCTCGTGGAAGGAGGAGAAATGCGTACCATCACTTTTCCGACTTTGATAAAGGTCGGATTGTAGCCTATCGCGATTGCGGTTTATCGTATCGCGACATTGCTCCTCGCGTTGGTCGAGATCCAATGACTGTTAGCAGAATATGGAATCGGTGCGTTCAGGAGGGTAATACGGAACGCTGTGCTGGATCCCAACAGCCTCCTATCACTAGCAGTCCAGATGACAAGGCAGGCATCTTATCAGCATGGCTGTAACGGATCGTGCAGCCACGTCTCGATCCCTGAGTCAACAGATGCGGACGTTTGCAATACAACAACCATCTGCACGAACAGTTCGACGACGTTTGCAGCAGCATGGACTATCAGCTCGGAGACCATGGCTGCGGTTACCCTTGACGCTGCATCACAGGCAGGAGCGCCTACGATGGTGAACTCAACGACGGACCTAGGTGCACAAATGGCAAAACGTCATTTTTTCGGATGAGCCCAGGTTGTGCTTACAGCACCATGATGGTCGAATACGTGTTTGGCGATATCGCCGTGAACCAACATTGGAAGCGTGTATTCGTCATCGCCATAATGGCGTATCACCCTGCGTGATGGTGTGGGGTGCCATTGATTATACGTTTCGGTCACCTCTTGTTCGCATTGACGACACTTTGAACAATGGACGTAACATTTCAGATGCGTTATGACCCGTGGCTTTACCCTTCATTCGATCCCTGCGAAACCCTACATTTCAGCAGGATACTGCACGACCGCATGTTGCAGGTCTTGTACGGGCCTTTCTGAATACAGAAAATGTTCGACTGCTGCCCTGGCCAGCATATTCTCCAGATCTCTCACCAATTGAAAACGTCTGGTCAATGGTGGCCGAGCAACTGTCTCGTCACAATACGTCAGTCACTACTCTTGTGAACTGCTGTATCGTGTTGAAGCTGCATGGGCAGCTGTACCTCTACACGCCATCCAAGCTCTGTTCGACTTAATGCCCAGGTGTATCAAGGTCGTTATTACGGCCAGAGGTGGTTGTTCTGGGTACTGATTTCCCAGGATCTATGCACCCAAATTGGGTGAAAATGTAATCACATGTCAGTTCTACTATAATATATTTGTCCAATGAATACCCATTTATGATCCGCATTTCTTCTTGGTGTAGCAATTTTAATGGCCACTAGTGTAGTTCTTTAGTTGAATTTCGGCGACTTTGTTATGTACCAGTAAAGAATGTATTTTCATTATACGTTTTGTAACTTTACCTAAAACATCAAAATCGATTATACGAAATTTCAGCTTATCTAGAATCCTACAAACTTCTTTTTAATGCTGTTTGCGCTCTTCAGTTTATCGGCGTCGGAATCAGTTTTTATGGTTTCAAATTGATGGAGCGTAGCAAAACGTTCGACAAACATATTGGCATCTGCTGTGACAGGTCTCTTGGACGAAACGATTTGTTTCTTACTTTGCTTTTTTCTTCATTAAATATTCAATTTATAGGAATAATAAAGCAAATTTCCTTTACAGCATTGTCCAAAATACTAATACGCTCCCCATAAGACACTCTGATTTACTAATTAGATTAGTAGAATCGTTACTCTACGCCAAGGACACTATACCATTGTATCTGTGGAACTTTTATCTTAAATGATTGATCTTAAATGAATGTTTACAGTAATTCAGTTTGACCGAAAATAATATCATGTTAGACTAATATGTTATCTATATGGTAAAGGGAAAGGCAGTTGGTACTTACAGCGCAAGATACGTAGACTTTCCACGGCAAGCAAGAAAAGATTCTTAAGCACCGAATTAACTCTTTCGTATTACGCCTCAGACTGTTTCCTAGCAACGTCACTCGTCAGCTCCAGCATTGCCTATTGTTGACGGCTTTGCTGGACGCCGATATTAGGTAGTAGAAGGAGTGCTCTTTCATTGCAGGAGATGATATTTTCTATCCACCTGTCGCTGTCCGTCACTGATTGAGACTGAAGGGATAAACAATTAAATGCGGTTCCTTCTCTTTCGTATTTACAGGACCATGTTAGCAATACTCACAGTAATTATAATAACATCAAGTAGCCATTATAATCATAACACCTGGATTGAAATCATTTACCATCCACAGCCAAACTGATTATTCCACATTCTTGGTCGTAATCATTTTACTGAGTTTTTGTTTTTATTCCAAATAGTGAAAACATCGCAAGAGATAAGATGGACTGAACAGCGTACCTTCCATGTGCCGTCAGATAAATTTTGCAGCATCACTTTTCATGACAGTGGTTCCACCGTAAAAATATACAATAAATGACTGGGAACCAAACTGAAAATACATTATAGACACCACCATTGCTCTGATGTACTAGATTCGCTGTAATTTCCGAGGAGCAAAAATTGGAGGGAGAATTTCAAATGAACATAAAGTCATAGGAGGCAGATAAAATGGGTATAATACCACAGGACATAAGAACCCAAGGATAGATGGAAACCTATCTACTAAATGAAAGCAGTCCTGCAGAAATATGCTCACACATACACTGAAGAGTCAAAAAAACTGGCACACCTGCCTAATACCGTGTAGGGCCTTCGCAAGCATGCTAAGCGCCGTAATACGACGTGGGATGGACTCGACTAATGTCTGAAGTAGTGCTGGAGGGAACTGATAACATGAATGCAACATGTCTGTCCATAAACCCGTAAGAGTACGAGGGGGTGAAGATCTCTCCTGAACATCCTGTTGCAAGGCATTCCAGATCTCCTCAATAATGTTCATCTCTAAGGAGTTTGGTGGCCAGCGGAAGTGTTTAAACTCAGAAAAGTGTTCCTGGAGCCACTCTGTAGAAATTCTGGAGGTGTGTGGTGTCGCATTGTCCTGCTGGAATTGTCCAAGACGTCGGAATGCACAATGTACATGAATTGCTGCAGGTGATCAGACAGGATGCTTACGTACCTGTCACCTGTCAAAATCGTTTCTAGATGTATCAGGTGTCCCATATCACTCGAAAGGCTGACGTCCCACACCATTACAGAGCCTCCACCAGCTTGAACAGTCCCCTGTTCATCTGGAAGGTCTATGGTTCATGAGGTTGTCTCCATACCCGTATACGCCCATCCGCTCGATACAGTTTGGGGCGAGACTCATCCGACAAGGCAACAAGTTTCTACTCATCGACAGTCCAGTGTCGGTGTTGCCGTCCCTTTCGAGGCGTAAAGCTTTGTGTCGTGCAGTCACCAAGGGTACATAAGGGGGCCTTCGGCTCCGAAAGTCCATATCGATGATGTTTCGTTGAAAGTTTCGCATGCTGACAAATCAGCAGTAACTTGAGGAAGGGGTGCTGTCCCGTCATTCTCTTTAATCGTCGTGTGTCTCATACTTTCAGCATCTTTTTCCGTCCTCAGCGATGACGGAGATTTGATGTTTCACCGTATTTATGAAATTCAGGGTACACTCGTGAAATGGACGTAAAGAAAAATCTCCACTTCATCGCTACCTTGGAGATGTGTCCCATCGCACTGTGCAAATATAATTAAACAAATTGATTGTACTATTGGTATATTTGATTTTTATTAATTTTTCTAGAGAACAAATTGTTTTTTTACGTTTAATTCACAAATCCCGTAAATTTGTGAGTCAGTGGTGTCGTGAACTTACGTCTGGTATCCTTGATTACATTCGTCTTCTTCCGCCACAAGTATTTACCTCTTGACCGGGCTTCTTCTTCCTATGCAGGCTGCTTGTGGACCTGCCATTGAGATGATGCGCGGAAGAAGGAAAACTTTCGTGGTTTTGCACAAAAACGTACTTTAGACTTAATATTTTCATAGGATTATTATTCAGACAACACATTGATTCACAAGAAAAACGTCTTCTCGCCACGAGTACTAAAGACAGAGACTGTCTAAATGGCTCTGAGCACTATGGGATTCAACTGCTGTGGTCATCAGTCCCCTAGAACTTAGAACTACTTAAACTTAACTAAACCAAGTACATCACACACATCCATACCCGAGGCAGGATTCGAACCTGCGACCGTAGCAGTCGCACGGTTCCGGACTGCGCGCCTAGAACCGCGAGACCACCGCGGCCGGCACAGAGACTGTCTACTAATTGACAAAAAAATTCAATGAGGTTTACCTCATTTGTTACCTTCTTCCGTCATAGTAAAATACATCTTTTGCTGACGCTTACAGCGGTAGCGCTAATGCTTTTGGTCAGTGCTTTTCTTCCATACCAACACCACGTTCAAACGCACTTAAATCTTGATAACCTGCCATTGTAGCAGCAGTAACCGATCTAACAACTGCGCCAGACACTAGTTGTCTTATATAGGCGTTACCGACCGCAGCGCCGTGTTCTGCCTGTTTACATGTCTCTATATTTTATTAGAATGCCTATACCAATTTCTTTGGCGCTTCAGCGTATATGAGACGTGGAGAAAATCATAAATGAATTACATGCTGCTGCAGAAGTTAACGGTATGTAACAACAAATCAGAAGGGATAAATGGTGTAATGAAATGTGTGAGGAGGCACGAAGACCAATGAATTAAGGATAAAAATGAGGTGCAGGGCAGAAGAGCAAGAATGCAAAAGTGGATGACTATAAAGAAAAATGACGTGCAAATATGCGAAATCGGAAAGCAAAGAAAGGAAATTTTTTGAAAGGCGCTTGCAGGAAATTGAATCACTGAATAACACTAATGAAAGCAGGGTATTTTATGGAAGCGTGAGGAGCGTTACAAAGGAGTTTCAATCAAAAACAACACAACGTAGAGGGAAAAATGGCAAACTAATAACATTAGAGAAGGGAGTGTTACGTTGTTGGGCAGAGTGATTTAAGGAATTATTATACACAGAGAATGCTAAAGCGTGATATGTAATTAAAAACCAACAATTGGAAGAAGAGGAAAATGGGATCCCATCGATGACAGGGATTCGTCTAGCGGTAAAGAAATTAGCCAACAGTAAGTCGCAAGAAAATGAAAAACTGACAGCATAGCTTACTAAGTGTGGTGGTGAAGATTTAGTTATATCCGTTCAGATTCTGGTCACAGATATATGGACTCAACAAGTCATCCCAGATTATTGTAAAATGGGAGTAGTATGTGACATACATAGCATAGAGGGCATCTTGAATTGTACCAACCATAGACGAATTATATTATTGAAGATCGCATACAAAATATTCTCCCACATGCTTTGTAAAATCTTTTGCAGTAAATGCAGTTGGGAGATATCAGAAAAGCTTATCGAAACCATGGATGAAGTGGGTGTACCAAAACATTTAATATACCACGTAACTTTGACTACAGGAAAACTAGTACGGAATGTAACGATACAAACAAATTTAACACCAAGTTTTGAAATTAAGTATGGACTGAGGAAACAGATGTACTCTCATGTGCGCTTTTTAGTTAACACCAGAGAAGATAACAAGGACAGCTCAAATCACAAAACAGGCACAACAAACGATAGAAATGTGCAGCTTCTGGCCTATGCAGACGATGTGTATATTCTTGCAAGAACGAGACTAGCTGCTAATGGAACACGTAGGCCACTGGCGGCAGTAGCAATGAAACTGGTACTGCAGGTGGACACCAATAAACCGTAACATATGAGAATGATAGACCAGAACGAAATACAACGTTAGATATTGACCAGGCGCAAATAGAAATTGTTGATGAATTCGTCTGTCTGGGAACACTAGTAACAGTCGGCCACTGTGGCCGAGCGGTTCTAGGCGGTTCTGTCCGGAACCACGCGGCTGCTGCGGTCGCAGGCTCGAATCCTGTCTCGGGCATCGATATGTGTGATGTCCTTAGGTTAGTTAGGTTTACCTAGTTCTAGGGGACTGACGACCTCACACGTTAAGTCCCATAGTGCAAAGAGCCATTTTAACCATTTGAACACTAGTAACATCACAAAATGATGTCAGTACGGAGATAAACCGGGACGTCAACCAAACTAATACCACAGTTCATCAAGAGTAGTGACTGGCGTATTGTGACGAGCCAGTTGCTCGGCCACCATTGACCAGACGTTTTCAATTGGTGAGAGATCTGGAGAATATGCTGGCAAGGGCAGCAGTCGAATATTTTCTGTATTCAGAAAGGCCCGTACAGGACCTGCAACAAGCGGTCGTGCCATACGCTGCTGAGATGTGGTATTTTGCAGGGATCGAATGGACGGTAGAGCCACGGCGCGTAACACATCTGAAATATAGCGACCACGGTTCAAAGTGACGTCAATGCGAACAAGAGGTGACCGAGACGTGTAACCGATAGCACCCCAACCATCACGCTTCCAATGTGGGTTCACCGCTATGTCGGCAAACACGGATGCGACCATCATGATGCTGTAAACAGAACCTGGATTCATCCAAAAAAATGACGTTTTGCCATTCGTGCACCCAGGTTCATCGCCGAGTACACCATCGCAGGCGCTCCTGTCTGTGATACAGCGTCAAGCGTAAACGCAGCCACGGTCTCCGAGCTGATAGTCGATGTTGCTGTAAACGTCGTCGAACTGTTCGTGCAGATGGTTGTTGTCTTGCAAACGTCCCCAACTGTTGACTCAAGGATCGAGACGTGGCTGCACGATCCGTTACAGCCATGCGGATAAGATGCCTGTCATCTCGACGGCTAGTGATACGAGGCCGTTGGGATCCAGCACGGCGTTCCGTATTACCCTCCTGAACCCACCGATTCCATATTCTGCTAACAGTTATTGGATCTCGACCAATGCGAGCAGCAATGTCGTGATACGATAAACAGCAATCGCGACAGGCTACAATCCGACCTTTATCAAAGTCGGAAACTCATGGTACGCATTTATCCTGCTTACACGAGGCATCACAACAACGCTTCACTAGGCAACGCCGGTCAATTGCTGTTTGTCTATGAGAAATCGGTACCGTCTCCAACCTTGTGTGAATGAAAAGCTAATCATCTTCGTATCACAGCATCTTTTTCCTGTCGGTTAAATTTCGCCTCTGTAGTACGTCATCTTCGTCATTTAGCAATTTTAATGGCCAGTAGTTTATATCCGAACATTACAGGTTTGTTCTTCCTACTCACCCGCATTAACTTACATTTTCTTCACATTTAGGGCTAGCTGCAGACAAACTGTGAAAGACAGGAACACATTGCTCACGTTACTGGATAGAGGAGTGTTCAGAGTGTTTTGTTCGCACACACACTATAACATACCCCCATCATGAGCACCATGCGTTAGTCGAGAAGCGTCGAAACGGTAGTCGATTTCAGTCGATACACGAATCAGCAGTCGGTCAGAGTGGCCGTGCGGTTCTAGACGCTACAGTCTGGAACCGGGCGACCGCTTCGGTCGCAAGTTCGAATCCTGCCACGGGCAAGGATGTGTGTGATGTCCTTAGGTTAGCTAAGTTAATTAGTTCTAATTTCTAGGCGACTGATGACCTCAGAAGTTAAGTCGCATAGTGCTCAGAGCCATTTGAACCATTTGAACGAATCAGCAGGTCCCTGTTTATTGACTCGACACCTTCAACAATTCGATTTCTCAGATTCTGAAGGGTATCCCCACAGAATAAAACCGCAAGTTGTGATGTCTGGTGACCTGCGAGGCCTAAAGCAGTGAACGAGATCGTATCGTCCACCTCTTCCGTCCAACATTGTGGGATGGCGTTGTCAAGATAACGCCGCACCTAAAGGTGACACTCAGTCGGGGCGCCATAATGCATAAACATGAAATCAACGGGATCTCGGTGAAGGTGAGGAAACAACCTATTTTGCAGCATGTCCAGGCATGATGTCCCTGTCACAGGTTCCTCCGCAAAAAGGAAAAGTCCATGAACTTTGTGAACAGAAACGGTACAAAACACATTCAGTTTCGGTGAAACATTTTCATGTTCGTCACGCAGGCAAGGAACTTCAGCTTCCTCCATCAACGCTGTGGCGTGTTGTGCAACGACGCCTGCATACTTACAAGTTGCAGTTACTGGAGCAACTGCATCCTGGCGTTCATAACAGAAGGTACGAATTTTGCACTTCAGTACTCCAGGATACGGCAGCGGACACTTTTCCCGAACCACTCGTCTTTTCCAACGAATCAACGTATTATCTGCTATAGAGATGACGGAATGCACGTTGCATTTGAACAATGGATTGACTAGGCGCTAATGTCAACACCCAAAATTATTTCTCTTGTGGTGTAGAAGCCGTGTTGCTACAAACGACAGCGCAGCTATCATCGGGTAACTTCTTTTTTTGAATGAAAGAAAATATTCTGGTAACTGAATGAAATGTTTTGTTAAAAATTCTCTTTTATGTTTGTTAAAAGCCACGGCTAAATTTGCTCAGGGCGCTATCGCCAGAAATATCATACGTATTCCAACGTGAAGATATCCGTCTTACTTACGATGCATTAAAAAATATATTCCTTTAATATTACGAAAAACCACTTACACACAATGCTTAATTATTCTTTCTGAGGCTTGATGCTCCAGGATAGCTGCCCATGTACAATGGCAGCATACACATTTATAGATATTACTCTAAATAAAACTGTACCTCTGGCCAAAAATGAATTGGAAAATATTACAAGACGCCGTTTTGTATTTACTGAGATTATTTTTTATATAATTTTAGCATTAAATGACTATTAAAATAGCGTATATCATTTTCATTATTAATGGCGTCGCTACGACAGTGAGCCTATACCAAATGGCCAGTGCGACATTTAATTATTACGTGACTAAATCATGAGGAGGAAAGGCTCTTGCTACTGACACAAACACAATTTTGAATGATTATTTTTATATATACTGAAAGTATTACTAGTATTACTACTGGTAATTGTATTAGTTAGAGACCATGAACAATAAGCGTCTGTCAGATAGAACATCAGAACCAAGCGTCCACAGCTCGTGGTCGTGCGGTAGCGTTCTCGCTTCCCGCGCCCGGGTTCACGGGTTCCATTCCCGGCGGGGTCAGGGATTTTCTCTGCCTCGTGGTGACTGGGTGTTGTGTGATGTTCTTAGGTTAGTTAGTTTTAAGTAGTTCTAAGTTCTAGGGGACTGATGACCATAGATGTTAAGTCCCATAGTGTTCAGAGCCATTTGATCCAACCAGAACCAAGAAGACAATGAGACAAAAAATGTTCATCCCTTTTGTACCAAAAGACAAAAATACTACACATTACTATTAAGAGAGGGCATATAGCGCTTCCATTGTAGTGTATCGATAATTTAATTTATACACTTTTTTTCTCCGGAGGCTATGCTATACTACGTCAGAACTTTGAATTTTTCTCTATCCTGTGACATGAGAAATGTGTTTCAATTGTCTTTAAGCACTATGGGACTTGACATCTGAGGGCATCAGTTCCCTAGAACTTAGAATTACTTAAACCTAACAAACCTAAGGACATCACATACATCCATGCCCGAGGCAGGATTCGAACCTGCGACCGCAGAAGCAATGTGTTTCTTTCACAGTTTGTAATAAAGAACTGAAATCTGATGTTTCTTTTTGAAGCACCCTGGACAGAGGGTCGACATGAGGAATTAATACACTTATTACAAAGCAGTTCGATACCCCGGCAGGCTTGGGGATTGGTTCTGTCTGGGGACTGAATGTTTGTGTTATCTTCATCATTTCATCATCATCATCATCATCATTCGTGATAGTGGCTAGATTGGACTGTCTAGAAAAATTGGACTGTGTAATAATTGGGGCTTTGTACAGGCGCTGATGACCGCGCAGTTGAGCTCCCCACAAATAGTGAATTTGTGATTATATCGCACGAAAAAAAAGTTTCGGCACTTGATAACTGTCTGTCTGCCTTTCGTCCCGTTAAGACCCCTTTCTCTCAGGAACGGGAAGCAATACCCATTTGAAATGTTCGTTGCTAAAAACATGGCTTACCCATTTCAGGCGATTACATTTAATGAACTTTATGATTTCGATATACTTAAGTAAATAGTAACATTTAAAATTATATCCACTGCACCAGGCTCCATCATCATTAGACGCCCAATAAATTTTGCGTAACACCTATTGTTCATCCCATCCGATTAACTATTCACACTGTCATGTCCAGATTTCTCAGCGATATGTTAATACGAGTAGTATTACGTCATTATACAGCTGACATTTTGCTCTTCAGGACATATTTCTGAACTTAAGTTGCGCGCGAGCAACTGGCTCGTCACAATACGTCAGTCACTACTCTTGATTGAGTGCGGTATCGTGTTGAAGCTGCATGGGCAGGTGTACCTGTACACGCCATCCAAGCTCTGACTCAATGCCCAGACGTATCAAAGCCGTCATTACGGCCTGAGTTGGTTGTTCTGGGTACTGATTTCTCAGGATCTATGCACCCAAATTATATGAAAATGTAATCACATGTCAGTTCTAGTATAATATATTTGTCCAATGAATACCCGTGTATCATCTGCATTTCTTCTTGGTGTAGCATTTTTAATGGCCAGTGGTGTTCTAAACATTCATGGTGGTGTCTGTTTGTTCTATATCGTGTCTCCCTACCACTTTCGCGCAAAGACGCTCTGAGCATGTTTTTTAGGGAATTAACTAGTTTGAACCCGGGACCTGTTGCTGGTAAGGAGACGCCAGACCACACATGACATGTAGAATTCAGAAGAGTTCAGTGAGACTAGCGATGATATAACCAAATACTAAATGATCTCAGCGTCAGCTCCACTGCACTCCCTGTAAAAGAATCTTAATACTAACTAAATTTAGTGGAAAGGGTTCAAGGATTTCCTATTGTTAGTTAGCTGGTAAAATAACGTTGAAAAAGCAGTTAAGTTTACCATTGGGAATTTAATTCTACTCACAAAACATCGTTTATAAATTGCACTATTGATAAAAGGAAATGTTTTAATATAGGATGGTAAAAACCAACTGCGTTCAACAAAAATGTGAACGAATATTCCCTGAATGTTTTTCCAAGTTCTACAATCGATCGAAGGATGACCTATACCATATCACACCTGTAATCTCGGTTTAATTTAAGTTTCACAAAAGAGAAAACTATCAAAATGGTCTACAACTATCAAAATGGTCTACAGTGACCCTCAATTATCTTTAATTACTTATTTAACTTGTCGTAAATTACAGTGGCTGATGTGGCTTCTCAATAAGTATATAAAAGAAAAATCATCGCGTTTCAGATATTTTCTTCAAGTGGCAAATGTGAACACCATGAGTTTTAATTAACGATCGACACTAGTATTACGCAAAAAGGGGGTGTAACATATGAGACTTCCGCAGTTTTGAGTGAAGCCTTATGCGCTCAAAAATGCGGCATCGCGTGGGTTCATTACCTTGTCGGTGTTTAAGCAGCGTCAGGGCGGCAGCGGCCGGCGCAGCAGCCATTCAGCTCGCCCTCTCGGAACCAACTCCCTCTTAACTTCTCCTTACTACAATTTACCGAAGTTAGTTTAAAAAAACTATCTGGCTATGTTTTCATCTGAGCAATCAGGGTCTCAATGTTAACCTTAAGATCCGCCTACAAAAATTCTGTCTATCCAATGAGAAACGTTATACTTTTCGTGGTGGGGCAATGTTTTTTAAAGTTTGCAACGTAACAGAGACGCTAAAAAGTCTCACGCTAAAACCTGCAGCTGGTGTGGTCCTTTTAGCGTTATCGTGAGATCTATACTGTTCTTCTGGAGGGCTCTATCTTTTAACATGGGCTGGAGGATTGTCCTAATGTAACAGACACGCGAAAAAGTCTCACGCTAAAACTTGCGGCTAGTAGTGGCCCTTTTTGTGTTATCGTAAGATCTATATTGCTTTTCTGGAGGGCTCTAGCTTTTAACATGGGCTGGGGGTGGTCCTTGACGTACCTGAGACGCGAAAAAGTCTCACGCTAAAACGTGCGGGTGGTAGTCGTACAGGTAGGCTGGCCCGTCCGTCCCTTATCGTAGGGCCTTCTAGCTTAACACGGTTCTGCTCTCGGCTTCTGTCCTCGTTTCTCCCCTCGGAACTGCGTCTGCCTCACAGTGGGAAGGTACGACATGCATTTAGGTATTCTTGTGTTAGTCTGTGGCATTCCATTTGCTCACTCGTTACTCGTATTACTTTGGTTAATTTAAGGTCACGATTTATTCGGAGCTATGTGACATACTACTGGATTTGCTTATCACGTCAGGGTTTTCATGTAAGGTGCTGGATTTGCCTGACACCTTACAGTGTAGTATTCCTATTGTCCATCTTCACACAGTCAAGTCGCTTAAGTATCTAGGCGTAACGTTACAAAGCGATATGAGGTGGAACGAGGTTCTGATAACTGTGGTAGGGAAGGCAAATGGTCGACTTCGGTTGATTAGGAGAATTTTAGGAGAGAGTGGTTTACCTGTGAAGGTGACCGCATACAGCACCTGATGCGACCTATTCTTGAGTATTGCTCGAGTGTTTGGGATCCGTACCAGGTCGGACTGAAGGAAGACATCGAAGAAGTTCAAAGGTTGGATGGTAAAGTTATTACTGGCGGGTTCCGCCAACGCGTAAGTGTTTCGGAGATACTTCGGGAACTCGGATGGGAATCCATGGAGGGAAGGTGATGACCTTGGATGATAGGTCCCATAGTGCCCAGAACCAATTTGAAAAGGCCGCCTGTTGCCACTCAGTGTACGTCCAGACGCGCTACGGGGCTGCAAAATCCAGCCTTCGTCGCCGATGAACAACAGTGAGCATGAAACTTCCTGGCAAATTAAAACTGTGTGCCGGACCGAGACTCGAACTCGGGACCTTTGCCCTTGGCGGGCAAGTGCTCTACTTGAGAGCAATAGCCCGGGAAAGGCAAAGGTCCCGAGTTCGATCCTCGGTCCAGCACACAGTTTTAATCTGCCAGGAAGTTTCATATCAGCGCATCAGCGCACACTCCGCTGTAGAGTGAAAATCTGATTCTGGAAACATCCCCCAGGCTGTGGCTAAGCAATGTCTCCGCAATATCCTTTCTTTCAGGAGTGCTAGTTCTGCAAGTTTAGCAGGAGAGCTTCTGTAAAGTTTGGAAGGTAGGGGAAGAGGTACTGGCAGAAGTAAAGCTGTGAGGACGGGGCGTGAGTCGTGCTTGGGTAGCTCAGTCGGTAGAGCACTTGCCCGCGAAAGGCAAAGGTCCCGAGTTCGAGTTTCAGTCTGGCATACAGTTTTAATCTTCCAGAATGTTTCATATCAGCGCACAATCCGCTGCAGAGTGAAAATCTCATTCTGGAAACATCCCGCAGGCTGTGGCTAAGCCATGTCTCCACAATATCCTTTCTTTCAGGAGTGCTAGTTCTGCAAGGTTCGCAGGAGAGCTTCTGTAAAGTTTGGAAGGTATGAGACGAGGTACTGGCAGAAGTAAAGCTGTGAGGACGGGGCGTGAGTCGTGCTGGGTAGCTCAGTCGGTAGAGCACTTGTCTGCAAAAGGCAAAGGTCCCGAGTTCGAGTTTCGGTCCGGCACACAGTTTTAATCTGAGCAGGTATTGTTTACTCGTCATCTATGGCCCCTTGTGCGCCACTGTTACCCCCGCGCCACTTATGGGTAGCGCCATTTTGCCCTTTTGGATAAGGTAAATCGATATCTTTCTGCATTCTGACGACATTGCACTGTTTTCCGAGTGCCCTCGACACACTTTATATACCTTCCGCGTTTAGTGCTGCCGCCTGCCATCTGTGAGTGGTTATTTGACGGCGAAGGCAGGCCGTTGTCACGTTATTGTGACTGGACCGTGTAACTATTATAGTGACATGAGCTGTAGTTTACAGGATTACCATATGCTACAGAAGCTGTCCGTAGCATCGAGTTGCATGGCGTTCCTCCTAATAAATTCCTTTCTAAATTTTGTGCATCAACTATTAGTAGAATTGGACTGTTTTCTGGTGATACTCGTACAATCTGCAGAAAAAGGAGTGAGTTTCTGTGGGATGTCGTTAGGGATGTTCTTTGCGTTTCAGCAGAAAATGGGACATGTGCGGTACGCTTGTTGAGAAAATTTGGAGAACCGGCATTTCATGTTGACTGCTGAACTATTCTATAGTCGCGAACATGCATTCCGCATAAGGACAACGAACATAAGATACGAGAAATTAGGACTCATACGGAGGCATACAGACTGTCGTTTCTCCGTCGCTCTATTGACGAGTAGAACAGGAGAAATGACAAGTAATGGTACAGGTACCGCCTCGCACGTTACGGTGGCTTGCACAGTATCTATGTACATGTACGTGTAAATGTAAACGTCTGTGGTCTTTCTTTTCGAATCAACATGGATATTGTTGTTTGTTAAAACCGACGTCGTCCTGAGGCGCATTGAATCATTACGTTCAGACGGAGTCAGCGCAGGCACACGTGTAGTTGTTTACGACATTCGCGCTGGCTGCATCTAGGCAAATATTTGCGCTAGTCGCTGTGGGTGTTTTGGCGCGCTGTTTAGCACCACTAGATGCTGCCGTGTGCGTGTGTGTGTGTGTCCTCTAGATGACGGCCGACCTCTGCTGGAGCACCTGTTCGCGTCTGCGCTGCAGCGCCGGAGGTAACTCGGATGCGACATTGCATCGCGAGACGCCGCCGCGGACACGACCAAGACGTCAACGCCACAGGTGCCAGCTGACGGTAAGCACTGGTTCCTGCACACGGGGGTAAGTGACGGTGCAGTGCCACCTCCTATACACTGAAGCCAAACGCTTATTCAGTCCCCACGACTGACTGGTTTGGAGACACCAACCGGCAGCGTGCAGCACCTGGGTAGCACCGGCGACACGTCCAGGTATCAGACGCGGCGAAATTAACTTAAAGGGGAGGGGGGGAGCGTCAAAGTTTTAAAAAATTCGATTTTTCAAAATATGCCTATTTTGTAGCGCACGTCTACATCTATATCTACATTCATACTCCGCAAGCCAGCTGACGGTGTGTGGCGGAGGGTACCTTGAGGTCCTCTGTCGGTTCTCCCTTCTATTGCAGTCTCGTATTGTTCGTGGAAAGGAGGATTGTCGGTATGCCTCTGTGTGGGCTCTAATCTCTCTGATTTTATCCTCATGGTCTCTTCGCGAGATATACGTAGGACGGAGCAATACACTCCTCGGTGGAGGTATGTTCTCGAAACTTCAGCAAAAGCCCGTACCGAGCTACTGAGCGTCTCTCCTGCAGAGTCTTCCACTGGAGTTTATCTGTCATCTCCGTAACGCTTTCGCCATTACTAAATGATCCTGTAACGAAGCGCACTGCTCGCCATTGGATCTTCTCTATCTCTTCTAGCCACCCTATCTGGTACGGATCCCACACTGCTGAGCAGTATTCAAGAAGTGGGCGAACTGTAACATACTTCCTTTGTTTTCGGATTGCATTTCCTTAGGATTCTTCCAATGAATCTCACTCTGGCATCTGCTTTACCGACGATCAACTTTATATGATCATGCCATTTTAAATCATTCCTAATGCGTACTCCCAAATAATTTATGGAATTAACTGCTTCCAGTTTCTGACTTGCTATATTGTAGCTAAATGATAAGGGGTCTTTCTTTCTATGTATTCGCAGCACATAACACTTGTCTACATTGAGATTCAATTCCCATTCCCTGCACCATGCGTCAGTTCGCTGAAGATCCTCCTGCATTTCAGTACAATTTTCCATTGTAACAACCTCTCGATATACTACAGCATCATCCGCAAAAATCCTGTCAACTTCGATGTTATCCACAAGGTCATTTATATACTGTGAATAGCAACGGTCCTACGACACTCCCATCTAAAATCACTCTTACTTTGGAAGACTTCTCTCCATTGAGAATGACGTGCTGCGTTCTGTTATCTAGGAACTTCAATCCAATCACACAATTGGTCTAATAGTCCATGTGCTCTTACTTTGTTCATTAAACGACTGTGGGGAACTGTATCGAACGCCTTGCGGAAGTCAAGAAACATGGCATCTACCTGGGAACCCGTGTCTATGGCCCTCTGAGTCACGTGGACGAATAGCGCGACCTGGGTTTCACACGATCGTCTTTTTCGAAACCCATGCTGATTCCTACAGATTAGATTTCTAGTCTCCAGAAAAGTCATTATATTCGTACATAATACGTGTTCCAAAATTCTACAAGTCTTCCTGAATAGTTTGATGTATAAAACATATGTATTTGAGAGATTGTACGGCACGTCATTTGATCTTAAGTGTACCTAGATGCAGCGCTACACACCTTCGCACAGCATTCTTATGTCATACGTAAGTGTATTTCGCTCTGGAGAATTCAAATGTTTATATTTGCGCCAGAGATTGTCATACGTTAAACAAAGGACTATTTAAACTTCCTGGCAGATTAAAGCTGTGTGCCGGACCAAGACTCTAACTCGGGACCTTTGACTTTCGCGGGCAAGTGCTCTACCGACTTAGCTACCCGAGCACGACTCACACCCCGTGCTCGCAGCTTTACTTTTGCCAGTACCTCGTCTCCTACCTTCCAAACTTTACAGAAGCTCTCCTGCTAAACTTGTAGAACTAGCACTCCTGAAAGAAAGGATATTGCGGAGACATGGCTTAGCCGGGGCAGCATGGGGGATGTTTCCAGAATGAGATTTTCAATCTGCACTGAGTGTGCGCTGATATGAAACTTCCTGGCAGATTAAAATTTCTTCCAGGAGTGCTAGTTCTGCAAGGTTCGCAGGAGAGCTTCTGTGAAGTTTGGGAGACGAGGTACTGGCAGAATTGAAGCTGTGAGGACGGGTCGTGAGTCGTGATTGGGTAAGTGAGGTGGTGACGGCACGGTAACTCAGCGTATACGGTCAGAAGGTTAGCTGCCCTCTGTAATAAAAAAACTGAGTTATTGGATCAACGAGGAACTGAAACCGCTGTCTTGTGACGTCTATCCCGAGCAGATGCAACGAACTACAACGAACAAAATGAGATTTTAAAAAAGCTGGTAAAGCACTTTCCGTGGATTCGAGTCTCTGTCCGGCACAGTTTTAATCTGCTACGAAGTTTCATATCAGCGCACACTCCGCTGTAGAGTGAAAATGTCATTCAAAAGGACTATTGATATGATGCCTTCATGGCTGTACCCAAAACCAAAACGGGAAAGAATGCAAAAACAATTTTTGTGCGAAGAACTGCATTTGCTGTTGGTGTTTATGATGCATTTAAAGTTTTAATAAAGGAGTGCAAAGCAGGAAATACACTCCTGGAAATGGAAAAAAGCACACATTGACACCGGTGTGTCAGACCCACCATACTTACTCCGGACACTGCGAGAGGGCTGTACAAGCAATGATCACACGCACGGCACAGCGGACACACCAGGAACCGCGGTGTTGGCCGTCGAATGGCGCTAGCTGCGCAGCATTTGTGCACCGCCGCAGTCAGTGTCAGCCAGTTTGCCGTGGCATACGGAGCTCCATCGCAGTCTTTAACACTGGTAGCATGCCGCGACAGCGTGGACGTGAACCGTATGTGCAGTTGACGGACTTTGAGCGAGGGCGTATAGTGGGCATGCGGGAGGCCAGGTGGACGTACCGCCGAATTGCTCAACACGTGGGGCGTGAGGTCTCCACAGTACATCGATGTTGTCGCCAGTGGTCGGCGGAAGGTGCACGTGCCCGTCGACCTGGGACCGGACCGCGGCGACGCACGGATGCACGCCAAGACCGTAGGATCCTACGCAGTGCCGTAGGGGACCGCACCGCCACTTCCCAGCAAATTAGGGACACTGTTGCTCCTGGGGTATCGGCGACGACCATTCGCAACCGTCTCCATGAAGCTGGGCTACGGTCCCGCACACCGTTAGGCCGTCTTCCGCTCACGCCCCAACATGTTGCAGCCCGCCTCCAGTAGTGTCGCGACAGGCGTGAATGGAGGGACGAATGGAGACGTGTCGTCTTCAGCGATGAGAGTCGCTTCTGCCTTGGTGCCAATGATGGTCGTATGCGTGTTTGGCGCCGTGCAGGTGAGCGCCACAATCAGGACTGCATACGACCGAGGCACACAGGGCCAACATCCGGCATCATGGTGTGGGGAGCGATCTCCTACACTGGCCGTACACCTCTGGTGATCGTCGAGGGGACACTGAATAGTGCACGGTACATCCAAACCGTCATCGAACCCATCGTTCTACCATTCCTAGACCGGCAAGGGAAATTGCTGTTCCAACAGGACAATGCTCGTCCGCATGTATCCCGTGCCACCCAACGTGTAAGTCAACTACCCTGGCCAGCAAGATCTCCGGATCTGTCCCCCATTGAGCATGTTTGGGACTGGATGAAGCGTCGTCTCACGCGGTCTGCACGTTCAGCACGAACGCTGGTCCAACTGAGGCGCCAGGTGGAAATGGCAAGGCAAGCCGTTCCACAGGACTACATCCAGCATCTCTACGATCGTCTCCATGGGAGAATAGCAGCCTGCATTGCTGCGAAAGGTGGATATACACTGTACTAGTGCCGACATTGTGCATGCTCTGTTGCCTGTGTCTATGTGCCTGTGGTTCTGTCAGTGTGATCATGTGATGTATCTGACCCTAGGAATGTGTCAATAAATTTTCCCCTTCCTGGGACAATGAATTCACGGTGTTTTTATTTCAATTTCCAGGAGTGTATGTTTTAGAAAAAATCGGAATTAAGCCCGGAGTGAACTGCATCAAATACCTTTTATGCGATAGACAGAAAGCGTGTAGTGAAAGTAGATTAATCATTTTTGGGGGTGCTAAAATCGAGAAGAGTGCATCGTAGGAATGTGGAAAGGGAGAAAACTGATTTAGAAAATGAAAATAACCTGCTTATGGTGCTGCACAGTTCTAAAAGAAGCAGAAACTTTAACGGGCATTTTCCGCAAAACACAAATTTCTGTACTTAGGTGTATGCAAGATCCGAAATAAACATCCTATTACTTTCAAACTTGGTATGCTTATTAAACACAAACTGCTTAATGCAAAACTCTACATTGTTCCATATCTATTAATAACTGTGGTAGAAATTTAGATAATTAACTATAAAATTTGAATTTTTCTAATCATGAAGTTTAAAATGTAATTCATTGCTTCATAAATGAAATAAATTCTAGAGTTTCATACACCTGTATGTATGATTTGCATGCCGCGCAAATTCGTGGAAGAATCTCTCTTATGAAGAAAAGTGTACCTATAACAACAAAAGGAGCCAACAGTAACTGAAACAATGACGAAATTTCACATGTAAAAAGAATTATTTTGTTATGCTTTTGAACTTCCACTGCTATGAGTGTGAATCCTGAATTCTTCCTGGCCATTCTGACAAAGTGTCATGAATTTATTTCTAAAAATATAGACAGTGGAAATTAAAATGTCATGCTCAAAGTAGGCTCGTTTCGATAAATTACTTTGGCGAAATCGATACTGACGATGTATTGGCAGAAAAATATAGATTCTTTCGATACACTACTCTTTTGGAACTATGAAAATGAGTGATTTAGATGCAACAAGAAATTGCGAAGTTCTAAAAAAGGAAATGTTATTATTTAACCTTTTTGTGTGAGACGTTTGCCGTTATTGGCTCGGCCTGCACCTAGCTTTTGTCAAGAATAACGAGGGTTATTCGGAAAGTACCAATCGGTCGCGAATGGAAGCCACTGTGAAAAATCGTAAGTGTTTTATTTGCAGTATTTACCTACACCTTACGGCTACTTCTCCACATAGTAGCCGCTCCGACTTAGTCATTTGTCGTAGCGTTGTATCGACTTTCAAACTACCGCCTCACAGAAGGCAGCCGCCTGTACTTACCGCCAATTCTCTACTTTGATCTACTGCTCGTTGTCTGCGCCAAAGTGTTGCCTTCATAGCCAGCGGTTCATGTGAGCAGGGATGAAACTCAGGACGAGCCAGTTACGGGCTTTGTTATGGCTGATCAAACGTTTCCCATCGAAAACGCTGCGGGAGGAACTTCATTGCCCTTGCAGAACGCGACTGAGACGTGACATGACGCATGACAGTTGCGATATGTGGGCTGCATGCAGCAGGCGAAATCTCGAACTAGGCCCTCGCGGTTGGCGGGAAACACTGTTGTTCTATCCATCTTTACTTGTTCGCTGTGCACCTATTGTTGACAAGAACAACATACGCGTTCGACACTAGCCAACGCATCTGTGCAAAACATCATATTTTCGCAGTAGCTTCCATTTCGAGACCGATTGGAATTTACTTTCCAAGTGGCAATCGTGTATGTAAATTTTATAGAAAATCTATATGGCGTTTTCATTGCTTTTAAATCGAATACACTTTACAGAAATGGTCAATTACACTAAACCGTACCCGAAATGAAGTTCCCACAAACGTGAGATGATACAGGGTGCGGCACTGAAATCCAGACAAATGAAACTTTTTTAAAAGGAAATTTATTAAAACAAAATACACTACTGGCCATTAAAATTGCTACACCAAGAAGAAATGCAGAAGATAAATGGGTGTTCATTGGACAAATATATCATACCCGAACTGACATGTGATTACATTTTCACGCAATTTCGGTGCATAGATCCTGAGAAATCAGTACCCAGAACAACCACCTCTGGCCGTAATAACGGCCTTGATACTCCTGGACATTGAATCAAACAGAGCTTCGATGGCGTGTACATGTACAGTTGCCCATGCAGCTTCAACAAGATACCACAGTTCATCAAGAGTAGTTACTGGCGTATTGTGACGAGCCAGTTGCTCGGCCACCATTGACGAGACAATTTCAGTTGGTGAGAGATCTGCAGAATGTGCTGGCCAGGGCAGCAGTCGAACATATTCTGTCTCCAGAAAGACCCGTACACGACCTGCAACATGCGGTTGTGCATTATCATGCTGCAATGTAGGGTTCGGCAGGGATCGAGTTAAGGGTAGAGCCACGGATAATAATGCATCTGAAATGTAACGCCCACTGTTCAAAGAGCTGTTACTGCGAACAAGAGGTGACCGAGATGTGTAACCAATGGCACCCCATAGCATCACGCCTGGTGATGCGCCAGTATGGCTATAAGGAATACACGCTTACAATGTGCGTTCACTGCGATGTCGCCAAACACGGATGCGATCATCATGATGCTGTAAACAGAACCTGGATTCAGCCGAAAAAATGACGTGCACACAGGTTCGTCGTTGAGTACACCATCGCAGGCTCTCCTGCCTGTGACGTCTGTGATGGATCCGTTGGGATCCAGCACTGCGTTCCGAATTACACTTATGAACCCACCGATTTCATATTATGCTGACAGTCACTGGATCTCGACCTTTATCAAAGTCGGAAACGTGATGGTACGCATTACTCCTCCTTACACGAGGCATCAGAACAACGTTTCACCAGGCAACGCCGGTCAACTTCGGTTTGTGTATGAGAAACCGGTTGGAAACTTTCCTCAGGTCGGCACGTTGTAGGTGACGTTACCGGCGCCAACCTTGTGTGAATGGTCTGAAAAGCTAATCACTTGCATATCACAGCATTTTCTTACTGTCGGTTAAATTCGCGCCTGTAGCACGTCATCTTCGTGGTGTAGCAATTTTAATGGCAAGTAGGGTACAAATGAAAACGAAAATCCTTTTGCATATAAGTAGTGGTATGTTTAAGGAGTAACATTACTCGATGCAACCAGCTTCAGCTGCAATGACCGCCTCCAGTCTTGTCCTGAAGCGATCGTACTTGCTCTTTAAAATAGCGCTGTCACATTCGCCAATGCTGCTGTGATAGTGGTGCACAGAGACGCGACATTAGGGTGTCTTGTCTTATTCGCAACCTTTTCGACTACGCTCCAAACATTGTAGTCGAAAGGATTCAAAGAACCCGTTTGACCCCGAAGCATTATACTTGGCCACAATCTCTGGTACCCCTGGAACCGAACTATTTCAACGGGCGAACACCCTATGCGAAGACTTTCGATAACCGCGGCTCTTCGGTTGTACTCTGCATTTGTCCGTAACATGTCGGCCATTTTAAGATTCTGACTGTTTACTAGATGTCTACGGCTTTCAAGAGCGCCAAATGCGGTCTCCGGCGGAACTACCACATAGCGAGAAATCAAGATTGAAAATTGTCCGGATGTAAGCGCCGCACCCTATACATTGCTTGACAACTGAACCACTGGCCATTAAAATTGCTACACCACGAAGATAACGTGCTACAGACACGAAGTTTAACCGACAGGAAGAAGATGCTGTGACATGCAAATGTTTCGCTTTTCAGGGCATTTACACAAGGTTGACACCGGTGGCGGCGCCTACAACGTGCTGACATGAGGAAAGTTTCCGTCCGATTCCTCATACACAAACAGCAGTTGACCGGCGTTGCCTGGTCAAACGTTGTTGTGACGCCTCGTGTAAGTTTCCGACTTTAATATATGACGGATTGTAGCCTATCGCGATTGCTGTTTATCGTATCGCTACATTGCTGCTCGCTTTGGTCGACATCCAATGACTGTTAGAATATAGAATCGGTGAGTTCAGGAGGACAATACGGAACGCCGAGCTGGATCCCAACGGCCTCGTATCACTAGCAGTCGAGATGACAGGCATCTTATCCGCGTGGCTGTAGCTGATCGCGCAGCAAAGTTTCTATCACTGAGTCAGCAGATGGGGACGTATGCAAGGCAACAACCATCTGCACGAACAGTTCGACGACGTTTGCAGCAACATGGACTATCAGCTCCGATACCATGGCTGCGGTTACCCTTGACTCTGTATCACAGACATGAGCGCCTGCGATGGTGTACTCAACGACGAACCTGGGTGCACGAATGGCAAAACGTCATTTTATCGGATGAATTCAGGTTCCGTTTACAGCATCATGATGGTCGCATCCGTGTTTGGCGACATCGCGGTGAACGCAGATTGGAAACGTGTATTCGTCATCACCATACTGGCGTATCACCCGGCGTGATGGTATGGGATGGCATTGGTTACACCTCTCGGTCACCTCTTGTTCGCATTGACGGCACTTTGAACAGTGGACGTTACATTTCAGATGTGTTCCGACCCGTGGCGCTACCCTTCATTCGGTCCCTGCGAAACCCTGCATTTCCGCAGGATAATGCACGCCCGCATGTTGCAGGTCCTGTACGGGCCTTTCTGGATACAGAAAATGTTCGACTGTTGCCCTCGCCACCACATTCTCCAGATCTCTCACCAACTGAAAACGTCTGGTCAATGGTGGACCAGCAACTGGCTCGTCACAATACGCCAGTCACTACTCTTGATGAACTGTGGTATCGTGTTGAAGCTGCATGGACAGCTGTACCTGTACACGCCATCCACGCTCTGCTTGACTCAATGCCTAGGCGTAACAAGGCCGTTAATGCGGCCAGAGGCGGTTGTTCTGGGTACTGATTTCTCAGGATCTATGCACCGAAATTGCGTGAAAATGTAATCAGATATCAGTTCTAGTATAATATATTTGTTCAATAAATACCCGTTTATCTCTACATTTCTTCTTGGTGTAGCAATTTTAATGGCCAGTAGTGTAATACAGAACAATTGACACATGCTAAGGAACAACTGACATCTACTACGGAATGCCTGAACATTTACACTAAAAGCAGATGTAGAGGGTGGGATGTGCTAATCACAGCAAAGCCTGCGTACGAACGCTGTGCTAGCTTTCCATATTTCATGCATTATCATGTCTGTTGTGCAACCGACTAGCGCCACCCACCGTGTGGTACGGCAACATGCCTGCAAGACATCGTTTGAGTGTTTACCTTCGCGGACGAGTAGCTGGACGGTTGGAAGCCGCTCAAAGTGTCACTATTGTGGCGACGGCAATGGGTGTGTCCAAAAGTGTCATCTTGCGACTGGAAAAGACTGCTGAAGGTGGAAATCCTGTGTGAAAGCATGCCTATAGTTGCCGGCAGGGGTGGCCGAGCGGTTCTAGGCGCTACAGTCTGGAACCGTGCTACGGTGACAGGTTCGAACCTTCCCTCGGACATTGGTGTGTGTGATGTCCTTAGCTTGGTTGGGTTTAAGTAGTTGTAAGTTCTATGGGTCTGATGACCTCAGAAAATAAGTCTCATAGCGCTCAGAGCCATCCATACCTGTAGTTGTAGACGGGGCAGCTCTAGAGTCGATAAGGAACAGACACCTCACCCCCAGGCAGATCGCTGCAGACACTGCAGCCGCTACCAGTACACATATCTCTGCCAGAACCATTTCGCAGCGGCTACGTCAGGTTGGTTTGCATGCTCCGAAACCTGTTAAAAGCACCACACTTCGACTACGCCTTCTTCTAAGAGGAATTCATTTGTGTGTGGTTGGAGTCAGCAACAGTGCTATAGAGTGATGTTCTCCGAGGAATTCCGCTACACAGCGGAAATGATTCTGGCCATCAATTAGTATGGAGAAGAGAGGAAATCGTTACAAAACATAGAATGACCATGAGCGTCATTGGTGTCGTCTATGGCTCTAACTGTTACGGTGTGGAAAGGCGTTATGCACAATGGCCGAATAGCGTTGCGTATTTTTGGGCGAACTAACATTTTAGCAGAGGCGTATTGCAGGGAATTTATCCTGGATCATGCCCGTCTGTTTAGTAGTGCGGAAGGTCCCGACTTTCTGCCCTAGGACAACAATACCCGCCCACACAGGACCACCGAGGTGCCGGGCACGTTGGGAAATTAAGATATCTCATGTTGGAATGTCCTGCCTACTCCACCGTCCTAAAGCCTACAGATCGTGCCTGGAAAGCTCTTGTCAGATTTGTTTCTCAACGAACAGCCCCTCCCCGAACCGTACAAGAAATGAAATCTGCTCGAGAGGACTCCACAACAGTTTGATAGCCAACATAAATAACAGGTACCGAATGTACGTTTGTGGCCAAGGAGAGCATATTTCTCACTAAGAGTCCGATATCGACCTCTTTGTTGGGAGTTAGACCTGTGGCAATCACAAATGTCGTAAATATGTTATCCTTCTTTCCCACTGATGAAACCTGTACAATTTTTCGCTATAAATATACCACTCCCCCTCTCTTACGTATGTACTGTGTCTCCGTTGCTTAGCAATTATCAGGCAGTGTAGTAGTAGACAGTCAGACATCTTTCTGAAGCCTTTTAAGGATGTGTGAGACGTTACACTCACTTTCGAAAACATTTTCACGTTGCACAGAGGTAGCCAGTGAAACGGGCTTAAATAAGTAACTAATTCGTTAAGATTTTTTTTTAATTTAATGGTTATAAATATAAAGTACAAAGGTAGCCATTTCCTGTACAATAAGTGAAAAAAATATTTTTTGAATATAACACCTGTCAAATGTCCTCGATTGGAATCTATGCACTTTTACAGCCGGGCCTGGAAGATTCCTGTGATATTTTGCGGCATATTGACTGGTATTCACTCAATTTCGTCCCGAATTCGTTGTTTTAGGGCTGGGATAGTTCTGGATGGATCGTTCTGAAAAACTCTTGTTTTTAAGTAACCCCATATAAAAATGTCGCAGGTTGTCAAATCTGGAGAGCGAGGGGGCCAAGGAATATCCCCGTTTCGGGAAATGACGCCGCCTGGAAACAAAGCATCCACAGCATTCGTGGCAACTCTTGCAGTGTGGCTTGTTGCCCCATCTTGTTGGAACAATGCGTTTTCATTCACTGGAAAACGGGCGAGTTCTGGCGTAAGAAAGTTCTGGATCATTGCAACGTAACGCACAGAGTTAACAGTCACAGCACTTCCGTTGATATCCTCGAAGAAAAATGGGCTTATGATTCCTCTTGCCGACATTGCGCAACAAACTGTCACTTTTCGAGCATGAAGAAGCCTTTCATGAATGCGCCAGGGTTTTCCTCCGACCAGTATCTGAATTTTTTTTATTAACGAAACCAGAGAGGTGTAAATGCGCCTCATCGCTCATCCACAAGTGATTTACACTCCTGGAAATGGAAAAAAAAACACATTGACACCGGTGTGTTAGACCCACCATACTTGCTCCGGACACTGCGAGAGGGCTCTACAAGCAATGATCACACGCACGGCACAGCGGACACGCCAGGAACCGCGGTGTTGGCCGTCGAATGGCGCTAGCTGCGCAGCATTTGTGCACCGCCGCCGTCAGTGTCAGCCAGTTTGCCGTGGCATACGGAGCTCAATCGCAGTCTTTAACACTGGTAGCATGCCGCGACAGCGTGGACGTGACCCGTATGTGCAGTTGACGGACTTTGAGCGAGGGCGTATAGTAGCCGGGTGGACGTAACGCCGAATTGCTCAACACATGGGGTGTGAGGTCCCCACAGTACATCGATGTTGTCGCCAGTGGTCGGCGGAAGGTGCACGTGCCCGTCGACCTGGGACCGGACCGCAGCGACGCACGGATGCACGCCAAGACCGTAGGATCCTACGCAGTGCCGTAGGGGACCGCACCGCCACTTCCCAGCAAATTAGGGACACTGTTGCTCCTGGGGTATCGGCGAGGACCATTCGCAACCGTCTCCATGAAGCTGGGCTATGGTCCCGCACACCGTTAGGCCGTCTTCCGCTCACGCCCCAACATCGTGCAGCCCGCCTCCAGTGGTGTCGCGACAGGCGTGAATGGAGGGACGAATGGAGATGTGTCGTCTTCAGCGATGAGAGTCGCTTCTGCCTTGGTGCCAATGATGGTCGTATGCGTGTTTGGCGCCGTGCAGGTGAGCGCCACAATCAGGACTGCATACGACCGAGGCACACAGGGCAAGGGGACTTGCTGTTCCAACAGGACAATGCACGTCCGCATGTATCCCGTGCCACCCAACGTGCTCTAGAAGGTGTAAGTCAACTACCCTGGCCAGCAAGATCTCCGGATCTGTCCACCATTGAGCATGTTTGGGACTGGATGAAGCGTCGTCTCACGCGGTCTGCACGTCCAGCACGAACGCTGGTCCAACTGAGGCGCCAGGTGGAAATGGCATGGCAAGCCGTTCCACAGGACTACATCCAGCATCTCAACGATCGTCTCCATGGGAGAATTGCAACCTGCATTGCTGCGAAAGGTGTATATACACTGTACTAGTGCCGACATTGTGTGAATGCTCTGTTGCCTGTGTCTATGTGCCTGTGGTTCTGTCAGTGTGATCATGTGATGTATCTGACCCCAGGAATATGTAAATAAAGTTTCCCCTTCCTGGGACAATGAATTCAC
Source organism: Schistocerca gregaria (assembly GCF_023897955.1). Lineage (NCBI taxonomy): Eukaryota > Metazoa > Arthropoda > Insecta > Orthoptera > Acrididae > Schistocerca > Schistocerca gregaria. Next base: position 236,117,776 of record NC_064928.1, read on the forward strand.
GGTGTTCTTATTTCAATTTCCAGGAGTGTACTTGGTCGTCATTTTCTTCAAGTCTTCTGGCCATTTCCTCACAAAATTGTAATCGTTTCTGATAGTCACTTGGTTTGAGGGATTGCACAATCTGTATTTTGTATGTGTGAAAATGTAAATCTTGACGAGGAATCCTTCTCACCGAAGTGTTACTTATTCCAAGACGTAGAGCATGTTGTTTGGCAGATCGGGGTGGACTTCTGAGCATTGCCTGTTGAACAGCAGCGATGTTTTGAGGGGTTCGAACGGTTTTTGCACTCCCACCTCGTTTTTTACACGTTGATCCAATTTGTTAAAGGTTGTTTATCCACGAACGAATTGCGTTATCCGAGAGAACAGGCCTGTTGAACGGTATGTTGGCGTCGAAAAGCTCGTCGCGTTTCCACCAAACTCTCGCCATTCGCATCATACGCTTTAACCGCGCAGCCGCGATGTTCACCCGTCCAGCGATCCATCGCAGCTAAATGGCGGGACATGCAGGTAGAACAGAGCCGGTCACCATTACCCCCACCACCACTAACATTCCAGCTGTCAAGGCCATCTCCAATCTGCCCGTTTCACTGGCTAACCCTATATTTAAAAACTAGTACAAATTTGAACAGGGAGTACGATAGTATAGTTTAAAACTGGGAGAAAAGTTCCTATAATCGTCTGTAGAGAAAGCAGAGCCTGTTGAGATATGGGCCACTCTGTCGTCTGATTCCTATCCTTCTCATACGAAGAAATGGACACCACATACGGTTACCGCGCATCCTGACAAATCCTTCGGCTTTTCTCTGCCGTGAATCACTCGCTCTTCTCTTCAAATCCGTTCGGGATTTGTCGCATTCTCAGCTTATATAGTCCCGTAATGTCTGCGTGTTGTCGGTTGGTTTGGCAAACACCACTGCCTTTAAATGCGAAGGTGAACGAGGAGGCCACGCTACCGGACCTTCCCGACCACCCCACGTGGCACGAGATGTCGCGGTGAGGTTCTGCCTCACGGGAATAGGGGTGTGGTGGCCGCCGTGCGCAAACCACAGTCATTGTCCTGTAAGCGAGGCTAACGTTCTCCAGTAGTGCTGGTAAATCACCGTGTAGAAATCGGTGATGCCCAGCAACCGTCGATCTGCCTCGTAACGGTTACGGCCTTGTGAGTCTGTCACCGATAATTATTGCCGCTTCATTGATAATGAAGCGATCCAGTTGCCTGACCTCGAGACTGCTCCAAGATTTACATCCGCCCACATATAGCTACTGTGGTATCCTACGTATCTCTTGTGACGACCTCCATCACCAAATACTACATATTACTTTTCACGACTAAAACTGCTCATACTTCGAAAGTATTGGTTTCTGGACGTATAATTATAGGATCTTTTATTCTAGGTTTGACCAATGCTACCTACTGTCGGAACGTGTGACACGTTTTTAAACATCCTGTATAGCTCACTAAAAATGCTATGACCTTTGTTTTTGTTTCCTTGCAAACATTTTTGGATATTTCATAACTGAAACGCGTTACAACAAAATAAAAGAATCCAGCAGCTGTTTGGTGACATAAATAAAAACGTGTTTTATCTCACTTGTGGAACGTAAATTGAAGTAAAACTTCCCAAATACATTCCCGTTTTAAAACTTTTGTTCATGACAGTACAAATCATATTCAGTCAAGAAATAGGCCACAAAAAATGGTTTAAATGGCTCTGACCACTATGGGACTTAACTTCTGAGGTGTAGGTCCCCTAGAACTTAGAACAACTCAAACCTAACTAACCTAAGGACATCACACACATCCATGTCCGATACTGGATTCGAACCTGTGGCCGTAGCGGTCGTAAGGGTTTCAGACTGTAGCGCCTAGAACCGCTCGGCCACCCCGGCCGGCATTAGGCCACAGAAACAATATTCAAGATGACTTTCCTTCCTATTGGGGCTCGGAGTCATTATCTACCATGATGCAAAGCTATTGCACGGGCTTCAATATAAGGGGGAACGTTTGTGAAACTGAACGAATTTGTCAGTTCTCAATTTCTTTATTTTTTGGAGGAACTCATGAACAATAAGTTCCCAAAGTTTCTATGATGAAACCGCATCCGGAGTGCCTGAAAAATAATTAAACATCTGATGCTACCTTCCTGCCATTCCTACGTTTCGAAGCAACACCTCGATACTAGGTGGATGAGCAACGATTCCGTGGATTGCTTTCAAACAAACCTTGTGGAGAACTTGTAACTGAGAAACAACAATTACTTCGACACATCGAAAAGACAATTGGCTCTAAATTCAGGAAAACTGTCGGTGATATGAAGGGCAAAAGTAGTAACTTGGAAAGGGCACTGGTGGGTACAGCAGACTCACAAAGGTGAGAGACACTCTTCAAGTGTATGATTTCAAGGTTATCAGACAGCGCCTGTCCAGCGCAAGTGACATGAAAAGTGCAGTATGGGCTGTAAATTTCCACAGTGCGTAAACAGATATCCATCCCATTCATCCTACCACAACAGCTGGTGCAAATATCTACAGGCTCGGAGGGATAGCAATCCTTTCATTCATAAGGGGAGGCTTCCAAATTGTGTCCAGGATGTTGCCAAACCCACTTACAGGCTTCTGGGCCATCCAGAATTCTAATAAAGTGTATACATGGCAAAATCCAAATCAGTTTTTAAATTCATTCGTACGGAAACGATGCCCTAAAAGGATATTTTTATATGCTACAGTTGTCAGAATTGCAACTTTCCATGCAGTTCTTTTATTTCATGACGGGAAAATAGGGAGGATGAAGATATTAAGGAGAGTGGGCTTTAAGGTGGAAATTTTCTTCGACACGCCTTGAGAAAAATAGATTTACAGCGACCCTCTGCAACTGAAAAGTCAGTTGCAGATCTGGTAAAGGAAAGAAGGTGGAAAACAGCAAACCAGAAGAGAAGCCTTGGAGGGAAAGACGACCTTGAGCACCAGTCTGATGCCTTCTGACGAACTGACATAAGAAAAAAACATTTGGTTGAGCTTTAAATTGTATTTCTTGAACATTACCTTTTTTAAAGTTTATATACGTTTTTTTTCAGAATGTATGAAGGCTACAATTACAAATTTTGTACACTTATATTTCTCTGTCTCAAGAGTAAACTTTGAAATTCTGATTGTAAGCTGATATATGGAGCAAAGCGCTTTGAATTTTGTATTAATTATATGTCATACTTACAGAATTGTAATTACAAAGTTATTAAAATTGTCTGATATATTAAAAAATCTCCCGAGAGTAGCTTACAATACGCAAGTGGTTCAAATGGCTCTGAGCACTATGGGACTCAACATCTTAGGTCATAAGTCCCCTACAACTTAGAACTACTTAAACCTAAGTAACCTAAGGACATCACACACACCCTTGCCCGAGGCAGGATTCGAACCTGCGACCGTAGCAGCCCCGCGGTTCCGGACTGCAGCGCCAGAACTGCACGACCACCGCGGCCGGCTTACAATACGCAACTAGATTAAACAGAGAAAATTTTGTAGAAATATCTTGAATAGTTTCTGGGAAAAAGGAACATACACAATTTTATGAAAAAACATTAAATGCAAATGAAAAAGTTAAATATCTATAATCCAACGAACATAACAGTAACAGTGTTAATTTCATGTAAAGTACGATAGAAAATTTCATTTCCATGTCTTCAAAATTGCTGTTTTGGTGTATCTTCCAAATACTGTCTGTTTTTCATGAAAGTCCCCCTTATACTGAGAATCCAAACCACGTGAAACGAAAATTAAAAACGTATCTCAATGACCACTCTCTCAACAAAGTACCTGATTATGTAGATTGACGGATTGATAAGAGCTATTGGATAAATGGTAAAGGGCAGTGTTCACTGTAAAGCAGTACTAATGTACTGAAAACAGGCTAAGTCTATAAAGAGTCTTATAAAGAGTGGAAAAGTAGTTGTCTAATTTTTGTTACTGTTGTGTTCACTCTGAAGACTGGATTGATGCACCTCTCGTAGCGAGTCTACTCTGTGCATGTCTCCTTATATCTGCATAACTGCTGCAACCTATACCAATTTCAAACTGCTTGCTTTATTCGTTTGTCTGCCAATAAAGGTTTTATCCAACTCTACAAAATTGACGATTCCTTGACACCTCAGGAACTTCCTGTTAACTAATCCCTTCTTTTAGTCAAGTTGCGCCATAAATTTCCTTTTCCCAAATTACATTCCGTATGGGAGGGTGATCTCCCTCGGAATTTTTTCGGGCTTTCGGGTTTAAACAGGATTGTAACAGACATAAATCTACATCTGCATACTGTGGAAACATCTATGGTTACCACCAGACTGGTTTTCGTACTTTGCAAATACTCTACTGGCCATTGAAATTGCTACACCAAGAAGAAATCCAGATGATAAACGGCTATTCACTGCACAACCATATTATACTAGAACTGACATGTGATTACATTTTCACGCAATTTGGGTGCATGGATCCTGAGAAACCACTACCCAGAACAACCGCCTCTGGCCGTAATAACGGCCTTGATACGCCTGAGCATTGAGGCAAACAGAGCTTGGATGGCGTGTGCAGGTACATCTGATCATGCAGCTTCAACACGATATCACAGTTCATCAAGAGTAGTGACTGGCTTATTGTGACGAGCCAGTTGCTCGGCCACCATTGACCAGACGTTTTCAATTGGTGTGACACGTGGAGAATGTGCTGGCCACGGCAGCAGTCGAACATTTTCTATATCCAGAAAGGCCCGTACAGGACCTGCCACATGCTGTGGTGCATTATCCTGCTGAAATGTAAGATTTCGCAGGGATCGAATGAAGGGTAGAGCCACGGGTCGTAACAAATCTGAAATGTAACGTTCACTGTTCAAAGTGCCGTCTGTGCGAACAAGAGGTGACCGAGACGTGTAACCAATGGCAACCCATACCATCACGCCGGGTGATACGCCAGTATGGCGAAGACGGATACACACTTCCAATGTGCGTTACCATGATGTCGCCAAACACGGATGCGACCATTACGATGCTGTAAACAGAAACTGGATTCATCCGAAAAAATGGCGTTTTGCCATTCGTGCCCTGAGGTTCGTTGTTGAGTACACTATCGCATGCGCTCCTGTCTGTGACCCAGCGTTAAGGGTAACCTCAGCCATGGTCTCCGAGCTGATAGTCCATGCTGCTACAAACGTCGTCGAACTGTTCGTGCAGATGGTTGTTGTCTTGCAAACGTCCCCCTCTGTTGACTCAGGGATCGAGACGTGGCTGCACGATCCGTTACAGCCATGCGGATAAGATGCCTGTGATCTCGACTGCTAGTGATACGAGGCCGTTGGGATGCAGCACGGCGTTCCGTATTACCCTCCTGAACCCACCGATTCCATATTCTGCTAACAGTAATTGAATCTCGATCAACGCGAGCAGCAATGTCGCAACACGATAAATCACAAATCGTGATAGGCTATAATCCGACCTTTATCATAGTCGGAAACGTGATGGTACGCATTTATTCTCCTTACACGAGGCATCACAACAATGTTTCACCAGGCAACGCCGGTCAACTGCTGTTTGTGTATGAAATCGGTTGGAAACCTTCCTCATGTCAGCACGTTGTAGGTGTCGCCACCGGCGCCAACCTCGTGTGAATGCTCTGAAAAATTAATCATTTGTATATCACAGCATCTTCTTCCTGTCGGTTAAATTTCTCGTCTGTAGCACGTCATCTTCGTAATGCAGCAATTTTAATGGCCAGTAGTGTATGTTGGCGATAGTGGAATCATTCAGTAGTTAATTTCAATTACAGGTTCTCTAAATTTCCTCAGTAGTTTTGCTCGAAAACGAAGTCACTTTTCCTGCATGGAATCCCATCTGAGTTGTGCCGACTCTCTTTTGGGACGAAAAAGGCGTTATTCTGTAGCATTACATGCCTAGAGGGACCACTGTCACCAGTGCATCATACACACATCTCCTAAAAAATCATCTGCGGCCGGCAACCAAATCAAAGCGATGTGGATTGCTGTCAGCAGGTGTCCTTTTGCGACATGACGATGCAAGGCCCCGCAATGCCCGTACAACAGTTGCAACAATCACAGACCTGCATTTTGAGTGTCTTCCTCATCCACCATACTCACCAGACCTTGTCCCAAGTGATTTCCATATGTTTAGACCACTCAAAGACGCAGTGGGAGGAAAGAAGTTCCGTTCTGATGAAGAGCTACGCCACGTGGTGCATGAGTGGTTGCACGGACGACCAAAAGAATTTTTTTTTTCTTGCACTTTGTAAGCTCTGAAGGACTTGTGTTGAGCGTGGGGGAGATTTATGTTGAAAATTGATACAGCTATGTACTACTTCTGCACGATATATAATATTTAAAAAAATATTTCAGGTTTTCATTTGACTCACCCTCGTAAAACCATGCTGATTCGTGGGCATAAACCTCTCGGTCTCAAAAAAAATTATTATGTTCGGATGTACTCAAAGATTCTGCAACAAACCGATGTTAGTGATATTGGTCTGTAATTTTGCTGGTCCGTTCTCTTGCCCTTCTTACACGCAGGAGTCACCTGCGCTTTTCTGCAGTGGCTTGAGCCTTTGTGCTGGGCGAGAGATTCGCGATAAATGCAGCTAATAAGTGGCCAATACCGTAGACTCGTTGTAAAACCGAATTGGAATTCCATACGGACTTGGAGACTTACTTGTTTTCATCTCTTTCAGTTGTTTCTCTGTGCCACGGATGCTTATTACTATGACGTCCCAGCGGGAGGCTAATCAATGGTCAAATGACGGTACTTTTGTACGATCTTCTATGTGAACGATTTCTTTCAGGTGAAATTTAAAACTGCTACTTTCGTTATGCTGCCTTCTACCGCCACATCATAGTGGTCAGTACATAAGTGGGTAGAAGATGTAACACCCTAATGACCCCCCAAACCCAATTAGGAAAGTCCATTATGATGCAAAGTAGGGAACAGTTATCCTGACAGGTACGACAACTTTGCCGATGATATAACACCAGAAAGTCTTGATAAACACAAACATTAAGCATTACAGAGTGTGTTTTGGTAGAAAGGAAGAAGAAAGGAAGGTCATCTTTAGTTATTTGCCGGACATATAAGTAATAATTACAAATTAATACTATGAAAGTTAAGCCCCAAGAAATGTCGGTCAGAGATAACTTTTATGTGGAAGAGAGTTGTAAACGCAACGAAGAAATGTAATGCGTCTACAATACTCATTCACGGAAAAGGTAAGTCGCTTGGTAGCTATCGTGCTGTCAAGTCATACGAGAGTAGCTCTTGCCATAGTTGAGCGAACGGATCGTGACGAGACTGTTTTACTTTCAAGAGTCGTTGTTGCGTGGCGTAGACGCACGGATTTTGTGGATATTCAGACCGGAGGCTTGAACCGAGATAGTATGCTGACTGTGTATACCGAGTTGTTGGACTTTATTAACGGAAGTAGGCAATATTGGACTTATTCATATAAGTGAAGTTATAGAAAGGAATGGACAAAGTTTCAAAAGACTATAATACACTTTTAGTCTCGAATAGGAGACATTGACACGAATACATGAAGAAGATACAATCACGCCGAGGGTTACAGCTGTCGTAATTGTCACGATACTTGAAACTAGCAGAAATGCCAGGGCTAATTAACCGTGTGTGCGTGTGGCGTGATATTTATAAAGTATTTAGCGAAAAGGAACAATAAAATTGTTCATCAGAAGTGGAAATTCAACGTGTCGCCTCCATCATTCTATGAATATTTGGTAATAGCCTATCAAAAGTTAATGAACAGTCACTATTTAACTTGGAAGTAACTTCGTGGACTGTTAGTTGTGACAAGGAAGGTTTGGATATACATAATATTACGGCGCAAGATAATGAAAACATTGTGAAAGAGTATCTGTGGATCTCGCATCATATAGAACGAACAATTTTACTTAACAACGAACAAACAACGATCAATACGATCTGCAACGGAAGTTTTTCCTCGCTTTTGGTGATGTGGACGATGCACATGAGGGAAGATTCACCAATTACTGCACTAAAGTGATAACCGGACACAATCATTCAACTTCAAACCATAAGAGACAATTAGAGTGCGCAGTTCGCATTAATAAGGAAACTGTGCGCACTCGCAATCAAACTTTAATCATTACGTGAGGAACGATTTCTTAAGAGCTTTTTCAGATCCTGTCTCTCGTTAACCGACGGAGACATCCGTCATCGCGCATCGCGTCTCGACTCCACCGACCGAGCTGTAGCAGTGAACAGCTCCACGGCGTCGACAACAAAAGCACGCAGCGGGGAGGGGACGTCTCAAAGCCTTAGACGCGCTTAGAAATTTTAGGTACGACCAGAATTTCTTGGGTTCTCGGGCAGAACCTTTGCTAAGGTATGACGGTGGCAGTTGTTTTATGATTCGCGAAAAGGTCTTTTCACAGACGCACGATCTCTACTAACGTGTGCCTGTCGTCACTAGCGCGTTGTCTTATTAACCGAGAGTGCAGCAGCTTTTGCATTCTCACCATTTTCCAACTTTCTTTGTCTTGGCCGTCCTACATTCACTTACTACGCACATAGTTCTCCGGAGGACGATTTACGATCTGTCTGAACGTTGCCCACAATTCCTCTACGTCCATCTTACTGGTACTGATATCAATTCACTGTCTAAATGAGATGCTATAAGAGGCGTTAAAAAAGAAACGAGATGGAGGCATAGTTACAGAAACCAGTACCTGTATGTTAGGAGTATTGATCCTGGCTGTAGAGACGCTTGTCCCACTGTGACACAAAGCGGTAATTGGCTGTCTCATAAAATTCTCGGGGCTGCGATGTTAAGCAGTTACGCACAGCCAGGTGGACGTCGTCGTCCGAGGTGAATCGTTTGCCCCTCAGAGCGTTTTTAAGGGGACCAAAAATGGCGTAATCACAGAGAGAGAGCTCCAGATTATATAGAGAGTGGCCGACAACCCCCCATTTGAATTTCTGCAGGAGTGCCGCGACTGTGTTGGCCGTTTGAGGCTTTGTATTGTGATGGAGCAGAATGACCCCATGTGTGAGATTTCCTGGTCGTTTTGATTTGACCGCTTGGCGAAGGGTGGTCAAAGTTTGCAAGTAACGCTCGAGATTCACTGTTGTCCCGTGCTGCAGGAAGTGAATCAGAAGGGCGCCATTATTCGTTCCCTTAAAAAGGGGCAAACAGTTCACCTAGGAGAACGGTGTCCAGCTGTACGTGCGGAACTGGCTAACATCGCAGCGCCGGGAATTTTATGAGACAGCCATTCACCGTCTTGTGTCACGGTGGGACAAGCGTCTCTACAGCCAGGGTCAATATTTGTAATATACCGGTACTGATTTCTGCAATCATGCCTCGGACTCGTTTCTTTTTGAACGCCCCTTATAGTAACTGCTAATCTATTATTTCCAGAAGAAACAAACTCCTGGACTTCTTGACTGTTTTATTAACTTTCCTGACCATTGTTACTATAATGACGTCATGACCACTAATCTCCGGCTGTGCACTGACATTATAGATAAGGCGAAGCCTGTTTGTAGCTACAAAAATTGTTCAAATGCGTGTGAATTCGTAAGGGACCAAACTGGTGAGGTCATCGGTCCCTATGCTTACCACACTACTCAAACTAACTTAACGCTAAGGACAACGCTCACACCCATACCCGAGAAGGGGATTCGAACCTCCAGCGGGAGGGGCCGTGTAGTTACAAGGTCTAAGATACACTACTGGCCATTAAAATTGCTACACCAACAACAAATGCAGATGATCAACGGGTGTTCATTGGAGAAATATACACTCCTGGAAATTGAAATAAGAACACCGTGAATTCATTGTCCCAGGAAGAGGAAACTTTATTGACACATTCCTGGGGTCAGATACATCACATGATCACACTGACAGAACCACAGGCACATAGACACAGACAACAGAGCATGCACAATGTCGGCACTAGTACAGTGTATATCCACCTTTCGCAGCAATGCAGGCTGCTATTCTCCAATGGCGACGATCGTAGAGATGCTGGATGTAGTCCTGTGGAACGGCTTGCCATGCCATTTCCACCTGGCGCCTCAGTTGGACCAGCGTTCGTGCTGGACGTGCAGACCGCGTGACCGGACGCTTCATCCAGTCCCAAACATGCTCAATGGGGGACAGATCCGGAGATCTTGCTGGCCAGGTAGTTGACTTACACCTTGTAGAGCACGTTGGGTGGCACGGGATACATGCGGACGTGCATTGTCCTGTTGGAACAGCAAGTTCCCTTGCCGGTCTAGGAATGGTAGAACGATGGGTTCGATGGCGGTTTGGATGTACCGTGCACTATTCAGTGTCCCCTCGACGATCACCAGAGGTGTACGGCCAGTGTAGGAGACCGCTCCCCACACCATGATGCCGGGTGTTGGCCCTGTGTGCCTCGGTCGTATGCAGTCCTAATTCTGGCGCTCACCTACACGGCGCCAAACACGCATACGACCATCATTGGCACCAAGACAGAAGCGACTCTCATCGCTGAAGACAACACGTCTCCATTCGTCCCTCTATTCACGCCTGTCGCGACACCACTGGAGGCGGGCTGCACAATGTTGGGGCGTGAGCGGAAGACGGCCTAACGGTGTGCGGGACCGTAGCCCAGCTTCATGGAGACGGTTGCGAATGGTCCTCGCCGATACCCCAGGAGCAACAGTGTCCCTAATTTGCTGGGAAGTGGCGGTGCGGTCCCCTACGGCACTGCGTAGGATTCTACGGTCTTGGGGTGCATCCGTGAGTCGCTGCGGTCCGGTCCCAGGTCGACGGGCACGTGCACCTACCGCCGACCACTGGCGAGAACATCGATGTACTGTGGAGACCTCACGCCCCACGTGTTGAGCAATTCGGCGGTACGTCCACCCGGCCTCCCGCATGCCCACTATACACCCTCGCTCAAAGTCCGTCAACTGCACATACGGTTCACGTCCACGCTGTCGCGGCATGCTACCAGTGTTAAAGACTGCGATGGAGCTCCGTATGCCACGGCAAACTTTCTGACACTGACGGCGGCGGTGCACAAATGCTGCGCAGCTAGCGCCATTCGACGGCCAACACCGCGGTTCCTGGTGTGTCCGCTGTGCCGTGCGTGTGATCATTGCTTGTACAGCCCTCTCGCAGTGTCCGGAGCAAGTATGGTGGGTCAGACACACCGGTGTCAACGTGTTCTTTTTTCCATTTCCAGGAGTGTATTATACTAGAACTAACATGTCATAGAATTTTCACCCAATACAGCAGTTCATCAAGAGTAGTGACTGACGTATTGTGACGAGCCAGTTGCTCGGCCACCATTGACCAGACGTTTTCAATTGGTGAGAGATCTGGAGAATATGCTGGCCAGGGCAGCAGTCGAACATTTTCTCTATTGAGAAAGGCCCGTACAGGACCTGCAACATGCGGTCGTGCAGTATCCTGCTGAAATGTAGCGTTTCGCAGGGATCGAATGAAGGGTAAAGCCACGGGTCATAACGCATCTGAAACGTGACGTCCACTGTTCAAAGTGGCGTCAATGCGAACAAGAGGTGACCGAGACGTGTAACCAATGGCACCTCGCACCGACACGCCGGGTGACACGCCATTATGGCGATGACGAATACACGCTTCCAATGTTCGTTCACGGCGATATCGCCAAACACATATTCTACCATCATGATGCTGTAAGCACAACCTGGGTTCTTCAGAAAAAATGACGTTTTACCATTCGTGCACACAGGTTCGTCATCGAGTACACCATCGCAGGCGCTCCTGTCTGTGATGCAGCGTGAAGGGTAACCGCAGTCATGGTCTCCGAGCTGATAGTCCATGCTGCTGCAAACGTCGTCGAACTGTTCGTGCATATGGTTGTTGTTTTGCAAACGTCCCCATCCGTTGATTGAGGGATCGAGAAGTGGCTGCACGATCCATTACAGCCATGCGGATAAGATGCCTGCGATCTCGACAGCTAGTGATACAAGGCCGTTGGGATCCAGCACGGCGTTCCGTATAACCCTCCTGAAACCTCCGACTCCATATTCTGCTAATAGTCACTGGATCTCGATCAACGCGAGCAGCAGTTTCCCGATACGATAAACCGCAATCGCGATAGGCTACAATCCGACCTTTATCAAAGTCGGAAACGTGATGGTACGCATTCCTTCTTCTTATAATAGTCATCACAACAACGTTTCACCACCGAGCAACTGCTATTTGTGTATGAGAAATCGGTTGGAAACTGTCGTCATGTCAGCACGTTGTAGAAGTCGCCACCGGCGCCAACCTTGTGTGAATGCTCTGAAAAGCTAATCATTTGCATATCACAGCATCTTCTTCCTATCGGTTACATTTCGCGTCTGTAGCACGTCATCGTCGTGGTGTGGCATTTTTAATGGCCAGTAGCGTATTTCCATTACGTGTGGGCTGCAGAAACCGGTGCTCAAGACAGTTTTCGGAAAACGTGTTCAGAAGTACTTAGCAAGACTGTCTTTGTGTACTCTCCTCCCCCTCCGCCCTCTGACATAAATCATTGACGTCCGAGTCTATACCCGCTAGGTTAGGGCCACCTAGTATTGCACGACCTGGTTATTTACGCGCTACTGACTAATGACTTTCTTTGAATGACTCTAGGACTGTCACAGCAGTATCAGGTGGCCAGTAAAAGCATTCCACCTAGACCCGATAGAAGCGAGCAAATAACGTCACCGTCACTCTCATCTTCGCTGTCAATAAAGACAATATTTTTGTAAATTTCATTGAACATAGCCCCTCACACAGCCTCTAACCTGTCTTTCTGATATACGTTCCATAATTCGCTGAGTATCTCAGAGCTTTCTATTTCAGGTTTCAGCCATCACTCGGTCCCAAGACTGATTTGATCGCAGGAGCTTCCCTGGAGAGCTACTTTGAGCTACTCTAAACTACTCTTAACAAACTACCTCCTAGCCTAAAAAAACCAATGGAATGCACTCCACAAATACCCTGCTAACCGAGTGATTTCTTTCTTTGAATAGTGCACTCCTAACCCTTCGGAGAGAGTCCTGCAAATCCCCACCAGAAAATGCAGGGTAAAAATCTGCAGTCAAGACTGTCGCATTGTTGACGAAGGTTTTGGTGGAGACCGTCCACTCGGCTCCAACTCAGAGGATCCCGACCAATTCTGCCAGCGATGCTGCACACTGCGAGCTCTGTCTGCACTGCGTTCGCGAACCCAGCAGCCTTGACCACTCCCGCAGTCTCCTGGATGAACTGAGTAGGGCCTCAAAACGCATGCTGCAGGACTTGTTGGTGCCAAAGTGAGCCACAACTTGCGGACTACTGCACCCTGCACGCCCGATAGCCACAGGCAAAGCCGCCTCCACATCTCGGATGAGGCCCTCCGGCAGACATAGCAAGTGAACACTGGCATTCTTTCCACTCCTGAACACTATCTTCCCAAGAGGTTATATAATGGACCTAACAGGGGAGCTCCCGATCATGTCGGATGGACCACTCGTGACATTTACAGGTCAATGCCGTTTTACATAGGTGTGACTCAAATGGTTCAAATGGCTCTGAGCACTATGGGACTTAACATCTGAGGTCATCAGTCCCCTAGAACTTAAGACTACTTAAACCTAACTAACCTAAGGACATCACACACATCCCTGCCCGAGGCAGGATTTGAACCTCCGACTGTAGAAGTCGCGCGGTTCCGGACTGAAGCGCCTAGAACCGCTCGGCCACATGGGTGTGTCTGTATAGTTTTCATCATATGGTGTATGTATAGTAGAGAAATGTATGCCAAGTTTCTGTTTTCGAGCAACGGTGAGAGACGTGTGTATGTGGGCTCCATGAATTTTGCCAATGGTCCTGCATGTTACATAAATTTTATAGCTCCATTTTCTCGTTATCCTATTTAGGGATAATGTCATCTGTCACCATAAAATGAAGAACTGTCCACATATTGCAAACATTTCTCACATGTTTTGACCTCTAAGTAGAGAGGATATAAAATGTAGACTAGCAATGACAAGGAAAGCGTTTCTGAAGAAGATAAATTTGTTAATATCGAGTATAGATTTAATTGTCAGGAAGTCGTTTCTGAAAGTATTTGTATCGAGTGTAGCCATGTATGGAAGTGAAACGTGGACGATAAATAGTTTAGACAGGAAGAGAATAGAAGCTTTAGAAATGTGGTGCTTACAGAAGAATGCTGAAGATTAGATGGGTAGATCACATAAGTAATGAGGAGGTATTGAAAAGAATGGGAGAGAAGAGAAATTTGTGGCACAACTTGACTAGAAGAAGGGATCGGTTGGTAGGACATGTTCTGAGGATCAAGGGATCACCAATTTAGTACTGGAGGGCAGCGTGGAGGGTAAAAATCGTGGAGGGAGACCAAGAGATGAATACACTAAGCAGATTAAAAGGATGTAGGCTGCAGTAGGTACGGGGGAGGAAGAAGCTTGCACAGGATAGAGTAGCATGGAAAGCTGCATCAAACCAGTCTCTGGACTGAAGACCACACACAAGTATCTCAATTCAACCACGATTCCGTAGAATGTGGTATAAGTGACGTACAGCATACTGGCCAAGGCTGCCTACCAGAAACGTCGCTAGTTAAGATGTACCTTATTTGGATTACATCAGTGAATCGGTGTGAAGGGTTTTATCCTACCTTTACTATGTGAATCTTTGGTAGATGATCTCCCTAAAAGCTGATCGGGTAGCGCACTCGACTCTGCAGAAGGTGCAAGCGGGTGGCTTGTGTTTCTGGTTAGTGCTGTGCCTTACTTTCTATGAAATAGCTTCCGTGATGGCATAACGATACTTTTATTTGCAAAATCCGTAAAAAAGTAACAGTTTAATTTTATTAAGCCGTTCCTTTCACAAAGGTAAAAACTTCCAGGAGCATTGGAAAGCTGAATATCACATATGAGGAGTACGAGGATACACTCTACTGCTGACTCTCACCTATGAACTGGCTTGGAGTACGTCCTATGGCCGAGTGCCGAGCTTAGTGCGCAGCCGAAATCTCTTGCTTACGTCGTAACTCTTGAAACGGCACAGTAGTTTCCGCTTCATAAGCAGAAGGCTTCGCTGCTCGCTCGCACCGGGAAATACAAACGAAGGCGGCTCCGCCTCCAACTTTATTGCACGACGCGGCCGGCCGCGGGTGCAACAGAACCGATGTGGTTGGGTGGAAAGAAAAGTGTCAGGCTTCATAATACATATTTATATGTGTCGTGTATTATGCATTTGTTGTACGTGAATGTTAATCTGCACATAAACTTTCCTGATCCTCCTCGCACCTTTCCGTAAAGCGTGGCCAAATCTTAGTCGGGAAGTAGTTCTGTAGTATAGTAGTGCCAACCTCACTCCTGGGTAGGGGATCAGAGAGACAGCACAGGCAGGTAAAAGTCAAAGACGTTCCAGTGTCACAAGATTTGGGGTGGAGAGGTTGGTCACGGCCAGGTGGTTCTACCATGCCTTCCACCGGGGCCCAGGAAGACCTATGGGTGCCCGCGATATTTTGGGAGTGTTACAGAAAATGGGTAAGTGAGCAGACATGCCCTCAGTGCGTCTGTCTCAATGTTTACGCATGGAAGAGAGGTATTTGAATATTTGTACTAATTCCTTTATTTCCAGTTTTGGATTGTATAAGGAAATGAATGCTCTCGTTTAATTTCGGAAATTTGACCCCCTGTGTTAATTTATCTGGTCCCCAGTTTACCTGTTATCCTCCTCACATAGTGGATGTCTCATGTGAAATATTGGGAGGCTTTGGTGGTATACATTTGGCCAACGCAATTCCGTCTTGCCCGTAGAAATCTGCATGCAGATTAGTGTCTTATATACCTGAGCTATAAGTTGTAAAAGTGTAACATCTGTAAAATGGAACAGTTGTTGCAATCGCTGTAAAGTTGAGTGATAACGTTTAAAATAAATAGATAATCAATTATCATCAATCTTTCACCCCAAAAATCACGTAGGAGTCAAGTTAAAGGAATTCATTTCAAATAAAAGATATAGAATTCAGGGACCCACACATCAGCGTGTGAGCCCTCCAGCCCCTTGCCTAGTATCGTACAGAAAGGGCACGCTCTCTAGATAGCGCTCTCAAGCTCCCCTCCCCAGTTATCCGTTGCGCAATTTTCATCCAGGGCTTGACGACATCAACTTTCACCTGGCTTCTCTAGGCACTGTTCCTAGCCCTTCGCACATATTTAGTAACCTAACAACTTAAAGAATTCACCTTAGGCACAACTAAAGTCACTAATTTTTGAAAAATACAGTCCAATGAAAAAATAGTATGCTCGTCTGATTCGATGAACCAAACACAATTAACACTCAAAAATGACTGGCAAGCATAAGGCCTTTGTTCAGCAACTCAACTCAAAGTCTCGTACTTTGTCGAGCTTTCCACAAACTAATATTTACGAACTCCTACTGCACACGCAAACCAAGTTCCACAAGAATTTAGTTTTGGTATGGGCGCAGTGACATACGAGCATATCATTGGAAAAACAGAATACATACAATGTTATTTCGAAGACTGTAAACCAGCGTACGACATCCAATAAAGCAGACTGGATGGTCGGCGGAGTTGCAGAGGCCAGGCGGTGTCCGTCGAGGAGACGGCTGGCCGGCAGTCGGCGGCGGTTTCGTGGATGTCCGTCTGTAGCTCCAGCTCGACGGCGGTGTGCGGTACTCAATACTGTCGGCGGATAACGCAGTAACCACTGTACGTCACGTGGTCGCAGATGCAAATACGTGTCGTCGTCGTCAACGTCCCAGGAAGCGAACAGTGGCGGCGCTGCTAATGCCACCTGCTGGAACTGCTGCAAAACTATTACCTGGCGCAGAGCTGTTGCGTGGCATGTAGGCAACCCGCGATGCTGTTTTGTCAGATTGTTGCCGGCCATATTGGCGCAACGCCACAACATGGTACGATTATCATTTGTTTTTTAAATTTAGTAGTTTACTGCTTGGTGTTATTACTGTGGTAAAACCCATATGTAGGCTCTTCCGAGTAACTGTTATGCCAAAACCAGATTTCAATATTAATATTTAATAAATAAATTAAAACTCAACGAGGCGCCAGCTAAACCCGCTGCGCAGAACAGGCAACAAGATTGTGGAAAGGGCCAAGGGCAGGTCAGCTTCTGCTACAAATTGTCATTTATTGTAATTTAATAACCTTTACAAACCAAAGCGGAACATAGCCGAATCTTTAGCGTATGCAACTCTTTCACGGCTGAAGGCCTCCAACAAGAAATCTTAAGAAGATAAAAATCCAATTAACATAATAATAAAATAATTAAAAAACAACATACGCAAGGTGCAATACAAATAGCTGAGGGCCACAATGAAATTCCAAAACTTAAGAATATATTACCTTAGACCTTTAAAGGCAAAAGGCCAGCATTTTTAACAACAAGAAATCTTAAAAATCAACAAGATAAAAATCCAAATAAGTTGTTGTTGTTGCTGTTGTTGTTGTTGTTGTCTTCAGTCCTGAGACTGGTTTGATACAGCTCTCCATGCTACTCTATCCTGTGCAAGCTTCTTCATCTCCCAGTACCTACTGCAACCTACATCCTTCTGATTCTGCTTGGTGCATTCATCTCTTGGTCTCCCTCTACGATTTTTGCCCTCCACGCTGCCCTCCAATGCTAAATTTGTGATCCCTTGATGCCTCAAAACATGTCCTACCAACCGATCCCTTCTTCTAGTCAAGTTGTGCCACAAACTTCTCTTCTCCCCAATCCTATTCAATACTTCCTCATTAGTTACGTGATCTATCCACCTTATCTTCAGCATTCTTCTGTAGCACCACATTTCGAAAGCTTCTATTCTCTTCTTGTCCAAACTAGTTATTGTCCATGTTTCACTTCCATACATGGCTACACTCCATACAAATACTTTCAGAAACGACTTCCTGATACATAAATCTATATTCGATATTAACAAATTTCTCTTCTTCAGAAACGCTTTCCTTGCCATTGCCAGTCTACATTTTATATCCTCTCTACTTCGACCATCATCAGTTATTTTACTTCCTAAATAGCAAAACTCTTTTACTACTTTAAGTGTCTCATTTCCTAATCTAATTCACTCAGCATCACCCGATTTAGTTTGACTACATTCCATTATCCTCGTTTTGCTTTTGTTGATGTTCATCTTATATCCTCCATTCAAGACACTGTCCATTCCGTTCTACTGCTCTTCCAAGTCCTTTGCCGTCTCTGACAGAATTACAATGTCATCGACGAACCTCAAAGTTTTTACTTCTTTTTCATGAATTTTAAT